>NC_140589.1:880599777-881310935 GCF_964204655.1 Triturus cristatus
TGTGGAATCATGCACAGTATTCACAACCGAGTGGGGTTTGAGGTTGCAGTCAGTAATGCAAATACATTCAGCAACAATAAGGCTGGTTGCCCTTGCTGGAGTGTAGTCAGTCACCCAGGTTACACATGGTGCTGGTCTGAAAAAAGCAGTTTGGACATGTGCTTTTATGAGAATCTGAAAAGTGGATTCATAATGTGTCAGTCTGTAAAAGTGTTTATCACTTGCCAAAAAAAAGAGTAGTAAGTGTGCTTTCAAATTGGCAAAGAAATTTCGTTTTGTGACTAATGTGAAAACATGACTCTGTGTGCAAATAGGAATTACAGGCAGAGATTTATTGCGTATTGCTCTGGTGATTTTACATTTGCATTAGATGGAAAGGGGGAGCCATTTTTTTGTATGCAGAAGCAGACTCTTAGCACACAGCCAGCTGCTTATCCTGTGGAATCATGCACAGTATTCACAACCGAGTGGGGTTTGAGGTTTCAGTCAGTAATGCAAATACATTCAGCATCACTAAGGCTGGTTGCCCTTGCTGGAGTGTAGTCAGTCACCCAGGTTACACATGGTGCTGGTCTGAAAAAAGCAGTTTGGACATGTGCTTTTATCAGAATCTGAAAAGTGGATTCATAATGTGTCAGTCTGTAAAAGTGTTTATCACTTGCCAAAAAAAAGAGTAGTAAGTGTGCTTTCAAATTGGCATAGAAATTTCGTTTTGTGACTAATGTGAAAACATGACTCTGTGTGCAAATAGGAATTACAGGCAGAGATTTATTGCGTATTGCTCTGGTGATTTTACATTTGCATTAGATGGAAAGGGGGAGCCATTTTTTTGTATGCAGAAGCAGACTCTTAGCACACAGCCAGCTGCTTATCCTGTGGAATCATGCACAGTATTCACAACCGAGTGGGGTTTGAGGTTTCAGTCAGTAATGCAAATACATTCAGCATCACTAAGGCTGGTTGCCCTTGCTGGAGTGTAGTCAGTCACCCAGGTTACACATGGTGCTGGTCTGAAAAAAGCAGTTTGGACATGTGCTTTTATCAGAATCTGAAAAGTGGATTCATAATGTGTCAGTCTGTAAAAGTGTTTATCACTTGCCAAAAAAAAGAGTAGTAAGTGTGCTTTCAAATTGGCAAAGAAATTTCGTTTTGTGACTAATGTGAAAACATGACTCTGTGTGCAAATAGGAATTACAGGCAGAGATTTATTGCGTATTGCTCTGGTGATTTTACATTTGCATTAGATGGAAAGGGGGAGCCATTTTTTTGTATGCAGAAGCAGACTCTTAGCACACAGCCAGCTGCTTATCCTGTGGAATCATGCACAGTATTCACAACCGAGTGGGGTTTGAGGTTTCAGTCAGTAATGCAAATACATTCAGCATCACTAAGGCTGGTTGCCCTTGCTGGAGTGTAGTCAGTCACCCAGGTTACACATGGTGCTGGTCTGAAAAAAGCAGTTTGGACATGTGCTTTTATCAGAATCTGAAAAGTGGATTCATAATGTGTCAGTCTGTAAAAGTGTTTATCACTTGCCAAAAAAAGAGTAGTAAGTGTGCTTTCAAATTGGCAAAGAAATTTCGTTTTGTGACTAATGTGAAAACATGACTCTGTGTGCAAATAGGAATTACAGGCAGAGATTTATTGCGTATTGCTCTGGTGATTTTACATTTGCATTAGATGGAAAGGGGGAGCCATGTTTTTGTATGCAGAAGCAGACTCTTAGCACACACCCAGCTGCTTATCCTGTGGAATCATGCACAGTATTCACAACCGAGTGGGGTTTGAGGTTGCAGTCAGTAATGCAAATACATTCAGCAACACTAAGGCTGGTTGCCCTTGCTGGAGTGTAGTCAGTCACCCAGGTTACACATGGGGCTGGTCTCAAAAAGCAGTTTGGACATGTGATGTTTTCAGAATCTGAAAAGTGGATTCAAAATGTGTCAGACTGTAAAAGTACTTATCACTTGCCAAAAAAGTAGTAGAAAGTATGCTTTGAAATTGGCAAAGAAATTTCGTTTTCTGCCTAATTTCAAACCATGACTCTGTGTGCACACAGGAGTTGTTTTTAGATATTTAATTTGTGATGGTGTTATTGTGATTTTCACTTGTAGGAAAGGGGTACATAGTATTTTAAGATTTGAAAAGATCATAAAAAATGTAGTAATATATTTAAATAAAATAAAGGAATTTTTTTTTAGTTTTTTTCAGGTATTGCTGAAGAGCAGTGAACAAAATTTAAGATGCCTACAAAATCCAGACTAAAGAAAGACCACAAAAAAACCTATATTTGAAGACAACTGGAGGACCTAAGTTAGTTGGAGATGCTCATGTTGGGAAAAAGAACAAGTCTTCTGGTAAGCAGACAAAAGATTTTTTAAAGAACATCTTCAAAAAAAGGAAAAATGTACAAAATGTCTGTACTGGAAAGAATGTTTTCAATAGAAAAAAACAGGAAAAAATTGAGAATTTAGTTAATGCAAATATACCTTCTGCAACAACAAAGATTAACTTAAACAGAAAAACAGCGTTTAAAGAGATACGTAGAAAAATGTTTCAGAGAAGAGTTATGTCCAATTTGATAAAGGATGTGAAGAAATATAAGCAAAAGGCAAAATATTACAAGAGAAAAAAAGAAATTGAAGCCATTGCAGCAAAGGCATTAGAATTAAAAAGGAAACTATTCATTTTAATTTTGAATAGGATGCGTACATTAGATAAAATGGTTAATGTACTGAAATCACAAAGCAAAAGGAAAAGAGTAGTGAACAGAACAAACTTTTGTAAAGTGTTTTTAGGAAAATGGATGCATAGTTCAAGTAGTGAACCTTTTTTTAATGAAGAGAGTTATTTTCAAAGTAATAGTTTGCTGCATGCAGTTGACACCAGAGGTCGTGCTTATGAAGTGAAAAATGGTTGCATAATGGAGAAGGAGATAATGGTTCCAAGAGATGAGGTACAAGTGATGGCGGATGAGGCTATGGGGAGACGTCCTAAAGCCCCAGTGTACACTTGGAATTGTAGTAGTATTTGCACTGTGCGTCAGGAATCTATTGATAAATTTCGTGAGTTTCTAAGAGAATATAGTAAAAAAAAGTGTAAAACAGAAGATTAAGGTGCTTCAAAGTCTAGATCCTTGCAGAGTGAGAGAGAATACTGGTTTGCAGGGTCATTCTCTGGCTTGTCTATCTAGAAAAGTGTGTAATAGTGTTTTCCATCATTTTAGGATGCTGGCTGTTCATCATACTGAAATGAGAAAGTTTGTGAGACGGTTGTATTTTGCTAAAAGTCCAGCAATAAAGTTAGATGAATTGAATAGGGCTCTGTTCCGTGGATCGGTATCAGATGTAGAGAAGGTTGTTGATGAAATTCAGTTTTGTTACTTTGGTCCTGAACAAAACAGTGCAGAAAAGGACACAGTAAATGAGGAAGAAGTGGAAGAGAATGTAGAACCCTCTGTAAGTAAGACATTTAATGATCACATAACAAAATTTGAAAAAATCTCTAATGAAAGACCAAATATTACTTGTATTTGTTGCCGCAGAACTCATTATAGAAAACAAACTAGGAATGTTGATCTCTACAGAAAGAGTGAAAATGAAGATAATTATAAGTGGAAAGATTTTGCCACATATATATTTCTAGAAAATTGTTTTGAATTGGGTGAAGATCAGCGTATTTGTAAATACTGTTACAACAAGTTAGAGGAAAATAGAATGCCGACCAGAGCTGTACATAATAATTTAGAATTGGATGTTATTCCTGCCGAACTTTCTGAATTAAATACATATGAGTCTATACTTATTCAATGTGTTCATCCGTTCCAGACCATAGTACGTATGGAGCCCAAAACTGGTAAATTACCTCCTTCAGATTTACTGAGAGGTTTAAAAGGTAGAGTGGTGTATTTGCCCTTGGATTTGAAAAAAAATATGGAAACTATTGATGCAGATACTTTGGAAACTGAACCATTAGTTATTCTGGTTAATGGTGTACCTACAAAGAATAAGAAGATTTGGCAGGAGCCGGTAGATGTACGGAAAGTACAAAGAGCAAATTTGTATTTGAAAAGGAATAACAAATGGTATGAATCAATTTATATAGAAGAAGAAGAAGAAGATTTACAAGAAGACACAGAAACACCAACTGGACAAATTGAAAAAGTGGACAAGTCAAAGGAAGAAGAAATTTATGAACATTTTAGCATACATCCTCTACATTCAAAAGAAGCTATGGGAGACAATATTGATCTGTTTCAGATGAAGAAAGCAAAAGGAACTCCCGTGAGTGTATGGGAGGAGAGCTTGGAAGCTCGATGTTTCCCCAGCTGTTTCCTAAAGGAAAAGGAGGACGATACGATGAACGTCCAGAACAGATTCCAGCTTCTGAGTATCGGACTACAAGACTATATGCAGAAGATCCCAGATTTCGACAAAGTATTCCTTATTTGTTCCATCTTTTATTTGAAAGCGACTTGTCTGCATTATCATATGCAGTAAATCACATTTTAAAAAGTGGAGTACATTTACAAAATGTGTCTGCTAAGGATTTTATGGAGAAAGTGCAGCACCGAGATGATCATTTGGAAACACAACTGATCAATCTGATGGCTTGTCAGCGTGGGACAAATGAATATTGGTACCGACGCCATGGTGAATTAAAATGCATGTTACGGAATTTAGGAACACCAACATGGTTCCTTACCCTAAGCTGTGCCGAGTACGCTTGGGATGATTTACTGGATTTTCTACGAGAGGCAAATTCAAACATTAAAAACATTGAATACAAGACAGCAGGAGAACTGTGCTCATTGGATCCGGTTAATGTTTGCAGATATTTCAATCATAGATTTGAGGCTATGATGTCCTTCATCTGCAATAAAAAAAATCCACCTCTTGGAGAAGTAGTGGATTTCTTTTGGAGAAAAGAGTACCAGGCAAGAGGTGCTCCTCATATTCATATGCTGTTGTGGATCAAGGATGCCCCAAAGTTTGGAACAGATACTGATGAAGCAGTGTTATCTTACATTGAAGAATATGCAGCATGTGCTATACCAAAAAGCACAGAAGAGAAAAAGTTAAAGGAGCAAGTTTTACGTTTCCAAAGTCATCGGTGTGGAAAATACTGTCGACGGAAATACAAGAGCAAAGAAAAATACTACACTAAATGTCGATTTGGATTTCCTAGACCTGTTCTTTCAAATGGAAGAGTAAACAGTTTTATGTCATCTGTGAGACATACTATTACAAGAAAATCACCTAAGAATACCTACAACCTAAAAAGAAAAGAAGAATCAAAAAATATAAATGACTACAACCCAGTCATTTTATCCATGTGGAATGCTAACATGGATATACAGTATGTAGCTGACAATTCCATTGCTGTTGCTCGATATGTAACGTCTTACATTACTAAATCTGAAAAAACTGAATTGAAAGAAATGTGGGAAGAGATTTCTCACGAGAAGACTGTCAGTAAGAAGCTGTACAGTTTCAGTTTAAAGATGTTATCGCATCGAGAAATTGGATCCTACGAATGTTCAGATAGGTTATCTTCTGCAAGTCTCTACTCGAAATCAAGAAGAATAATTTGGGCAAGTTTAGGCCTTGCAGCAATGAGAAATCGGGTACTGAAATCTGTTGGAGAAATTGAATATTTGGCCGAGAATGACCCAGAAAGCACAGATATTTTGAAATCAAACATGTTGGACACATATTATCCAAAAAGAAGTCATCATCTGGAGAACATGTGTCTCTATGAAGTGCTGCAGAACTACATTTATTCACGGAAAGCTGCAGAAGACATCAACAATGGAAAATATAAAGTCATTGGTGAGGAAGGATGTTTGGTGAAGCAAACAAAAGGAAGTTTGATAAATCACAGGAAGCTGAGTTGCGACACTACTGACAAAAAGGAATTTTACTACTTGGCTCTTTTACAGCTGTTTAAACCATGGCGTACAGAGGATGAACTACTGGGAGAATTTCAAAGCTATGAAGATTCATTTAATGCTTGCAAAGACAGCATACAATGCAGTACATTCACAACTTATCTGCAAATGTTAAATGAAGAAATTGAACAGGAAACTACAATTGCAGCAGAAGTAGCTAGAGACAGTTCTCAAGACAGCCAAAGTTCAGGAACACTCAGTCAAGATCCCCTAGGACAACCAATCGTTGAAAATGAAGCATCAATAGCCATGAATGAAGTGGAAACGGCTATGAATCAAGCTCAAGAAGAATTTATAGACTTACAAAATTTGGAAAGACAACTGAATGAAGAGCAGCAACAAATTTATGAAGAGATCAGAAACAAAATTGATCACGGATTTCTACATAAAAAAAAGAGTGCTCATGCACATCATTTCATCCAATCAGGATGTATGTAAGCGGACAAGCTGGAACTGGAAAAAGTTTCCTAATAAAAGTCATCAGAAGCTACCTACAGCAAAAAACGGATTCTACTTTGTCTTGTGTGGTTACTGCTCCAACTGGGTTAGCAGCCTATAACATAAAAGGAATTACCTTACATCGCTTGCTAATGTTACCAGTGGAGCATGAGAACAAAATACAATACAACAAGCTAACTGGAGAAGCATGCTTGGAAGTTTCAAGAGTATTGAAGAAGATGCAAGTTCTCATTATTGATGAGGTGAGCATGGTATCTAACTTAATGCTTGCCTTTGTGCATTTAAGAATGCAGCAAATTCTAAGGACAGACTATGACGTGTTATTTGGTGGAAAACATGTCATAGTTTTTGGGGATCTTCTACAACTTACTCCAGTTAAAGGACAACCAGTGTTTAATACTGTGACACATGAAGACAAAGAAGTCATTGGGAAGCATCGGTAATGCAAACATTTGGTCCTTCATTGAGTACAAGGAACTAACTACTAATATGAGGCAAGCAAACGATGAAGAATATGGAAGTATTCTGAAAGATATCAGAATTGGACTACTCACAGAAGTTGGCAAAAAAGCATTACAGAGTCGGCTGCTACATAATTTATTTCCAAAGGAAGAAATAGTTGCAGAGAAGATATACAAGAACATTGCAGAAAAGAAAAGTGTCATCTGCTTAATGCCAACTCTACGTGAATGCTCAATATTCAATGAGGAGCTTTTAAAATTGGAAAAGGAAGATATCAGGAAATTGGAAGCAGTGGACAAAATTGAGGATGGAAGAATTACTATCACATTAACAGGCACACTGAAAAATAAATTGGATTCACTAGAGAAGAACATTTCCAAAACAGCTGGATTAGAAAAAAATCTATATGTTTGCATGAACTGTAGAGTATTTTTAAGGAGAAATTTGGATGTTGAAAAAGGTTTAGTTAATGGAGCTATGGGAAGAGTTGTGGGTTTTATTAATTATCAGAAAAAAGATGGAATTGAATGTTTAAAAATAAAATTTGATCAGATAGAAGAAGTTAAAGACATTTGTCGTTGTTCAGTTCGTTTCATGCTTGTGAAAGACTTATATGTACGTAGGAAGCAGTTTCCGTTTTCGCTAGCATATGCTGTAACTATTCACAAGTCTCAAGGATTGACTGTAGATTGTGCTTTTGTGAACATTGGTTCAACTGTGTTCAAAGAAGGTATGGCTTATGTAGCTTTGTCACGAGTGAAAACATTATCTGGTTTATTCATGATAGACTTTGATGACTCAAAAGTTAGTGCTGATACAAACTGTGTAAAGGAGTATAATAGATTAAGAAGAACCTATGCTCCTCATTTAGGTCAGTATCCTGTGTTGGAGAAACGTGTAGTTTCTCGTAAAAGGAGAAATGAGAATATCTGTAATGAAGATGTAGAGAGGAGGAAAAAAAAGAGGAGTGATGTAATTGCAAGCAAAAAGAAAAAGGAAAATGAAGAACAGGGTGTAGGATGTCATTTTGAAAATAGCTCTGGTGTCAACTGCTACGCTAATGTAGTGCTGAATGTTGCATTTTATCTGGAAAGTGTGCAAGAGCAGATAATAGTAAATCAGGGAAAAAGATTCTGTTCTGAGTTGAGTCTCCTTTTTCAAAAGCTGAGTAATGATAAAACTCAAATAGAAAGTGCTACTGAAATTAGAAAACTTTTAGATGTATGTTCAGGACGAACACAGTTTTCTCAAAATGTACAGCAAGACGCACAGGAATTCTTGATGTTTTTTCTTCAGGTACTGGAAGAAGAAGGGGTTCCTATTGAAAATTTGTTTGGTCTCTCTTATAAATGGGAACATAGTTGTGAAAACTGTTACAATATATGTGGCTCTAATGTTGATTCTGAAAGGTTTATTTATTTAACATTGCCAGAAAGTAAAACAGTCACTTTTGCTAAATTAGTTAAAGATGCTAATCATAGCATGGAATGCAGTGAGTGTAAATCTGAAATGTTTTCAACGTTAATTTTAAAGGAATATGGACAATATGTAATTTTAATGATGCAACGATGTAAAGCTGATGGTTCAAAATTAGATACTTTAATAAAGAAGTTTACAGGACAGCAATTATCAATTTCAGGAAAAACTTTTGTAACAGTTGCAATAATTTTCCATGAAGGACCTACTGTTACTTCTGGACATTACACAGTTTATCTTAAATGTGAAAAAGGCTGGACACTGTGTAATGATTCCCAATTGATTTTCAAGCAACGTTTGCCTTTTGATTTAGCAAATTCCTATCTAATCTTCCTGAAACCTAAATTTTAGAGAGACTTGGCAAGATGTGTACAAAACAATTTTACCATTTTATTGGATTACCATTGGAATTTAAAAAAAAAATGATTTTTCAAATTAGCATTTGGCCTAATGGAAAGGTAACCAATTGTAATGTGGACTTTTTAAATTTTTAATGAAACTTTGGAAAACCAAAAATTTAGACAAAATCGGTAACATCTGCACAATTTAAATTTTGGAATGTTATTGGATTGCCATTGGAAATTTATTCAAAAAAGATTTTTAAAATTACTATTTGGCCATGAGGAAAAGTAAACAATTGTATTGTGAACTTATTTAATTATTATTTAATCTTTCGGAAACCAAAATGTTACAGAGAATCGGTGAGATCTGTACAATTTAAACTTTTGAATTTTATTGGATTACCATTGGAAATTTAATCAAAAAAGAATTTTAAAATTACTATTTGGCCTAAAGGAAATGGAACCAGATGTATTGTGGAGTTATTTGAGATATATTTTTGTGATTATACTTCTGAAACAAAAATGTCAGACGGTATTTTAAAGAAATAAGTATTGATATTAGTTTATATTTTTTTAGAATATTATGCATTTCTATAATGTTATGTTTAAGTTAAAAGAGATTCTGGGCTTTTTTTATACAATCTTTGAGATTGTTATTTTTTTTTTGCCTGCTGTTAAATGATGAATGCAATTGCTTTCACAATTTATAGTGAAATGCAATATATTCTGAAAACAGCAAAAAAAAGGCAAAACATTTTTTGGGAAAAATATGTAAATACGTGTACTGTGCAATATATTGATTTATTAAATATTAATACTTTTTTCTTTTTTTTCAGATTGTGAAAGAAAATTTTTAAAAAAAACCAACCATTTTTTCAAGTAATTTCAATTACATTTTAATTAAAAATTAAATTGTTGGGTGGGACAGGTAACTGAGAAATTAGAAGGTCTCTTTCTTCCACTTTATCTCAAAAAGATTTTTAGTATTTAGTTAATAATTCCTCAAGGATCTTGAGATGTGGTAATTGATTTTAAGTGTTTTAAAAAAAAAAAAAAAAAATACGCTTACCGTACGCGTACGGTAAAAAAAAAAGTTTTAAATAAAAAATAAAAAAAAGTTGAGAGGTAAAGTTGGCTCTTAAAAGAGCCGTTGTGTTCATGCAGGGACAGAGGAAAGGAAGTATGGGAACATTAGCTGGTTGGACATTTGTGCTGATCTATTCTGTTGTTAATGAGGGAAACACTGGTCTCCCTATGAACAATTAGATCATGGCAAAATGAACACCGCATAGTAACCCTACCAAACCGAGGGTTCATTTCCAGAGGTTCAGAAAAAGGTGAATGTACCCCCACAGATGAAGGGCTCTGCTGAGCTTCCGAAGAAGGACTCGGCTGAGCTGCTGTGGATGTGCTTGCTCGACTTACTGAAGGGTTGCCCCTAGTATGTCGTGCATGTGTCCTAGGATGCACATCCTCAAGGTGTCTCAACATAGTGTGATTCCCAAAGGAATACTTCTTGTTGGGATTACCTCGCGAAAGTACACGCTGGCACAGCTTGCAAGTCACCAAGGCAGCATTGACTTTTTTCTCACCCTCTGGAAAACTGAAATACTCCCATATGAAAGAGCTCTTCTGTTTCCTCTTTCTCTGCCTGATGGTGGTGCTGCTAGCCTCACTCTCAGCAGAAGAGTGCTGTTCTGCCATCGTATCACAAAGACAAGTCAGCTCCTTCTCCTAAGGGATCACAAGCAGAAATGAGGGGAATGGGTGTGGTGTAGGAGAGTTCTAGAACTGAAAGTAGTTTCAACCAATCAAAAGTTGTGTTTCATGATCACATGACCCACCGTGCGCGTACGTTACGCTTACGTTACGCTTACGGTGCGCTTACGGTAAAAGTGCACATGCGCGTAAAAAAGACACGCGCTCGCGCGCATGCGCAAAAGAGTCACTCTACAACACTTCCGCGTAACGTGCGCATGTAGCGTACACGCCTACGCGCCCCACGCACAGTACGTGCGGCTACGCAAATTGCGTAACTATACGCAAACAGAGTAGATAAATTACGGACATTGCGTAAACCGTACGCTTACCGTACGCTTACCGTATGTGCAATAAAAAAAATATATATATATTTTCTATGTTATACTAATATATCTTACCTGTTTGGTAAAAAAAAAAAGAGAAAACTTGATATATTGCATATTTTTTTTAAAAAAACATAGTGTTTTAAGAGAATAAAAAGTTTTAAAAAACTTGTTTTTTTAAAAAAAAAACACATTTAAGATAAGAATTTATAATAAAAAAATCATACAAAATCAATAAAAAAAAATATGGGAATCACATATGTTATAGGTAAGAATTAGCATTTAAAACACCATACAAATTCACTGAAAAAACCATGGGTTTCACACACGTTATAGTTAGAAATTAGCATTTAAAAAACCTTGCAAATTCACAGAAAAAACCATAGGTTTCACACATGTTATAGTTAGGGATTAGCATTTAAAAAACCTTGCAAATTCACTGAAAAAACCATAGGTTTCACACATGTTATAGTTAGGAATTAGCATTTAAAAAACCTTGCAAATTCAGTGAAAACACACGTTATAGTTAGCTGGACATTTCACTCGTAAAAAAACAATGAAATTTCCCCGTTATAGTTAGTTAAGCTAACTATAACTCGCGCGCCCGCAATGCACTGCTGATGACGTCACATATTACATCACTCATGACATGGTCAGTGACATCACTGATGACATCACTGATGACATCTCAAATGACATCACTGATGACATCACTGATGACTTTATCCATGTGATGGAGTGGCAGATCTCCTCTCACCCTAATATAACCTTTGATACACACATTCAAAAATAGAGACTGAAATTTTCAAAAAAAAGGACATACCAATACCAATTACAACAACCTCTTCAATAATTCTAAGAACCACATAAACATCCACTCATTCACCAACAGTCCTGTACAGTCACTCATTCGTGTACTCACACATCATATGTACTCATACACCAATACATCCTGTTACAGAATGCCACTCATCCACAGAGTTACTGACACATATAGTCACTCATGAAAAAAAGAAAGAAACATACATTTACTTGCCTATACAGTTATACACACACCACCACACTTACTTCTACAGAAACTTACACATACTTACTCTTTTAAACAATCACTTATAGAAAAACATTCTTATTCATACAGGAACTCTTTCAATCTCTCACTCTCACATATACTCACTTATATACACCAATAGTCACATATACTAGTTTAAAACATATGTAGTTACTCATAAAGACACTATTGAGACAGCCATTCACTCACTAACACACCCATACACACACTCTTCCACCCATACAGTCCTGCACATATGCTGTCTTCAACACATACAAACAGTGAGTCACTCATTCATGCACCTATGCACTACGTAATACCCCCCACCGAACCATATAGACACTGATACTCAAAAAACCAACTAATAACCTATATAGACACTCATGTAGCTACTCACCAACCCATGCAGCCACTTATACACAAAGTGAGAGACTGATACAGATATTTACATATTTAAACATTACTCACTAAGCCATGTATTCACTATGATACACTTAATCAGTCAGTTACACAATCAATTTTTCAAAAACAAATCATCCATTTAGACACTTATATACCCATTTATTCTTCCATCGACCTTGAGATATACATATATAAAACATATTTAATTTTCAGAAAAACACACATTCACTGGATGATGTCATCAGTGATGTCATCAGTGATGTCATTTGAGATGTCATCAGTGATGTCATCAGTGATGTCACTGACCATGTCATGAGTGATGTAATATGTGACGTCATCAGCAGTGCATTGCGGGCGCGCGAGTTATAGTTAGCTTAACTAACTATAACGGGGAAATTTCATTGGTTTTTTACGAGTGAAATGTCCAGCTAACTATAACGTGTGTGAAACCTATGGTTTTTTCACTGAATTTGCAAGGTTTTTTAAATGCTAATTCCTAACTATAACATGTGTGAAACCTATGGTTTTTTCAGTGAATATATATATATATATATATATATATTCACTGTCATCAGTGATGTCACTGACCATGTCATCAATGATGTAATATGTGACATCATCAGCAGTGGATTGCGAGCGCGCGAGATGTAGTTAGTACAACTAACTATATCGGAGGAATTTCAATGGTTTTATACGAGTGAAATGTCCAGCTAACTATAACACCCCTAAAACCTATGGTTTTTTCAGTGAATTTCTAAGGCTTTTTAAATGCTAATTCCTAACTATATCAGGCCTGAAACCTATGGTTTTTTCAGTGAATTTCAAAGGTTTTTTAAATGCTAATTTCTAACTATATCAGGCCTGAAACCTAAAGACTACCTCTTTGCCAAATTTGGTGTAATTCCATTTAGCAGTTCGGGCTGTAGCTGCGGCTAAAGGTCCTATGGGAAATTGGATGGGGAAAACGCGTTTTGGCACCCCCCTTTTCTCTCGGCCCCCACTTGACGAATCACCGTGAAACTTTCAGGATCGGAGCGGACCGGAGCTGGCCAAAAGTTTTGAAAATTTCGCGAAGATTCGTCAATCGGCGCCAAAGTTATTCCAAATAGAATGTTGCGGATTTCCTATGGAAAATAGGTCCTAACTATATCTACCTACTGGCGACCGCCAGTAGGTAATATATAGTGTGGGTGTGTATATATATATATATATATATACCAGCACTCGCAAGAACGTACCTTTCAGATTTTTATTTGAAAGGATTACACACACACTAGACGCGTTTCGGCTTGCCGCCTTTGTCAATAGAGGCCGGCGCCAGTTTCTCACAGATTTAAATATCATTACATTGTGAGACATCAACAAAGGACAATCTGACAGCGAGTGATGTGGAAACTTTAGCAGTTCTGCAGGACTTGGCAGACGAAGGGAATCCGACAACATTGATTCCACCATCCATAAGATGTGTAGGAGAAGAACAAATCAATCCCAGAAGTCCCTTCAAACCGCAGTCAAAATTCTGCCCGTTGATGCCAGCAGACGCCATCGACGTCTTTACGGATGCGATTACGAAAGATCTCCTAAAGCTCCGCCACACAGACAAAAGGAATAGAAGTGGGGAGAATATTACAGAATCACAAAAGAGAGCAATTATGTATTTGAAACAAGATAGAAGCATTGTGTGTAAACCATCCGACAAAGGAGGGAATGTGGTTTTATTGACCAAAGACTACTACATTAAGGAAGCAATGACACAATTAAATGATGGCACAAGCTACATTCGAGTGACAAGAAAAGTGTTCGAAGAAAGTGTGAACACATACAGATCATTATTGAATAGATGGTATCATAGAGGAATGCTGAGCAAGGAGGAATTTGCCTATTTGGAGTGCAAACATCCCCGTGTACCAACTTTTTACCATCTCCCGAAATTACACAAGAACGCAACTTGCCCACCCGGTCGCCCTATTGTTTCATCGATAGGAAGTTTGACGGAACATATGTCAAGGTTTGTGGACTTTTTTCTTTTTGATTTTGTTAAAGAAATGGCTTCGTACACAAGAGACACTAAGGACTTTTTAAAGCGAATTGATGATCTGACCTGGGATGATAGCATGGTCATGATAACACTAGATATCTCAAGTCTGTATACGAGTATTGACCACCTCCAAGGACTAGAGGCAATCAAATGGTTTCTAGGAAAAAAATCTATAAGTCTATTTGAACACAATTGTATGATTATTGAATTTGTTGAATTCTGTTTATGCAACAATATATTCCTCTTCCAAGACCAATTCTTCAAACAGATACGCGGTACTGCGATGGGCACCTGCTTCGCCCCCAGCTACGCGAACCTTTTCGTGGGCTGGTGGGAGGAGCAGGTGGCCTGGGCAGAAGCGGAGAATGCAGAATGGATTACTAGAATTGTGAGCTGGAGTAGATACATAGATGACTTATTTATCATCTATAGAGGCACCGAACAATCAGCTAGGGATTACATTGACATCCTCAACACCAATGCACTAAACCTGAAATTTACAGGGGAGGTGAGCAAAGAAAGTGTAGAATTTCTAGATCTGAAGGTATTTCCTGAGGGGGGCAGACTGTGCACTGTGTTGCACAGGAAACCAACCGCGGGAAATTCCGTATTACATGCGAGTAGCTGTCACCCGGGGAAAACCATAACAAGTATCCCATACGGGGAATTGTTGAGAATTAAAAGGAACTGTACACGTCCATGTGACTATA
This sequence comes from Triturus cristatus, assembly GCF_964204655.1. Taxonomy (NCBI): domain Eukaryota; kingdom Metazoa; phylum Chordata; class Amphibia; order Caudata; family Salamandridae; genus Triturus; species Triturus cristatus. Next base: position 880,614,748 of record NC_140589.1, read on the forward strand.
CAGTAGCAGCAAGGGAGAGTATGAACAGATTCAGAATGAGGGGTTACCGGCAAGAGACTCTAGAAGAAGCCATGCTAAAGGCAGAAAAGAAATCCAGAAAAGACTTGCTAGATGAGAATAGTGCGAGTAAAGTAAGAAAAAAACAAACGGAAGGTACCAGAAACACCTTGAGGATGATTACAGATCACTCTGGGGATGCGGGAGCAATTAGAAAATTTTTTGCTAAGCATTGGCACATCCTAAGATCAGACCCAACAATAGGGAAGGATCTGCCAAAAGCTCCCTTACTCACTTTTAGACGAGCTAAATCCCTACGCAACATATTGGTTCAGAGCCACTGCGATAGTGACAGTAAAGTTCCACACTTTGGCAAACTTGCAGGATTCTACCCATGTCTTAGATGTAGGGCATGTAAGAATAGCAAGAAAACACTGGAATATAAGGTACCAGGAATGAAGGAACCTAAGAAAATTAAAACCTTGATGAACTGCAATACCACCCGCACGGTATACTGTCTGATATGTCCGTGTGGGTTGAGATATATTGGCAGTACAATCCACCCGACGAAGATCAGAATTCTAGAACATCTCAGGGCCATACAAAATAAAGATCCCACCTATCCGGTGGCACGGCACTTTGAGATGTTCCATCAAAGTAATAGAGACCTTTTAAGTTTCTTTTGCATGGACCAAGTGCCCAATAATGTGAGAGGTGGTAACAGACTGCTGCAATTACGCAGACTGGAATCACGGCACATTATCGATAACCAGACCAAAAGACCAGGTGGCCTCAATAGTGGGGAAGAAATGGCTGTACATTTGTAATATTCTCTACTTTGTAAGTTTTTGTTTTTTGTTTAAAAGATGAGAGATCATTGGGTTAGCCATTATGAAAACACATAACAGGATGCAAGCCCATACAGGGCATGATTGTAATGTTTTCTGTGTTTTAGGTATCTAAGGACTATATCATGTTCTTTACATTTGGCAACTTTGATTTAGCCCATTCAGGGCAAAATAGCTATGTTTTCACAAGGTACAATGTATATTCACTAACCCATTCAAAGATGGATGACACCTTCACTGAAGCAAGTGTAGGTGTCCTTTGTTGATGTCTCACAATGTAATGATATTTAAATCTGTGAGAAACTGGCGCCGGCCTCTATTGACAAAGGCGGCAAGCCGAAACGCGTCTAGTGTGTGTGTAATCCTTTCAAATAAAAATCTGAAAGGTACGTTCTTGCGAGTGCTGGTATTTTTGCCGTGAGCTGGGGATTCGTAATCCGCACGGTTTCTGTCACCGTGCATGAGAGCACCCGATCGCGAGTGCAGGGACTAAGACGGAGTGTGAACACGATATATATATATATATCCATAAGATCATTGTTTGTTGCAATAACCATCGAGCACTCCAAGAGGTACTAGTCACTCTGTTATTATTTTACAGTAACGACAACATCTACGCGTTTCGGCAGCTTCACGCTGCCTTCTTCACAATGTAAGAGGGCCGTTTTTTCCACATTAACGAAGGACTGAATTGTCTTTTGGCACCATAGAGTTCTTCACATTTTCAAAATGGGCGCCATCTTTAAACATGTTAAATTCCACCATATTATAGACAATGTAACATGTTCTGCTAGTTCATATACTCTGTTTAACATATATAAACAGGTGTTGAATTGACATTTAACCAACATAGCACGACTATTCTACTCAATCATGAAATCTGGATTCAAATATTCCGCAGTAAAATAAATTACTTGCGTTCTACTTCTGTATCTGATTGATCATTTGCAAGTCCTATGGTTGCCCATTTTTTGTATGTTGTCTATGCTTAGTTCTTTGACAGCCAATCCTCAAATTACAGTTCTAGTGCAAAATTTTGACAATTTCTACATACTATATATGAAAGTGCTAGTGCTTCAATTATAAAGTACTATCTTATCAAAAGTGCTAGTGCTTTTAGTATACATGAATCACTTCATTTTTACCTTATCCTTGTATACTTCTCTACAGTACTAGACAATTTTAAAGTGCAAGTGCTTTTCAGTATATTAATTTTTATACAAATAAAAATATGTCATATACTTCACAATACACTCATAAAAAAACATTTTACTATAAAAAGGATCTCTTTTTCTTCCTTCTCCCAACGATTCTAAAGTGCAAGTGCTTTTCAGTATATCAATTTCATACCAACGAGAATCCATAATACACTTCACATTACACATAAAAAACATTTTGTTTTAAAAAATATTTCTTTTTTCTCACGTCTCCAAATCTTTTTGTTCTCTAACTTCCAATCAAAACAAATAATGTACTGCATTCTAATAAATATAAATTTCTATGTAAAATAAAATTGTTTCCATAAATTTGAGGTGCCAATGTCCCTCGTATTAAATCTTTGCAGAGATAAACTTAAACAAAAAATGGTTCTAGAATGGGCAGGCTAATCTCTATTCTCATAGTTTGATCATTCGTTTAATATAAGCAGGTATACAAATCCTCATCTACATTCAGCCAATAAGGTTCCTTGCTATCCAACTCCAATATAAAGTATGTCTCTAACTTACGGAGTTCCTTCTCCTTATTCCCACCTTTCTTATTCCTGGGGATTTCGGCTATGCGGCTATACTGCATGCTCAAGGGATTACTTTGATGAGTTTCAAAATGTCTGGCAATCGGATACGTCCTACCCTGATTGACAATTGCTCTCCAGTGTTGTAAAATACTTTTATAAACAGGCAGAGTGGTACTTCCTGTATAGATTTTCATGCACGGACATTGCAACATATAGACCACAAAACTAGATCTACAAGTTAAAAAGCCCTTAATTGTAATGGTTATATTAAAAGATGTCTTAAAATGTGTACGATTCATTCCATGATGGCACGCCTTATATTTAAAACACTTTCAAACCCATTTTCTGTTGAAGCCACATGGCCTCCCCCTCCTTTCTTTATATTCACTCTTCACAATCCGATCTTTTAATGATTTCGACTTCCTGTATGTTACATCCGGGTGTTTATTCACTTTAGGGCCCAGTATTGCATCATCCCTTAAAAGATGCCAATGTTTATTTAAACTGGACCTGACCTCTTTGTGTTTGATGTTAAAAGTTGTTATAAATCTATGATTTTCCAGTCCCTTTTGCTGCTTTGTACTTTTTCTCTGTTGTGTTATGGACGGTTCGAATAACACCTTTCGTCTCTCCAAATTTCTAGCTTTTGTGGCCGCTCCACTTACAACTTCTGGTGAGTAACCTCTCTGGATAAACCTACTGGTCATTTCTTGTTCTATTCTACAGTATTCCTCTGGGTCACTACATGTTCTCCGCACCCTGTAAAACTCCCCAAAGGTTATACTTCTGATCAATGGGGCAGGTTGAAAGCTCCCCGCATGTAGAATAGTATTACCAGCTGTTGGTTTCCTGAAAATGGTGGTCTCTAGTTTCCCTTCCACTGGTCTTACCCTGATATCCCTTCCACTGGTCTTACCCTGATATCCAAAAAAATCTATGGCAGTTCTACTATAGTGTCCCACAAACTTCAAATTGAGGGTGTTCAGGTTAAGGTCCCTGATGAATAGTTCTATATCCGTTTCCGTGCCCTGCCACAGCACGAAAACGTCATCTATTAACCTAACCCACAATAGGATATGTTCTGACCATTGTTCTAGTGGCGGTCCGCCATGCACCTGCTCCTCCCACCAGCCAAGATGTAAATTAGCATAACTGAGAGCGAAGCAGGTGCCCATCGCCACCCCTTGTTCTTGCTGGAACAATTCCTCACCAAATGAGAATATGTTTTTAGTTAAGCACCTCTTCATCAATTCCAAAATCATTTGATTGTGTCTAAAAAATCTCATGGGTCTTCTATTTAGAAAATATTCAGTAGCTTTTAAACCGTCAATGTGTCTTATACTGGTGTATAAAGTAGCAATATCAAGAGTCACCAATAACATAGTTGTCTAATTCCAACGTATGTTATATATACATTTAAAAAAATCAGTCAAATCTTTGATGAATGATGGTAGTGTTCTTACAGTGGGATTTAAAAAATAGTCAATATATTTAGACGCATTTTCAAACAAGCTGCCACTTGAAGATATTATTGGCCTCCCAGGTGGGGTCGTGGTACTTTTATGCACCTTCTGGAGCATATAGAAGACCGGTATCACTGGATTCTCTTATTTGATGATACTCATCCCAGCTCAACAGTTTTTGTTGTCTCCACAGCTCCAGTCTTGCAAAAAATTGTTCTTTTACCCCTTCATATTCCATTATGTCGATCTGGCGATAACAGTCTTGGTCATTCAGTTGACTGAGTGCTTCTTTTTTGTATAACTCACGACCCCAAAGCACCACATTTCCTCCCTTATCCGAGGGTTTCACTAGTAATCCATCTTAAATAAATAATCGGTTTGTATTTTGGCCACAGTTTTTTGTGTATGTATATATGTGTATATATATATATATATATATATATATATATATATATATATATTATCTACTGGCGGTCGCCAGTAGATAGTTATAGTTAGGATCGTGTTTCCATAGGAAATCTGAAAATTCTATTTTGAATAACTTTGGCGCCGGTTGGCGAATCCTCGCGAATTTTTCAAAATAGGTGGGGCGCTCCGCTCCGCTCCTACCCTGAAAGTCTCGGGGTGATTAGTCAAGCGGGGGCCGAGAAAAAAGGGGGGTCCCAAAACGCGTTTTCCCCATGCATTTTTCCATAGGGACCTTTAGTCCAAGGTACAGCCCGAACGGCTGAACAGAATTACTTGAAATTTGGCAGAGAGGTAGTCCTCAGGTCAGGGATGTGCCTTTTGAATATATGGAGTCAATCTGTTCAGTAGTTCCTGAGAAAATTTCAGTTAAAAGTACATATATATCTATAAGCGCGCACCGTGCACGCACCGTGCGCGCACGGTGCGCGCACGGTGACGTGCGCGAGCGCAATTCTGATTGGTTGTTAGATGTCAGTAAACATTCGAATCGGTCGAAATCAGGAAGTGTCGGCCGCCATTTTGTCTCTCGCAGTCTGAGGCAGTGAACAACAAAGGTGGAGAACGTGAAAAGGGGGCAGGGTGGACAGTTCCTGACCCCCTAGCCTTTGTCAGGGGGTCACTGAAGGACCCCCAAGGGTGAAGAAAACATTTATATTTTTGACAAAAAAGCGCGGGGTGCGCGCACCGTGCGAGCACGGCACGCACAACGCATCGTGGGCGCTTGGTGCACGCATGGTGCGCGAACGGTGAAAAACCTGAAGAAAAAAAAAAATATTAATAAATACATAACTTAGCATTTAAAAAAACGTACAAATTCACTTAAAAAACCATAGGTTTCACACATGTTATAGTTAGCTGGACATTTACCTCGTAAAAAACCAATGAAATTCCCCCGTTATAGTTAGTGCAGGCAACTATAACTCACACAACCGCAATCCTCTGCTGATGACGTCAGATATTACATCACTGATTACATATGTGTCTTTCTGAAAAATAAATATTTGTAGTATATGTATAGCTAAAGATTAATGGAAGAAGACATGGGTAAATAGGTGTCTAAATACAGTGATGTAATATCTGACGTCATCAGCAGAGGATTGCGGTCGTGTGAGTTATAGTTGCCTGCACTAACTATAACGGGGGAATTTCATTGGTTTTTTACGAGGGAAACGTCCAGCTAAATATAACATGTGTGAAACCTATGGTTTTTTAAGTGAATTTGCAAGGTTTTTTAAATGCTAATTCCTAACTATAACGTGTGTGAAACCTATGGTTTTTTAAGTGAATATATATATATACACACACACACACAGACATATATGTATACACACACATATATATAACGCGTCTGCAAAATCCAGACATTAAAATTGCCCTGTGAGTGCTCTACGTGTTTCCTGGTTGTTAATTACAGAAACGGGTTCCACCCCAATCTATTGAGCACCCGTCGATGTGTTCGGCAGCCTTGGTGGGATTGTGTAAAGGAATCTAATTTCGGCCTGCCTGAACCATTGCAACATGAACTTCGTTGGCCAATAAGGCCATGGATTATACTAATCTAGGATGGCCAGTAAATATACAGACACCCACGAGTTCTGCGGCAGACGAGGGGTGAGTGCAAGGCGATTAAAACATCCGTTAACATGAGCGGCAACAAAAAGATGGTGAAAATCCAGGGAAATTGACAAGAACTTTGCCGTCTGTTCATTGGTTAAGGCCCCACCAATAGGAACAACTAATGGGGGCTAAAAACGAATCACCGCCTTGCTTACTGCCAAATGACTTGACTGCACGGAAGAAGGCATAACGCCGAAACGTGTCTGCAAAATCCTGTCATTAAAATTGCCCCGTGAGTGGTCTACGTGTTTCCTGGTTGTTACTTGCAGAAACGGGTTCCACCCCCGTCTATTGAGCACCCGTCGATGTGTTCGTCAACCTCGGTGGGATTGTGTAAAGGAATATATATATTTGCTTTTTGTAGTAGTAAATAAAAAAATTAATAGAATGTAAAATATTTTTAATATTAGTGTAACATTATTTATATATATATAAATAAACATACAAACATGTATGTGTTTATATATAGAATTAAATATTATTTACATTTATTTAATTTACATTATATTATTGTTATATATTAAAATATTTTAGATTTACTATTTTGTATATTGAAAAACAATATTTTTGTATGTTTTTTAACAATGTTAGTGTGGAGCAATATTTTTTGGGGGGATATATTTGTAGTTACCATTAGAAGTATATGAACATGATATTTTTGTAAATTATATTTTTGACACAATATTTCGTTTCATGATACTGCTTTTTTCAGTAATGTGTCAGTGATCCAATAAGATATGTCAGAATTACTAACAGGAGAAATGAAATTGACTTTTGAGCTACTCTTGCATGTTTGAGAGCTCCAGTAATGACTTGTCAGTAAAGCGTAATAACTTTCTGTCTTGACTTAGAAATATTTCCACACTTAAAATGACCGCAACGGGACTGCTGAAGAATTTATATCTTCTCTAGGTACTTCCAGTGCTGGCCGAGGAGCAGGCATTTGACTAGACTTTCATGGGTGTTAATGCAATTTAGCTAGACAGGCAAACAGCCAATGGTAATAGTAAGCTTCTTAACTGAACCTTTAGGGTGGTGTACAGAGTTATGCAGCACAGCACTGCATTTTTAGTTTGTGATTGAAAAAGGTTTGTATTATGACTTAACTTAAATGGAATGCACCACCCACATTAACTTATAATAGTCCTGTGTAATGAAGGTTTGGAATCGGTGTGTACTAGAAAAGGTTTGATATTTCTCTCTTTGCGATTAACATCTATGCCTGACAATTCAGAATGTATGTATGGTATTTGGTGCTCTAGAAAGTTAAAAGATGATCACAAAATTATCTTGGGAATTCTATGAGCAGATGTGTAGATTCAGCTACATAGTTGCACATATTAATGAGCTGGCCAAAGCTGGGCAACTATATAGACATAGGCTCTCCTGCTAGGAAGCCTAAGGTAGACTCATTGAGGACATCCTAATGAGATTTATTTTACAATATAACCCAAATGTGGGAATGTTGACTATTATCGTTTTCTGTCATTAAAGCTGACACCTTTGCTTGCTCTTTGGTGTATATGAATTTTTAATCTGGCTGCTGTGGAAAATTTGGTCTGATCGCCAAACAATCTATCCAAGGACTGTCCAGTTATTTGTAGCTTGCATGTCTTCTTAGCATGGTGGAGATATTGACAATCTTTGGGCCATTCATCTGGAGGCATTAGAGTTGCTATATAGGCAGGGTAAATGAGATCAGAGAGTGGGGAGTTGAAAATAAAGGGTGTGACGAGTCCTTTTTTTATCAGCTGAGCACGGGTAACAAAGTGTAATGGCTGTCTCCACCTTTTACTGTTTTTCATTGGTCCACTGATTTTATTCACCCACCTTTCTTATTTAAATAAGATGCTGCAAGGATTGAAGGCGGTAGCACAGGAGGGAGTTTTGTGAAACTTCGCTTATGTTGATGTACAAATTGTTTACATTATAGTGTGGGATCCCTGCGAAGAAGCCACTCACAAATGTGGATTTCATAGTTTGTTTAACCTTTTTAATTTTCTTTGGGAATTAATACCCTGTCCATATATGTGTACTAACTTCTTTATTCAAACAATTTAAAACAATAAAAAAACGCAATACTAAAACAGAGATTTGTGATTTTTGTTTTTTCAGGAAAAAACTAAAAATATGCCTCTAAAATATATTACATCGCAAAGGGGAAACAAACAGTTAATCTATGGAGGTTATATTTACAATAGAGAGAAGGAATATGGCAGCAAAATACTGTGGAAGTGCAGTGAATACCATACAACAAAATGCAGAGCACGGGTTAACACAAGAGATGATGCAGTTGTGCACAAAACCGAACATAATCATGTTCCCTCTCCAGGTAAAATTATAGTGAAACAGAAAATAAATGAAATAAAACAAAAAGCCCAAGAAAAGGAAGAAGCTACAAGTTCAATTATAACAGACGCCTGTTCAAATGTACCTTTTCACATTGCTGGAGAATTACCTCGGCCTTCCTTGCTAAAACGCAGAATTAAGAAAAGAAAAGTAATCGAAGGCTATTTGCCAAAAATACCACACAACCTGTCTGATTTTGTAATTCCTGAAAAATTCAGGGTTACTATTAATGGTGACAGATTCCTTCAGTTGGAATGCAGCAGTGAGAATGAACATATTTTATTATTTGCAACCGAAAGGAACCTTGCTTTCTTACGAGCAAGTGAAATTTGGCAAGTTGACGGGACATTCAAGACATGCCCTGAGCCTTTCAAACAACTCTATACTGTACATGGTTATATTAAAACAGAAACATTTCCACTGGTGTATGCCTTACTACCTGATACAATACTAAGCACATACAAAGTTATGTTTCAAAGAATCAAAGAACTGACCGTAAATACACCAAAAACCTGTATTATGGATTTTGATGTAAATGCAATGAATGCAGTAAAAAGTGTTTTCCCGGAGATCCAGATCCAAGGTTGCTACTACCATTTCATGCAAGCAATTTGGAGGAGCATTCAAAGACATGACCTACAACTGAAGTACAGTACAGACAGCCTTTTGGCCCACAATTTAAAGCTACTATGCAGCCTTGCATTTGTTCCGCCACAGGATGTTATCTCAACCTATGAGGAATTACAAAACACACATTTTTATTGTGAAAATCAAGACATGCTTGCACAAATGTTAAACTATTTTGAGGACAACTGGGTTGGACGGTTTTCCAAAAAAGGTAGAAGAACCCCAGAGTTTGCCATAGAACTGTGGAATTGCATGCAGTCAGTACAAGAAGACACACCACAAATGAATAGTAAAATAGAGGAATGGCACAATGCCTTCTCTCAGACAATTAGCATAAAACATTGCTCTTTGTGGAAATGTTTATCTACAATCCAAAAAGAACATTCTTTTCAAGAATCCAAAATTGCACAGTGCATGTCAGGTGAAATGCAAGCAACAAGTTGCAAAAGAATCAAAGATCTAAGAATTAAACTAAAACAAGCAGTGGCAGACTATGGAAAACTTAGTCAGATAGAATATTTGCACAACATTGCACTTGTAATTGCTTTCCAAATGTAATAAAGACATTTAAAACAAATTCTTGCCTCTTTTGTAGGAATAAATTGACACCTCTGATAATCTAATAATGACAAAATTGTTCATTAAAAATCTTCAGGAGAACAATGAAAATTATTCTCCTGTGACCAAATACCCCTTTCGTCTTGCCTAACCCTCTAAAAAAAGATCCCTCCAATGTATTCCACTTTTTGTTACGACAACTCCGCTCTGAAATCTGAAGAAATCCAATACACTTTCCTTGAAAGAAGAAAAATATGTTCAATTCTCTTTTATCAATGTTCAAACCATTGGAGATATCGGAACAACCTCGGAAAGGATATCCACCTGCAAAGCAATCCAATGGAAAATTATATCCTGAGGACCATTAAAAAAGAATGAAAAATAAATGTTTTTTCCCACGACAGTAAGTCTCACCATCCACTCCATTGCTGTTAAGCCATTACATGGTTAAAGAAAATTGTATCACTGTTACATTTTTATGTTAGGAAGAAATTCTACAGTGGTTTATAATGATGTGAATAATTCATTTTCTTGCTAATTTTAGTAATTCAGGCAGTGTTTCACATAGTTTTCAAAATTACATTTTGTTTTATTTTTTGTGCTCAAATGAGTTATAATTATTTTAAATCTGAGTAAATATGTTCTCAATATATATCTTTTCAAATGTGAATGGAAAAATTGTGATATTGTGCTGTAGCGTGGTACTGGATTCTCATATCGTGCAGTATATAAGTTCACCTATATGTTGGTAAATTAAGTAGGATCAGACGTGATGCACCCATTATTCTCTTCCAGCTCAACAAAGCTTGTGTCCTCCCTCTTCACTAACCAGCTTGATTCAAGACTTATTTAGCCTCGCTGAATGTCACCAAGTGCAAAAAAAAATCCCTTCCTTCACAGTGGCTTCGAAATCTTTATCGCCTTTTGTTCCAACAACACAGATCTGTGGCCCTCCCATAAAGTAGGGCACTTCTATACTAGACCAGCACAAAAACGTGAGCTACTGTAGATCAAAAGGCCAGTCTTAGATTTCCAGTGGGGTTCAGTGGGGTCTGAGCAACTTCCTATTTTGAACGGAGCACAGTCTTGTCATCAATTATGTCATTAGTGATGTTGCAGTGATGTTATCTATGATGTCATAGACATGTCATGAGTGATGTAATATGTGAGGTAATTAATCATGCATGGTGAGGGCACAAGTTATAGTTACTTGAGAAGTGTAATGGTGAATTTCAGTGGTTTTGTTTATTTAAAATGGTTTTAACTGGCATTTTTACCTAACTATAACGTCCTCTTAAGCTCTGTTTTTTTTCTGTGACTGTCTAAATGTCTAAGGTCTTTTTTAAATGTAAAGTAACATATTATTACAATTCCTAAGTATAACTTCACTCGACAGGGGCAAGGTGGAGTTGGGCGCAGGGCAAACAGTGAAAATGTGCGATCCTTCTCAGTAAAATTTACAAACATACAGGGCTCATGCACCCATGATGCAGCCCCCTAGTGAAAAACAGTTATAAAAAAATTAAAACATCCACAATGGGATCAAGACGAAATACAGACTCAGAACTCTACAGCGGTCTCATACGACAGTAATATAGGAGTCCTTCAATCATAACACATTACAGCCTCCATGTATCACCCCAAACAGTATGGTCAAGGTATTTGTAATGTAGTATGTCAGCATTGCCGTGTCACATTTGTGATGGAGGACTCACCTCATCTTCAATATGCAACTAACTTCATGAATTTTCTAAAAGTGAGCAGAACTGAGGATTACAAAATGCTGTTTCAAAGAAGGTGGCAAATGCTTTGCAAGTTACTGTAGTTTTTCATTTCAAGATGTTGCACAATTTCTTCCTGTGATATCAGTTCCTGTTTCAAGCATATATAAGGCAGTGCTTGGAAGGGCATGATCCATGATAGCACATTTCCTACCCTGATTTTTCTTCATGCTTAATGCCCACTTGCAATTTATCTTTTGTCCCTGATTTTTTTCTTCTTTGTTTGGATCATCTTGCTGAATCATTCCTTGACTCTGCTTGCCTCTTTTTTCTTTAGTGATGTTGAGGAGGAATTTGCAGTTTTCACCAGTGTTCTCTTCATCTTAAATCAAGATTTACTTAGCTTATCAAAGGGGATTTTGTCCTTTTGTGGGTTTTTCCTCCTAGCTGTGACCCTCTAAAAATAGCCGCTTGTTACCTCTCACGTATATTTTTCGATGAAGGGTGGCGCCATGGCTTCTGGCAGGTGTTGCCATTTTCTCGGGCAGTCTTGAAGGGCACTCAACACACCTTTTCAGCATCCAGTCCTCAATATATGGCATGTGGATCAGCGGAACCTGTAAAAGGAGCATGACTGTACTAAATATAATTTACCCAAAGGAAGCTGAGACATGGTTATAAAGCATTGTGTACATTTTGCGCCTGATTATGATTTTGGCGGTGTGGTGTCGGGTCTGCCCCGCCACCCCGCCAAACGCATGGTCGGACCGCCCACCAGATTAGGAGTTTCCTCCTGTGGCTTTTTTGGGCGTTTCCACAGCTGTGCCCCTAAAAATGGTCACCGCAATGGAACAACCTAAAAAGTTCCTGCACGGCATGGACTGTAAAGTCCATGCTGTGCAGGACCTGGGGTGCATGCACACAGGGGGGCACATGTTGTACCCCGCTGCATGCACCCCAGGGTACCAGGGTTTTCATGGAGGAGGAAACTTCTAATATGCCTAGTGGGTCCATGGCCGCCAAGCATATTGATGCCTGGTGGCTGCGGCGGGGCATTGGCGGTCCGAACGCCCTAATCTTAATAGGACAGTCAGGAGACCACCACCGCCGCACCCCCATGAGTCTGGAGGTCCATGGACCGCCACACTCATAATTGAGCCCTTAATATCTGAGTATTATGGTGTGTGACAAGGGACATCGCTACAAAAAGCAGTCTAAAATGTACAAGTCTTTTCAGAATGAAACAGATGCATAAGGCTAACAAAGAAGCAACAAAGGTCAAATGGAATGATGGGGAAAATTATGCGACTGCAGGGAAAATTCTCAAGGCAATAATAGAAACTAGCAAAGCCATAGAGGCCCTAGTATGGAACAGAAGTATCATTCATGCATCACAATCATCAGAAGGTTGTGTGCCTGGTTAAAAAGTTGAAAGGCAAGATCTTGGAGGGAGTTTTGCAAATTGTTTCACACAGGTTTTTTAACCCCTAAAGGTCCTGATTAACCAATTGATATATATATATTTTTTTAATTTAATCATGCAGGAATATATAATCAATGTTTATTTCCGCCTAACTAATTCACTGAAAAATGTTTTCGACAAACTTCTGCAATGGCTTTTATAACTCTAGGAACAACTATTTAAATATTTTAATATACCAGTTATTAGAACATTGGAATGTTTGGAGCTCCATTGATAACAATGGAGTGCTCCGGGCTTATAATAGCTGGTATAAGCCCGGAGCTCCAACATTCCAATGTTTCTTTGTTCACAGCTGTGGCTGTGAACAAAGGCTTCCGGGAGCCTGCGGGGATTTCAATCCCCTCGCGCTCCCTGAAGGCTTTGTTTTATTTGTTAGAACATTCTGCCCTCTAGTGGCAGAATGTTCTAATAGCATTATAGCCCTTCGTAGCAGCTTTTAAAGTCCCTCTGCTTTGTTAAAGTCCCTCGTCTTCGGCTCGGGCCTTTAACGCTGCAGCGGGCCTTTAATAGCCGGTATAGCCCGCTACGGCGGGCTATAAGGCTATATTAAAGGCTTGACACAATTTACTGATATATTTAAAGGATCACATTCCATTCTAGACAGGAATGTTGCTCATAAATGGAGGATGAATAGTTATTGGGGATTTTCTAAAAACAGATACTTGATACTGAGCCTGACATTAGACACTGGGAAACTTCCCTTCAATCGTCCTTTATTCATATTAGATTTTTTTTAAAGAACTAGATCTTAAAAACATAAAGGTCAGTCTTGAATTAGCAGAATAACTGATTGAGTCAAGTACTTGCAGACCAGTTAGGCATTGGATAACAACATTTCGAAAAAATAAGGAAGCTGATCTGTTTAGTAAAGCCAGACAGAAATGGCTTTCAAGGGAGGAAGTGCTAATTTCAGCATAGGTCTGGAACAAGATTAATTTGTTCAACTTCTCTTTGCTGAAGGGTGCTAACTTCCCCAGGATTCAATTTTACACCAAGTGACTGCTATACAGAACACTAGATTTTTTGCATCAGATTAAGCCACGATACAGTCAAAATGCTTCAGATGTTTAAAAGAGGGTGAGGGTAGCTGGTAGCATATTATCTGGGACTATCCAAAGAATGTGGTGCATTGGGCCTCTATTATTGAGTACTGTATACCTACATTGAGTATTTATTTTCGGTAGGATGTTCAGGCAATCCTTTTGGGGTATTTATCATGATGGAAGATAAGAAGGAGCTTTTTTTGGTTATTTTGAATTGCTAGGTCCTTAATCCTTCAAAATTGGAAGTCCGAAGCACTCCCCACCTTCGAAAACTGGCTGACTAAAATGTCAAAGATAAAGGGCTTGGAACACTGCTATGCATTTCAGTCAGGCTCATACACCTAATTTCTCGGGCTGTGGAAAGGTTTATGAGCACAGAGATTTTGTTTATAAGTGAAATATGTTTTCTTGGGTGGGATGAATACTGCACCTTATGTTTTATAAAGAACTGTGTAGGCAAGGGCATATTGGGGTGCCAGTATGTGGTGGCTCTCCTTTTTCATAATTTCCTTTCCCTTTCTGTTGCCATATGATGAATCTGTGTGAACTCTTCCAATAAAAAGAAGAAAAAAAAAGAAAAGAACTATTAGATTTTTGTGAGCCAACAAGTATTAACACCTACCACAAGAGACACTGTGGTATCACCTTACCTCCTGCCCTGCTGAGAGGTCCCATGACTAGCCCCAGTCCTACTAAGAATACGGACCCAGAGCCAAGGACCAGAGCACAACATGACCAATGTGGAACAGGAAGTTCCTTGAGCTCAGCTTTGAATGTAGGTAAGAAAGGATACTTCTTTTTATATGCAAGGTGCAAAGTAAGGATCAGAGGGAACACAGGCAAACTGGATGAGGCAGGGCAGAGGGACAGGGAACTGAGAAGGTCCAGGCATGCAAAGGCTGGGTGATGAACTTGTTTGTAAATCGAGGATGCCAATATAACTGAGAATATTGCCAGGCATCTCCCTACTGCCTATGAGAGTCTTATACAGCAGTTTATACCTTTGCCTTGGAAGTCTCGTCCCTAACCCAGAAGTGAAGATCACATATTTTTCATACTAGTTTTCATGTTCCTGCCTTCCATATTTTCTATCTCTAACCTCTTTTGATCTTGAATAAGAGTCTGAACCCTGGATATCCAGCTTCCTTTGTATTCCCGACAGTGCCACAGCATTACCCTGAACAACCAATCCCATTGCAGTTTTTTATAGGGCCTGGCTTCTTCATGTACTGTGTATTTGATTGAGACACCAATCTAGGGGTATGGACAAGAGGTACGTTCCCATGATCTCTCAGCAGCACTGTATGCTATACAGGAGATTACATACTGTAGCTGTCTGTAACATATATGTGAATGAAGAATAGCCTCCACCTCATACATTTTGGGAGCCATCAACCAATACAAGAGGAATTGGTGTTTCTCCCTTATATACTGTTGGGTTACGGGGCGTGGCTAGCCGCTGATCATGGCGGACGCACACTGAACAAGCTCCAGAGCCCGAGCACATTCCTACTGTGCCAATGCAGATTCCGTGCCCTGTCGTACTGTGCCAGATGGGCAGGGTGCTGTGAGCGACGAGCACTTCACATCGGGGTGCCATGATCGCGCCGACTCCCATCGATTATCGAAGCTGAAGCTAAGGCCTGCGCAGCGAGTTGGGAAGCTGCCGTGCACATGCGCGGGGGGACAGCGAGGCCCGAGGAGTGCTGAGTGATGCTGCCATGCTACGTCTGAGCCGGAGGTGCTGGAGGCCCGACGGCGGAGGACTAGAGTGGAGCGGAGGCACGGCGATGGCCTGGGGCCTGTCTGCAGACCCGAGGTGATGTGGTTTGTGGCTGGTGCCGGGAGCGGACGCGCTGGGCCGCTGAGTGGCAATATACACCGGAGGAGCGCCTACCCGGGATTGCGACACCAGGCCTCACATTCCATGCGGGTGCGTGCCGTTTCGGTTCCTGAGGACCATAGACCTGCGGAACCCTTTCCCCCCTCTTTGTTGGCGAAGCGGCAGTAGCGGCCTGGCTCAGAGGTGGGGACCTGTACATTTGAGGCCTCTCTTCCCCACTCCCCTTCGTCGGCCTGGGCTGGCGGTGGGTGGAATCAACCGCACACGACACTGTCGGGGATACTGCCCTAATTGGATATTTACCTGCTCCCATAGCTCAGAGCTACGTGCTCACGTTTGCTTTGTTGCCTGTAATGTCGCGATACTGATGTGACACGCACAGGCGTGCGCGTCAGGTCACGTGTTTCCAAGCCAGTAATAAATGTGACGTCATGCGTGCACGTAGGTAGAACGGCCACGGCAGCATAGACGGAGTACCCACGCCACAAGTGTCCCGAGTCTTCATTGCCACGTGCAGGGACCGGGGTGCCACAGGCCCAACAACGGCAGCACCCCCAAGAACACCACAAAGTGGCGACGAGGGTGGGCGTGCCCTCGCTCGTGCTCTCGCGTCCCGTAGGTGTGGCGGCCGGTGAGCGTGTCTCGCTCTCGGTGCTCGTGCCCCTGCAGCGACGTGTAACGCGTCTATTTGCCCCTCCGGCGGCGTGGTGAAGTGGTGGGGAGCGCGAGCGCAATAGCGCGCTCCCGACTTGAGGCGGAGAAGCGTGGGGACGACAGCTGCCTCGGCGCCCCCAGCGCGCTGCTTGCCACGTGCGTGCTGCCTCTCTGGAATGCCCGTAGCGCGCTGAGCGCTTTGAATCTCCTGCTTCCCGGCTGCGGCCGGTCCCCTGGAGTGGTGCTGCCTCGTGGTTGCCTGGAACGCTGCTGGACCCACCACCTCTGTGCCTGTGAGTACTGTGGATGGCCCCGTGTGTGTGCTGCCTGAGGGGGAGTCACGAGGGACACGACTGAGGAGCTCTGGAGGTCCCCGCATACCTGCTACACCCGGGGGAGCACTGGAGGGAAGTTCAAGCCCAGCCTGAGAGGAAGGCCCCACCTACCACGTGGGAGAGGGGAAAGGATATTGAACGCCATCAAGGTCAAGGGCAGGAAGAGGTCTCGCCTAGCGCAAGCAGCGCACGCGCAACATGGCAAATATTCCACCAATTGAGCCGTTCTCCGTAGAGGGGTCCCCATCAGCAGTGGCAGCCCGATGGAGAGACTGGGAAGATAGAGTGCGCATTTTCTTTGAGGCCACGAAGGTTCAGAGAGATCAAAAACGCGCGATGATAATCCACCTCGGAGGGAAGGAGATCCACAACATAGTTAAGACGCTCGCGGAAAACACTGCCAAAACGCACACGACGTTGATAGCGGCGCTCAACGAGTACTTTGAACCAATGGCGAACCGCGATTATGAACGATTCATATTCCGCCAAGCACGCCAACTGCCCGAGGAGTCGCTTGACAAGTTCCACGCTCGTCTCAAAAACCTGGCGGCCACCTGCGGGTTTCGGGATGAGACGGAGGAAATAAGAGGCCAGATAATACAAGGGTGCGCGTCAGTCAAGCTGAGGGAAAGGCTCTTGGAGGAATCCGGCAAGCCCCTAACAGACATATTGACAATGGGTCAGACGAAAGAATTGTCAAAAGCGCGTGCTGCGCACATGGAAGCAGCCCTACAGGCGCCTGTGAAGACAGAGCCAGTTAACACTGTGGCAGTCAAACCAAAACCGAGATGGCCCAGAAGAGGGACAGGTCCGGCCGTTCAAGACCAACCCAAATCCTGCGGGTACTGTGGTGGTTCGCCACACGCCGCGGCAGAGTGTCCAGCACGAGGGAGGAAATGCATGGGATGCGGGCGCTTCAACCACTTTGAGAAAGTGTGCCGCTCGAAAAAATTCCGAAAGCCCCGCCAAGCAGTGAACACGGTTGAAGAAGGAGGCCCGGTGGTACACATGATAGGCACGGCGGTACGCAGGACTAGACGATTGCCGCAATGCAGTGTCCGGGTAGGGTCGCAAGAAGTCACCACGGTAGTAGATACAGGGGCTAGCATTAATATCATGGCCGCTGCGATGCACAGTTCCATGCACCCAAAGCCAATACTACACCCGTCAACGATAACGGTGTTCGCATATGGACAGGAGGAACCGCTAAATGTGCGGGGAAAATTCAGGACTACGATATCCCATGGAACGCGGTCAATCACGTCAAATATCTATGTTACAGAAGACGGACAAGGCATGCTCCTAGGCTGCAGAGCTGCAGAAGATCTGGGAGTGGTAACGTTCGCATTTGGAGTACACCAAGAGTCGATACACCACACCCTGGAGGAGTTTGAGGAGATATTTCATGGAATAGGCAAGTTCCGCGGCAAAGAAGTCCACTTACACATTGACCCCACTGTTCAGCCGATAGCCTTACTACATCGCCGAATAGCGTTTCATCTCAGGCCGCTGGTGGAAGCCGAGCTGAAGAAGCTAGAGGCGGCGGGAATCATCGAGAAGGTGTCCGGGCCAACCCCGTGGGTGTCGCCTATCGTCGTGGCAAGGAAACCCAAACAGCCAGGCGCTGTCAGAATATGTGTGGATATGCGGCTCCCCAATGCTGCCATCAAAAGGGAGCGCCATATCACTCCTACCATCGATGACATCATCGGAGAAATGGCGGGCGCCAAGTGGTTCTCAAAGTTGGACTTACGCTCTGGGTATCACCAACTAGTACTGGACGAAGTGTCCCGGAACATCACCACGTTCTCAACGCATGTAGGTCTAAGGCGGTACACGCGTTTGAGTTTTGGGGTGTCGAGCGCTGCTGAGGTGTTCCAGAACGTGATACAAGAGCTCATCGCTGGAAACCCCGGAGCGATTAATGTCAGTGATGACATCATGGTGCATGCCACGACCGTTGCGGAACACAATGAGAGGCTGGTGCAAGTGCTACGACGCATACGAGACGCAGGTCTTACACTGCATCTTGAGAAGTGCGAATTTCTGTGTAAGAAGCTCCAATTTTTCGGATACACCTTCTCGGCAGACGGCGTCAACCCGGATCCGGACAAGGTGAAGGATATCAAGGAAGCGGCTGCTCCCACGAACATTACGGAGGTACGAAGCTTCTTAGGGATGGTGAACTACTGCGGCAGGTTCATCAAGGACCTGGCGAACCTCACGGCGCCACTGAGAGAGCTCACTAAAGAATCCACCCCCTGGACATGGAGCAGCGAACAAGATCGAGCATTCGAGGAAATCAAACAAGCACTTTCAGAAGCCACGACATTGGCATTCTTCGATCCAGCCAAATTGACACTAATTGCCGTCGACGCAGGTCCGGTCGGATTAGGCGCAGTCCTGCTACAAAGGAAAACAAGCGCAGAGGAATGGGCCCCGGTGGCATTCGCCAGCAGATCACTCACAGAGACTGCATATGGACTATGCGAGTGGAGGAGCTGATTCCCCGGATCATGGAGTTGTCGCACCGCAGCAAGGCCACCAGCCAGAGGTGGTGCCACCCGAGGAAGCTGGCGCGCCAGAGGTTGCTGACGGTGGCGCAAATGGTGAATCTGTGAGTAGGGGCATGGGTGTTGTGCCGGACCGTGGGGAATCGTGATATGATCTGAGGCCGCACCCTGAGCCCTCCCGTCGCTTAAAGGACTACGTCAAGTAAGACTGTTGTTGTTTCATTTGAGTTGATTAGTATTGCAAATGTCTAGAGCGGAGCCGACGACTACAAAGGTATCTGTGGTTCATGATTGTAATGCATTCATGTGTTTGGTTGTTTGTGTTAGTTTTCGCGTGTTGGGGAGGAATGTAATGTCGCGATACTGACGTGACACGCACAGGCGTGCGCGTCAGGTCACGTGTTTCTAAGCCAGTAATAAATGTGACGTCATGCATGCACGTAGGCAGAACGGCCACGGCAGCATAGACGGAGTAACCACGCCACAAGTGTCCCGAGTCTTCATTGCCACGTGCAGGGACCGGGGTGCCACAGGCCCAACAACGGTAGCACCCCCAAGAACACCACAGTTGCCCATGGAGGGTGTTTGGGGCCTGACAAGGTTGGTGAGGATGCACATCGGCACTTTGAATGGTCCTTCTACTGGCACTGCCTGTTCATGGGGACACTGTGAGCTCGCGCATCCACCGCTGGGGACGGGGGGCACCGCAGATATCCCGATCACCAAGCCAGTGCAACCTTCCACCCCCTCCTTCTACCCTGCTGTGTGAGTCGACTGGGGCTCCCCCCTGCCGGATCGGTGTCGCTGAGGGTGCCTCTGGGGCGCATGCCAGTCGCTGTTGCCTGTTGGGCCTGCTGCTCCATGGGCAGGGACTCTGGCGGGGACCTGTGAACCACAATCTCCCATAGCGCTGACACAGACCACAGGGTACTACTCTAGACCAACAGAGAATCAGCCATAACAAGGCCCCATCACCACAGCGGCCCTGCTCTCTCTCCTCCGCCCTGCTCACACGCCCTTGCGGCTATGTGGCTGTCCACCATCAATGCATTATTCTACCAGCTCTAGGGCTACCGGACACTTTGCTTCTCTCTGTGAGTTGTTCTTGTCTACTTTCAACTGTGCACGGGGGCTTGCGCACACCTAACATTGTGGCCTGAGCACAACCCTTATTAATGCTGGTCCACCTGACCGGAAAAGACTAGCAGATACCAGAACAGGGGCCCTTGATGCGGAACGCTATCAGGGGAAATGGGCCGTCTAAAGGGGAAACTGCAGGAGGCGGCCGCCACCAACTCCCAGGACAGAGATGAAAGGGACCCCGTCATGAGTATGCAGTCGACTAATACAGTACCGCCTACAGGTGACACGGGAGCCCAGGATAAGCTGGACCTAATACTTAATGAGGTCTGGGAATCCAGGAAAGTTATAGAACAACAGATAGGCACCCTTACTACTGGCTTTACCCTGCTCAAGGCGGACCATGCCAAACTGGATCATACCTCCAGCCTAGATGACTTGGTTCCACAACAGAAGGAACATGCGAAGCAGCTCCAAACCCTCCAACAGCAGGTCACCAGACTTCTGGACAGGGTTGAGGATGCGGAGGTCAGATCAAGGCACAATAATATTTGCGTCATAGGACTCTCGGAACGAAGCGAGGGGACGATGGCGACAACCTACAAGGAACACTGGTTCCGCACACATGTGGCCCCTGAGGACCTTTCGGACTTCTTTTGCATTGAAAGGACGCACCGTATCCCCACACGGAAGCCGAGAGTCGGTGCTCCTCCGAGACCTTTGATCGTAAAAATCCTCAATTACAGGGACCGGGATGTGCTGCTTCAAAAAGCGCGGGAGAAGCCAGAGATCCAATTTGAGAACTGCCAGGTCTCACTGTACCCATACTACACGTTAATGGTGCAACGTTGTAGATCTTCATATCAGGCAGTGAAGAGAAAATTGCGCACCACGAATCTCAAATATGTGCTGCTTTTCCCTGCACGTTTGAAGATAATCTATGACCAGAAGATGTATTTCTTTGAAAGTCCGGAAGATGTGGAGGAGTGGCTGGAGGTCATGGAGCCAAAGCAACTATCCGGCCAATGCTTCCCGAAGCGGCAATGTAGCCTAGGGAATGAGAGACGACGACGCTCATAGCGCGTAATCAGTCACACGGGAGCAGTATCGATTACTAGTCCTACACAGCAGCAGGCCCAGAAATGCAAAGAGGTGGCTCTGGCGGCTGCAAATACTCTCAGAGATAAATCCTCACGCCGAAACTCGGAGTCCTCCTACCAGAGTACGGTGCGCTCTGACTCGGAGAACAGCGTAACACTCTTTCCTAGCGTGACTTCCCAGGCGGCAGATGACCTACTAGGATTGTAGGCTTTTCACGACCTCTGCAACGCTAGAAGAGCCGCGGATGAGGGCATCGGCGGCACGTATGCCCTAGGACTCACATATCCTTTTGCTCTGATTTTAGATGAGATTATATGTTAACGTAACGCCATTCATTACCTGCTCAGGCTTGAAGGAGCTACTGGTTGTATGTTTTTCTACATGATGGCTATGGCTAGAGGTCCCCACTCTGCAAATGCTACAGTGTATTATGTATCAGTTCAATGTATGTTTAGTTTGGTCTGGCCTGGTATAGTTTGCAGGCGAGACCTAGTATTACGTTTCATTTGGGGGTTCAAAGGCTCTGACACAGTACAATGGGTATATCCCATAAGACAACATGATCCTTTACCTTTAATTAGTGTGATACAATTAACTACTAATGCATACCATGGACAACTATAAATTTATGACGTGGAACGTCCGTGGACTGGGCTCTGTACACAAACGGCATAGGATACATGCACACTTGCTGCGCCGTGGGGCGCATGTGATCTTTTGTCAGGAATCACACCTGACGGAGGTTGAAGCCGCCAAAATGTGTAAGAAGTGGAGGGGTCAGATAATATACACAAATGACTCAGCTTTTGACAGAGGGGTGACGATTTGGATAAGAGGGGGGGTCCCATTTGTCATACTGGAAAAAAGGGTGGATACACAGGCTAGATATATATTCTTGCGAGGTACGTTGGATGGTGTACCGATCATCGTGGGGACTCTTTATGCCCCAACTTTTGACCAACACAAATATTTTACAGGTTTGAACTTGATTCTGGCAGGGTGGGAGGCCTACCCATTCATAGTGGGGGGGCGACTGCAATGCGGTCATGGACATTACACTAGATCGATCGCATCCCCCACTGAACGGAACGATGGCCAGTAAACAGGCGGAAACCCTACGTGACTGGGTGAAAGGTTGGTTCCTGTGTGACACGTGGAGACATAGAAACCCAATACACAGGGAATACTCCTTCTTCCCCCCAGTGTATTAACTTCATACCAGAATAGACAGGATCTTGTGCTCCAATTCCATAGCAGATCAAGTCATAGGCACCACTTATCTAGCGAAGACCTTCTCTGGTCATAATCCCCTGGAGACTATTTTTAGTTGGGATAGAGTGCCCAAACCAGGGAGGGATCCATCGCCCTTTGTCACTCTTATCCACAGAATACAAAATCCTAAGCAAAGTCTTGGCAAATAGAATTGAACCATACCTCAGCAAACTGATCCACATCGATCAATGTGGATTTATACCAGCTAGGAATACGTCATTAAATATAAGTAGGTTACACCAGATTATTTCCATGGATCTTACACAACACCACCAGGCCGGCTGTATCTCATTAGACATGAGACAGGTATTTGACACACTGTGGTGGGAATATATGTTCAAAGCTATTGCACGTTTTGGTTTGTCCCCTGAATATATCAAGTAGATAAGGCTATTGCATGCTGCTCCAACCGCAAGGGTAAGATCTGGGAAACCTATTTCCAGAGAATATGAGATTAACAGGGTAACACGTCAGGGTTGCCCTCTATCCCCAATATTGTTTGTCTTGACTCTGGAGCCACTGGCACTCCGTCTACGATTGGAGGCTACACAGATTGGTATACCCATGGACACATCGACACATCTAGTGTCGGGTTACGCCGATGACTTAATTATATATGTGTTGGACATAGTGAAGGGACTGGGCCCAATCCCTCGTATTTTTGTCGACTTTGAAGTGATATCAGGCTTAGCGATTAACGAAACCAAATCAAATGCTTTCTTTTTTCACGAAAGCGCACACCCGGACAGTATTAATTTTGGGAGACTCACATTATCAGCGGTCCCACACACCTTTAAATACCTGGGCATTAATGTATATCGCTCACCAATGGATATGCTGGAGGGCAACCTTGGTAAGGCTATTTGAGGTATTCAATCTCAGGTGGCTTTCTGGATCACGCTTCCCTTATCGGCTATCGGGCGTGTGGCATTATCTAAAATGGTGGTGCTACCTCGTCTTTTATATTACTTCACAAACCTACCCTTGCTGTTGCCATCAATCATTTTTAACACGCTGGATACTATTCTGCTAGAACTCATATGAGGTACGGGTCACCGTAGAATCAGTCTTAAGGTACTCCGAATTGAGACACGGGGCGGCGGCCTGGGAGCACCAGACTTAAGGGCTTACTACTACGCATGCCAGTTGCAATGGTTATCCTATTAGATGGCAGGTCGCAACTTGCAGGAGATTGGCTATACTACCAGACATAGAGAGCAAGGAACACTCCACACCCTGCTTTTACCGTACAGTAAACCCCCCCCCCCGTCAATGCCGCCCCTATTACACACTGCACTGCACTGCAATGTTGGAAAAACGTCCTGAAATACACCTCCGGGGGGGAACTATATGCAAGTAACATCCCACTGGTGGGAATACCACTAGTGGGTGGTAGATTGAGGTAACAGACACTTGAACCCTGGTTGGACGTGGGTGTAGAGACCGTGGGGGCATTATTTGATGGTGGGACACTTATGGACCACGAAGCCTTTATGAGAGACACGGGGCGCCTAACACGCTATATATGACGCATGCAGCACTACTACACTACATTAAAAGACAGTGGTCCCCACAATGAGAGGAATCCCATTCAAATGAGTTGGTTAAGTCACTGTATTATATGGGTCACGGTAGCCACCTTATTAAGTGGTTATACATTAGCGCCTGTGCACATGCCAGAATTCCCTTAGACACTATTCGAGCGCAATGGACTACAGACCTGGGACTAGATTTTACAGACAGGGAATGGAAAGATATATTGAAATACCCACGGAAAATACCTCACAATGCCAAGTTCAAATGTATTGAATGCATGATCTTGCATAGAGCTTATTTGACCCCACATAGATTACAGAGAATGTACCCGGCCACCGTCCACCACTGCCTCTGGTGCAAGTTATCAGCCTCTGGTGCAAGTTACCAACAGCGAATTTACTGCATATGCTGTGGGCATGCCCACGACTTACTGATTATTGGAGGGAGGTTAGAAGATCGATAGAGGGGACTACTCACCTCTCCATTGGGGGCACAGCACTGGAGTGCCTATTAGGCATTCGTCAACGTAAAAAGACATAGGTGGTTCAGTTACGCTTTTTGGATCTGGCCCTCATAGTCGCTAAAAGGTCTATCACCATGCGCTGGAAATCAGCCAAGGCCCCTACGTTGCACATGAGGCATAGCGAACTGACCAGGTGGGCAAGGGCTGAAAGTACGGCACTGCGTAGGGAGGAGTCCCGCGGCCTGCGGAAAACCCAGATTTCCCGGGACTGGGACACAATGGTAGAAGCCCATAGGAGTGCCAACCCCAATGATACTCCTGAAGTTCCACATACACAATGATCGGTATAGCAATGGGTTTCTCTGTAGTTCCTCAGTGTTGGTTATGAATGAAATACTGTGACAAGCTAATGTAATCAAAGCCACTTGATTGGAAAGGAATGTCTCAGGATTTTGTAATATGCAGTCAGAGCCTGGGGAGGGGGGGAGGGTTATAGACTGGGAGGAGGGGGTGTTAATGGGTAGTAGTTAAACATTGTTAGATAAATAGACATTGTGTGTGACCCAACATATGGAATGTAGACTGAGCAAACTTTCCTTTCTCTTCTTTCTCTGATTATGCACATCCATGGACATAATGCTACCTGTGTGGAGATATTACAGGGGGGAATGTATATTTTGTACAATCCATACGTACAATGTGTTTCTGATGAAAACGAATGAAAAATCCAATAAAGTTTATTTAAAAAAATATAATGTTGGGTTACAACGAGACATAAGTAATACTGGATGTATTAACATCTCCTATGTAATGGGAGCTGAATTGCAGACTGACCTCTTGTAGACGAAGTACTTTGTGGGTAGCCAGACTTTTTCTCTCACTTTGTATGTTGGAGTCTGTCCACAGTGACAATCTTCCTGTCTTTTATGGTCTGCCTTGCTGTTAGTATACTATCTTTATCACTTTCCTTATGTGTCTCAAAAGATGAGAAACTAAGGGAACTGAGTTAGTAGAGAAACATACAGGAAAGGCATGTATGCATGTGTGCCTTGAGAGCAGTATACGTGGGAGGTTCCCAAGGATGTATATAGTGAATTGTTATACGCAGAGTTCAACATGGAAATCCATTTGCTCTATCATCTAATCATTAGGAAGCATCAGAGATATTGTTCAATATCTTGATTTAATCTGTTCTTTTGAAGAAAACTAGCAGAAGGAAAGTTTGACACCACTTCAGGCATCCCAGGAAGTCTTGAACATATGACAAAAAAATCCATGAGCCAGTTGTAGTGCTGCAGGTGATTCTTTCAACGTAACAAAAGATACGAACTTTGTAAAATAATCCACAACCACCAGAAGTGTTTTGAGTCCCAGGGATAATGGCATGTCTGCAACAAACCACTGACTACAGATGAGTGGGTACTGGAAGCATTTGTATTAGACCTGAAGGTTTGGCAGTATCTGGCTTGGGCACAAATAGAGTGTTGTTTTACAAATTTCTTTAATGAGACCAACATGCAGGGCAATCAGAAATGTCGCGCTAAAAATCAATCCTGCATCTCCTTATAGACTTTAGTTGTAAGTATTTATGTGGACAACACAGGGCTACTTTCAC
Organism: Triturus cristatus; assembly: GCF_964204655.1. NCBI lineage: Eukaryota > Metazoa > Chordata > Amphibia > Caudata > Salamandridae > Triturus > Triturus cristatus. The sequence goes on from NC_140589.1 coordinate 880,641,069, forward strand.
GTATAGCAAGTTACCTGTTTTGTTCTTGTTTATAGGTTCTTACTGGATCCACGGCTCTTAATTCAAATGACCTGAATGTCAGTTGTTCCAAAAAATTGTCTACATTTTGGGATATGTGAGTGGCACAGGACAAGATGTTGGGAGCTAGTAATGTTTCTCGTTTGTCTTCTCATTGTCTAGACATGATACTGGAACATGAAGAAGAGTAAGGATGATCTTGCATGTTTTGTGATCAGACATTTCATCAAACATAGGTACAGGATATTTGTATGGTTGGTCCAGATTGTGATTTCATGCATCGCCCCTTTGAGATAATGTATCCAGTGTGCAAAAGCTTTTTTAATCAGAAGTAGCTTGTGAACATAAATAGATTAGTTGTGCTCAGACCATGTTAGTGTTCGAGAGTAGTAAGCTACTTGTTGTATTGCTTGCTTCTTGGGATTCCTCTGTGATAAAATGGTCCCAATAGAAAAAGCTGAAGCTTCAGTCTCTACAATGAAGGAAGATTCATATTTATATGCCTAAGAATTGGGACAATTGTAAATGCTGTCTTAAGTGTCTGAAAAGCTTCCTCTCATTCTTTTCCCCAGATGATGGATTGTCCTTTCTGAGTGTGCTCAGTTATAGGTTGAACAGTTGCCGAAGAATCTTTGATAAAAAGTCTATAAAAGTTGCCAACATCTGTATTTCTTGAATGGTGTAGGTGCTGAGCAGTATAATATGGCTTTCACGTTCCATGTCCATGCTTATACATTTCCCTGACATTTGGACTCCCAGACAAGTAACTTGACCAGCTTCAAATATGCTCACCTTTTGAATATACAGAACATAGAATATATAAAGATGTCATCTAGACATACAATCAATAATGTATCCAAAAGACCTAAATATATTGTTAATAAGATTTTGGAATGCTGCAGGGACATTGCACAAACCAAAGGATGTAACTTAAGTATTTATAATGCAATATTGAATTCTGTCTTGGATTCATCGCGCTCATGAATATGCACCAAGTTGTAAGCTCCTCAGAGATCTAGCTTTGAAAAGATAAGAGCCACATTGATGTACAACGAAGGTATAAGGAGGAGAGGGTACTGGTTTCTGATGGTGACAGTATTCAGCTCTCAGTAGTTATTGCATGATCACTAATTTCTAGTTGGTTTGGTAAGAAAAATATGTGGTCAAATCAATAACCCAGTCATATGGAAGCAGTGGAAGATTTTTGCTCAAGGACCTGAAGAACGTGGGTGCAAAGGCGCCCTTAACTCAAGGCTATCAGCTGTTTCCTCCTTTCTCATTGTGTGGGTCATGGACATCTTATGAGATTTGGAGCAAGAGTCTTTCTTTATATATAAAAACTTTTGAGAATTGTAGGTTGGCTAGAAGAAGATGTACTCTTTACTGCCTCGGCTGGATGGAGGACAATATGGTATGTAGGGATTATTAAATGAAGTATCACTACTTTCTATGGACTTATCCCAGTTCAGGATGGTGGCAAAGTATTTCTGGGTTATTAATGAAACCATCAGCACTGGTACTAAAAAAGAGGGTTTAAAACTTACGGTCTAATTTAGACTTTGGCAGACGGGTTACTCTCTCAAAACTTAACAGATATCCCGCCTGCCATATTACAAGAGCTATAGGTTATAATGTACTTGTAATACAGCAGACTGGATCTCTTCAACATTTGTAACAGAGTACCCCATCTGCAAACTCTAAATAAGGCCCTTAGTTTCTTGTGCATAATGCATGTGATTCCATCTTCATCGTGTTCTACCCCCATCACCTTGCGCCTCAGTCGCTTATTTCTCTTCTATTCAGGAATCTTTGTTTGAAATGTATCTGTTTGTTTTTGGGAATTTATTTTCATTGTGCTTTCTCTTTGTATTTTTCAAGGGTTTTTGCTTGAGTATTTGAACATTTTGTTATAGTTTTTTATTGCATTTGTGTTGTTTTGGTCTAGTATGATTCAAACTTGCTCTGAACATCACGATCATATTTCTGCACTCTGCTGTTTTCTTTTTTGTGCCCTATCTAGTTCTTCTATTCATCAAGAAATTCTGAAGAACAATTGTGTTGCATCACTTGTACCAGAAAGAAGTAAAGGATTAATAAGATGGATATAATACAAGAACTCATAGCAGCAATTATCTATTGAGATCGGAGTTCGTTTTTCGACTTCTGAATCAAATCAAGAGAAGATTCAAGATACTTGCACTTGCCTAGAGGAAAATCTTACAGCATTGACCCATAGGATGGAGATTCTTGAGAATAGAGTGGAGGAATTGGGCTTAGAGGTCAAAGATAACTCTAATGAGGTACAGAGACTGAAGGATAAAGAGCGGGATTTAACAGAGAGGTTGGAGAGGTTAGAAAACATCTCAAGGCGGAATAATATCAGGATTTTAGATTTAAAAGAAGGCTTAAAGGGAGATAATTTAAAGGCCTATGTTATCAATCTTTTGAGCAAAGCCTTTCCACAAATTGCTACAGGTAATATCTGGGAGTCTGAAATCCAGAGAATACACAGGGATCCATTTAAGACGAATCCTGCCCGGAAAAAGCCCAGGAAAATACGAATTTACATTCAATCATATTTGCTAAAGGAGCAATTACTGGGGGCTGCCTTAAAACTTAAATCCATCCAGGTCCATGAGGCCACTTTTAGGATTCGGTCCGACATCATCCGGGTCAAATAGGATAGAAGGTGGGAATTGGGCAAGAGAATGGATGCATTGAGAGACCTAGGAGCCCAGGTACAATTGCGATTCCCTACTTTTTAAAAAGTTGTATGGGCTAACAAAATGTATAACTTCAGATTCCCAGAGGAAGTATATTGCTTCTTGGCACAGACTAAACCCAGTTAACTTAAGTTTAAGGTTCAATGTACCTATAAGTTCGCTCTGCGCAGCATTCATGAAGTACCTAGTTGTAGTAGCTTCTTGAGACGGGGTACATGCTTGTGTGGGGGCTGTCCGATGTGATGGACACCAGTGAGGCTGCACTGTGTGCTGTCGCTGTACCTGTTTCACATGAAGTCTTTAGAATGACACTGTTGTGTGCCCTCTTGTAACTCTTGTTTTTTCCGTCTTGTACCTGGCGCTTGGGTTAGTCGGCTTCTCCATGTAGTGGCTCCTTCCCAGCATGATGTAGAAAGCATCTTGAAGTTTTTCTTGTCCACTTGTACCGCTGTAGAGCGTGGGGACGTCCTCAACTCGTCGCCAAAAATAAGTGTAGTAATCAGGAGACCACACTGGAGTGATGATGTCAACGTAGGTTTATTCAGGCATTAGGTAAGCAGGTACACAGGTAGAATAAGTCTAACAACAACTCCACCGAGAGCAGCCTGCTAGCTGCTCAGCCCCATTCACCAACTCTCACTCCTGATCCAGTCACCCAAGCATTCCACTCATAGCCCACACACCAAACATTCCATTCAGAACACTCACACAGGCTGAGCAGCCAGAGACAGGGAAACATGGGAGAGTCAATCAATAACTCCAGGATACTACAGATGTCCTACTAGATACTGTTCATAACCGACCTGATGTTGAAGGAAATGCAAAACAATCTGTAACTGCCAGCCCTCCCTTTCCATTGGGATTACGTGGGAATGTATATTGTGAGCCAGGTACCCATTCCCCTAACTCCACTAGGAGTGAGATTTGAAAAATATCACTGGTTGAACCAAGATGGTAGAACCCAGTTCAGTGGCTAAGCGTGCAAGAAGAGAGCCATGAGCGAGAGTGCCATCTTGGAAAGTTTTGCACAATGATTGATTTGTTTTTCTACATTAATGGATGTGTAAAATTATGAAGCAGTCTATGCTTATAGTTTGACTTGCATTCTCTTTACCTTCTTTTGCTCCATGATCTCACCCTTTTCAATGTTCCTATTTTCTTTCATTTACAGTCCCCCCTTTCCTGGAGATGGTTGAGTCCAGTGATTGAAGTGGACTGTTGTGATAAACAATTGATCATTCCAGGTGCCAACCTTACGCTGTATGAAATAGAAGGATACTACTTCCCTACCTTTACGATTCTAGCATTTATTAACATCACGCCTTCCTACTCTTAATTCCATTGCCTCCGCCTCATCCACTTCCAGTCTAGTGGTCCTTAGCACTTTCCTTAACCTGCCTACAATGAGTTCTGTCAGCACTCATAGCACACTTTCCTTTGTGCATCACCTAATCACACTTGTTTCCTAGAGGTGGTCAAGCCACTGAAGGCTCGAGCAGGATGCTTGGCCGTGGCTTATCTTGATATGCTGATATGGCTCGATATGCTCCCTTTTTCAAGTAGTTCCAAAAAAGTGCAGTATGGGCTCTAACTGATCGCACGGGTGTTTTGTATTGTTAATATGTATGCAATAGCACTCAACCTCCAAATGGTCCTACTGCTACGAAACCATAAACCAAAGTGAAAAACAATATACAAAATGGAGTGCTTAGGAAGTCCAATGTTTTTACTGAAAGTTCACTTAATTACATATTAATCGAGATTATTCAAACATATGAATTCTTCTTATGAAGCCAATATAACGCAGGAGCCCTTCATTGCACACGCCACTTTCTGCTGCCAGTCTGGACTCCATTGTCCAGCCTGCTTTGCGGCCGGGGGCCGCCAACGCTGTCCGTAACAAACTAGGAGGCACATAAAAGCTGCTCAGGGCTCCCGCAGCGTGGGACGCGCCTGGTCAAAGCCCGGGCCAAGGGCGGGCCCATCTGCACCCGCCAGAGACAGTAAAAGGTGGGGCGGGGCCACTCCCCTTGGTTTTGTTTCATAGTATATGGTTGTCCCCTCTTATGCAATGTGCTGAACTACTTTCATTTTGGCATCTATCTCTTTAACATAATTTTGCAAATTATATGGTTTTAAAGTAGTTTATATCTACTGCAAAGTATACACTTTCTACCTGTACCTGAGTGCCTTGGTGACAGTATAGAGCATAGTGCAGAGGGTTTGTACTATATTAGTGGATAGTTTCCAAGAGAAATGGGCAAAAGAAAAGGCCAAGACAGAGTGTAGGGCATGGGAATTCCCAAAAAGAAAAAGAGATCCTTAGACGCTGTCTGTCATGAGACTATGGATCAGATTGAGTCAATTATGACAGAGTGCAAAGAAATAGCGGATGCAGGCCCACCGAGATCCCCTCCTCAGCCAGGTACTTTACCCAGAACAGACCCCAGTAATGATGCAAACTCTGTAAGCTTGTCACCGCTTTCACCCAAGCTACCATCAGGGGAAAAATCTGAAAAGTTAATACCATAGATCTTCAATCAACGCTCAAAAGGGAGAAGTAAAAAGACCTTCTGTCCCGGTTTTTGACTTAAGCACATCTGTAATAGTGTCCAGGGAGTCGAGTAGTACCCCTAGTGTGTCACACGTTACCCAAGTTGACTGCCACAACAGATTCGACGTTCTTGCACATGAGGAGGAAGGGGGACCAGGAGTTGGATTAGGTAATCCCGAGAAGCTGTGTGAAGCCCCTGTGTGTGAGACGCAAGTATTGAAGTCACTCATTGAGTCATTGAAAGAGGAGGTATCAGCACTAAGAAGGGAGGTTGCTTCTTTAACCAAAAGAATAGACTCTAGGAATGGGGTGCATCAAGCGTTTATGCCATTTCCAACACCCACGTCTAAATTAGCATCAAAGGATAGGTGCATAGGCCCCTACTCTTGTGGGTTTGCTGAGCCCTCCAGTGAAATTGGTCCTGCATGCATTTTCCACCAACCCCTAGACGCTTCTAGAAACCATCATTCGAATGACATATCCACTCCAAATGTAAGAACAACATCGGGAGTCGATCAGGCCAGGACTGGCACTTGGGCTCCAGATAGAGGTGAAGTTATTCTAGATGAAGGGTATGTACCGAGGTCTGTGAATGAGGGGTTTCATGGGGTAGGGTCAGTGATGGAGGGAGTCTATACGAGGCATAGCGATCAGGGTGCTCAAGATGTGATTTACTTAACTGAAGTCCCTAAACTCCCCAGGGCTGGGTATGAAGATCGGGACTCGTTAAAAGAAAAGTTATTCACTGGTTAAGATCTACCCGCCACTGTTATTCCATCATTCGAGATGACATCAAAGCTGTTGAAAGATTAAGTTCACCTGGGGCTATCAGAGACATGCTAGAAGTTAGCTTTTTTGATAAGAGCATGGTCACTGGCCTATTGGCGATTGATTCACGCACAATGCCTCCAGTAAATACATCGATCACCATTAGGTACAGACGACCCCCAAGATTAGAGCCTAAGGGGCATATCAGCAACAGCAGGCGATAATTATCGCTGAGCGCGCTTAGCACGAGGATAATTATCGCCGGCTATCTCTGGTTTATATCGACGAGTTAGCGTGCTATCAGCAACGCTTATCTCCGACGCGATATATAAACCAGCGATAGTTGCAAAAAGGTGCGAATATCTCTGGAAATCCAGCGATAAACGCACAGCGACAGGCGATACCTTGTTAATAGGGCTGGGTGGTCTCAGCCCTAATATCCACCACCCATAGGCTAACATGGTTTTAGTCAAAGGAAAAGCAGGCAAAAAGAAACCTGCGATAAGCGGTATTAGCGCTCCTTTTATCATCGCTGCACAGGTTAGCGTGCAGATTGATAATAGGAGTAATGTCGCTTAGCGACATTTTCCTGGTAATTTCTGTGAGTTACGCCCACTTTGCATCTCATTAGCGATGCAAAGATGGGCGTGGATGTAACGGCGCTAAATCAGCAAAACACGCGATAGCGTGGCTTTGCTGATAAGGCGATAAAATTATTGCCGCTTTTCGCCCGAAAACAGACGCTAAAGCGGTGATAATTTTATCGCCTCCCCTTGATGATATGCCCCTATGTTGTATAGATCCTTTGGGGTTGGACCACTCCCCTGTCTTCGTGGGGTAGCAAATAGCCAAAGATGACTACATCTTCGATTGAATCTTGATAGGAACATTGGGTGTTCATGCCCCCTACTACCTCTACCCTTACCAGTAGTTCCAACTCTTAGAGGTACAACAATAAATACTGAGGCTGGTAATGAGCTTGTAACCGTAAATGTAAATAGCAGTCTGACCCCTAGGTGTACTGAAGTAGGAGAAGCCCCAGTCCACCCCTCTTTAAAGGTCTTGGGGGCATATCATCAACAACCGCACTTAGTGCTAGGATAATTATCGCTGGCTATCGCTTGTTTTTATCGTGGATATAGCGCGCTATCAGCGACGCTTATCTCCAGAGCGATAAAAATAACCGAGTTAGCTGCCAAATGTGCAACTATCGCTGGGATTCCAGCGACAGTCGCACAACGTTTGGCTCTACATTGTTGTTAGGGCAGGGCATACTTAACCATGATATCCACCTTCCATTGGATATCATGGCTAAGTCAAACTAAAAGCAGGCGTAAGGAAAGTAGCGATAACCGCGGTTAGCGCTACTTTTCTTATCGCTATGCTTGTTAGCGTGCCAATTGATAATTGGAGATATGTCGGTTAGCGACATTTCTCCAGTTATTTTGGGAAGGAACGCCCACTTTGCATCTCATTAGAGATGCAAAGGGAGGCGTAGGGAAAAAGGGTGCTAACATGCGATTATGCATGTTAGCACCCTCTTGTAAATAGGGCGAAAACATTATCTCCACTTTTCTGGCTTTTAAAGCCTAAAAAGCGGAGATAAGGCCCTTGATGATATGCCCCTTGGTCTGGAATGTGGCAAGGATTACAAAACTGCTCTCTGACCCAGATTGGTGTACCCTTGTAGATTTATATGATGTAATTCTATTTCAGGAAACCTTGAGTTTGTCTACACCTTTTAGGAGTGGTTTCTCTTCCTATGGCATTGCTGCCACAAGGAAAGAGCAGGGTAGACCCTCAGGTGGCTTAGCTGTTTGGGTGAAAAGCACCCTGGAGTCTAAGGTCAAGCTCCTCCATGTTGATTCACGGGACATTTTAGCCTTTGAGTTGACCCTATACAGTGGTTGGAAGATTAGAATTTTTTATATAATAGAGTGGTTCATACCCTAGAGGAAACAAATACAATTCATATATTAGATCATGCTTTGACTGAGTACTCTGATGGTGTTCCTGTACTAGTGGCAGGCGATTTTAATTGTACTTTTAAACCCTTTTTCCTTGCCCCCTCAGACTTGATTGAGGATTGGGATTGTGTGTGGTCAATCCCACATCTAGATTTACCGAATGTGAGATGGACGAAGAGAGGAGGCCAGGTGCTAGCCCTTACCCTACAACATGATCTAAGAGCTACAAACGGGAGAACAAGGTCTGATCCGAAAGGGGAGTCTACTTTCAACAGAATTGGCCACACAAGTAAAATTGATTATTGTCTAGTATCTCTTAATCTCTGGCCCCTAGTGGATGACATGCTGGTGGTAAAAAGAGTAGAGAGCGATCACAACGCTCTTGCACTTACTCACAAAAAACCTGGTACTGCCCAACCTGATATTAGGAGGTGTCCGGAGTTGGGTGTCCTTTCCACCACAAATGACCAAAGGTCAATTAAATGGGAGTGGGTCGAGGAACATCCAGAAGCTTTAGAATTACTCAAAAGTAAAGCACGTTGGGTGATTGAGGAATTAACTAAACTTTCCGCTAAAGATGCTGCTGTTAGTCTGGGATCTTCTCACAAGTTGTTTTATATTGAAACACGAGATATGCTTAGTCAGCCTCCAAAAGCACGGAAAAGGCAGGGGGACTCATCATCATACAAATCATACAGGGATGGGAAAAGACCACACAAAACACTGGAAGAAGGGGCTTATCAACTGTAGATCCCTCCCAAAACACTCAACAGAGATCAAGCTATTGATAGAGGAGGAAGACTTGGAGGTATTGTTCCTTACGGAGACCTGGCTTCGAGAAAGCTCTATGCCTGAGATTGCAAGCACTCTCCCCCAGGGCTTTGAGATATACCGACTTGACAGAGTTGGTAAAATAGGAGGCGGCATTGCCATCCTTTGTAAAGCACATCTGGCTTGCATCATCACCCCTCTTCAAGATCATTGATTGCGAAGCCTTTCCATTTAGATTGTCCTTTACCCCAACCTCCTCTTTTTCGGGCAGTCTACAGGCCTCCAGGGACTTGTACGCCTTTCATAGAGGCGATCCTGGACATCTAAACCGGCATGATGATAGAGAAAAGCTCCTTTTCTCTATTAGGTAACTTTAATATTCATCTGGACGATCAGAACAATCTGTCAACTAAAAGATGTATAGCTGATCTTGAGGCCCTACAACTAACACAAATCATGCTTCAGGCCACTCATGAAAAGGGCCATACTTTGGATCCCATTTTCTCCAACGATCCCAAACTAGAGGCGCTTGCTCCCATACGGATGCCCTGGTCAGATCATTTTTTCATCCCCATTCGGTACCTAAAACCCCATACAGTAAAGCTCAAGGGTAGTTGCCCAGTGATAGGATGCAAATAGCCAAGGTTCGCCCCTGAAACTTGGTTCAAAGACCTTGAGGCAACTGCCCCATTAGAAACTAGTGACCTAGAGCAAGCACAAAAAAATTGGTCAACCTGGATGAATAGAGCCGTGGATAGGTATTTTAGGAAACCTGGTCCAATAAAACCTAATAACTCCAACAGGTCTTCCTGGTTCAGCCCTCAGTTGGTTGCCCAAAGGAAAGCTGTAAAAAGCTAGAGAGGAGCTGGAGGAAGACGTATGCCCCCGAGCTTAAATTAGCATACAAGGCAGCTATCCAGCAATGAATCAACAAAGAGAGGGACAGCTAGCGCTTAATAGAGGTGCAACATACTTGCCCTGAGTTAAGCTAGAAGACAATGAAAGGTACGGAGTTCCTCGGTGGCAAGTTGGCCACCTGGTGTGTGCTCAAGGTAGTGAGGAGGTGGAGGATACCTCCTGTCGGAACTAGGATCCTCACACATCCAGCAAGCTAGGTGTCATGCTTCATCATATGGGTCTGCTCCTCGTCGAGCTGGCACTACAATGCTCGACGGGCACCTATAAAGGGGCTCTTTTTCGGAGATCTTTAGTTCCATGCCGTATAGGTGCCGTGGGTGTGAGGGGCCTAGAGGCATGTAGATTTGGTGTGTGGATTAAAACAGGTAAGGGAATCCTTTGTGATTTTTTTTATTCTAGAAAGGTCCCAACCTGACTAAAAAGAGAAGAGAGGGGGGCGACTATTTTGTTTTAATGTGACAAAAATTCGCTCTACCCCCAGATGGTCAACATGTTTCTCGCCTCAGAATGTCACGAAGTGATCAGTTGGCGATTCCTCAGGACCAGGTGACTAAAAAACTATCTACAGTGGGTGGTGTGGTGCAACGCTACCTACCACTCTTTCTATCCGAGGGTTAATGCCCTGGAGAAGGGCAGCAAACCTCTTTGGTTTTCATGTGCTGCCTCATCAGATCACAGCGGAGTAATTTGGACACACAGTGTAGTGTCTCTGCTCCCGCTTGGAGCTTCGTGGCTCACCTACCCGCTCCGCTGCATCAGGAAGGTGATGCAGCGGAGCGGGTAGGTGATGATGAAGCATGACACCTAGCTTGCTGGGTATGTGAGGGTCCTAGTTCCGACAGGAGGTATCCCTCACCTCCTCACTACCTTGAGTACTCACCAGGTGGCCAACTTGCCACCGAGGAACTCCGTACCTTTCATTGTCTTCTAGCTATCCAGCAATACCATAAGAATATTAGGAAAGCACAAGCAGCTTTTTTTGAAGAAAACATAGAGAGGTCCTCAAACAGCTCGAAGGAGCTGTTCAAGATTGTAAAATCGCTCACAACAGTTGAGTCAGGCACCCACATCTCTCAACACTAAAAAGAAAGATGTAATGAGATTTAATGAGTAGGCCACGTTTTTCAAGAATAAGGTGGAAAAGATCTATAACTCCCTTCATTCAAACCTGAGCCTGATGCCATCAGCAACCATAGTCTCTAAGAGCATTCAGGTACTCCCTATTAGCACAGAGCAGCCCACAACCCTCTCTCCCCCAGCTATGGTCTTGTTTCCCAAACTAAGCGAAGAACAGGCCTGTTCCCTTCTACGGAACATCAAATCAATGTCTCCTATAGACCCTGCACCGCCTCACATTCTCGCAGTGCTTAATTTGTAAAAAAATAAGTACCGGTGCTCAAACTTTTTCTTAGGAGGCAGCCGCAACTTCTAGTTAATTCACCCAACTACATTCCTGGCACCACCCAATTATCATGTCCACCACCTATGTGGACAACACATAATCCGCCAAAATCAAAAATAAATTACTGCTTGAGAATCATGACATGGATTATAACAGTCCACTTATTTCACAACAACCGCATTCATTCAAACAAAATGTATCTGAATGAGGGAAATGATCATATCTACCAAAAATTACAATGCCTGAGCAGAAACCCAGTGCCTGAACTATGATTTGAAGTCTTGTGTTCTGTCGACTTCACTATGCATCGAATCCATATGGTAATCTCTATGAAGCGCGTACATGCACTGAAGTTCTACAGAGAGCGCTATGGAGAGCAGTATCCATTTATGTATAAACATTGCGATTGGAGTGGTATGAGGATGAAGATAAAACAACACCTCTGAGTTCAACTAACTTTTTCTTGATAGTAAAACTGATGCACAATACACATGCATCATGCAGGAATCAGACATGGCAAGGCTGTGAAAACATCGGGCAGCCATCCAGGCAGGCATATTTATTTTGAAAAGTTATTGAGAATTTTGATCGCGGGAGAAGAGATTTATAGTCCCGGCCCTCTGAAATAGATGCCGGTGCTAAGCACCGGAAAGCACCGGCACAAATTAAGCACTGCATTCTCGCCCAGGGGGGAAACTGTGTGTTAACTCAACTCGCCAGCCTTATCTCCCTATCTTTTGAAAAAGCGAGAGTACCTAAAGAGTGGAAGCATGCCATTGTAAAACCGTTGTTAAAAAAAACCTCAACTCAGACCCCGCAGTTATGGCAAACTATCGCCCAATCTCATTATTGGGCATTTTAGGAAAGATCGCGGAGAAACATGTGAACAGTGCTATCTCACAGTTTCTGGAGGATAATGGCATTTTACACCAGACCCAGATGGGCTTTCAGCCACAGCATTGTACGGAGTCAGCTCTACTTTCTGTCACCAAAAAATTAAAAAGTATACTAGATCAGGGAAGGGCAGCTGCTATTGTATTATTAGATCTAAGCGCGGCCTTCGACACGGTAGACCACAAAATTCTTGTCAATAGGCTCAAAAATATTGTGATTAGAGGTACAGCCAACCAATGGGTGTCCTCATTTCTGAGTGACAGATCCTTTTAGTGTATGGAGGCCGGCATTTTGTCAGACACTTTTTCAGCCCCTTGGGGAGTACCTCAGGGATCTTCCAACTCTCTTTAATGTCTATATGAGCCCGTTGGCTCATATAGTACATGAGTTTGGACTCTCCATTGTGTCATATGCCGATGACACCCAGTTAGTGGTGTCAATTGCCGACTCCCTTAACTCCAACCATAGGCAACTGACCCCGTGTTTGGGAAAAATTGGAACATGGATAGAGGAATGCAGTCTTAAGCTGAACGGGACAAAACCGAGCTTATGATCCTGGGCAGCAATTTTAACCCTCGCTTAGAGATCCCCTGGCTAGCAAATTGGGCCTCCCCACCCCTAAATGCTCCATAAAAAAATCTGGGTATGTGGCTCGATCAGAATTTAACTATGGAGACGCAAGCCAAAAAACTGGCGGGTACATGTTTTGGTATCCTCCGGATGCTCAGGAAAATTCTACTCCCAGAGAACTCAAGAAGGACAGTGGTACAAGCTTTGGTGGTCTCGAGATTTGATTTTGAAACTCGTTATACCTTGGGTCACCTAAATACGTCACCAATAGGTTACAGGTTGTACAGAATGCGGCAGCTAGACTGCTTCCTACGATATCCAGGAATCAGTCAGCTAGAGCATCATTGAAAGAGTTACACTGGTTACCCGTTCAGACCAGGATTACATTTAAGTCCCTCTGCTTGGCACACAGGGCCATGTATGGTAGAGGCCCAGACATGCTACTGACTTTGATCTCTCCCTATTCACCCTGCCACTGTCTTAGATCAGGGTCGAATTTTCTGATGAACCCTACCAGAATAAAGAGTTCAAGGCGGGGTGGAAGGTCGTTCGCACATCTGGTGCCCAAACTCTGGAACAGCATGGACCCCGAGTTGCGACTGATTGGAAATGAACAGTCTTTTAAAAAGAAACTTAAAACTTGGCTGTTCCCCTAATTCTCACTCCAGATAGCTGTCCTTACCTGTTATAGCGCTGGGATGTCCGCGGGTAGCTATGCACTCTATACATCCCTAAACCTAAACCTCCATAGATCTGTTGCAGGCTAATGAGAACACCTGGTATAACCAGCACTGCAGGAAAGCAAAGGGGGCGCTCATCTGTGCATTAAAGAGCAAGGATCGCTCTAAGGTTGTGAACTGCAGAACCAAATATAGGCAGGCCATTGAGAGAGCAAAAAACAGAATGGGAGGGTTCTCACTGGTCCTCGTTACACTCAGCATTGACAGACAAAGATCCCAAGACATTTTGGAGAACACAGCACACTGGCTAATGGAAAATAAGGCAGTCTTAGAATACACTGTGAAAACCAGAAGAGTAGGTTACTCATTTTAGCTCCCTTTATGGCAAAGGTATTAGAGAAACCCTGGAGGACAGTGAAATGGGGGTTGAGGCCCAAGGTGGGAATGGTGATACCATGGTTTTTTCCATCGAGTAAACCCAATTGGCGATTTTCACCTGTGTCCCCGCACGTGCTCCCGGCCCGGACAGAATTCCTAATGATCTATATAGGGAGGATAGATCTCTCTGGGGCTCCTATATTAACTTAATATCAAATTTGATTATGTCTGGTGCTGACATACCAGCATCATGGCAGGTTGCTGAGATTGTGCCCATCTATAAACAAGCATTTGCAATGCAATAGGTCGTGCATTTCCTCTGGTTTAAACTAATGGCATTGTAAATAACAATGCCTTTTATTTATGTTCTAAAAATCAAAACATAAATAAATGTCAGTAATAGTCAGAAATGTAATTGTCAGAAAGTGAGAGAGAGACATGTGTGCAAGTGTGAGTGTATGTGTAAGCATGTGAGTGTGAGTGAAATCGAAGGTCAAAGGGCATGTGATGTCACTTCCTATACCCCTGGAATTTTGATGAATTGACGTTCATGAAAATAATCAGTTAGAAATAAAGCCCCTTCATCCAAGAACAGCAACACTGAGTTGTGGCAGCACCAGACACCAAGGGAACCCAAATAAACAAGACAAATGACTCAGCTTCAGGCCTGGATGAAACTTTGATTAAGCCGAAGTAATGAGAGTAATTTTGCATTACTCTTGTGATGTGGAATTAACACAATTAAGCAATTACACCATTTGAGGAATTTAGAGTAAATTGGGGCAAAATGCCTACTGCAAGAGCACAGGAACAGAGTGAGAGAAGGTGCTGTTCCTGTTCGGTTGCATTTAGCACTATTTTCTTAGCAAAAAATGCATCCTCAGGTCCACTTTAGACGCAAGGGTGCATGGTAAAAAGTGCTAAATGCAGGGTTGAACTCTTCGCGTAATTCTATTCAATATTCCTGTAATTGTGCGTATTTATGCTACAGCAAATTACATGAGTTGCGCACACTGTCTTATGCCCCTTTTACAGAACAGCTTTTGGCATATCTAGGCCCACCATTGTTGGTGAAGCTAAATCTTTGATGACGTGTTCTATATATATTCCTATGGTAAAAGTTGTTCCCCCCCAGTAAATCCAACTTAAACCCTAAGAAGAGTAATTTCCCATCACAAGAGCTTAGATGAGAGCAGTAGCCACCGTTTTAGGTCAGAGGTCAGGGTTTCATTTTGTGCACAAAGAACCCTGAGATCTCCCTGTTAGCATTCCCTGGTCGCTTCTGATTGTCCTTCCGACCTAGCCTTGGGGTTGCTTTTCCAACTTCCCCACCAATCACTCGTAGAAGGTGGATTGTAGCCAAAGAATGCATCCAAGGAAAGGCCTTGAGCCCACCACCTAGCCTCTTAGGCCAGAGCTTTTCTTTGACTTTCTTTGAGCTTTTACATGATTAAATAACAATCACACCCTACAGGATTCAATCACAAACACCGGAAAGGCGGCGGCCCGCGGCCAACGCAGGGGGCCTCCCTAGGTGGGCGGCCCCTTTAGTGCCATTTGGGCACCAATCCACCCCCTCTGATGGCGGGTCTCTGGGAGGAGTCCCCCTTTGCCTGTGGCGTACTAGGCGCATCACTTCCTGCGCGACAAGGAACTGGGGAGGGTATATATGCCTTCCCCGGCCATACTGGCATCCTCTGTTGTGCCAGGCATGCCGTCAAGATGGTTACACGATGTCTGGACACGCAGGGGAGTGGAACTTCGAGTCCACAGCAAAAACTAAATTAGGGAGTGAAGAGGTAGTGTCCTGCATGAACAAATCTGGCACCAGAACACAAGGATAGTCAGGGCCAACTTGTCTGTTGGGTGACTTGTGCAGGCGAAGGCTCACTACACTTCTGGCACAGTCACACCAGTTCGGAATTGAAGCATTGCCTTAGGTATCCCTGGGCATATAGGAAGGCCAGACAAGCAGCCAGGGGGTTACAGAGCAGGTGCACTCTGCTCTTAGCATAGTATATGTCAGGCTGCATCACCTCATCTAAGAAGCAAGCACTTCTTTGGGTGCTGGGTTGGACCCAGATAGGACATCAAGTAATAATTGAGCTATGCTAAATGCCGGTGAGGATAATTTTATCGGGGAGCAATTGAGCGCTGGAGGTGGCCATTCCTTGCTTGAGATAGATGATAGCTTAGGTCCCTGATAGTACTCACATACTGGTCCAATGGCTACCGGGCCATCGCATCCCAGGTTCGGGGGTCAACACTGTTAAATCCCAGGGTGGACTAGGAGGGTACGGGACTGGTGCTTTGGAAACCCTGATGGAGCAGGGGAGATGCTGGAAGTAGGCCCAGCACTTCACCAATTCTCCCCACCAGTGGTATTAAAAGTATCCCCAATTTTCTCCATGTGAACAACACATAAGAAGGCTTGGGATACAATTTCACATGTCCGCTTTGCTACAGCGGGCTGTTCCTTTGGGGAAAACTACAGCAGAGACTGGTATGGGGAGGTCCCCTGACACATCCTGGCCATCCACTTTACTGTTCACAACAACTGCGCATGTGGGAGTCCAATTACCTGAGCAAAGTTTATTCAGACACACAGTATTATTTCAATTAAACAATCGCTGTAGTTGCAAGTTGCAAGCGTGAGATTCCCCCAAGGTCAACTGGTCACATTATCAGCAATAAAGCTGCCTGGGAAGTCTGGGTGCAGTCACCACAGATCAAACTGAACAGGCAACAGTCCGGGGGTTGGAAGGTGATTCAAGGGACACGGGTAGTGTGGCGACGACGCAAGACGGTCAGCGTATGCTGGGTTGGGAGGTTCCGCATCACCAACCAGAAGGGTGCCAAGTGGCAAAAAACAGTAAATAGGTTTAATATATGTGTATCTCTGGCCCTACAGCTGTGTGGAGCCAGTCTCATTTATAGGTACGCCCAGGTGAAAATTGTGTACTTCTTAAGGTTCTCATGACCAATGCGCTTTGTGGTATCTCCTAGCAATCCACTGAAGGTGCACTGCAGCTAAACATGAAGCTGGGAATCTGGGATTCCGACACTTTTGTGGGTTTAAGCATCCAGGGTCAGAGATTGACAGCAGGAACTGTGCATCTGTGATCCAACGGCAGTTAAGCAAGCGGGATGCGCTGCGTAAGTTGTCACTACACGAAAGGGTGAGGTGTCGCCAATAGTGGGCACAATACATATATTGTTTCAAACCAGATTTGACACCATTAATTAGCAATCAAAGGGGTCTGTGCAATTGTCTGGTCAACGGGGCGAAGTAAGTGCACCCCAGAACCAAGGGCAAGTGACATGTTCCTGCAGTTAAGTTCAAATGCCCCTCCCGGTTAGCTATATTAGCTACGCTGGGTGGAGATGCTGTCAGCCAACATAGTGTGCTGCTGTCCCAATAAATGGGGAAACAAGGTGTCAAGCACAAAAGGCTACGATGTAAAAAGAATATTTGGCACGTCCAGTAGTCAACAAACATTAAAACTTAACGGAGCAGGTAATTTTTCACTGCTGGGGCTGCACAGGGTGGGCAGTGTGAACCCCTCCCCCCCCCTTTTTTTGGGGAATATTCTAGGATGGGGGTAAAGTAGTCAATCCTGAATGTTAGGCACCATATTGCAGACAGTGCGCACTGTATTAAATCAGACAGATTCACTAAGCCGGTATGCCTAAGGAGTTTCACCACAGAGGGAGCTGAGTGGGCGAAATTGCCATAAGGAATAAGGGATGCATGGCAAGTGCAGGAGGAAACCCTTGCTCATTGTCACATACTTCTAGTTATGATCATTCCTGTGCATCATGATTTAGCAATCAAAGGGACTGTGCAAATGTTAAGTATAAATCTGCTCGCCCTAATAGCCAAAGTAGGAAGGTGGGTTGTGGGAGCGGTCACCTAACAAGTGGGCTGCTGTCCCATAGATGGGGGACGCAGGTGTTCAGGCACACATGGTGCTAGATGGACGGCAGCTAGGTGAGATCAGCAAATAGATGGGGCAATGTGAGCCATGGTGTCTGAAACCGTCCCGCCCAGAGTTGGCACGGGGCTGAGGCATGTGAGGCAGTGGAACTTTCCCGCAGGGCGGTGAATAGTTCATTGTAAAAGTGCACAGGCCAAAGGGGCTTTGGTTTCATCAGACACTAGCTGATCCAGGCTAACGTCAAGGGCTATTGTGATATAGACGGGGGGGGTTCCCACCAATTTCTTAGTGATACACCTAGGGGGCAACAACCTCATTGCATTGGGTAGGAGGTCTCTTTAACAAACCATGAAAGCTGACTTAAGGGAGATCAGTAAATACATGGGTCAACGTGAGCTCTGGTGTTCTGAGATTATTCCCCGCAGGGTGTGGTGCGGGGCTAAGTCAGAGGAGGCTGTTGAACATTCCAGGAAGAGTTAATAGTTCAATGCGTAAGTTCACAGACCAGAGGGGTCTTTGTTTTATCAGACATGAGATGATCCAAGCTAATGGGAAAGGGTACTTTGATAAAGATGGGGTTTATTTGTCACCAGTAGGGATGGATCTCTTCCTTTTAGATTTGTAGTAGGCCCTAGAGATGAGAGGTTGCAGGTAGAGTATAGCTGTTTTAGTGGGGGCTCTGGCGACGACGGGGGCCTCCTCCAGAGCTGTGGCGGAGTTACAGGGTGATCTGGAAGCAGATGGGTACAGAAGGGTACCTCTGCGCGGCACAATAGGGGTGCCAGAGCCAAATACCAGGAGCTCATGGCAGGTTCCTGGAAAACAGCATCGGCGCCCCGTTAGTCCTTTGGGCGGTTGTGTGCCTGAACAACCGGGGGCTTGCCTTGCTACCCTCTGCCCTGAAAAGGGCGTGAGTAATAAGGGACCAATGTGTCACGTGATCCGGAAAGAGGATCACCCCATACGGTGTAGCACTGATTGGGTTCTCCACAGTGCTTGGCTCATCAGGCGGGCATGGCATCAAAGGTTGGTTGCAGCTGCCTGCCCTTGGATCGCCTGTAAGATAACCCACCATATTGCATACTTTTGTATGGAATAAAGCTGCAGCAATATTTTTCCAAACAAAAGTTGTGTTGTGTTTTAATTTATTCAGCATGCATGCTCTGTTGTTGTGTGGGTGGGGGGTGTTGCTAATATCGGCACTATGCAGTAGCCCGCGGCCCACACAGGGGGCCACCCTAAGTGGGCGGCCCCTTTAGTGTCATTTAGGCACCAATACATCCCCTCTGATGACGGGACTCAGGGAGGAGTCCCCCTTTGCCTGTGGCACGCTAGGTGTGTCACTTACTGCGGGACAAGGAACTGGGAAGGGTATATATGCCCCCCGGCCATACTGGCGACCTCTGATGCGCCAGGCAGGCCGTCTCTCACACTACTGCTTACCCAGCATGGGGGTGGCAAGCAAGTTTCATGGAATCTTGTAATGTTTTCCTTTTGTGTTGCAGGCAGAGTTACAGGGTGATCTGGAAGCAGATGGGTACAGAAGGGTACCTCTGCGCGGCTCAATAGGGCTGCCAGAGCCAAATACCAGGAGCTCATGGCAGGTTCCTGGAAAACCGCGTTGGCGCCCCGTTAGTCCTTCGGGTGGTTGTGGGCCTGAACAACCGGGGGCTTGCCTTGCTGCGCTCTGCCCTGAAAGGGGCGTGAGTAATAAGGGACCAATGTGTCACGTGATCCGGAAAGAGGATCACCCCATAAGGTGTAGTACTGATAGGGTTCTCCACAGTGCTTGGCTCATCAGGCGGGCATGGCAGCATAGGTTGGTTATAGCTGCCTGCCTTTGGATCGCCCGTAAGATAACCCACCATATTGCATACTTTTGTATGGAATAAACCTGCAGCAATATTTTTCCAAACAAAAGTTGTATTGTGTTTTTATTTATTCAGCATGCATGCTCTGTTGTTGTGTGGGTGGGGTGTGTTGTCAATATTGGCACTATGCAGTAGCCCGCGGCCCATGCAGGGGGCCACCCTAAGTGGGCAGCCCCTTTAGTGCCATTTGTGCACCAATCCGTCCCCTCTGATGACAGGACTCAGGGCAGAGTCCCCCTTTGCCTGTAGAGCACTAGGCGTGTCACTTCCTGCGCGACAAGGAACTGGGGAGGGCATATATGCCCCCCCGACCATGCTGGCGACCTCTGATGCGCCAGGCACGCCATCTTCCACGCTCCCGTTTACCCGGCGTGGAGGTGGCAAGCAAGTTTCATGGAATTTAGTAATGTTTTCCTTTTGTGTTGCAGGCGGAGTTACAGGGTGATCTGGAAGCAGATGGGTACAGAAGGGTACCTCTGCGTGGCACAATAGGGGTGCCAGAGCCAAATACCAGGAGCCTCATGGCAGGTTCCTGGAGACCCGCGTTGGCGCCCCGTTAGTCCTTTGGGCGGTTGTGGGCCTGAACAACCGGGGGCTTGCCTTGCTACCCTCTGCCCTGAAAGGGGCGTGAGTAATAAGGGACCAATGTGTCACGTGATCCGGAAAGAGGATCACCCCATACGGTGTAGCACTGATTGGGTTCTCCACAGTGCTTGGCTCATCAGGCGGGCATGGCATCAAAGGTTGATTGCAGCTGCCTGCCCTTGGATCGCCCGTAAGATAACCCACCATATTGCATACTTTTGTATGGAATAAACCTGCAGCAATATTTTTCCAAACAAAAGTTGTGTTGTGTTTCTATTTATTCAGCATGCATGCTCTGTTGTTGTGTGGGTGGGGTGTGTTGCCAATATTGGCACTATGCCTGTTTAAATCGCTGTAGTGTGCATGTCGTAGCCTGTGCTGTGAGTGAGTGTATGTGTCTGTATGGAGTTAATTATCTCTGTGCAGTGAGCTGAGGATTCTAAATGCAGTGTACACTTTCAGAGCACAGAGAAGAGAATGGATTCTGTGTTGCAAGCCCCTGAGACTCGAGGCAGGCCTCTCTGTGCTGTGTGGCATCACCTTTAATGTAGACTGTGTTTGTGTTCTACCACTGCACACTCCATTGATTTCAGTGACTGCCGAAGTGCCCTTTGACCTGCATGTAGTGTACCTGTTCTGCAGCTTTGTATGTGTGCTCCTGATAGTAACTCTGTGTGTGTGTATGATCAACTTTGTGCACCGATTGTCTGATTTGTAACTTTGTATGTTCAGATCCTGGCTGAATCTCAGTGTACAACTGTTCACCCAGCCCAAGCACAGGAGACACAATCCTTAAGAATACACCTTTATGCAGTGTGAGCCCAGCAGCGTAGCTATCAATCGTGCAGCAGGTACAGTGCACAAGGGCCCAAAGTCACGAGGGGCCCACTGAACCCTGATAATGCTATATTTGCCTACCCAACAGCAGTCAAAGGGCTCATTGTCCTTGCTTGCACTAGAGACCATGGCATCCTTTCTAACTCACTGGTGAGCACTGTGCCTCTTGGAGGCTAGTGCCTGTCAGCTCTGTGTGTGGCACTAGATCTGTACACACCGTGAGCACTACACTGTCTGCGAATCGGTAAGCATCCTCATCGGTGTGCAATGTGTGTGTGCTCAAGCACTGTGCGCATGCGTGTCCACACATATGGGCGTACTGCATGTCCGTGACTCAGTATGCATCCTCACCTGTGTATAGTGTGTCCCTACTGAATCTGAGCGTGCCCAGCCCCGGCCTGTGACTTTGTGTGCATGTGACAACGTATCTGTGCATACTGTGAGCACAGTGGTGTATCTAGAAGTGATTTTTAGGAGGGGCACACTAGGAGTCATGGATAAAAGTGATGGGGCCGCCTACAATGGGCAATCATGAAGACAGTTTGGACTCTGCCTCCTGTTCTAATCACACCAATTTTCATGCACGATTCTATTCAGACGAGACCTACGAGGCTAACAGCAGGTCTACGACCCTTATCAAGGGGAAATAAGCACTGAATGATTATGGATGAGAATGACCTAAGAATGACCTAAGAAAATTGGTGTGATTCGAACTAGAGGTAGAGTCCAAACAGAGAACACTTAAAAAAAGAATAAAAGAAATCTTGAGGAAAGATACAAGAAGAAATCACTGTTGTTTATTGATTCTCAGTGTACTGTTGTTTATATATCTATATATCTATATATGTATATATATATATGTATATATATATTATCTACTGGCGGTCAACAGTAGATAGTTATAGTTAGGACCGTGTTTCCATAGGAAATCTGAAAATTCTATTTTAAATAACTTTGGCGCCGGTTGACGAATCCTCGCAAAATTTTCAAAACTAATCGGGCGCTCCGCTCAGCTCCTACCCTGAAAGTCTCGGGGTGATTCGTCAAGCGGGGGCTGAGAAAAAAGGGGGGTCCCAAAACGCGTTTTCCCCATGCATTTTCCCATAGGACCTTTAGTCGAAGGTACAGCTCGAACGGCTGAACAGAATTACTTGAAATTTGGCAAAGAGGTAGTCCTCAGGTCAGCCATGTGCCTTTTGCATATATGGTGTCAATCTGTTCAGTAGTTCATGAGAAAATTGCATTTAAAAGTACATAAATATCTATAAGGGCGCACCGTGCGCGCACCCTAACGTGCGCGAGCGCATTTCTGATTGGTGGTTACATGTCAGTCAACATTCGAATCGGTCGAAATCAGGAAGTGTCGGCCGCCATTTTGTGTGTTTGGTGTGTGACAGTGAAAAAGAAAGGTGGAGAACGTGAAAAGGGGGCAGGGTAGAGAGTTCCTGACTCCCTAGCCTTTGTCAGGGGGTCCCTGAAGGACCCCGAAGGGTGAAAAAAATTTTTTTTTCAAAAATTAGCGGATGGTGAAAAACCTTAACATTTTTTTTACAAAAACGAGCCATTCCATATTACAGGATACAGTCACTCTATAACTATATACATAGGTAGTTTATTGTAAAATAAATATATAAAAAATATAATAATACATACATAACTTAGGTAGGCCTATTATTTCAGGAATAGGGTCTCTCCTGGAGCCATTGTCAACTTTTGTCGATCATTTTCTGCGGCCAATTGTACAGAAAATGCCTACATATGTGCAGGACACTAAAGATGTCTTGCGTGTCCTTCCAGAAATTGATTATGATATTGAAAGAGACCTCCTGGTCTCTTTCGATGTAGAATCACTGTATACTTCTATCCCTCAGGATGAGACTTTGGAAGTCGTAACATCCATCCTGAGGGATAGTATATGTGAAACTATCACCCCTGTACCATTTATAATGGCTTTGGCAACTATAGCCATGAAAATTAATTTCTTCAAGTATGAGGACAAGCTGTTTCTCCAGATCTCGGGTACGAGTATGGGCAGCATTTTCGCGCCGAGTCTGGCGAATTTATACGTGCACCAGTTCGAACAACAACACGTACTGACACCCACCAACCCCTTCCACACCTCTATTAGGTGGTGGAAGCGTTATATTGACGACGTGTTGGTGGTGTGGAGAGGCACGGTGGATTCCGTTAATGAATTCCACCAATGGCTAAACAGTAGAAACCAGTTTCTTAAATTCACCATGGAAACAAATAAGGAAAGAATTGCATTCCTCGATCTGTCGATCTATGTCACTACTGCAGGATTGCAGAGTGAACTGTACAAGAAACCTATGGCGCGGAACTCACTTCTCCTTTACGAGAGCTACCACCCGAAGTCCCTGCGCCAGAATCTACCATATGGCCAGTTCCTACGGGTTCGCAGGAACTGCTCCAATAGAGAGGACTTTGAGGTGCATGCTAGGAATCTTTGTGGACAATTACGGGACAGACACTATCCTAATTCACTCATAAAAAGATCAAAAAAGAGAGCGGTTAACAACAATAGGGAGGCCCTCCTGGAAGCTCCAATCCCTAAACCACCTCTGACTAGACTCACTTTCGTGAGCACCTTCAATACTAGAAGCAATGCCATCCAGAAGATTGTCAAAAGACACTGGCGCCTTCTGAGCCATGGGAGAGAGAAAATTGCGCAACCCTTGTTTGCGTTCAAAAGGGCAAGCAGCATTCGGGATCGACTTGTTCACACACGCCCAAAAGAGCTCCCTAGGAAACTTGGTGGAACACTGTGGAACCTTCCACCAGCTGTCGGGCATCACCCTTGCGGCATTTGCTCAGTCTGCCCTCAGACCAAACATACGAAGGAGATAGATATAGGCACCACGAGACCTTGGTTGCAGAGTAACTATAGTAATTGCAATAGTACCAATCTGATTTATATGCTGACATGTCCTTGCTCCACACGATATGTGGGTATGACGACCCGCAAAGTCCGCACCAGGATGTTGGAACACAAGAGTTCTTTTCGTTGCAAGAAAAACAACACTAAACTTACGAGACATTTCCTGGAGCATGCACATCTAGAAACGGATTTCCAATGGACTGTCCTGGAGAAGCCATATATACCCAGTCACATAAGTGATGTGTCGGGTTACCTTTTTAGAAAAGAGCAAAAATGGATTTATAAACTTCGGACAGATACAGAAGGATTAAATGATGATATTCCTTGGACCTCCCTGTAGCCTTGGCACTAGTGAGTAATAACTGGGATATACTGACTGTAATAGGGTGGGTCTATATAAACATGTTGTACATATTGATTCATGCCTGAATTACTTTGCTCACACTCTTCTCATAATATCACAAATAGGTTTGATTATGGGAGTTTTCTGACATACACTGGAGGGTGACATATAGCTATGCACAACCATTAGGATGGTTCCCACATTTTAAGATTTTGGAGCATCTGCATAGTTATGCTCATTGAATACACTCTGAGGCCACTCTTGGCTTACTACCTAGAGCATTTGTGTTCCCAAAAACAACATTGGAATATCACGGACCAATAGGTTGCAGTCATTGCACTACAAAGATGTCCGAAATGACATCATTGGGCAGCTGTCATTGCCCAATGACTGGTACTTTTTAAAAAACAACACATGGTCAATCGTGATTCTATGATATACAGGTTGGAGCCTTCAGAACTACAAAGACGGCCGATATGTTGTCATCGGGTAGTTCTGAGCGCATCTTCCCGCGTGATTTCGAGCGCTAAGTAGTGCGCTCTTGTTCCTAAGAAAACTAGCTCAAGCAGGCTTATTATGGAGAAAAATAGGCAGTGACTCACAACACTGGGGGCATTCTAACATCATATGCACGTGAGGAATAATGACTGTTTAATGATTACCAGATCATAGTGTTAGGAACTACAAAGATGGCCGATATGACATCATATGGTAGTTCTGAGCACTTCCTCTCGCGAGATCTCGCGAGATCTCGCGAGATTTCGAGCGTAAAGTAGTGCCCTTAGTTTTCTTTTGAAAATAAAGACCAAT
Organism: Triturus cristatus; assembly: GCF_964204655.1. Taxonomy (NCBI): domain Eukaryota; kingdom Metazoa; phylum Chordata; class Amphibia; order Caudata; family Salamandridae; genus Triturus; species Triturus cristatus. The sequence continues at coordinate 880,665,995 of NC_140589.1, forward strand.
AAGGCTTACTTCACATTAAATGTCTGATAATAGTGTCCTTGCCATTAATATATACCAATTGAAGGGACACATGATAAGATTGCCACTATCTAGTATACATCCTAAAGGTGGAGGGATACGTCACTAACAAACCCTCACTAGACTATTTATACTAGCATCTCCTACAGATCGGTGCCTCCCCCAAGTCTCAGATGGGAGCTTGAGGTACCGACGGAAAGGTGAGCAGCTACCACAGAATATTTTTAGAATATTTTTAGCTATACTATGTTGTAAACTTTAGCAAATCACAGGTTTTGTAGATCAGTATGTTGTAAAATTCCTGAATGAGCATACAAGGGAGTTTTAATCTTCCTTAAAGTTTGGTGTCTTAGTCGAGTTTCTGGGTCATTTTGAGGCTTAGTACACTGAGTTTGGGGTGTTTATCTACCTCACATGTTTTGCCTCTAGATACAGGGCATTTGGTTATAGGAATGATCATAGGCAGGGTATAAAGCAAAAAAAATTCTTTATAGTACTTTGCCACATTCTTTTGTTTTCCCTATATCTTTGTAGTGCGGGGCCTCTTAGTACCTGAGCAGTGTCCAGGTGAGGTGAGGTCTATTGCCCTACCACAAAGGGTAAGCATAAAAATTAATTTTCTGACACACATTATTGGTTGGTTTGGTGACACACTATGCACATGAGACTGATGCATCGAATACAGTACTAATGATATAACGTTTTCCTTCACAGAATTCACAGTAATCATTGTGAATCGGAGGGTTAATGTCCATGGTTGTTACAGGTTGTACCGTTTCAAACCAGTTTTATTATAATTTGTTTTTGGTGATGGTGGTGAATTCTATATTTCACTATTAGGAGTGCAACTATTATACGAGCAGAGGCCCTGACGAATGCCAAGGGATTAAATACCCGTTAGGCAGAAACATGTTGGCCCTTATGTAGACAGATAATTGTCACTGTCTTCTTTTGCAATGTTCTATTTTTTAGTTAGGAGGCGTGTCCAGTCCGTAGAATAAAGAATTTAGAAGGAGGACATTCCATCCTATTTTAAATCACTTTTTTGTTCGTTGCACTATTTCTTCTTACTTTACCATCAAAAGATCAGTCATCATGGACGGTTTGTGTATTTGGTGGACCAAATCCTGATACAACAATAAGGTGCGGAGCTGAGTGTCCCACTGATCAGGGGACCAGCCTCATTTGCACATGGGTTTGGCCAAATGATAGGACTGATCATTGAGTCTAATTTGATGGAAACCCTTTACAATCTGTTGTGGATTAATCAGCCATTTTACGAATAATCGATGATGTACCGGTCTCCTCTACGCATGTAGTGTTAGCCTTTTTTCCTTCTTTATTAATATGTTATGTGTGTGCGATAAAGATATTTTGAGATCTTGTTGACTCAGTATCGACAGTGTAGCCTCTCAAATTTGGCTGTTAGATCCCCTGTGTTTCGTGTGTTATACATTCAGTTGGTGCTGGGATAAAATCAGGTGTGGGTCTTTAAAATATATATCCCTTGGACCCTATTTTAAATGGTTTTGTTTAATCCAATCTATAACTATATACATAGGTAGTTTATTGTAAAATAAATATATAAAAAATATAATAATACATACATAACTTAGCATTTAAAAAACCTTACAAATTCACTTAAAAAAACATAGGTTTCACACACGTTATAGTTAGGAATTAGCATTTAAAAAACCATGCAAATTCACTTAAAAAACCATAGGTTTCACACATGTTATAGTTAGCTGGACATTTCACTAGTTCAGATAACTATAACTTGCGCGACCGCCACTCTATCACAAGGATGATGTCATCAGTGATGTCATGAGTGATGCCACTGACCATGTCATGAGTGATAGAATATGTGACGTCATGAGCAGTCGATTGCGGGCGCGCGAGTTATAGTTATCTGATCTAACTATAACGGGGGAATTTCATTGGTTTTTTACGAGTGAAATGTCCAGCTAACTATAACATGTGTGAAACCTATGGTTTTTTAAGTGAATATATATATATATATACATTACCTACTGGTGGTTGCCAGTAGGTAGTTATAGTTAGGACCTATTATCCATAGGAAATCCGCAACATTCTATTTGGCGCCGGTTGACGAATCTTCGTGAAATTGTCAAAACTGGTGGGGCGCTCCGGTCCGCTCCTATCCTGAAAGTCTAGGGGTGATTCGTCAAGCGGGGATCGAGAAAAAGGGGGGTCCCAAAATGTGTTTTCCCCATGCAATTTTACAGAGGAACCGTTAATCGCAGCTGCAGCCCGAACTGCTGAACGGAATTACACCAAATTTGGCAGAAAGGTAGACCTTGGTTCAGAGTCGTGCCTTTTGCTTAAATGGTGTAAATCCATTCAGTAGTTCCTGAGAAAATCAAAATCATAGATATATCTATGGACTCGGAGGATCCGCACACATTATGCGCACCCAGCGTGCACCCTCCGAATCATGAGCTGCATGCTAATTGGCTGTCAACACTCCCAATCAGGAAGTGTTGGCAGCCATCTTGTGCCTCGGTAGAACCGGGCCACAAGCTCCCTGATACATACTGGAGGTACCTGGTGGGCTAGTTGGCCCCCAGGGGACCGCAGGATTGAAGAGGAATTAATTCCCTAACTTAAAACGCACCACAGGGCGTGTTTGCACACGTCACCTCAGTCACCGCCCCCTTCCTTTACCATTGTACAAATATTCCACTAAAATCAGCCGAACTACGAATTTCAATTTACTCACCTGTTATCAGGACAGAATCCAGGGCTGCATCTTTTAGACCAGCACTGACCCTGAAAAATAATTCTAAGCGTACTTACCAGTAACTTGTATTTCCTTCCATAGGAATCCATTGTGTGGTTTTCAGCAGAAAAGTTTCCAAGTGTCCATTTTTGAAACGTACAAATATTCCTCTAAAATCAGCCGAACTACGAATTCCGATTTACTCACCTGTTATCAGGAGAGAACCCAGTGCTGCATCTTTTAGACCAGCACTGACCCTGAAAAGTAATTCTAAGCGTACTTACCAGTAACTTTTATTTCCTTCCATAGGAATCCATTGTGTGGTTTTCAGCAGAAAAGTTTCTGTGTCCATTTTTGAAACGTACAAATATTCCTCTAAAATCAGCCGAACTACGAATTCCGATTTACTCACCTGTTATCAGAGCACAGAGAAGAGAATGGATTCTGTGTTGCAAGCCCCTGAGACTCGAGGCAGGCCTCTCTGTGCTGTGTGGCATCACCTTTAATGTAGACTGTGTTTGTGTTCTACCACTGCACACTCCATTGATTTCAGTGACTGCCGAAGTGCCCTTTGACCTGCATGTAGTGTACCTGTTCTGCAGCTTTGTATGTGTGCTCCTGATAGTAACTCTGTGTGTGTGTATGATCAACTTTGTGCACCGATTGTCTGATTTGTAACTTTGTATGTTCAGATCCTGGCTGAATCTCAGTGTACAACTGTTCACCCAGCCCAAGCACAGGAGACACAATCCTTAAGAATACACCTTTATGCAGTGTGAGCCCAGCAGCGTAGCTATCAATCGTGCAGCAGGTACAGTGCACAAGGGCCCAAAGTCACGAGGGGCCCACTGAACCCTGATAATGCTATATTTGCCTACCCAACAGCAGTCAAAGGGCTCATTGTCCTTGCTTGCACTAGAGACCATGGCATCCTTTCTAACTCACTGGTGAGCACTGTGCCTCTTGGAGGCTAGTGCCTGTCAGCTCTGTGTGTGGCACTAGATCTGTACACACCGTGAGCACTACACTGTCTGCGAATCGGTAAGCATCCTCATCGGTGTGCAATGTGTGTGTGCTCAAGCACTGTGCGCATGCGTGTCCACACATATGGGCGTACTGCATGTCCGTGACTCAGTATGCATCCTCACCTGTGTATAGTGTGTCCCTACTGAATCTGAGCGTGCCCAGCCCCGGCCTGTGACTTTGTGTGCATGTGACAATGTATCTGTGCATACTGTGAGCACAGTGGTGTATCTAGAAGTGATTTTTAGGGGGGGCACACTAGGAGTCATGGATAAAAGTGATGGGGCCACCTACAATGGGCAATCATGAAGACAGTTTGGACTCTGCCTCCTGTTCTAATCACACCAATTTTCATGCACGATTCTATTCAGACGAGACCTACGAGGCTAACAGCAGGTCTACGACCCTTATCAAGGGGAAATAAGCACTGAATGATTATGGATGAGAATGACCTAAGAATGACCTAAGAAAATTGGTGTGATTCGATCTAGAGGTAGAGTCCAAACAGAGAACACTTAAAAAAAGAATAAAAGAAATCTTGAGGAAAGATACAAGAAGAAATCACTGTTGTTTATTGATTCTCAGTGTACTGTTGTTTATATATCTATATATCTATATATCTATATATATATGTATATATATGTATATATATATTATCTACTGGCGGTCAACAGTAGATAGTTATAGTTAGGACCGTGTTTCCATAGGATATCTGAAAATTCTATTTTAAATAACTTTGGCGCCGGTTGACGAATCCTCGCAAAATTTTCAAAACTAATCGGGCGCTCCGCTCAGCTCCTACCCTGAAAGTCTCGGGGTGATTCGTCAAGCGGGGGCTGAGAAAAAAGGGGGGTCCCAAAACGCGTTTTCCCCATGCATTTTCCTATAGGACCTTTAGTCGAAGGTACAGCCCGAACGGCTGAACAGAATTACTTGAAATTTGGCAAAGAGGTAGTCCTCAGGTCAGCCATGTGCCTTTTGCATATATGGTGTCAATCTGTTCAGTAGTTCATGAGAAAATTGCATTTAAAAGTACATAAATATCTATAAGGGCGCACCGTGCGCGCACCCTAACGTGCGCGAGCGCATTTCTGATTGGTGGTTACATGTCAGTCAACATTCGAATCGGTCGAAATCAGGAAGTGTCGGCCGCCATTTTGTGTGTTTGGTGTGTGACAGTGAAAAAGAAAGGTGGAGAACGTGAAAAGGGGGCAGGGTAGAGAGTTCCTGACTCCCTAGCCTTTGTCAGGGGGTCCCTGAAGGACCCCGAAGGGTGAAAAAAAAATTTTTTTCAAAAATTAGCGGATGGTGAAAAACCTTAACATTTTTTTTACAAAAACGAGCCATTCCATATTACAGGATACAGTCACTCTATAACTATATACATAGGTAGTTTATTGTAAAATAAATATATAAAAAATATAATAATACATACATAACTTAGGTAGGCCTATTATTTCAGGAATAGGGTCTCTCCTGGACCCATTGTCAACTTTTGTCGATCATTTTCTGCGGCCAATTGTACAGAAAATGCCTACATATGTGCAGGACACTAAAGATGTCTTGCGTGTCCTTCCAGAAATTGATTATGATATTGAAAGAGACCTCCTGGTCTCTTTCGATGTAGAATCACTGTATACTTCTATCCCTCAGGATGAGACTTTGGAAGTCGTAACATCCATCCTGAGGGATAGTATATGTGAAACTATCACCCCTGTACCATTTATAATGGCTTTGGCAACTATAGCCATGAAAATGAATTTCTTCAAGTATGAGGACAAGCTGTTTCTCCAGATCTCGGGTACGAGTATGGGCAGCATTTTCGCGCCGAGTCTGGCGAATTTATACGTGCACCAGTTTGAACAACAACACGTACTGACACCCACCAACCCCTTCCACACCTCTATTAGGTGGTGGAAGCATTATATTGACGACGTGTTGGTGGTGTGGAGAGGCACGGTGGATTCCGTTAATGAATTCCACCAATGGCTAAACAGTAGAAACCAGTTTCTTAAATTCACCATGGAAACAAATAAGGAAAGAATTGCATTCCTCGATCTGTCGATCTATGTCACTACTGCAGGATTGCAGAGTGAACTGTACAAGAAACCTATGGCGCGGAACTCACTTCTCCTTTACGAGAGCTACCACCCGAAGTCCCTGCGCCAGAATCTACCATATGGCCAGTTCCTACGGGTTCGCAGGAACTGCTCCAATAGAGAGGACTTTGAGGTGCATGCTAGGAATCTTTGTGGACAATTACGGGACAGACACTATCCTAATTCACTCATAAAAAGATCAAAAAAGAGAGCGGTTAACAACAATAGGGAGGCCCTCCTGGAAGCTCCAATCCCTAAACCACCTCTGACTAGACTCACTTTCGTGAGCACCTTCAATACTAAAAGCAATGCCATCCAGAAGATTGTCAAAAGACACTGCCGCCTTCTGAACCATGGGAGAGAGAAAATTGCGCAACCCTTGTTTGCGTTCAAAAGGGCAAGCAGCATTCGGGATCGACTTGTTCACACACGCCCAAAAGAGCTCCCTAGGAAACTTGGTGGAACACTGTGGAACCTTCCACCAGCTGTCGGGCATCACCCTTGCGGCATTTGCTCAGTCTGCCCTCAGACCAAACATACGAAGGAGATAGATATAGGCACCACGAGACCTTGGTTGCAGAGTAACTATAGTAATTGCAATAGTACCAATCTGATTTATATGCTGACATGTCCTTGCTCCACACGATATGTGGGTATGACGACCCGCAAAGTCCGCACCAGGATGTTGGAACACAAGAGTTCTTTTCGTTGCAAGAAAAACAACACTAAACTTACGAGACATTTCCTGGAGCATGCACATCTAGAAACGGATTTCCAATGGACTGTCCTGGAGAAGCCATATATACCCAGTCACATAAGTGATGTGTCGGGTTACCTTTTTAGAAAAGAGCAAAAATGGATTTATAAACTTCGGACAGATACAGAAGGATTAAATGATGATATTCCTTGGACCTCCCTGTAGCCTTGGCACTAGTGAGTAATAACTGGGATATACTGACTGTAATAGGGTGGGTCTATATAAACATGTTGTACATATTGATTCATGCCTGAATTACTTTGCTCACACTCTTCTCATAATATCACAAATAGGTTTGATTATGGGAGTTTTCTGACATACACTGGAAGGTGACATATAGCTATGCACAACCATTAGGATGGTTCCCACATTTTAAGATTTTGGAGCATCTGCATAGTTATGCCCATTGAATACACTCTGAGGCCACTCTTGGCTTACTACCTAGAGCATTTGTGTTCCCAAAAACAACATTGGAATATCACGGACCAATAGGTTGCAGTCATTGCACTACAAAGATGTCCAAAATGACATAATTGGGCAGCTGTCATTGCCCAATGACTGGTACTTTTTCAAAAACAACACATGGTCAATCGTGATTCTATGATATACAGGTTGGAGCCTTCAGAACTACAAAGACGGCCGATATGTTGTCATCGGGTAGTTCTGAGCGCATCTTCCCGCGTGATTTCGAGCGCTAAGTAGTGCGCTCTTGTTCCTAAGAAAACTAGCTCAAGCAGGCTTATTATGGAGAAAAATAGGCAGTGACTCACAACACTGGGGGCATTCTAACATCATATGCACGTGAGGAATAATGACTGTTTAATGATTACCAGATCATAGTGTTAGGAACTACAAAGATGGCCGATATGACATCATATGGTAGTTCTGAGCACTTCCTCTCGCGAGATATCGCGAGATCTCGCGAGATTTCGAGCGGAAAGTAGTGCCCTTAGTTTTCTTTTGAAAATAAAGACCAATAAGGCTTACTTCACATTAAATGTCTGATAATAGTGTCCTTGCCATTAATATATACCAATTGAAGGGACACATGATAAGATCGCCACTATCTAGTATACATCCTAAAGGTGGAGGGATACGTCACTAACAAACCCTCACTAGACTATTTATACTAGAATCTCCTACAGATCGGTGCCTCCCCCAAGTCTCAGATGGGAGCTTGAGGTACCGACGGAAAGGTGAGCAGCTACCACAGAATATTTTTAGAATATTTTTAGCTATACTATGTTGTAAACTTTAGCAAATCACAGGTTTTGTAGATCAGTATGTTGTAAAATTCCTGAATGAGCATACAAGGGAGTTTTAATCTTCCTTAAAGTTTGGTGTCTTAGTCGAGTTTCTGGGTCATTTTGAGGCTTAGTACACTGAGTTTGGGGTGTTTATCTACCTCACATGTTTTGCCTCTAGATACAGGGCATTTGGTTATAGGAATGATCATAGGCAGGGTATAAAGCAAAAAAAATTCTTTATAGTACTTTGCCACATTCTTTTGTTTTCCCTATATCTTTGTAGTGCGGGGCCTCTTAGTACCTGAGCAGTGTCCAGGTGAGGTGAGGTCTATTGCCCTACCACAAAGGGTAAGCATAAAAATTAATTTTCTGACACACATTATTGGTTGGTTTGGTGACACACTATGCACATGAGACTGATGCATCGAATACAGTACTAATGATATAACGTTTTCCTTCACAGAATTCACAGTAATCATTGTGAATCGGAGGGTTAATGTCCATGGTTGTTACAGGTTGTACCGTTTCAAACCAGTTTTATTATAATTTGTTTTTGGTGATGGTGGTGAATTCTATATTTCACTATTAGGAATGCAACTATTATACGAGCAGAGGCCCTGACGAATGCCAAGGGATTAAATACCCGTTAGGCAGAAGCATGTTGGCCCTTATGTAGACAGATAATTGTCACTGTCTTCTTTTGCAATGTTCTATTTTTTAATTAGGAGGCGTGTCCAGTCCGTAGAATAAAGTATTTAGAAGGAGGACATTCCATCCTATTTTAAATCACTTTTTTGTTCGTTGCACTATTTCTTCTTACTTTACCATCAAAAGATCAGTCATCATGGACGGTTTGTGTATTTGGTGGACCAAATCCTGATACAACAATAAGGTGCGGAGCTGAGTGTCCCACTGATCAGGGGACCAGCCTCATTTGCACATGGGTTTGGCCAAATGATAGGACTGATCATTGAGTCTAATTTGATGGAAACCCTTTACAATCTGTTGTGGATTAATCAGCCATTTTACGAATAATCGATGATGTACCGGTCTCCTCTATGCATGTAGTGTTAGCCTTTTTTCCTTCTTTATTAATATGTTATGTGTGTGCGATAAAGATATTTTGAGATCTTGTTGACTCAGTATCGACAGTGTAGCCTCTCAAATTTGGCTGTTAGACCCCCTGTGTTTCGTGTGTTATACATTCAGTTGGTGCTGGGATAAAATCAGGTGTGGGTCTTTAAAATATATATCCCTTGGACCCTATTTTAAATGGTTTTGTTTAATCCAATCTATAACTATATACATAGGTAGTTTATTGTAAAATAAATATATAAAAAATATAATAATACATACATAACTTAGCATTTAAAAAACCTTACAAATTCACTTAAAAAACCATAGGTTTCACACACGTTATAGTTAGGAATTAGCATTTAAAAAACCATGCAAATTCACTTAAAAAACCATAGGTTTCACACATGTTATAGTTAGCTGGACATTTCACTAGTTCAGATAACTATAACTCGCGCGACCGCCACTCTATCACAAGGATGATGTCATCAGTGATGTCATGAGTGATGCCACTGACCATGTCATGAGTGATAGAATATGTGACGTCATGAGCAGTGGATTGCGGGCGCGCGAGTTATAGTTATCTGATCTAACTATAACGGGGGAATTTCATTGGTTTTTTTACGAGTGAAATGTCCAGCTAACTATAACATGTGTGAAACCTATGGTTTTTTAAGTGAATATATATATATATATATACATTACCTACTGGTGGTTGCCAGTAGGTAGTTATAGTTAGGACCTATTATCCATAGGAAATCCGCAACATTCTATTTGGCGCCGGTTGACGAATCTTCGCGAAATTGTCAAAACTGGTGGGGCGCTCCGGTCCGCTCCTATCCTGAAAGTCTAGGGGTGATTCGTCAAGCGGGGATCGAGAAAAAGGGGGGGTCCCAAAACGTGTTTTCCCCATGCAATTTTCCAGAGGAACCGTTAATCGCAGCTGCAGCCTGAACTGCTGAACGGAATTACACCAAATTTGGCAGAAAGGTAGACCTTGGTTCAGAGTCGTTCCTTTTGCTTAAATGGTGTAAATCCTATTCAGTAGTTCCTGAGAAAATCAAAATCATAGATATATCTATGGACTCGGAGGATCCGCACACATTATGCGCACCCAGCGTGCACCCTCCGAATCATGAGCTGCATGCTAATTGGCTGTCAACACTCCCAATCAGGAAGTGTTGGCAGCCATCTTGTGCCTCGGTAGAACCGGGCCACAAGCTCCCTGACACATACTGGAGGTACCTGGTGGGCTAGTTGGTCCCCAGGGGACCGCAGGATTGAAGAGGAATTAATTCCCCAACTTAAAACGCACCACAGGGCGTGTTTGCACACGTCACCTCAGTCACCGCCCCCTTCCTTTACCATTGTACAAATATTCCACTAAAATCAGCCGAACTACGAATTTCAATTTACTCACCTGTTATCAGGACAGAATCCAGGGCTGCATCTTTTAGACCAGCACTGACCCTGAAAAATAATTCTAAGCGTACTTACCAGTAACTTGTATTTCCTTCCATAGGAATCCATTGTGTGGTTTTCAGCAGAAAAGTTTCCAAGTGTCCATTTTTGAAACGTACAAATATTCCTCTAAAATCAGCCGAACTACGAATTCCGATTTACTCACCTGTTATCAGGAGAGAACCCAGTGCTGCATCTTTTAGACCAGCACTGACCCTGAAAAGTAATTCTAAGCGTACTTACCAGTAACTTTTATTTCCTTCCATAGGAATCCATTGTGTGGTTTTCAGCAGAAAACTTTCTGTGTCCATTTTTGAAACGTACAAATATTCCTCTAAAATCAGCCGAACTACGAATTCCGATTTACTCACCTGTTATCAGGAGAGAATCCAGGGCTGCATCTTTTAGACCAGCACTGACCCTGAAATGTAATTCTAAGCGTTCTTAACAGTAACTTGTATTTCCTTCCATAGGAATCGATTGTGTGGTTTTCAGCAGAAAAGTTTCTAAGTGTCCAATTTTGAAACGTACAAATATTCCTCTAAAATCAGCGGCACTACGAATTCCGATTTACTCACCTGTTATCAGGAGAGAACCCAGGGCGGCATCTTTTAGACCAGCACTGACCCTGAAAAGTAATTCTAAGCATACTTAACAGTAACTTGTATTTCCTTCCATAGGAATCCTTTGTGTGCTTTTAAGTAGAAAAGTTTCTAAGTGTCTATTTTCACAAACTAAAAATATTCCTAAAAAATCGTCTGTATGACTTAAACACATTCTTTCAACTGTTTACAGGAGATTCACCTGTGCTGGATCCAGGATCCATCACTGAGTAAGAAAAAGTAACGATAACACTACTTACCTGCTAAGTGAATTTTCTGTCATAGGATAACATTGGTGATTCTATGTGAAAAATGTTCTGTCAACTTTTAAAATACAATACTAATCCTTAAAAATCACTACTGTAACCAAAACGCTTTTACTCAACTGTTTACAGGAGATGTCAAAGGACTGAATCTAGCATCCAGTCCTGTGGTTAGAAAAGTAATCCATAAAGTAACTAATTGAATTTGACTAGAAATTTACATTGAGCTCAATGTTGCTTTGTGTTTGAAATTGTGTTGCCCATTGCAACAACTGTAACTACTGTACTTAAAAGTCTATTGCCTATATGCAAAGTATTTAAACTAAAGTAATTCATTCTGAGAAAGTATATTTTGTATTGTAATGTATAATGTAATTAAAAAAAAATATCTAAAAATAAACAGTTTAGAAAAATGTGGTAAATCGGTATCAAAAAAATCAGTATAACAATTAATACATTAAAAATTGTCATTTAAAAAACCTGCGAACTTCACTGCAAAATACAATGGGTTTCAGGCTTGATATAGTTAGGAATTAGCATTTAAAAAACCTTAGAAATTCACTGAAAAAACAATAGGTTTTAGGGGTGTTATAGTTAGCTGGACATTTCACTCGAACAAAACCATTAAAATTCCTCCGATATAGTTAGTTGTACTAACTACATCTCGCTTGCCCGCAATCCACTGCTGATGATGTCCCATATGACATCATTTATGACATGGTCAGTGACATCACTGATGACATCTCAAATGACATCACTGATGACATCATCCACGTGACAATCAGATACACCTCATCATACACTAGTATAACCTTTCATCACTCACTGTAAAATAGAGAGTACCAGATAAAAAACCATTGACACACCAATACAAGTTTCTAAACACCCACTCAGGGATTCCTAGATCTATACACACATCTAATCACTTACCTATAGATTCACTCATACATGCTGTCAATGATCAATAGAACACTATCAAATATACTTATACACCTATATCGACATTACACACCAGCACACATCCTATTCACTTATGAAATCATCCTACTCACTTATGCAAACAATGGATCATACTTACTTTTACTTAGCTATACACTTATAAAAACACCACTTCATCTATTCATATAGATAATAGTTCATACTTAGTGTGTTTTAAAATCACTATTACAACTATACAGTTATCCATACAGTCACTCATACAATCACTGTGTCTTATGTATACTTATGTATATACAACAGCTGACACATACACTGGCTCTTATTTTTCTAGTTTGTTGGACATGTACCATTGAGACATATATTTGCTCATCGCCACACCCATAAAGATATTCACTCACCGAAAGAACTGGTATAACATGTAGTTTTAACTTCATATACGTACTGAATCAACTATTCACACATCTTTGGGCAGTCACACACCCCCCACCGAACCACACACTCATTCACTCTCCCATACAAATAGTCAGTTAACTAATCAATAAATAATATAGACTTTCACATAGCTAGTAACCAACTAGTGCAGCAGTTTACACAACAACTGACAAAGTGATACAGATATTCACACAGTTTAGTCACTATCCAATATATTTAGTGAGACACTATAAATTAATCAAGTAAACAGTCAATCGCACTGCTACTAAATCCTCCATCCAGATATTTATATTTATATATCCACTCATTCTTCAATGCAAATTGCTATATATATATCATACATATTTAAATAACGAACCAAACCACATTCTCTGGATGATGTCATCAGTGATGTCATTTGAGATGTCATCAGTGATGTCACTGACCATGTCATGAATGATGTAATATGTGACATCATCAGCAGTGGATTGCGGGCGCGCGAGATGTAGTTAGTACAACTAACTATATTGGAGGAATTTCAATGGTTTTGTTCGCGTGAAATGTCCAGCTAACTATAACACCCCTAAAACCTATTGTTTTTTCAGTGAATTTCTAAGGTTTTTTAAATGCTAATTCCTAACTATATCAGGCCTGAAACCTATGGTTTTTTCAGTGAATATATATGTATTTAAACAAATGCTGGTTCCTTTTCCAACAACAGCACACCGAAGACCAAAGTGTTGCAGCAGCGGTAATTTATTTCACGCTTTGTTCAAGACCCAACGCGTTTCGGGGACACACCCCTTGATCACGAGTACAGGTGTCTTTGACTAATGTGCTTAAGTAAACAAATAATCATGTGATTAACAATGATAGAAAAAAGACTAAAATGAGTTACAGACGCTCAAATAGCCATTTCAACATAGATACAAAATAAAATGTATAATTAAACAAAATAGGAAAACATAATTGCTTTTGTCAGAGATATCTTTCCACATTGTTGTTTTTGAAAAAACAAGTCCCCAAAACTAATTTTATCTGGGTTCCATGTCTCATGTCTTTATTTTCCATCATTTTCAATTGGCGAAAACTTTGTTGTTCACATGATAACACTGATGTCCCAGCATTATTGTGCTATAGTTTCATGCCCATGTGGGCTGAAATCTTATCATTTTATCTAAAATACATCTAAACATTCATTAACAATATGAATAATCAATAGTAGAAATATTCCAATCAATTTTTGAAAAAATATTTTTTTTTTTTTCATGTATACCAAAACAATTTTACTTATGTGTGGCCCCAGTGGGCATATTCTAACACACCTTATTTCTTGTTTTTCATCTTAAGAATATTAACTAATAAATTCGCATAAAGATTTCTACCATCTTCTCTGTAGTCTCTACTACGGAACCTCTTTTCTAATTAACGAATATGTGCAGAAATTGTTTAGATGTAAACTGGCTGCTCTTCAATAATAATGAACAGAGCTCCATTGTTTTCTTAACTGTTTTCTATTCAATCCAACCTGTGATCTGAACAAGAACAACAATTGTCCTTATGGTTCCATAAAATCAATAGCAAAGACAAAACAGATATACATAAACACTATGATGCGATGCAACAGACATAAATATTTTTTCTCTCATCATAATTGATAAAGACAATGTTAAATTGGATCATCTAGATACCTATAAGATATTAATAAAAAGGTTTATATATACAATTCCCTGACGACACATACTATCTAAGTCTGGTTAAAAACACAAAAGAGAAAGCACTAACAGGATTTCAGAATCAGAATGATATCGAAGCATTAACATTGAAATAAAATTTCAATTAAAATTGAAATTGAAGTTGATTCAAGAGGAGGTCAACCTAAGTGTACTGATAATTCCTCGTCACAATTATGCCCCACAGGAGCCATTGTTTGATATAGAATGATTAACCTTGATTCCAAGCGTCTTAAATCTTGCACCCGGTTTCCTCCTCTTGTGTTTACATTGACTGACTCCAAGCCCACAAAAGATAATAATCTTTCGTCCCTGTTGTAAAATTTCTGAAAATGTCTAGCCATTGCATACTGTTTGTCACCGTTTCTTATGGCTCTGAGATGTTCAAGTACACGTTTCTTGGCTTTATGGAATGTGCTTCCTATATATGTTTTTTCACAAGGACATTGAAGGGCATACACTACATGATCTGAATTGCAGGACAGGTGTTTTTGAATTATGAAAGGTTTGCAAGATGGTGATATTTTACATTGTTTACAATTTTTGTTATATTTACATGCCTTGCAATTGCGGCATGTAAAAAAACCTTTAATATCTGATTTCTTGACATTGGATGGTTCCAACGTCCTGCAAACTGTGTCTTTTATAGATTTTGCCTTTCTGTATGTGATCTGAGGGTATGTTTCTACTTGTGGAGCTAGATCCTTATCTGTGGAAAGCACTGGCCAAAATTTGTTCAGACTCTGCCTCACTTGTTGAGCTTGTCTACTGAAAGTGGTTATGAACCTAATCTTGTCGTCGGTGTTAACTGATTCTATATGTTTGTTGGCCAGAAGATCCGCTCTCTTCCTGTTTCTGACTTCAATTTTAGCTTTTCTGATAATGGTTTTGGTGTATCCCCTCTGGAGAATTTTTTTTGTCATGGCTACTTCTTCCAGGATGTAACCCTCCTCTGTACTACAGTTGCGCTTTGCACGCAGAAATTCCCCCAGGGGAATGCTCTGGATCAAGTTTTTTGGGTGGCAGCTTCTCGCATGTAGCAGGCTATTGCCTGCTGTCTCTTTGCGGAAGAGGTTACTTTCTAGTTTACCTTCAACCACTGTGAGTTTCAGGTCTAGGAACTCTATGGATGAACTAGAGAATTGGCTAGTGAACTTCAAATTGAATTCAATGTTATTCAGATCACACACAAAATTATTAGCCTCTTCTTCACTGCCATCCCATACGATAAAAATATCCTCTATGTAGCGCGCCCAGACAACCACTTTTTTCTCTCTGGTTTCCATTTTCATTACTATGGTCTCTTCCCAAAATCCTAAGTAGAGACCCGCAAAGCAGCTTCCCATAGATGTTCTGAGGGTTTGCCTGAAGATTTTTCCATCAAATATAAAAAAGTTTTGTGTTAGACAGCTAA
Source organism: Triturus cristatus (assembly GCF_964204655.1). Lineage (NCBI taxonomy): Eukaryota > Metazoa > Chordata > Amphibia > Caudata > Salamandridae > Triturus > Triturus cristatus. The sequence goes on from NC_140589.1 coordinate 880,681,776, forward strand.
GCATCATTGAAGTTAACATTTCAGTGTGTAATGTATATGAAACCGATCTTTCTTTAAAAAAATATTGGCAAGCTTGTATTCCTAAAGTATGGGGAATACAAGTATAGAGGCTCATGACATCTAGGCTTAGAAGTTTATACCTAGCTTCCCAATTTATTGTGTCTAGGAGTCTAAGAAAGTCTCCCGTATCCTTAATATAGGACAGCAATTTTTGTACTAACGGCTGGAGGAAGAAATCCACATATTTGGATGTGTTTTCTAGGCAGCTCCCCCTAGAAGAGACAATTGGTCTGCCCGGGGGATTCTGCCTATCCTTGTGGATTTTTGGGAGAAGATACAATGCTGGTAAATTCGGATATCTACAGGCAAGGAAGTTATGTTCCTCCTTTTCGAGGATACCTCTCTCTTTCCAATCAGATAGCTGAACTTGGTAAGAATGAGCAGATTTCTCATGTTCTTTTCTACTACTCACTTCATATTTGTTTGGGTCAGACAGCTGCTTCATCCCTTCATTGACATACATCTCATGTGATAGTACCACCACATTCCCACCTTTGTCAGCTTTTGTTATGACTACGGTATGATCATTTTTAAGGTTTTCAATAGCCTTCAATTGGGCATTGGATAAATTGTTGTTACCAAACCATCTTTTTTTGGATAATTTCAAAAACTCTTGCATTACCCCTCTTTCGAATACATCAATCATGTCATTTTTATTTTTTGCGGGAGAAAAATTGATTTAGGTCTGAAACCACTGCCTGCGCTCATGCCAGTACATATATTTTCATCAGCCACAACTTCATAATCATCACACTCCAACCCCCTCAAAGTGTTCAAACGTTCAACATCTCCTATGCTGATACTACTGGGATCATTTACAACATTATCCTTAGTGTCTGTAAACTTAGTCGCATACCATTTCTTAATCCTAAGTTTACGTGTAAAATAAAATAAGTCTATAGGACTTTGAGTATAGTTGAAATTCAGTGATGGACAAAAGGATAAACCTAAAGAAAGAATCTCTACCTCAATGTTGTTCAATTCACTTATGCAGTCATCCTACTCACTTATGCAAACAATGGATCATACTTACATTTAGTCAGCTACACACTTATACAAACACCACTTCATTTATTCATATAGATAGTAACTAATACTTAGTGTGTTATGAAATCACTATTACAAGTATACAGTTATCCATACAGTCACTCATACAATCACTGAGTGTTATGTATACTTATTTATATACAACTGTCACATACACTGCCTTTTATTTTTCTAGTTTGTTGGACATGTACCATTGAGAGATATATTTGCTCATCACTACATCCATAAAGATATTCACTCACCCAAACAACTGTTATAACATGTAGTCTTAACCTCATATACCTACTGAATCAACTATTCACACATCTTTGGGCAGTCACACACCCCCCACCGAACCACACACACATTTACTCTCCCATACAAATACTCAGTTAACTAATCAATAACTAATATAGACTTTCACGTCGCTAGTAACAAACTGGTTTTGTATGAGTGAAATGTTTAGCTAACTATAACAGCCCTGAAACCTATGTTTTTTTCAGTGAATTTCTAAGGTTTTTTAAATGCTAATTCCGAACTATAACACGTCTAAAACCTATGTTTTTTTCAGTGAAAATATATATATATATATATAATTTTCAAAAGGATTGCCACTTGCTCGGAGATGCACTCAAGAGACAGAAGTGGGCCCCCTTAGCTTTCAAGAAGGTCCTTTATTGCATCGCAAACCGAATTTCATTTCAATGTTCAATGTTCAGCAAGCCCCTTGTTAACCAGTAGTTGACTGCCCCCATGTGGGTTGGATCTGTATTCAGTCTGAAGGTATCCTGGGACTTGTAGGATTGAGCGTTCCTGCCACAAAACATAAGTATCAAAGTATTAAACCTCCAGTAGGTATGAAATGAATTACGGTTTAAATTTAAAGCACAACTTCGTCTCCTCTGTGTTTTGCGAAATGCAAGTATCTCGCTACAGTCCATATATATGTGGCGGTGCAAACTCCACGACCGGGGCTGGCCGGAATATATTTTCAAAAGGATTGCCACTTGCTCGGAGATGCACTCAAGAGACAGAAGTGGGCCCCCTTAGCTTTCAAGAAGGTCCTTTATTGCATCGCAAACCGAATTTCATTTCAATGTTCAATGTTCAGAAAGGTCCAAAGCGTTTCAAAGCTCCTGCTTCTTGTTCACGGACCGGCTGGTCAGTGGCAGTGATAACGTCATCTCAGCAAGCCCCTTGTTAACCAGTAGTTGACTGCCCCCAGGTGGGTTGGATCTGTATTCAGTCTGAAGGTATCCTGGGACTTGTAGGATTGAGCGTTCCTGCCACAAAACATAAGTATCAAAGTATTAAACCTCCAGTAGGTATGAAATGAATTACGGTTTAAATTTAAAGCACAACTTCGTCTCCTCTGTGTTTTGCGAAATGCAAGTATCTCGCTACAGTCCATATATATGTGGCGGTGCAAACTCCACGACCGGGGCTGGCCGTAATATATTTTCAAAAGGATTGCCACTTGCTCGGAGATGCACTCAAGAGACAGAAGTGGGCCCCCTTAGCTTTCAAGAAGGTCCTTTATTGCATCGCAAACCGAATTTCATTTCAATGTTCAATGTTCAGAAAGGTCCAACGCGTTTCAAAGCTCCTGCTTCTTGTTCACGGACCGGCTGGTCAGTGGCAGTGATAACGTCATCTCAGCAAGCCCCTTGTTAACCAGTAGTTGACTGCCCCCAGGTGGGTTGGATCTGTATTCAGTCTGAAGGTATCCTGGGACTTGTAGGATTGAGCGTTCCTGCCACAAAACATAAGTATCAAAGTATTAAACCTCCAGTAGGTATGAAATGAATTACGGTTTAAATTTAAAGCACAACTTCGTCTCCTCTGTGTTTTGCGAAATGCAAGTATCTCGCTACAGTCCATATATATGTGGCGGTGCAAACTCCACGACCGGGGCTGGCCATAATATATTTTCAAAAGGATTGCCACTTGCTCGGAGGGGGGCTCCAGAAACTTTTGAACAACTTTGCCTCTTTTTGTGATTCACATGGTCTGATAGTTAATACCACCAAAACTAAGACCATGTGCATCAATCCGTCCAATCGCTTTAAAAACCACTTTACCCTAGATGGGGTCCCGTTGGACAACGTGGAGGGTTTTGAATACTTGGGAATCTCTCTTGCAAAAGACATGAAATGGGGCCCACACCTTGCTAAGATGCTCTTAAATCACAAGAGGACGTCTGGTGCTATTTTGAGAGAGCAGCGACTTACTGGGTGTAGGCCTGTGGCCCCTGTCCTTGCGGTCTACGCCGGCAAAGCACTGTCCTCAGCCTTGTATGGCTCCGAGCTCTGGGGCTTTCAGAATGTGAGTGATCTTGTTCTGACGGAAAATAAGTTTATGAGAGACATGCTTTCCCTACCCTCCTCGACGCCCTTGAAGCCCCTATTTTTTGATCTAGGGAGACACTCATTCCAGGATATAGTACGCTTGCGCCCCCTTTTGTTCTGGGCCCGCATAAAAAGGACTCCAGAACTCTCCCATTACGCTGCAGCCTTTGACGAACTAGTTGCAGCGGACTCTGGGAGCAAGATAATATGGCTAACAGACCTCCGAAAACTTCTAATTTCTGTTGGTCTAAAGGAGGCCTGGCGCACCCAATCACCACCTACAAAACAGGTTATCAAAAAATTGTACTGGGAATGGGTCCAGAAGCTGGTCATTCAAAATCCCAGACTGGGGAAACTGGCGGAGGGATTCTTCCAACACAAACATACTCGCTCACTAGAACCTTATTTGGATTTCATTCAGGCCCCCAGCCACAGGGTACTATACATGAAGCTGAGGTTCGGGACCTTGCCGACCAACAGCTTTGTTTCGCGTTGGAAAGGGCCAACTATGCCATCCTTACCCTGTCCGGGTTGTGCCTACCATAACGAGACGCCGGCTCATCTTTTGTTTGCCTGTCCGGCGTATATGCTCCCCAGGAGGAGGTGGCTAAAACCGGTCTGTAAACTATTGGGCCCAATGTGCCATCGTAACGCTCTCCGCATCCTCTGCACTGATACCTCCTCCCTCACTCTGATTTGTGGGGTAGCCAAATTCTTGGGATCCGCCTGGCTAATTAGAAGCAAGTTATTAGCCAGGAAGCCTGTAGACACTGAAGGCGAACACCTGTCCCTCTTATATACTGGATTTTAGTCTACGTATTTTAGATTCAGTCTTTTTTCTTTTAACAATCGAATCATGAATTTTTAACTAATTGTGGAATTTGTATTATATAAGCTTTCTAGATGATGATTTAATGACTTTTTAACCTATTTTATTTATGTAAATAATGTGTATACTTGGAAATGTATTGCTTTTATGATATTTTTTATATCGAATAAAGCTTATACCACCAATATATATAATCCCAAGTGGGTTAATATATCATTGAATCTATATGACATATATCTTGCTATATAAACAAAAATATATAAAATGTTCATAATTAATGCCAAAAGTTCAAAGATCTCAGAAAAATCATATTGTTTTCTTCTGAAACAAATATATAATATCCCAATTCAATTTGTGGTTCCACCCAAGTGGGCAGCACACGTTTCATCTTCTATTCTATACACCTCCAATAATAAACGTGATCTCTATAACTTCTCCAAGCCTGACATCACCTGAATAGAAAATAAATACAGAAGAGATAGAAAAAGACAAAGAGAAAAAGGGAAAATGTCATGAATTATGTAATATGTGACATCATCAGCAGTGGATTGCGGGCGTGTGAGATGTAGTTAGTGCAACTAACTATATCGGAGGAATTTCAATGGTTTTGTTCGAGTGAAATGTCCAGCTAACTATAACACCCCTGAAACCTATTGTTTTTTCTAAGGTTTTTTAAATGCTAATTCCTAACAATATCAGGCCTGAAACCTATGTTTTTTTCAGTGAATTTCAAAGGTTTTTTAAATGCTAATTCCTAACTATATCAGGCCTGAAACCTATGTTTTTTTCAGTGAATTTCAAAGGTTTTTTAAATGCTAATTCCTACCTATATCAGGCCTGAAACCTATGGTTTTTTCAGTGAATTTCAAAGGTTTTGTAAATGACAATTTTTAATGTATTAATTGTTATACTGATTTTTTTTATACTGATTTACTCCATTTTTTAAACTATTTATTTTCAGATTTTTTTTAAAATTACATTATACATTACAATACAAAATATACTTTCTCAGAATGAATTACTTTAGTTTAAATACTTTGCAAATAGGCAATAGACTTTTAAGTACAGTAGTTACAGTTGTTGCAATGGGCAACACAATTTCAAACACAATGCAACATTGAGCTCAATGTGAATTTGTAGTCAAATGCAATTAGTTACTTTATGGATTACTTTTCTAACCACAGGACTGGATCCTAGATTCAGTCCTTGGATATCTCCTGTAAACAGTTGAGTAAAAGCGTTTTGGTTACAGTAGTGATTTTTAAGGAATATTATTGTATTTTAAAAGTTGACACTTAGAACTTTTTTCATATAGAATCACCAATGTTATCCTACGGCAGAAAATTCACTTAGCAGGTAAGTAGTGTTATCGTTACTTTTTCTTACTCAGTGGTGGATTCTGTATCCAGCACTGGTGAATCTCCTGTAAACAGTTGAAAGAATGTGTTTAAGTCATACAGATGATTTTTTAGGAATAGTTTTAGTTTGTGAAAATAGACCGAAACTTTTCTGCTGAAAATCACACAATGGATTCCTATGGTAGGAAATACAAGTTACTGGTAAGTACGCTTAGAATTACTTTTCAGGGTCAGTGCTAGGCTAAAAGATGCAGCACTGGGCTCCCTCCTGATAACAGGTGAGTAAATCGGAATTCGTAGTTCGGCTGATTTTAGAGGAATATTTGTAAGTTTCAAAAATGGACACTTAAAAACTTTTCTGCTGAAAACCACACAATGGATTCCTATGGAAAGGAATACAAGTTACTGGTAAGTACGCTTAGAATTACTTTTCAGGGTCAGTGCTGGTCTAAAAGATGCAGCACTGGGTTCTCTCCTGATAACAGGTGAGTAAATTGGAATTCGTAGTTCGGCTAATTTTAGAGGAATATTTGTACAATGGTGAAGGAAGGGGGCGGGGCCTGAGGTGATGTGTGCAAACACGCCCTGTGGAGTGTTTTAAGTTGGGGAATTAATTCCTCTTCAATCCTGAGGTCCCCTGGGGGCCAACTAGCCCACCAGGTATCTCCAGTATGCGCCAGGGGGCTAAGTTGCAGAGAGGTGTTCAGAGGCCACGCCCCTTTTTACAACACTCTGCAACGCAGCTCTGTGGCGCTTACTGGAGGTATCTGGTTGGCTAGTTGGTCCCCAGGGACCCTCAGGATTGAAGAGGAATTAATTCCCCAACTTAAAACGTGCCACAGGGCGTGTTTGCACACATATCACCTCAGGCCCCGTCCCCTACCTTCACCACTGTGCAAACGCGCCCCGTGGGGTGTTTTAAGTTGGGGGATTAAGTCCCCTTGAATCCTGAGGTCCCCTGGTGGCCAACTAGCCCACCAGATACCTCCAGTATGCGCCAGGGAGCTGCATTGCAGAGAGGTGTTCAGAGGCCACACCTCTTTTTACAACACTCTGCAACGCAGCTCCGTGGCGCATACTGGAGGTTCCTGGTGGGCTAGTTGGCCCCCAGGGACCCTCCCCCTCTGCAAACGCGCCAGGGGGCGCGTTTGCAGAGTGATGAAAGGAGGGGGCGTGGCCTCCTCCCGATCCCACTTTTTTTTTTGTTTTTTTAAGAAGGGGGGCTGTGTAGCTCCCCTTCTTTTTTGGTCCTGGGGACCCCATCCCCCAGGGCCTGCCCCCTATTTTTTATTTATTTTTTAAACTGTGGAGGGGGGCCCCGTGGCCCCCCTCCGGAGGCCTTAATTTGCCCCGGGGACCCCATCCCCCGCGGCATGGCCCTTTTTTATTTTATTTTGGTTTTTTTTGGAGGGGGGCTGCCTTGCCCCCCTCCTGTGGCCTCTTTTGGCCCCGGCCGTTTTTTTTAATTTTTATTTTTTTATTTTGGGGAGGGGGGCCGCGTGGCCCTCTCCCGGGCCACTACTGGCCTCGGGGACCCCATGCCCCGGGGCCTGGCCTCCGTTGGGGACCGTGGGGGGGTCCCCATTCGCCCCACGGCCCCGCCGGCTCCCCGCCTCCTGCGAGAGCCGGCATTGCTTTGCCACATGGGGAGCAGCTAACATGCTGCTCCCCATTTGGAAAAGCAATCTGGTTTGCTATTTGGAAGAGAGAGCAGGTTTCCCTGCTCTCTCTTCCAAATAGCAAAGCAGTTTGCAATGGCAGGGTGGCAGCCGCGAGGCTCCCGCCCTGCCATTGCAAATAGCAGTGTCCCGGGGGTGGGCACCCCGGGACACTGCAGGAGCCGGCCCTGGGTGGCGGTCCCCAGGGCCACGACAAGGCTCCCGGAGGGGGGCCACGTGGCCACCCTCCCGCTTAAGTGAAAGCCCCTGAGGGTGGTGGTCTCCGGGGCTTGGGGGTCCGTAACGGACCCCCTACTTTAAATATGTAGTGCGCCGGGGAGTAGGTGGTCCCCAGGGCGTGTGAGGGGGCTCGAGCCCCCCACACAGGGTTTTTTTTTTTTTAAAAACAAGCCCCAGGGGGTGGCGGTCCCCGGGGCTGTGGGGGGGCCATGAGCCCCCCCACATACATTAACTTTAAGCCCCGGGGGTGGTGGTCCCCGGGGCTGGGGGGCCCCTCTGGGCCTCCCATGACAATGAAAAATTGCCCCCGGGACTTGGCCCCCCCGGGGCTAATTGTAAACGAAGCGTGGGAGTCCGCGCTTCGTTTTTTTTTTGTTAGCGGGATGAGCGGACCCTACGCGCCTCCCGCGATTTAAAAAAAATCAAAATAAATTTTTTGGGGCCTTGTGGGACCCCCTGAGCAGGCCTAGGGGGTCAGGGTGTTTCTACCCTGCCCCCTTGTCGCGTTTTGCACCTTTTTTTCGTTTTTCTTGTGCCTCGTTTCTACTGAGGCACAAGATGGCTGCCAACACTTCCTGATTCAGAGTGTTGGCAGCCAATTAGCATTCAGCTCGTGCTCGGGAGGGTTCGGGGAGGGTGCGGGGAGGGTGCGCGGATCCTCCCCGGCCATAGATATCACTAACATTTAACTCTAATTTTCTCAGGAACTACTGAACGGATTTACACCATTTAAACAAAAGGCACGAGTCTGAACTGAGGACTACCTCTTTGCCAAATTTGGTGTAATTCCGTTCAGCAGTTCAGGCTGTAGCTGCGATAGCAGGTCCTATGGGAAATTGCATGGGGAAAACGCGTTTTGGCACCCCCCTTTTTTCTCGGCCCCCGCTTGACGAATCACCGCGAAACTTTCAGGGTAGGAGTGGAGCAGAGCTGGCCAAACGTTTCAAAAATTTCGCAAAGATTCGTCAACCGGCGCCGGACTTATTGGGAATAGAATGTTGCGGATTTCCTATGGAAAATAGGTCCTAACTATAACTATCTGCTGGCGACCGCCAGTAGATAATATATATAGTACACATATGTATATATGAACGGAAACACTCAAACACATATAAAGCCATTTAAACATGTTAAGCAGACAACAAATAAAAGAATACTAAGGTCTGTGGAAAGGGTAGTGTTCTTCAGAGTGACTCAAGAACACTCATCTCCTCTTCACACCACTTTCTTCTTCAGTCTCTCGGTTAGACAGTTATACCCTTTTTTCTGATATATTTCTGAAGGCCTCCAGCTACATATGTCACAATGTATCTCTTTCCTCTTCAACACCCTCTTTTCAGTCTTTCCTACACATGCTTTCTTCTATCTCCTTCTCCTCACCTCCCCAACACACAAACACCCACTCAATTGTAATCACTGCCCTTTCTTTATCTTTCACCTTCAACAGCTGTGTACCTGCTTCAGACACTTCCACACAGAATTACAATTACAACTGGCATATCTATAAGAGGCCAAGGATTGGATAAGCATGTATTCTGAACCTGTTTATGACCTAGTTTCAGGAACTGTAAGAATTGCTCTGCCTTCGGTCTGAACTCCACAACACTCACTTGTGGCCTGTTATAAACCCCCACCCACAACCTGTACTCACACAGATACACAGAGGCAGCTCTTTGCACAGTACACACTATACATGAGTAATATGTTGCATGGAAATTACTGCAGAAACAAAACATCCTGAAAAAAGGGATTACTTTTAGGAACTACAAGAGTAAGTCAAATGTGAAATAAAAACAGGAACAACATTGCTGTTCCCAGGCTGAGAGGCCGGTGCCTGGTTTTGGCTGGCTGCAGCTATCTCCTGGTAGTAGTGCATAGGTGAAGAGGGCAGGACAATAAAAGATAGAGCCCTAGCTCCACCAGCCCCTCCCACCCTCAGGGGATGCCACTATGTGAGCACGCCACCTTGTGGAGTCCAGCTTCTGGCAGCATCTGTGCGCCTAGATGCGAGTCTCCTGGGTGTATGCACAGTGGGAGCACTACTGCTTCTGGTGCCTGGCTTCTGTCTGCACCTGGATGCGAGTCTCCCGGGTGTGTGCACAGTGGGAGCACTACTGCTTCTGGTGCTCGGCTCCTGTCTGTGCCTGGATGCGAATCTCCCGGGTGTGTGCACAGTGGGAGCACTACTGCTTCCGGTGCCCGGCTCCTGTCTGCGCCTGGATGCTAGTCTCCCCGGGTTTGTGCACGGTGGGAGCACTACTGCTTCTGGTGCCCGGGTTATGTCTGTGCCTAGATGTGTCTCTCCCCGGGTGTGTATGTCCATAGGGTAAGCACTACTGCTTCTGGTGCCTAGCTCCTGTCTGCACCTAGATGCCAGTCTCCCCGGGTGTGTGCACAGTGTGAGCACTATTCCTTCCGGTGCCCGGCTCCTGTTTGCGCCTATGCGTGTGCGTCCCCGGGTGTGTGCACAGTGTGAGCACTACTGCTTCTGGTGTCCAGCTCATTCATATGCCTATATGTGTGTGTGTCTCCCCAGGTGTGTGCACAGTGTGAACACTACTACTTCCGGTGCCCAGCTCATGTATATGCCTATGTGTGTGTGTCTCCCCAAGTGTGTGCACAGTGTGAGCACTACTGCTTCTGATGCCCAGTTCCTGTCTGCGTCTCTGTGCGTGTCTATCCAGATGTGTGCACAGTGTGAACACCATGGTGTGTGCTCAGTGTGAGCACTACTGCTTCCCAGTTCCTGTCTGCATCTCTGTGCGTGTCTATCCAGGTGTGTGCACAATGTGAGCTCTACTGCTTCCGGTGCCCGGCTCTTGTCTGCGCCTATATGTGTGTCTCCCGGGAGTGTGCACAGTGTGAACACTACTGCTTCTGGTGCCCAGTTCCTGTCTGTGTCTCTGTGCGTGTCTGTCCGGATGTGTGCACAGTGTAAACATCACATTGTGTGCACAGTATGAGCACTACTTCTTCTGGTGCCCAGTCCTGGTCTGTGCCTCTGTGTGTGTCTCTCCGGGTGTGTGCATATTGTGAGCACTACTGCTTCCGGTGCCCGGCCCCTGTCTGTGCCTCTATGTGAGTCTCCCTGAGTGTGTGCACATTGTGAGCACTAACGCTTCCGGTGCCCGGCCCCTGTCTGTGCCTCTATGTGAGTCTCCCTGAGTGTGTGCACATTGTGAGCACTAACGCTTCCGGTGCCCGGCCCCTGTCTGTGCCTCTGTGTGTGCCTTCCTGGGTGTGTGCACAGTGTGTGCACTACTGCTTCCAGTGCCGAGCCCTGTGCCTCTGTGTGTGTGTGCAAAATTTGTCTATTTTGCTGATGCGGTGCCCAGGTCCTCTCTGCGCTTCTGTGGGTGTCTTTGGATCTGTGTACAGTGTGCATGCACCGCACCGTGGCTGCTGGGCGTTCAGCTGCGACTGTGCCCCTTATGGGGCTTCGAAAGTGCAGAACGTAATAAATCATTTTGTGTAATCACACACACACACCGGTGACAGTGGAGTAAATTAGTGCTCGTACCCTTAAGCACAGTGCCTCTCACCACATGTGCGACTCCGCGCTCCGTAGGCATGGAAACATGCCAGGTAGTTCTGTTCTGCATATATTTACATCCCTGTGTGTCACGCTGAGCATGTGTGTGTTTAGATATTTAGTATGCAAAACCGCAGGCTGTTTAATGATGCCAGTTAGTGCAGACTGCATGTTTGTTTATTTGTGTTGTTCTAGGCTACGCAGACGCAAAGTGAACAAGTGCCGACATGCCCACCGCCTCGTGAGAAGGGAGAAGTGAAGAGACGCAGAGTGCATGACGAGAAACAGACGATGAGTCCAGTCCGGTTGGGCGAGGCCTAAGGAAGACAGGGCGGTCACCAACCCCACTTCCATATGCAACCCGACGACAATAGATCTCGCAGAGCGAGCAGCGCATGCGCTGAGACGCTAGGCGAGACCTAAAAAGGGGACAGAGCTATGCCGGGAAGTTATAGGCCAAATAGCATAATTGATTGTCTCCAGAAAATCTTCTGTAAGCAGATACTAGGAAGGATTCAGGACTGGATGTCTGAGTCCCAAATCCTGAGCGATTTTCAAGCAGGCTTCTGCACAAAAGTTAGTACTCTGGACCAGGTCTTTCGTCTTTTGTGTATCTACTGGAAGGAAGTAGTAGTAAAGGGGGGGGGAATTATATGTGGCCTTTGTTGATCTGCGCACAGCGTTTGATCTTGTTCCCCAGGCTAGACTCTGGAGAGTATTGAAAGACATGGGTTTGCCGTGCAACCTTTTAGATATTTCAATTAGACTTCATTCATCAGATGCAGCACAGGTCTGGTGGAGGACAAACAACCAAGTAACAGGAACCTTCCCAGTGCAACGAGGTGTGAGGCAGGGATGTTTGTTAGCCCCCACGCTTTTTACTCTTTTTATAAACGGGGTGGTAGACTTTATTGATAGAGATGGCTGTGATGCCCCAAAAATCCATGTGAGAAGAGTGCCTGCACTTCTCTTCGCCAATGACACTCTTTTAATTTCTAAATCTCCGCAGGGCTTGCAACAAATTTTAATTGATTTTATAAGATTCTGTGATGAAAGGGGTCTGGTTTTAAATGAGGTGAAAACAAAGTATATGATTTTTAACAGGGGTAAGGTAAAACTGTCCAAAAGACCTGTATTGGCTGGTGGAACTTTACTGGAGCAAGTTGAAAATTTTGATTATTTAGGTATCCGCCTGACTTCATCGATTAATTGGGGTGCCCACATCGAGAAAATAAAACATCAACTAATCCACCAGTGTGCCCATATTAGTAAAATTCACAAGAAGACCGTCTCCCGTCAAATTGCTCTGGCACTGGAAATTTATAATGTCAAGGTCCTCGGGGGGGGGGGGCACTTTAAGGTGCAGAACTGTGGGGTATGGGCAATTCCATCTGGCTTTCTGTCATCGAAAAATGTTTTTTAAGGTCTTTGGTTGATCTCCCATCTAGCTCCCCCCTGATACCTCTGTATATGGACCTTGCCCATAAACAATTGGCACACAAGCTGAATTGTAATCTTTTGATGTTTTGGTATAGGCTGTGGACTGTGGACGAACTAGAAACTTACCGAGAGGCTTTGTCTGACCTTTTAAAATTTCCCAGGGCCACGTCAATTAGGTGGTTTACATCTTTAAGGGAACTGTTAGGGCAAAGCTTAAAGAACTGTATTGGGAAAAAATGCTTGTAAAGGATTTGATAAAACCAGCAACCAGCTTGTCTACTGTTTTTTTTAATTTCAAATGTGTTCCCTATTTTGAGCCCAGTGTTGACGAAATCGTCCCCCCCTGGCACGCAAATTGTTCTTACAGTTCCTCTACAAGACCTTACCCACCAAACTGTTCTGTTTTAAGTGGTCTCAAAATGTTTTTACTGATGATCTGTGTCCTACGTGTAAATCCTGCCCTGAATCTATTGTCCACTTACTTTTCTTTTGCCCTCATTATTCATCCCTGAGGAAAAAATTGATATTTCCATTGTGTAGATTGGCAGGCCCGGGACACTATCTCGAGGTGATACGAATTCTGTGTACTGATACACGAAGAGTAATGGTGTATGGCCTCTCAAGATTTTGGTATGCACTGTGGATCAGGTGTGGGAAATCATTTGCATGAAGCATTTTTATCTTTTCTAAACTTCTTGTACCATGCATTTGTAAATTACTTTATACCAATGTTGTTTTTATAATATTTATCTACCAATGTCTATTTTATCGCTCTGTGCTGCGTGCTTTTATGATCTTTGTGATCGAAATAAAGTTGTTGATGATGATGATATGATATTCAAAAAAAGATATTCTTTATTCTTCACAACATCAAACTGCAGCCCAGCCAACCCGTTTGATTCCGATAAGGATCTTTTTCAGTGTTTAGAGATTTCTTAGTGTTTCCTTGTGGGCAAGCCTAAGGCACACAGAAGAGGGGGCTGAATAGTGGTATCACCCAAGGTTCATAAAAAATTCTTTGTTGATTTTTTCTGGATAAGTGTAAACCAGAGAAGGGAGTTGGCTGAATACCTGTATTCCCAGTGGGACCTGCCAGGTTAAGCAGAAATACGTGGCATCCCATCCATGCGATGTCAAGATGCAGTACCTGGAATTTCTGATCCCTCGGGAGCCGAACAGCTGAGGGAGCACCACGAAGATATTTTCCCAGCTCCACAACACCTCTAACCCAGACAGCTCTGGACTCAGAGACGAGGGGGAAAGGGGAATGGGAAAAACAAACAAGAGAGACTGCCACACCGGTGACTTCACTGCTATTCTCCTGGAATGAGTGGGCACACCTGTAACGATAAGCAGAAATTACTACAGTTCTAATTACCCTACTCATTCTAAGTGTCTCCCCTTAAATTAGTGATTTACCTGGATGTGTGTGGAAATTTGCCTCTCTCTGAGCTGGTTAAGTACTATATTGTTTTCTTCTTTCTTTTAGGAGAGTTTAGAAAATAACCAGTAATTATGGTTATTTAGTCCTGTCTTTTCTTTCTCTTGCAGAATATCCAACTGGTACTGAAGACTCCGCATAGGTGAAGGTAAGTACAAATATATATATATATCTTTATATCTACGTGATGACCAAAATGACTCGGAAGATTTAAGGAAAAAATAAGTCTCAGTCAAGCTGCGCAGTTATGAGTTAGTTAGTCCATGGGAATACTGCGCCTAGATAGGTGAGAAATTAGTTGCACATGCTGAATAGAGAGTCTTAGTAATGGTGCATGCTGAAATTGAGTCTTAGTAGAAGGGGAAAAACAAAACTAATAGCTGGCTCCAGATACAGCTAGAATTCGAAGACCAATTGCTCTGAAAGTTCGTGAAGGTCGTAGCTGCTATTTCTAGTGCCTACACAACATGCCTCCAAAAACTGCAGTCTATTTTCAAAGCGGAAGGGGGTCGATAACGAAGGCAATGAATTGAGCACTCTCTCGCTAGGCAAGCAAACGTGAAAAAAGATAGACGCTTACCCGCTCAAGAATGTCCTCTCAGGAACGATGCTCAGTGAACAAGAAATACGAGAGGGTACCTGAATGAAGTTCCCAAACTGAATGATTCCTTCGCAGGGAAGAAATACGGAATTGCGAGCGAAACTATACAGTTAGGATTCGGGGAGAAATCAGGATGTTTCAAGGCTTCAGGAAGAATTCCTCGACGAGCAGACTGAAGATACGTCAGTCTCCGGTCAAACGACAGTTGAAGGGCACAGCATTCTAAATGCTCGCGCACGAAATAGCTGAGTTAGCTGGAAGGCATAAAACACTAGAACGCTAACCTTCCATTGAGCGTTCTCCCTGTTGGTAGTCTACATCAGATACATGATGGTGAAATGTTTTTGCAACCCTTTGACTCCAACTGATGAGGGATTGTAGTAAAGTGTACCCCCCTTTTATCTTGAAGGTAGGGGCTAATGATTGAACTTTACCCAAGGTCTGCTCAGTCCTGACAGTACCCCCACCAAAGCCCCCTCTCTAGGCCTCTGTGGATGTGTCTTGTGAAATTCTTCCACTAATCTTGGGGCATGAACATTGGAACTGGGTTCCCAGGATCTCTCTTCAGGACCAAAACCCTTCCAATCAACCAAATAGAATAAACTCCCACCTTCCTCTTGGAATCTAAGATTCTTTTAACTTCAAACTCATCTTCAGATTGAACTTGAATGGGTGCGGGTGGCAAAACTTGTCTGAGGTTTGGAGGATTTTGTTTAATCAAAGAGACATGAAAGGTGGGATGGATCTTTAATTTAATAGGAAGATCTACCCTGACACTTACTGGATTCACCATCCTTACTACTGGGTAGGGACCCACACATTTAGGTTGGAACTTTCTATTTCCTCTCAATCGCATATGATGAGTCGAAACCCAAACCTGATCTCCAGGCTCAAATGTTGGACTATCTCTACGACTCTTGTCAGCCTGTTTCTTGTACGTTTCTTTAGCTTTAGTAAGATTTCCTGAGGCTAACCTGTATGCTTTTTACAGATTCTGTATGACTTCCCCAGCTGCGGGAACCTCAACATCTACCTTTCCGATAATCATATTTGGATGTCTGCCAGAATTCAAATAGAAAGGTGAATACCCAGTAGCTGAGTGAACAGAATTGTTATACGCAAAGTCAGCAGTACAGAGTAAGGAAGGCCACTCACCCTCTTGGTCCATTAGATACAAGCGTAGATATTGCTCCAGGTCCTGATTCACTCTCTCAGTCTGCCCATCAGTCTCGGGATGATAACTGGTGGACAAACGAGAATCTACCCCAAGCCCTGTCAAGAATGATTTCCAGAAGCGGGACACAAATTGCGGTCCACGGTTTGAAATTACAACCTTAGGTATTGCATGCAATTTCACAAATTTTCCGGATAAACAATGTGGCCAACTGGGTAGCATTAGGAAGGTTCTTTAAGGGAACAAAATGACTCATCTTTGAAAATTGGTCTACCACAACCCAAATTACCGAATTTCCCTGACTAGATAGCAGATCAGCAATGAAATCCATGGACACAGTATGCCAAGGATAAGGGGCAACAGGTAATGGCATGAGGAGAACTTGTGGTGACTGTCGCACTATTTTGCCCTTAACATATTGTTCACAAGTGGCTACATACGGCCTCACCTGAGTGTCCATGCCCGGCCAACTGAAGGTACGCTTCAAAAGTTCAAGAGTCTTTTTAACTCCCTTGTGTCCTGCCAATTGGTTATCATGAAACAAATGAATGACCTCTTTTCTCAATTCTTCATTTGGTACAAAAAGCTTTCCTTGAAAGAATGGTTTTCCATCCTTAACCTCACGATCCAGCCCTTCCAATTTCCAATCCTCAAAATCTTCTTTTTGGAACTCTTTTCTTATCTTGTTTTCCACTTCATTAAACACTGTAGTTCCCACGATCTTTTCTTCTGGAATGATATGACCCTCAATCTTTAATCCTTGCTCAACTCCGCTGTTCAAACGAGAAAGAGCGTCAGCCTTCCCATTTACAGAACCAGGCTTATAGGTCAAATCAAAATCATAATCCGCAAAAAAGAGTGACCACCTAAATTGTCTAGGTATAAGAGTTCGGGCAGATTTCAGGAACTGCAAATTACGATGATCCGTAAAGACCGTGATTACATGTTTTGCACCTAACAAATAAGGTCTACATTCTTGAAAAGCATCTTTTACTGCTAATAACTCCTTATCTGCAATGGAGTAGTTGACTTCAGCAGCCGATAATTTCCGAGAATGATAAGCCACCGGATGAAGTTGACCTGTGTTCTTATGCCGCTGGGAAAGGATTCCTCCAATGGCTAGATTTGAAGCATCGGCTTCTACAAAAAAAGTTTAATTCAAGTCAGGATATTGCAGAACCGGAGCAGTAATGAAAGTTTCTTTTAATAGCTGGAAAGCTTCTTCAGTTTCCTTACTCCAAACAAATCTCTCATTCTTTCTGAGCAAACGCGTGATGGGGTTCACTTTCTCAGAAAATTTTTGAATGAATCGCCTGTAAAAATTGGCAAAACCCAAGAAACTTTGTATTTCCTTGACGGATTTAGGAGCTGGCCAATCCTTGATTTCTCTTACTTTGATGTCATCCATGGACACTCCTTCCGGGGACAGTATAAAGCCCAAAAACTCAACCCGAGTAGAATGAAACACACATTTTTCAAGCTTGACAAACAGCTGATTTTCAAGTAAACGCTACAGAATCACTCGTACATGTCGAACATGCTCTTCCAAATTCTTAGAAAAAATAAGTATGTCGTCAATATAAATGACTGCAAAGCAATCCAGAAACTTTCGAAGAATATTGTTCACAAAATGCTGAAAAGCAGCCGGGGCATTACACAAGCCAAAGGGCATGACTTGGTATTCAAACAGGCCAAACCTCGTTTGAAACGCCGTCTTCCATTCATCTCCTTCTGCCATACGAACCAGATGGTAAGCCCCAACTTGGTGTAAATATGGGCATCTTTAACTTGATCCAAAAGTTCGGAAATGAGTGGTAACGGGTATCGATTCTTCTTGGTGACTTGGTTTCACGCGTGATATTCAATACACGTTCTCAGACTCCCGTCTTTTTTAGGAATAAAAAAAAGAGGAGAGGAGACTGGTGACTGTGACGGTCGAATAAACCCACTGGCCAAATGTTGATCCAGATATTCCTTTAAATGCTTATTCTCTGACTCTGATAGCGCATAAATGTGACTACAAGGTAAAGACGCTCCAGGTTCCAATTCAATTTTGCAGTCGTACTCTCGATGTGGAGGAAGTTTCTGAGCTTCTTTTTCATTGAAAACTGACTCCAGATATTTATACTCTTCAGGTATACTTGGGACTTCCACTGTACATATCATTGGTGTCTGTTCTGCCAGGCAAGATGATGGAGATTACTTTTTTTCTTTCTGGTCAAGACAAAAACAATGTTCCAAACAATAATCGGAATTCAATTTTACTGATCTTTTCGCCCAATCGATTCTTGGGTCATTTTCTGTGAGCCAGGGCAATCCTAAGATTAATTGAAACTGTGGAGCATCAATTAAATTGAAACTTATGTAACTTCGATGTTCTCCAGGGCCCAACAAGGTAATAACTTCTGTGTCAAAGGTAATGGGACCCGAAGAAAGATTGTTACCATCCACAGCTCGTACTGGTTCAGGTTTTTCCTTCTTGACAAAAAGAATTCCCAAGACTTGGGCAAATTGGATATCACAAAAATTTCCAGTTGCCCCTGAATCAATCATGACAACAACTTCTTCCATCCTATGTTTTCCAAATAATATCTGACTGAAAATAATGAGATGAGGGGCTGAAGATTGCAAGGTATTCACCAACAATTGAGTATTTGGAGATGTATCCTTAGCAGCTCACACCAAAGCAACTCCCTCTACTGGTGGAGCTTGTCTTTTACCCACTGGTTTGACTTGGGCTTCTTTGGGCATTCCTTAACAAAATGACCTGAACCTCCACAGTACATACACAACTTGCCCAAACACCTTTTTTCCCTTTCCTCTTTGCTAAGAGGACCTCAAACACTGCCAATTTGCATAGGCTCTTCAGTGGTTACTCCATCATTAATTTTAACTCCTTCAGTTTGAATCCGATCAAAACTGGGTGGAATTTGTCTTGTTTCTTTCCGACGTGTCAGAACTGGTCCTCAGGAGCCGTACCCTCAAGAAGCCCACCTTCAGGCAGCCTTGACTCTGTTTCAGAAATCACCAGAGGATCAAGATGGCCAGACGGGGGAAGGGTATTACGGAGGGTACTGCAGGGAGGGAGATCTGGAACGGAGATGAGATATTGTTGAGAAACATTCTCACTTTCTGATTAAATGCACAAATATGGAATTACATTAATCTATAAACAATTATTACCTGAAAAGAAAAAGGTTAAATGAAAAGTTGCTTTAGTTGCAGTAGCTTATTCAATATTTCGATGGAATAGTTGTTTCAAATACTGAGTCTTGAAATATTCCTGAGACTTCTCATTTGTGAAGGTTTCAAAGTGCAAGTTTTATTTGCGAAGGTTTCAAAGTGCAATTATCTGAAATTCAACTTTAGTCTTTAAACTGTTATTCTTGAGATTCCCAAAGCACATTCATATTCAGATTATCAGGCCCAAGAAGATGAATAAATGTTCCAGCAATAGTATATTCTCTAAACGCTGTTAGTCATAGTTAAAAGTCTCTAAATTATACTATGCGTGGGTTAAAAGTCTGTAAATTATGCCATGCATGGGTTAAAATGTCTTAAAACAATAGTTCCTCTAACAGAAATGTTCCTTAATATTCAAACATATGTTTGTGCCAAACACGTGATCAGTAAACATGAATATTCACTTCTTAATTATATTCGGAACTCAAGAAATAATGCATGTTTAAATTTCCTTTAGCTTCTGAGGAAGTCCGGTGAGGTTACCAAGAAATGCCTTCATAAATCAAGGAAATGACGTTCCTTACCTGAAGATGACAGCCTCATGAACAAGTTAGCCGATTCATGTTACCAACAGGGGAAATTCTTCAACAACGGGAGGCACTGAGAACACGAGCAGGAACAAAGCCCCGGGAAGACTCGCAGATACATCTAGTAGATTAAACTACACATCCCACAATCCATTGCAAACGGCTCAGTTAACATCCCACCTCCGCTCTTCTGAGTGGCGGACGGATGCCGTCCCAGTTAGGCCACAGGTTCCTTCGATCCAACAATGGAACCTCTCCTCCGAGGACTAAATATTGTTTTGGACCTTTAGAAAGTTTTGGGAATCTAAGAGTAAAATCGCGCTGTAATCTCGCAATAATTCGCAAACACCCGGAAATGAACAGTCCGGGGAGACTCCCTCCTTCCTTTTTAAAGAGATGGTGCAAGCGAGTTACTGTCGCTCAAAGCCGATGGACTCCACGCCAAATAGGTTCTGCTGAGGGGTGAGACCGGTAAAACCGTGAGTAATGCCTTACGAACCAGACACCAACATCAATACTACCGTACTTTCTAGTTAGTCTGATAGCGGATATAACATAGAAATAATAACGGCGGTGTCGTCTGTGTTTTGTGTGTTTCTCGCTGCATATCTGCCGCTTCCACAATCTTTCAAACAACTCGAAAATTGACGTGGGTTTGCATATGGCTGGCTCAACGCACTACCGCCATTACCGATATCAGGGATACGCCCATGTAGGTGAGAGTCCACACGGACAATTACCATCTCTAACGTGGGGTAAGATACTCTTGTGTATAATTTTATTACATATACAAACCACTTTTTTTCAAATAACTTTATTACTCACCAAAACGATATATTTTAACAGATGAGTGAGTGTAAAATGCACGGTGTGAACGATTTGGGTTTCTGAAGACAAAAATGAGACGATAGCCACATAAAACAATCACATGTGGTGTCTAATCCACTATGTTTGGTACAGATTCACTAAACATAACAGCATGGTGGAGACAAATTGGGGATGTTTGCTTACATAATGGCTGCAGTTGGTGTCCTATGAGTTCGGTACACTAATATATGCCCTTTTGTTGTCTTCTCCCCCTCTATTTTTCATTTACAGATGGAATAACGTCATTTAAAATAAGAATGATTGAAAAAGAGCAGCTACCTGCCCTTTATTATAATTAGGATAGGGTAATTCCCATCTCCTAAATACAACAGGGGACGACATAGCCCTGAAGAAAGTCCAAGCACCACAACAGTGGGCGTACGAGGACCGAAACATGTTGGCCCTAGGGTCTTAGGACCATAACATTCCATTGGACCCTACTGTCTTTATTTTTAATATTCCTGTTGAACCCAAGAATAAAGGGAAACTGGGGTTTAACTGTGAACTTTTAATCTTTATCCCCTGGCCTATGATATGACCTAAGAGCTCCCTGGAATATTGGTTGAGCCCACCGCGACTTGTAGGGGTCGCGGTGTCCCGATGATGAAGCATGACACCACTAGGGTGTGTGAGGGAAAATAAATAAAAAACAAAGAGTTTTCCTACTTTATTTCCACCAATGAGAGCTTCACATTGAAATCTTCCAACAACTGTCTCTAGCGTCATGATAAAAATAACTAGTGAAGTACTATAAATTGTATTTGATTCATAACCAGGAGGGTGTACTTCTCCTTGTACCTCTTGACCCTTCAAATATATATGACCACATGGGTCTGTATAGGTAGTGTTTAACAAGACTCCAGAATAACCTGCAGGATGTGTCTGGGTGCGGTCTTCTTTTATAGTGGAAGAGCAAAGTACGGTGGCTGCTGAAGGAACTAAAAGCGTGAAAGCAAACACGCTTGAGAACGATGAAGCCTCATTAGCATATTAACAACGTAGCTCCGATGGAGCGTAATTAGCATATGTACAACGGAGCATTTTGAAGCACAAAGAATACAAACATACGGACCTTTTGGCACATGAAAGTTAACAAGCTGCAGGAAATAAAGTACAAATGAAAATGAATACATGAGCTCAGTAATGTTTTAGGTCCAATATGATTCCTTCATCAAGTCAAGCACAATAGTGTTATTCAAACAGAGGCACAAGGAATAATCATTGACCCTGGAATAACAAGGCACCCAATGTCAGAAATAGAGTGTTAAGATTTGGAGGAGCGTGACAGTCCTCCCCATCGAAAATAGATTCACAACTTAGGAGCAGGTTACATTGATGAAAAAGACGAAGTAGTCGTGGAGCATGAATTGCATTCTTAGGTTCCCACGAATCTTCTTCAGGACCATATCCTTTCCAGGAGATTAAATACCAAAGTTTACCTTGTCTTCGTTTACAGTCTTTTATTTGTCATATCTCATATTCTTGTTGATTTCCGATAATCACAGGAGGAGGCTTTGGACGTACAGTAATTGTAGCTGGTTTTAATAATGATGTGTGAAAAACTGGATGTACCCGCATAGATTGTGGAAGTTTTAGTTTAAAACACACAGGGTTAATACATTTGAGAATCTTGAATGGTCCTATGTATCGTCGGTTAAAAGGATATTTGTGTTTAAATTGTAAATTCCGAGTAGATAGCCACTCTTTATCTCCTGGACGATATTTGGGACCAAGTTGTCTTTTCTTATCGGCAAATTGTTTATATGTTGCTTTAGCTTTGTTTACATTTCGATGAAGAGTTAACAGTAGTTTGGTCATTTGTTCTAATTTAGTGGTTATATGTGGAACTTGCGTTGTGGTTTTATCTAAAATAGGCACAGATCGCGGGTTCCATCCATGCGTAGCAAAAAATGGTGACATCTTGGTAGATGAATGCATTAAATTGTTGTAAGCGAACTCAGCTTCCCATAACAAATCCACCCAGGAATCTTGAGAATGAGCTAAGTAGCATCGCAAATATTGCTTTAATATTTGGTTAATTCGTTCGGTTTGTCCGTCTGATTCTGGATGGAAACTTGTGGACATGTTCTGTTGAATGTGTAAACTCTTACACCATTCAGTCCATAATTTGGAAGTGAATTGTGCACCCTGATCTGTTGTTATAGAACGTTGTAAACCATGTAATCGTACAATGTGATTTAATAATTGACCTACAAGACTGGCTGCTGAAGGTATTTTTTCAAAGGCAACAAAATGTGCCATCTTGGATAACTGATCTACAATAACTAAGATTACAGTTTTATTGTGATCTTTGGGTAGATTTGTAATGAAATCTAAGGAAATGTCTTCCCAAACATGAGTTGGTGTTGGTAGAGGTTATAAAAATCCTTTTTTGGGTGAGTGATCAGTTTGTGCTCTTATGCAGGCTTCACGGTTCTTTACATAAGTAATTACGTCTTTTTTCCAACTGGGCCACCCGAAAATCCTACTTACCAACTCTAACGTTTTTGTGCATCCAGGGTGACCAGTTAGAGAATGTGTATGACACCATAATAAAACTTTCTTTTGTAGTCTTTTTTGGTATGTATGGTAAATAACCCTTAAAGGGAAGCCCATCGATCATAGGGGCATATTATCAAGCACTCTGTTAAAATTATCGCCACTTTAGCGGCAGAAAACTGCCGCTAAAGCGGCGATAATGGGCTTGATAATATGCCGCAGAGAATTCCCATAGAAGCCCATGTTGACACCAGAACATGTGCTTCTATGGGAATTCTCAAGGGCATATTATCAAGCCCATTATCGCCACTTTAGCTGCAGTTTTCTGCCGCTAAAGCGGCGATAATTTTAACGCCGTTTCTTGATAATATGCCCCCTAGTTCTTTGTTTATCTAAGGCTTTCCAAGACATGAGTTTATTCATGGGCATGATTTTTCTGATTTCGTTCAAAAACTGTCCAGACATAGTTACTCCAGTGATATGATTGCTTGGTATTATAGATCTACTTTCCTGTTTAGGAGTAGGATGAGTTATTTCTTCAAAGTGAGATAGAGAATCAGCTTTTTTATTGGCACTCCCAGGTCTAAAAGTAATTGTAATATCAAATTCAGTAAAAAAAAGAGTCCACTTTAATTGCCGAGGAATAAGGGCTTTTGCGCAACGTAAAAACTGTACGTTTCGATGATCAGTGTATACAGAGATGGGGTGGTGAGCACCTAACAAATAATGTCGCCATTCCTTAAAAGCCAATCTTATAGCCAACAATTCTTTTGCTGCTATGGTATAGTTTCTCTCGGCTGGTAAATATTTTTTTGAAAGAAAGGCCACTAGGTGAAGGTGATTTGTACCCTCTTCTCTTTGTGATAAGATAGCCCCTATAGCCGTATTAGAAGCATCAGCCTCCACGATAAAAAGCTTAGACATATCTGGGTGTTTCAGTACTGGGGCTGTCATGAAGGCCTTTTTTAACTCTTGAAAAGCTTTTTGTGCTTCTGAAGTCCATTGGAAAGATCTTTTTTTTTGCAATAGTTTTGTTAGCGGAGTAGCTTTAGCAGAAACATTTTCAATAAATCGCCGGTAGAAATTGGCGAATCCTAAAAATCTTTGTATATCTTTAATAGATTTAGGTTCTGACCAGTCTTGAATAGCTTGTACTTTCCGATCCACCATAATGATTCCTTGAGAGGAAATGATAAAACCTAGAAACTCTACCTTGTTAACGTGAAACTCACATTTAGACAATTTACAGTAGAGACCGTGTTTTCTTAACGTGGTTAGGATGGTCTTGAAATGGAGCTCATGTTCCGAATTTGAGTTTGAATAGATAAGGATGTCATCGATATAAACGATGACAAACCTGTCTAAGAATTCTCTCAAAACGTCAATTAGAAAAAATTGGAAGGCTGCAGGGACATTGCATAAGCCAAAAGGCATTACGCAGTATTCAAAGAGGCCATATCTATTGCGGAAGGCAGTCTTCCATTCATCACCAGGACGAACTCTAACTAGATGGTATGCCCCTCTTGAATCCAATTTTGTAAACACTTGAGCTGTTCGAACTTGATCAAGTAGAACTGGAATGAGTGGTAAGGGGTATCTATTCTTAACTGTGATGTTATTTAGTGCTCTATAATCAATACACGGGCGGAGATCCCCATTGGCTTTAGGCACGAAGAAAAGAGGAGAGGCGACAGGCGAGTTAGAAGGACTGATAAACCCATTTTTCAGGTATTTATCTAAATATTCCCACAAATGTTGGTTTTCCTTTTCGGTTAGCGCATATATTCAGCTGCAACGTATCTTAGCCCCTGGAATCAGTTCTATTGTGGTGGCAAAATTTCCGCACTTCTTTCACAAAAAACATCAGAAAAAGAGACATACTGAGTGGGTAACTCAATGTTTTGTCCAGCAGCTGTTGCTATGAAGTGTGCCCCAGTGTGTCTTTCATTAAGTATTTGTGACTTCTGAATCGTGGGTTTCAATGACATTCTTGTAGACACCACTCAGACTTAAATGCGATATTTCTCTTGGCCCAGTCTATGGTAGGATTATGTAAGGTTAACCAAGGCATGCTGAGAATTACTCCAAACTGTGGAGCATCTATCAAATCAAGACAAAGAAGTTCTGTATGTTCATGTTCAGCAGTTTGAATGATCATAGTTAAGGTAACTGTAGTATGAGTAATCATGCCTGAGGTGAGAATTGAACTATCAACTGCAAGAACAGCTTCTGGTTTGTCCTTTTTAGGTCTCGGGACCATCCGGTCTGCCGAAGGCAGAACCGGAAGTCGAGAGATTTAATGACTTGGAGAAGAGGGGCTTGAACCAGCCCCTCTTCTCCCCTGTTCTCCATTGGCTGGCCTCTTGAATGCTGGCCAGCCACTGGAGAAGAGGTCAGTCATTCAGATTGTTTTTTGCAAGAAGTCTCAAGGAGGAGACAACAGCAAAACACGCCCCCGAATCCGAAAACGACGCTGCCTTTCTCCGAGGCATTTCTGTTTTGCCTCGGAGAAAGGCGGTTGTGTCTCTCTCTCTGTGAAGGCAGAAGGATCACGAGGGTGAAGCACAGGAGGGCACTGACGCCAGCGAGGGACCTTCTGCATCAACTCAGGTACACAGGTATGTACCCTGCCCCCCCCCAATCTACCCATGCACGAAACAAATGAGTGTGCTTGGGTCACGCAGGGGCGGCGGCAGCGCTTCACCCCGGTGCCCTGAATGGCATCTCTCCAAGGGGCTCATCCATCCATCCTGGGTCCCAGCAGAGACGGGAACACGACGAAAGGAGTCCCCTGAATACAATCCTTTCCTGCTCTCCCGGCCTCATCTGCTGCGTTTCCCTCTGCTGCTCGCTGCTGGCCCGGCTCCTGTCCCCAACCCCAAGGGCGTATCTTCAGGGGGGTTTGTATGGGGTGACCTCCATTCGGTCCGGTCCGGTCCTGTGGCGTGCATTCAGGCTGGGAGTTGGTACCATTAAAACATCTGGGCAGCAGCGACTATGATATCTGGTCTAGCAGGCCTTTGAAAGATCACCGATGGAAGCACGGACGTGGCATTTTGCTTTTTGATGGCCCCTGGAGTGTTCTACACTTTTTGGTGGAGATCAGTCTTCAGTATTGTGCAGTTTTGAGGGTCTTCTGTGTCGTTTATGCAACTCTCAAATTTACACCAGAAGGGTTTAGATTTTTAGCTGACCAGCAGGTTAGTGGATACCACGGCTGCTTGCAAACATTTTTGTTAGTGTAGAATCGCACAATTTGGTTAAAGTAGGGAAGTCAGGATTAACCCCAGGTTGTCTGGTTTCACATGGTGCTTTGTGTGCTCTGGGCCGCCGCCCCCCCCCCTCTTTCAGCGCGAGGCGCGCGCGCTTGTTTTTCAAGTGCTGGCGTTTCTGGTAGGAGGCTTAATTTGTGGCCTTCCAAGGCGGGTTTCTTTCCTTTGTCTGCCTTGTTTGGTGGCCGCTGCTGTGATCTGATCAGGGCGTCTATTGTTTGCACAAGGCGGTCACCCCGGGCTCTTTGGGGGAGATTGGTCGAGTGGGTGCAAGTATGAGGGTTCAAGTTCTGGCCTGGTTTTGGTATCTACTTGAGGAAGGAGCGGAGGGGGGGTAGGGGGAGAACCCTTACGCATGGCGAGTGGTCTTGCTAGTTTACTTTTCAGTCTGCGGCTCCCTCGCCAGTCTGGGTGGAAGCAGCATGACTGACCCGACTCTCGCGGCAGCAGCTTCTTAACTTTTCATTGCTTTGGTTTATTTGTAAGAGTGGAGCCCGGACGCATTGGATTTGCTCAGGGAGGGGGGGGGGGAATCGATTGAGCTTGTGACTGAGTCAGAGGGTTCCTCCAATCTCAGGCGGGTGGTCGTCTCTTGCTGAACGCACACAGGTGTATTGAGAAACAGACCGCACTTTAAAGGCGGATGAATGTTTTATGTGCATTACAGAACACTCCTGCAGCGGGCACCGGACTCATTCCTGGTGGGCCCGAAGGGCAGGGGTCGGTTTTGTTACCGGGGGCCAACGGTGCTGCAATATGGGCCCCGGGCCCCTGTACCGCAGCGTCTCTTGACACTAGTGTTCATTCCTCCCATCCTTCACGGCCGCAGCTCCCCAGTATCCATCCCGGGGGTCTCTTCCCAATATCCATCCCGGGGGTCTCTTCCCAGTCCGGTGGGAGTGTTTCTATAGCGTCCTTATGGTATTTTATAGGATGTCGGGGCCTTTGTGTGCTCTGGGCCGCCCCCCCCCCCCTTTTAGCGCGAGGCGCGCGCTTGTTTTTCAAGTGCTGGCGGTTCTGGTAGGAGGCTTCATTTGCGGCCGTCCAAGGCGGGTTTCTTTCCTTTGTCTGCCTTGTTTGGTGGCCGCTGCTGTGATCTGATCAGGGCGTCTATTGTTTGCACAAGGCGGTCACCCCGGGCTCTTTGGGGGAGATTAGTCGAGTGGGTGCAAGTATGAGGGTTCAAGTTCTGGCCTGGTTTTGGTATCTACTTGAGGAAGGAGCGGGGGGAGGGGGAGAACCCTTAAGCATGGCGAGTGGTCTTGCTAGTTTACTTTTCAGTCTGCGGGTCCCTCGCCAGTCTGGGTGGAAGCAGCATGACTGACCCGACTCTCGCGGCGGCAGGTTCTAAACTATTCATTGCTTTAAAACTGTCCCGATTTGCATACATGGCCCATTTTCTTTTTTCTTTCTGATTCGCTGATGACGGCCACTGATATTTTCGTGCTTGGGCCCATCTTCTGTCCCAGTCTGACCCTGCAAGAAGACAGACCCCTTAGCGGGTCCGTTCAGTGCACGGGGTTGGGCCCTAGGTAGGATTTGCATAGGCTTACAGGCGTTCTTTAATATTAAGGAGTGTGTAAAACGCGCGTAACATGCCGTTAACGATGTCCCTGTGTCTGAAGCACAGGGGGCAGGTGGGGCTGGGGAAGGGTAAAACCCCAAACTGATCTCACTTTTTTGTATTAATAGTTAAGCAACCCCGGAAGGCTCACTGCAGTCCCACTTCCCATCTTCTCATAATATCCTCCTCTTCCGCGTGAGTCGTGACTCTCCACTCGCATTTTAAGTGGGCACTGCCATTCACAACGAGTCGTCGCACTGTCGCTGAGGAGAAATGTGTGAGGGAATGCGAGCGTGCGCGATGCCCTCTGTGGCCCGTGCAGGTCTGCAGGGAGCAGCCGGATCTCACGCGCACTGGGTGGAGCGCACATTTCGGCACCGACGGAGCATGATCTGCAGAAGGTAAGGCGCGAGGCCACTCGCGGTTGTCTACGGTCTGTTATCAAACGTTTGTGCGTGAAACCTACACTAATTCACCAATAATACTTTTTAGGTTCTGGAGCAGCGTGCTACTCGCCGAAAAGCGCCTCGACTCCTCGTCAGGGGAAGCAATCGCGATATTAATGTAATTACAATTACACTCAATTATAACTGTCCTTGTTTTATACAGAGCTGCAAGCAAGCATAGATAGTGTTTTGTATATAAATATTTTTTTTTTAATGGTGTGCATTAACTTTGGAATTTTTGCGTCCTTAAAACAAGCAAACAGGAATCCATATACAAATTAGTTTACACGGTTCCCAGATGGGTTGATATTTCTAACATGCTTCAACGCTGCATCTTCCTCCCCAGTCAAACAGGCATCAACATGTCGACCCGATTGTTTACCAGTGAGCTTTGTAATGAAAAGAACAGAACTGCTTGTACCTTCAGGTCTGTAATCCTAAAACATAATACAATAGGAAAATACACACATAACCCTCCTCTTTTTTTTAAATCAGTAGGAGAGAGACTACATCTTGCAGCTGGTGAAATTCACTACTCAGCATTTTACTCCAGCCTTCCACCGTGTGCGGTAACATCCGGCGGGAATGTACCAGGGCAGCCCTTCACCTCTAACATGAAATAAATATCAAAACCAAAACTTGGCAATTGCAACACTTTGGGGGAAAAAATGGCTCTGCCTCGAGGGAACAGTAAACATTTCACCGCTTTGACCCTACAGGATTGTCTCTTCATGAATCTTCCAAAAAGTGCTTGGAAAAAGCTGCGTTTTCTAGTTCCCGGGTATAAGGTCGGAGCTGAAGACACGGGGAGAGCCTTTTTTCTGGCCTCATTTTGAACAAGTTAGGACTATTGGCTTTGTCAATGGTTGTTAGTTAGCTGCCACGAGCACAAGTGTGCAGACCAAGAGACAGAGGGCGCGAGGCGCGCCGAGATATCCCACACAAGCACAGCCGCATATTAACACACGCCGCAGGACGGCTCTTCTCAGAAATGGCAGCACCGAGGCATTCTGAGAATACACGTCTGAGACGGGAAGGCGGGGGGCGCACACGGGGGGGCGGGTGAAGGGAGGGTGCGAGCCCGCGATGCTCTCTTACAGACCCCACAGAACTGGTTACGAAGCCAACAGCTGAGACTGTGAAGGCACAGCATTAAAAGTGACTGGGTAGGCTGAGGCTGTACTTGCTGTGGGTGGCATGGGGAGGGCGGTGTGGCGAGGGTTCTTCTGTGGGTGGCATGGGGAGGGCGGTGTGGCAGGGTAGGGAGGACTTTGGTGGGCCACAGGGGAAGGAGAACACATCTTGGAACAGGGCAGAGGCAGCATACGAGGGTAGGGCTGGCAGTCGCCAACTGCCCCTAGGATGAGAAGTAAAACTGCATACTTGACCACATTGATTGTGCATATTAAGAGGGCATTTCAATCGAAATTGGGACAGTGTGAGAAGCATCACCGGACGCCTATTATTACCCTACCGTTCTCCTGCTGAATGAACGTGGTTCTTTTACTACACCTCTCCTTCATGCAGCATTTTGTTTTTACCACAAACCATGTAATTTCAATAAATAATTCATTTGTGGATTCATATAGTGCGGCTTGTCACCCGTGAGGGTATCCATGCACCGTCAATGGGCTTGGGGAGATTAAATGATTTACCCAGATTGACATAACATTGATGACAGCACAGGCACTCTGAAGATTTTCCAGCACCACTGTCCCCACCCCGCCACCCCCTTCACATGGTGTCCATCAGCCACTTCCGTTCTGGTACACAACTGCACCAACGCATGCTTCTTTGTAATGCCTGAAGTGAAAAGCGCGGGATGGCTGAAAGTCACACACCGGACATGGGGCCAGCGGAAAAGATGTGGAAATTAAGGATACCGAGCAACTGGGTATATTCAAGGGCGTGCTGCTGCAGTCCAAGGCTTTTCTTTTACAAATCACCGTTTCCAAGTTTGTGCAGTCACTTGTATCCAGTGAACTGATCTAGGACTACAACTCCCAGAATGCAATTGAAAAGCTTTTAAATGCAAACCCAGGACAACAGCCTTGCACCCTTAATGACAGTTCATAGCAGAGGACATGACACGCATAAAAACCATGTTACAGTTTTGTAAATACAGGGATTATGTGTACACAGAAACTGCCCAAATCACTGGTACAGAACAGGGTCAATTCCCTCTGCCCTGCCAAGCTTCCCATGCATGCATGATGAACTGTTCCAACCCAAGTTTTTTTCTCTGCATTGTGGGGATCATTAAAACAAGCATTTACAATGCAACGGTCTCGGCATTGTTAAAGTTAGAGCTATTGGAATTGCTCATGACATTATTTTTGTTTATGTTTTTAAAACATGTAAAGAAACGGCATTGTTATTTACAATGTCAATAGCTTAATCTGTGTGTGGGTGCAAATGCAATAGGTCTCGCATTGGAGAGTGATTAAGCTATTGACATTGTAAATAACAATGCCGTTTCTTTAAATGTTTTAAAAACAAAAACATAAACAAAAATAATGTCATGAGCAATGCCAATAGCTCTAACTTTACCAATGCCGAGACCATTGCATTGTAAATGCTTGTTGATGGTTGGGATTTGTAACTTAGAACAAAAGTTAACATCAATAAAATTTCCAGTGGCTCCGGAGTCCACCATAATGGTTACTTCTCGTTTTAAAACCTCTGGGACAATAAATAAGGCATTGAGCGTCAAATGTGGGGAAGAACTTTGAAGAGTATTGGCAACTAACTGACCAGAGTAATCATGTGGTTTACCCGAGGAGATCCCCTGTTTCTTCCTCGAGCCTTCTAGTTTTCCTGATTTGACATGATAGCATTAGTTGTTTTGAATCCTTTAGGTTTAATCGGGCATTCTCTGACAAAGTTACCTTTTTTTCCGCAATATAAGCATAGACCTGCTTTACGTCGTGCATCTTTTTTTTCTTGAGTAAGGGGTTTTCTTAATCCCCCAATTTCCATTGGTTCACTATGGTCTGAAGTTGGTGGAGCAAAATAACCTGGAGGGTGTGTCTGGGTGCGGTCTTCTTTTATAGTGGAAGAGCAAAGTACGGTGGCCGCTGAAGGAACTAAAAGCGTGAAAGGCAAACACGCTTGAGAACGATGAAGCCTCATTCGCATATTAACAACGTAGCTCCGATGGAGCGTAATTAGCATATGTACAACGGAGCATTTTGAAGCACAAAGAATACAAACATACGGACCTTTTGGCACATGAAAGTTAACAAGCTGCAGGAAATAAAGTACAAATGAAAATGAATACATGAGCTCAGTAATGTTTTAGGTCCAATATGATTCCTTCATCAAGTCAAACACAATAGTGATATTCAAACAGAGGCACAAGGAATAATAATTGACCCTGGAATAACAAGGCACCCAATGTCAGAAAAAAGAGTGTTAAGATTTGGAGGAGCGTGACAGACGTTCACTTCTTCTATCAGATTGACGTGGATCAATTTGAAGAACTAGATCAATTAACTCTGATACATCTGTGGGTCTTTTAGGAATCTGAGCCAATCCATCTTTCAGGTCATCTTTCAGGCCCCTGTAAAAAATGGCTGCCCTCTTTGCCTCTGGCCAATTTGTTTCCACTATCAATTAATTAAATTGTGCTAAATAAGCCACCAACTCTCTGTTCCCTTGTTTCAAATCGAGTAACTCATTATTGGTGGTCTGCGAGATGGTTCTATAATCGAAAATTCGCAGGAACTCAACTCAGCCTTAACCTCCTCAAAATGATATAAAACCAGATCATTGGTAGTATCTAATGGCATGGACCAAGCCGCTGCATCTCCATTCAGATAAGACAGCATGAACGCCACTTTCGATTGGTCTTTCTTAAAGATAATGGGCTTGCACAAAAAATTTAATGAACACTACGTAATAAAGACCTGAACCATATGTGGATCTCCCTGAAATCTCTCGGGGGGGGGGGGGCAAAGGAATGGTAGGAGACATGGCATGAACTACTTGAGTTGTCAATTCAGATGAAGAAGGTGAGGGAGAGAAGGTTTGGGGCTTTTGTCTCCCAAAATTGGAACTGGGACTAACAGTAAGTTCATCTATCCTCTGTCGCAAATAACTAGCCTCCTGATTAGACTTTCTCACCTCCTTCTCACTTAATTGCTTTTGCAACCCCTCTAAGATAGAGGCCAAGGCTTTAACATCAAAACCCTCAGCCATTCCGCCCAGACGGAAGCAATTGAAGGCACTTCAATCTGTCAAGATGCATTACCTGGAATTCCTGATCCCGTGGGAGCCGAACAGCTGAGGGAGCACCACGAAGATATTTTCTCAGCTCCCCAACACCTCTAACCCAGACAGCTCTGGACTCAGAGACGAGGGGGAAAGGGGAATGGAAAAAACAAACAAGAGAGACTGCCACACCGGTGACTTCACTACTATTCTTATGGAACGAGTGGGCACACCTGTAACGATAAGCAGAAATTACTACAGTTCTAATTACCCTACTTATTCTAAGTGTCTCCCCTTAAACTAGTGATTTACCTGGATGTGTGTGGAAATTTGCCTCTCTCTGAGCTGGTTAAGTACTATCTTGTTTTCTTCTTTCTTTTAGGAGAGTTTAGAAAATAACCAGTAATTATGGTAATTTAGTCCTGTCTTTCCTTTCTATTGCAGAATATCCAACTGGTACTGAAGACTCCACAGAGGTGAAGGTAAGTACAAATATATATATATATTTATATCTACTTGATGATAAAAATGACTTGGAAGATTTAAGGAAAAAAATAAGTCTCAGTCAAGCTGCGCAGTTATGAGTTAGTTAGTCCATGGGAATACAGCGCCTAGATAGATGAGAAATTAGTTGCACATGCTGAATAGAGAGTCTTAGTAATGGCGCATGCTGAAATTGAGTCTTAGTAGAAGGGGAAAAACAAAACTAATAGCTGGCTCCAGATACAGCTAGAATTCGAAGACCAATTGCTCTGAAAGTTCGTGAAGGTCGTAGCTGCTATTTCTAGTGCCTACACAACATGCCTCAAAATACTGCAGTCTATTTTCAAAGCGGAAAGGGGTCAATAACGAAGGCAATGAATTGAGCACTCTCTCACTAGGCAAGCGAACGTGAAAAAAGATAGACGCTTACCCGCTCAAGAATGACCTCTCAGGAACAGTGCTCAGTGAACAAGAAATACGAGAGGGTACCTGAATGAAGTTCCCTAACTGAATAATTCCTCACAGGGAAGAAATACGGAAATGCGAGCGAAACTATACAGTTAGGATTCGGGGAGAAATCAGGATGTTTCAAGGTTTCAGGAAGATTTCCTCGAAGAGCAGACTGAAGATACGTCAGTCTCCGGTCAAACGACAGTTGAAGTGCGCAGCATTCTAAATGCTCGCGCACAAAATAGCTGAGTTAGCTGGAAGGCATAAAACACTAGAACGCTAACCTTCCAATGAGCGTTCCCCCTGTTGGTAGTCTACATCAGATACATGACGGAGAAATGTTTTTGTAACCCTTTGACTCCAACTGATGGGGGATTGTAGTAAAGTGTACCCCCCTTTTATCTTGAAGGTAGGGGCTAATGATTGAACTGTACCCAAGGTCTACTCAGTCCTGACACGCGAAGCCTTCTCATACGTATGAGAAGGCTTTACTTCCTTTTTCTTCCTTATTGCCTATGAGACGCGAGTGTAGCATGTGCGCTGTCTAAAACCTCTCTTTTGTTTGATTTAATAGAATTATAATATGACTCCATGCATATTAATAATCTTGGCCACATACAAAGTGCACGTGACAACGGAATTAGCTCTTAATTCACTAATGGCATTTTTGCCAGGGCGAAGGGCATGAGTGTTTCTAACGCCATGTTTAAGAACTATTACTTTTAAGAAGTACCTCTTAGTGTAGTTATATAATCTGATGTACTAAGGTGGAATGCTTCTAATATTAAACAAATGCAATTTTTTACACTCACCCTTCACCGAGATATTTCATTTGTAATTGTAATTTTTAATTGTAAATGCATTTATATAGCGCTTAAGATCCTTGAAGAGGCCTTGAATCGCTTTTTTTGCAATTAGTACGCTACATTGGAACCCCATATTAGGTTAGTATATTTTTTGTTGTTGTTAGGTTTGTGCACTTGATTTCATGTGTGTTTAGTATAGTTTGGGGTGGAGATAGAATGATAGAAGTAGATCTGAAAAGGGGGTGCTTGGAGTCGGGATATAATGAGTGGAATAGATTTGAAAAGGGGAGGAGTGAGTTATTTTGTAAGTAGTGGTTGTGTGTGCTTGTTAGTTGGGTGGCATGGCTAGAAAGGAGAGGTGAAAGTTTGAGAAGGATATTTGGGAATTCATAGTAGTCAGAAAGGTTTGGGATGAGAGAGAGGGAGGATGAATGGGAAGGACAGAATGTTTTTTTATAGCAAAATTAAAATAATGTATACATACATATATACACACATGATGCTTGGTAAAGTTATGGTTGCTTCAGTAAACCCTCTATATAAATACCCATATGTACATTGAAGAGGCAATATTTACATGGTCTGCTGTTAACATTTATCTTGTGGTGCATGTACATTGTTTATGGTTTCAAATAACTGATATATAAATATATGTATTACCTACTGGCGGTCGCCAGTAGGTAGTTATAGTTAGGACCTATTTTCCATAGGAAATCCGCAACATTCTATTCCCAATAAGTCTGGTGCTGGTTGACGAATCTTCGCGAAAGTTTCCAAACTTT
The DNA here is from genome assembly GCF_964204655.1 of Triturus cristatus. Taxonomy (NCBI): domain Eukaryota; kingdom Metazoa; phylum Chordata; class Amphibia; order Caudata; family Salamandridae; genus Triturus; species Triturus cristatus. The sequence continues at coordinate 880,716,634 of NC_140589.1, forward strand.
TGGCAAGCTCCGGTCCGCTCCTTTCCTGAAAGTTTCGGGGTGATTCGTCAAGCGGGGGCCGAGAAAAGGTGGGGGTACCAAAGAGCGTTTTCCACATGCAATTTCCCATAGGACCTATTGACACAGCTACAGCCCGAACTGCTGAACGGAATTACACCAAATTTGGCAAAAAGGTAGTCCTCAGTTCAGATTTGTGCCTTTTGCTTAAATGGTGTAAATCCGTTCAGTAGTTCCTGAGAAAATTAGAGTTAAAAGTACATATATATCTATGGCCTCGGAGGATCCGCGCACCCTATGCGCACCCTGAGCACACCCTCTGCGAACCTTGCGCGCACCCTCCCGATCATGCGCTGAATGCTAATTGGCTGTCAAGTGTCTGTCAACATTCGAAACCAGGAACTGTTGGCAGCCATTTTGTGCCTCGGTAGAAGCGAGGCTGAAGAAGTAAGGGAAATAAGTGTGTGAAAGATTTAAAGGGGGCAGGGTAGAAATACTCTGACCCTCTAGTGTTGCTTAGGGGGTCCCAGAAGGACTCCCAGGGCCCCTTTTTTTTTTGTTAAACGGCAAAATGCGCGGAGGGTGCGCGGATCCGGCCGTAAAAAAAAAAACGAAGCGTGGGCTTTCGCGCTTCCTTAATAATTAGCCCCCGGGGTGCCGAATCCTTCGAGGGCCCTGGGGACCGCCACCCCCCAGGGCCGGCTCCTACAGTGTCCTGCGGTGCCCACCCCCAGGACACTGTTGTTTGCTTTGAGAAGGCAGGATTCTCCCGCCCTCCCATAGCAAACTTCGTTTGGATTTTGAAAGAGAGAGCAGGGAAACCTGCTCTCTCTTTCAAAATCCAAACTATATTGCTTTTCCACACGGGGAGCTGCATGTCAACAGCTCCCCATGTGGAAAAGCAATGCCGGCTCCCGAAGGACGCGGGAGCCGGCTGGGACCGTCGGGGCGTTGGGGCTCCCCCCACATTCCCCAACGTGTTTTTATAAGCCCCGGGGGATGGGGTCCCCGGGGTTAATAAAAATGTGTGGTAGAGGCTATTTTTTTTTTTTACTGTAAAATTAAGATTCGCGCATCCTAACGCGTTGGGTGCACGATTTCTCTCGCGTAGGGTGAGTGGTTCCTAACACGTTGGGTGTGCGACTCCAAGGAAAAAAAACTGAAATTTTTGGGAGATAAACATCAAGCTTAAGTGTTTTGTTCTTGAGTGGCTCTAAAAAGAGCCGTTGTGTTCATTGAGAGTTTTTGGTACTTATAAGTAAGTACCTATACAGAGTCTAAAGTTGTTGAGGAAGACTCTGTTTCCTTCATCAGTAAAGTGTACTCCATCTCTCCTATACATCTCTTGCATATGAAAGTGCAGATTGTTATTGTAAATGGACCCCATTCTATAGTCTCGGAGAAAAGCAGAAACAGATTTATTCACATGTTTCCTAGCTTTCTCAATCTGTGGACAAAAATGATTGGACCAGTTCCATTTCTGTCTTTGGCATATGTTAGAATACACAAAGGCAGTTTTGGGAAAAAGTTAAATCAATTCTGCAAAAGTGTCCTTCATAAGCATTTCCAGACCTACCCCAGTCAAAGTGCCTAGGTCATTGCCACCACAGTGCACTATTATGAGGTCAGGGTGTTGGAGATGCATAAAGGATTTTACCAATGGCATCAATTGGTGCCACTTTAACCCTCTCTGTCCAATCCATTTAATGTCTACATTTGGCAAACCTAGGTCTTTGTGAATGCCTTTGTTTTCTGCATACCTTTGGCTTCAGAAAATATAGCTGTGTCCCACAATCCACACTCTAAGCATCTTGAAGGGAGGTCTGGATGCACTCAGATGGTCTCTGTAAATGAAATGGCAGTTTGGAAAGTAAGATTTTTCTAAAATGGTGGCTAAGACGCAGTTTTGAAAAAAGACAAGGAATCATTGGTTGTTTGACAACCTTCTACACTGAAAATTAGGGTGCATGTTCCTGTTTTTTAAACGCATGATTCTTATTCATTAACAAAAACTGATTGAAAGGAACATTATATATGATAAGCTGATATGATGAAAAGTCAAGCACACTTGCTGTTTTGATTAGCAACATTGTGTGCTGAACTTGTGACCTGTGTGCTCAGTTAAGTGTTCCATGACCTGTTTCTATGGTAACAGTAACAGATTGGGGGTAGCGTTCAAATTTATGTCATTTGGAAAGGGTTTAAATGTTTAACCAATAGAAATGTGTGTTAGCTTTTGAATTAATGTGGGGAGGAATGTGATTTGATATTTACATGTATATGTGTGCAAAATGAGAGGGAAACTTTGCAATTCTTTGGTTTTGCTGACAGGTGCACAGTGCAGAGATTCTGTATAAGAAAATCTGGTGTGTGACTGACATACTTCTTAATCTACAAAACAACCTGTGAGGGGATGTATGTGGTCTATTTTGATTTTATTCAGACTAATGTATTTCGCCTGCTAAAGTGCAGGGAGTACTTTTTTTGTCTACAATCGTATTGTCAGCGTGTGTGATAAACATTTGTGTTTTTCATGTGTTTGCAGACAGATAACTGTGCTGTTTTTATGTTTTGGTAGAATTAGAAACCAGTCATTGTTTATGTATTTGCAAAATGAGTCACGTTTCTACACTAAAATGTAGTACTCCTTCTAGATTAAGAAATGTGTTTTGGTACAGTGCAAGGGATAGTGTTGTTTGTCTAGAATCACACAGTGAGTCTGTGTGCATTTAGGAATCATTTTGAGAGAAATATTTTGGTACTAATGTGTAGTAGAAAATGTTCTGCAATGTGTGCAGTCACCTTACATCTTGTAGACTAGTAAATGTATTTTGTACAAGGGATAGTTGGCTGTCTACAATCACACTGTGAGTCTGTGTGCATTTGGGCAATTATTGTGAGAAAAGCATTTGGTAACATCATGTATTTGCTTGCAGATTACTGCTTTAAAATGTGGTTTGTTGTCAAGTTTGAGTAGCATTAGAGGCCAGTCATTGCTTATGCAATTGCAAAATGAGTCAGGCTTTCACAGTTGTGTGCAGTATTGAAATATGTAGAATGTGTGCAGTCACCTTACCCCTTCCAGAGTAGTGAATGACTTTTGGTAAACTCCTAGGGATAGTGTTGCTTGTCTAGAACCACACTGTGAGTCTGTGTGCATTTGGGTAAGCATTGTGAGAGAAGCATTTGGTAACATCGTGTATTTGCTGACAGATAACTGTTTTAAAACCTGTCATGTTGTCAAGTTTTAGTTGCATTAGAAGCCAGTCTTTGCTTATGCATTGATCAAATAAGTCTGGCTTTGACACTAAAGTACAGTACCGAAATATGTAGATTGTGTGCAGTCCCCTTACTCCTTCTAGAGTAGTGAATGTGTTTTGGTAAAGTCCAAGGGATAGTGTTGCTTGTCTAGAATCACACTGTGAGTCTGTGTGCATTTGGGTAACCATTGTGAGAGAAGCATGTGGCAACATCGTGTATTTGCTGACAGATAACTGTTTTAAAACCTGTCATGTTGTCAAGTTTTAGTAGCATTAGAAGCTAGTCATTGCTTATGCATTGATAAAATGAGTCAGGCTTTGACACTAAAGTGCAGTATTGAAATATGTAGATTGTGTGCAGTCCCCTTACTCCTTCCACAGTAGTGAATGTGTTTTGGTAAAGTCCAAGGGATAGTGTTGCTTGTCTAGAATCACACTGTGAGTCTGTGTGCATTTGGGTAACCATTGTGAGAGAAGCATTTGGTAACATCGTGTATTTCCTGACAGATAACTGTTTTAAAATCTGTCATGTTGTCAAGTTTTAGTACCATTAGAAGCCAGTCATTGCTTATGCATTGATAAAAGGAGTCAGGCTTTGACACTAAAGTGCAGTACTGAAATATGTAGATTGTGTGCAGTCCCCTTACCCCTTCCAGAGTAGTGAATGAGTTTTGGTAAAGTCCAAGGGATAGTGTTGCTTGTCTGGAATCACACTGTGAGTCTGTGTGCATTTGGTTAACCATTGTGAGAGAAGCATTTGGTAACATCGTGTATTTCCTGACAGATAACTGTTTTAAAACCTGTCATGTTGTCAAGTTTTAGTAGCATTAGAAGCCAGTCTTTGCTTATGCATTGATAAAATGAGTCTGGCTTTGACACTAAAGTACAGTACCGAAATATGTAGATTGTGTGCAGTCCCCTTACCCCTTCCAGAGTAGTGAATGAGTTTTGGTAAACTCCTAGGGATAGTGTTGCTTGTCTAGAATCACACTGTGAGTCTGTGTGCATTTGAGTAACCATTGTGAGAGAAGCATTTGGTAACATCGTGTATTTCCTGACAGATAACTGTTTTAAAACCTGTCATGTTGTCAAGTTTTAGTAGCATTAGAAGCCAGTCTTTGCTTATGCATTGATAAAATGAGTCTGGCTTTGACACTAAAGTACAGTACCGAAATATGTAGATTGTGTGCAGTCCCCTTACCCCTTCCAGAGTAGTGAATGAGTTTTGGTAAACTCCTAGGGATAGTGTTGCTTGTCTAGAATCACACTGTGAGTCTGTGTGCATTTGAGTAACCATTGTGAGAGAAGCATTTGGTAACATCGTGTATTTGCTGACAGATAACTGTTTTAAAACCTGTCATGTTGTCAAGTTTTAGTAGCATTAGAAGCCAGTCATTGCTTATGCATTGATAAAATGAGTCAGGCTTTGACACTAAAGTGCAGTACTGAAATATGTAGATTGTGTGCAGTCCCCTTACTCCTTCCAGAGTAGTGAATGTGTTTTGGTAAAGTCCAAGGGATAGTGTTGCTTGTCTAGAATCACACTGTGAGTCTGTGTGCATTTGGGAACCACTGTGAGAGAAGCATTTGGGTACTTCATATCTTTGCATATACATAACTGCTTAAAAACCTTTCCTGTTCTCAAGTTTTGGTAGAATTAGAAGCCAGTCATTGCTTATGTATTCACCCAGGAACTCTTCTTGCAATACTGTAAACATTCAGTTAATATCCAAGTAGTACTGGAGTGAGGCAGGCTTTAGCACATGGATTGATTCAAATGTCTATCCACTATGCATGCAGTCCTCTACTGATCCATTCAGCACCATATACTAATCCATTTACTGCGCCAAAACCCAACCACTTATAAATTCACCCAGGCACTCTCCTTGCAGTACTCTAATCATTCAGTCAGTACCCAAGTCCTCATGCAGCGACCAGGCCTTAGCACATGGACTGCTTCAAACCCCTATCCACTATGCAGGCAGTCCTCTAACCACCTACACACTTGTCTTTCACACCTTCAATTCCCCAGTCAGTATTCATACAGTTCTAGCAAACACCCTGTCACTCCCCTTATAGTTCTCCAGTGACTCATTCAGCATCATGTAGTAATCCATTTACTGCGCCAAAACCTAAACACTTATAAATTTACCCAGGAACTCTCCGTGCAATACTGTATACATTTAGTTATTATGCAAGTAGTAATGGAGTTAGACAGGCCTTAGCACATGGATTGATTCAAATGCGTATCCACTATGCATGGAGGCCTCTAATCACCTACACAATTGTCTTTCAGACCTTCAATTTCCCATCAGTATCTATAAACTCCAGTAAACACTCTTTCAGTCCACTTACACACCTCTAGTGAATCATCTGGCACTATGTAGTAATCTATTCACTGCACCAAAACACAAAAACTTAATAAGATTAACCCAGGCACTCTCCTTGCAGTACTGTAATGATTCAGTCAGTACCCAGGTAATCATGCAGTGTCCGAGGTCTTAGCTCATGGACTGTTTAAACGTCTATCCACTATGTATGCAGGCCTCTAGTCACCTGCACACTTGCCTTTCACTTCTTCAATTAACTAGTCAGTATCTATATACTTAAATTAACACCCTGTCACTCATCTTGCACTCCTCCAGTGACTGATCCAGTACCATGTACTAATCTATTCACTGCGCCAAAACCAAAATAATTAAAAGTTTCACCCAGGCAGTCTCCTAGCAGTAGTCTAATGATTCAGTCAGTACCCAGGTACTCATGCAGTGAACCATGCATTACCACTTGGACTGCTTCAAATGTCTATCCAGTATGCATGTAGGCTTCTAACCTACTATACACTTGTCCTTAACAGCTTGAATTCCCCAGTCAGTATCCATGTACTTCCAGGAAACACCCTGTCCCTCCCCTTGCACTCTTCCAGTGACTTATTCAGCACCATGTAGTAATGCATTCACTGCGCCAAAACTGAAACACTTATAAATTTACCCATCCACTTTTCTTGCAATAGTCTAATCATTCAGTCAGTACCCAAGTACTAATGGAGTGAGGCAGGCCTTAGCACATGGATTGATTCAAACGTGTTTCCACTATGCATGGAGGTCTATAACCACCAACACAATTATCTTTCAGACCTTCAATTTCCCAGTCAGTATCTATAAACTCCAATAAACACCCTGTCACTCCAATTGCACACCTCCACTGACTCATTTGGCACTATGTACTAATTAACTGCGCCAAAACCCAAAAACTTAAAAAGATTCACCCAGGCACTCTCCTTGCAGTACTCTAATGATTCAGTCAGTACCCAGGTAGTTATGCAGTGATCCAGGTGTTAGTCCATGGACTGTTTCAAACATCTATCCACTATGCATGCAGGTCTCTAGCCACCTACATACTTGTCTTTCACACCTTCAATTCCCCAGTCAGTATTCATACAGTTCCAGCCAAAACTCTGTCACTCCCCTTATAGTTCTCCAGTGACTCATTCAGCACCATGTAGTAATGTTTTTACTGCGCCAAAAAACAAATACTTATCAATTCATCCAGGCACTCTCCTTGCAATACTCAAAACATTAAGTCAGTACCCAAGTACTAATGGAGTGAGGCAGGCCTTAGCACATGGATTAATTCAAACACCTATCCACTATGCATGTAGGTCTCTAACGACCTACACACTTGTCTTTCACACCATCAATATCCCAGTCAGTATCCATACAGTTCTTGCAAACACCCTGTCACTCTCTTTGCACTTCTCCAGTGATTTTCTCAGTAATGTGAAGTAATCCATTAACTGTGCCAAAAAACAAACACTTATAAATTCATGCAGGCACTCTCCTTGCAATACTCTAAACATTCAGTCAGTACCTAAGTACTAATGGAGTGAGGCAGGCCTTAGCACATGGATTGATTCAAACGCCTATCCACTATGCATGTAGGCCTCTAACCACGTACACAATTGTCTTTCACACCTTCAATTCGCCAGTCAGTATCCATACACTTCCAGCAGACACCCTGTCAATCCCCTTACTATCTTCTAGTGACTCATCCGGCACCATGTAGTAATCTTTACTGCACAAAAACCCAAACCCTTAAACGATTCATTCAGGTACTATCCTTGCATTACTCTAATGTTTCAGCCAGTATTCAGGTACTCATGCAGTGAAGCATGCCTTTTGACAAGGACTGTTTGAAGTAACTATCCACTATGTATATAGTGGTCTAGCCAGTTTTACACTTGTGCATCAGGCCTACTTTTCCACAGTTACTATGCATACACTCCAGCAAACACACTGTGACTGCTTTTGAAAACCCATAGTGAGTCTTTTAGTAGCATGTAGTGATCTATTCAATGAAGTAAAATTCAAACAACTGTGATTTCACTCAGTGTCTTTCCTTATAGTAGTGTAATCATTCAGTCAGTTAGCATGTAGTCTTTCAGTGAGTGTTTTAACCATTGTCAGACTTGTGCTTCAGGGCTATAATTTCTTAGTCAGTATTTATATAAAATGTGTTTGTATAGTAATAGAAAAGTATAAATTATAAAGTTATTAATATACATTTATTTGTGATTATTTTTTACAGATACTGTTTTTCACCATTAAAATAGAGTAATCATGCCAGAAAAAAAAAGTAAAGGAAAAGAACAGAGAAAGGAGAGTTACCACAAGTACTGAATGAACATAATGTGGCAAAAAAGAAAAAATCTTCTGGTAAGATCACAAAGCAATTTATTAAAAATGTTTGTAGGACCAGACAGAATGTACAGAATGCTGAAACCTCTGAGAATGCTTCAAGTAGAAAAAATATTCAAAATAATAGGAAAAGCAAAAAAGCAAATGGACAGTCAAAGGAGACGAAGTATGGTAAAAGAAGGCAAAATCAGTATAAGAAAATACGCAAAAAAATATTTTACAAGAGAGTAGTACATAATTTGCTGAAAGATGTGAAGAAATATAAAAAGAGAGCTCTATTTTATAAAAAGAAGAAACATATTGAAACCATTGTTGAAAAGGCTTTTGAAGTAAAAAGGAAACTATTCATTTTAGTATTAAACAGAATTTGATCACTAGATAAACCAATCCATTTAATGAAGGCCAAAAGTAGGAGGAAAAGAGTAATTAATAGAACAAATTTTTGTGATTTTTTGGGGGGAGAATGGAAACACAGTTCAAGTTCAGAGCCTTTCTTTAATGAAGAGAGTTATTTACAGAGCAATAATTTATTGCATGCAGTTGACACCAGTGGTCAAGGTTATGAGGTTAGAAATGGTTGTCCAATTGACAAAGAGAAAATGGTTGAAAGAAATGCAGAAGAAGTGATAGCTGATGAAGTTCTAGGGAGACGTCCTAAACACCCTGTGTACACTTGGGATTGCAGTAGTATTTGTAGTGTACGACAAGAATCTATTGATAAATTATGTAGTTTCTTACGAGCATATAGTAAAAAAAGTGTTAAACAAAAGATTAAGTTGTTGCAAGGACTAGACCCTTGCAGAGTGAGAAAAAATACTGGTTTGCAAGGTCATTCTCTGGCTTGTCTTTCTAGGAAAGTTTGTCAAAGTGTTTTTCACCATTTCAGGATGTTGGCAGTACATCATACTCAAATGCGGAAGCTAGTGAGAAGATTGTATTATGCAAAAAGTCCATCACTAAAGTTAAATGAGTTGAACAGTGCTCTTTTGCGTGGGTCAGTATCAGATGTGAAGAAGGTTTGTGATGATATTGAGTTTTGTTACTTTGGTCCTCAGCAAGAGAGTGCAGAAACTGACACATTAGTAGAACAAAATGTTGAAGACAATGTAGAACCCATGATTACAAAAAATGTTGAAGATCAAATCACAAAGTTTAAGGTAATTTCAGGTGAAAGAACAAATGTTTCTTGTATTTGTTGTCGGCGAAGTCACTATAGAAATCAGATTAGGAGTGTCAATCTGTATTTAAAAAGTGAAACAGAAAATAATGATAAGTGGAAGTAATTTGCAACTTATTTGTTGGTAGAGGATTGTTTTGATTTGGGATCTGAGCAGCTTATGTGCAAATATTGTTATAACAAATTTGATGAGTATTAAATGCCTGCTAGAGCTATTCATAATAATCTAGAGTAGGTTGCTATTCCTCCAGAGCTGATAGATTTAAATACCTATGAGTCTATTCTCATTCAATGGGTGCACCCGTTTCAGGCTATTGTTCGTATGGAGCCTAAAACAGGTAAATTGCCTCCATCAGAGTTACAAAGAGGATTTAAAGCAAGAGTTGTGTATTTACCGTTAGATTTAAAGAAAAACATTGAAACTATTGGTGTAGACCATGCAGAAAATGAACCACTAGTCATTCTAGTTCATGGTGTTCCTACTAAGAATAAGAAAATCTGGCAAGAGTTAGTGGATGTTAGAAAAGTGCAAAAGGCATCATTGTATCTGATAAAAAATAATGAGTACTATAGAAATGTGTTTGTAGGAGAAGAAGAAATAGATTTAGCAGAAGATACTGAAACATTTAGTGGACACATTGAAAAAGTGGACATGTCCTGATGTGAAGAAATCTATGAACATTACAGTGTACATCCACTTCATTCCAAAGAGGTGATGGGGAATACGATTGAGTTGTTCCAAATGAAAAAAGCAAGAGGAAGTCCCATGAGTGTATGGGAAGAGAGCTTGGAAGCTCGTTGTTTCCCGCAGTTGTTTCCAACAGGAAAAGGTGGACGATATGATGAACGTCCTGTGCAGATTCCTGCATCTGAATATCGGACAACAAGATTATATGCAGAAGATCCAAGATTTCGACAATGTATCCCTTATATGTTTCATCTTCTGTTTGAAAGTGACTTGTCTGGACTTTCATATGCAGTAAATCCCATTTTAAAAACTGGAATGCATCTGCAAAATGTAACTGCAAAGGATTTTATGGATAAAGTGCATCAGAGAGATGATCATTTAGAATCTCAGTTGATTAATCTGATGGTATGTCAGCATGGGACTAATGAATATTGGTACCGTCATGGAGAACTGAAATGTATGCTACGGAACTTAGGCACTCCTACATGGTTCGTTACACTGAGCTGTGCTGAGTATGCTTGGGATGATTTACTTGAATTTCTTCGAGAGGAAAATTCCAATATAAAAAATATTGAATACAAGACACCTGGAGAATTGTGCTCTTTGGATCCTGTTAATGTATGCAGATATTTCAATCATAGATTTGAAGCTATGATGTCTTTCATCTGCAATAAAAAAAATCCTCCTCTTGGAGAAGTTGTGGATTTCTTTTGGAGAAAGGAGTATCAAGCAAGAGGTGCTCCTCATATACATATGTTTTTATGGATCAAGGATGCCCCCAGATTTGGAACAGATTCAGATGATACTGTTTTGTCTTTCATTGAAGATTATGCCACATGTGCTGTACCCAATAGCAGAGAAGATAAAAACTTAAAACAGAAGTCTTACGATTCCAAAGCCAGAGTGGAAAATACTGTCGACGAAAGTACAAGTCAAAGGATAAGTTCTATACCAAATGTTGTTTTGGATTTCCACGTCCTGTATTATCCAAAGGAAGAGTGAACAGTTTTATGTCAGCAATGCGACATACCATCACAAGAAAGTCTCCGAAAAATACCTACAACTTAAGAAGAAGCGAAGAGTCAAAATACATAAATGACTACAATCCATGTGGAACGCTAACATGGATATTCAGTATGTTGCGGACAATTCCATTGCTGTTGCTTGATATGTAACATCCTACATTACTAAATCAGAAAAGACGGAATTGAAAGAAATGTGGGAAGAGATTTCTCACGAGAAGACTCTAAGTAAGAAATTATACAGTTTCAGTTTGAAGATTTTATTGCATCGTGAAATTGGAGCATATGAATGCTCAGATCGGTTATCATCTGCAAGTCTATACTCCAAAAGTAGAAGAATCATTTGGGTGAGTCTAGGTCTTGCAGCAATGTGAAATCGGGTACTGAAATCTGTTCAAGAAACTGAATATTTAGCAGAAAAAGAACCAGAAAGTACAGATATTTTGAAAATGAATATGTTGGACACATATTACCCAAACAGAAGTCATCATCTTGAGAACATGTGTCTCTATGAAGTTCTGCAAAACTACACTTTTAAACAGAATACTACAGAGAACATCAATGATGGAAAATATGCAGTGATTGGTTCTGAAGGATGTTTGGTGAAACAAAGGAAAGGAAATTTAATTAATCACAGGAAACTGAGTTGCGACACTGCTGATAAAAGGGAATTTTACTATTTAGCCCTTCTGCAAATGTTCAAACCATGGCATTCAGAACTGGAATTACTTGGAGATTTTCAGAGCTATGAAGATTCATTTAATGCTTTTTTTTTTTTTTTTTTTCTTTCCTTCTTTTTTTTTTTTGTTCCTCATTTACTGCCATGGTTCCAGACTACTGAGAGCCAACTGTATGGGTGGCGAAAGTTGCGAGTGTACCAATGCGCTGTCACAGCTGATGCTGGAAGGGCAGTAGGTGACAAGTCAAATACAGGAGCCCTACAGCTGCCATGGTCACCCCAGCAGCCCAACCCTTACTAGTCAACAGACAGAAGTTAACCAACTTTAAGGTTATATGTGCTGTTGCCGTAGAGACCTACGAGCCTGGACCATCGGAAAAAGAGAAGAACAGCAAGATAGTACCAAGGCAGGATAATCATCGGAGCTGGGGAAAAGAAAGAAAGACAACAAAAAAAAAAAAAAAGAAAAAACCCCAGCCAGCACAACAAATTCAAACCAGGCCATCCAGCAACCTCCAAAAGTTTCTCCTGTCACGATTACCAGCCCTGGCGATATCTAATATAGAAAACTGAAGCAGGGATCTACGCCACTCAAAGAAAGATGGTACAGTGGGCTCTTCCCAGCGTTTACAGATTTCTCTACGAGCCACCAACATTGCGTAGAATAGAAGATTACCAGCTGTTGATCGTGTGCAATCTGCTGTTCCAAAAATTACTAGCTTCAGATCTATTAATAGCGGACGACCCAGCCAGGCCGAGAGTTTGCTACTAATTGCGTCCCAAAATGGAGTTAAGTGAGGGCATTCAAAAAACATGTGAGCATCAGTAGCCTCCATAAGTCCACATCTCGGACAAGCCACCAGACCACCAGCCGCGAATTTCGAAAGTCTATGTGGAGAGTAGTAAGCCCTATGTAATGTAAACAAGTGATTCCTGCGTAACCTAGCTGGTTTCACTAATTCCCACAGCAGTTTACAGGAGAACAACCAAAGATCTACAAGATTGGGGGTCGGTACCAGGGAACTCCACAGCTGTTCCGGGAGAAGAAAATCGCCGTCCATTTCATCCATTATTAAGGAGTACCATAGCGAGACCTCTTTTTTTACAGCAGGCTGATCAACTAAGAGGGTTTCCAACTGACTTCCTCCCCCTAGAATGAACTTAATAGAACGTGTAGGTCGCATTCTTACCGCTTGGGCCCAACTTACTATTTGTAGATATTTAAATCTCGAAAGATTGGGCCCAACTTTACGAACTAGGTCCTCCCAGGGGAGCAAAGTCCCTTCCACAAAGAGATCCCCCCAAACAACCAACCCAGATTCCCTGAGTGGTAAAGCCAGTGCGTCATTTAGCCAGGTTGGCGCCTCAGGGAGGTCCCATAGAGGAGCTCTGCTAGAATAATACCCCAAGTTAATACAGGATTTTATTTTTGCCCAAGTTCTTGCCAGACCCTGTAGGATCTTCAACTTGACCTTTTTGAAGAATTTGGGGTCTCCGAATTTAAACAGAAAACCAGACTGCCCAACTCCTTCGCACTTCAACAGAGTGGCAAACAAATTGCCGATCCCGATGCCAGAAGGTGTTTTTAAGAGCATACGTGAGTGGGAAAGCTGGAATGCCCAGAGATAAACCTGTAGGTCAGGCCCGGCCAAGCCCCCCTTCTCTCTCCGACGCCTTATCTTTTTCCAGGCTATCCTTGGGGTTTTATTACACCAGATAAAAGAGCTTATCTCGCTCTGGAGTTTAGCCAACAAAACGGGTTCAAAGTAAAGAGGAATTGTATTAAACAAGAAAGAAACCCTAGGGAGAATAGACATTTTCACCAGGTTAACTCTACCAATTACAGTAAGGGGAAGGTGTAGCCAAGCTCTCATCAATTTGCGACATTCTTTTGCAATTCTAGCAAAGTTGGTAGGGGCGATCTGAGAGATATCCTTAGTAATGTTTAAGCCCAAATAACGAAGAGTCTTATTTGAGCCATTACCAAAGCTGCTACCGACATCGTTCCACACCAATGTTTCTGTTTTGGCTGCGTTTACCTCATAACCAGAAACATTTCCAAATTCCACAGCCAGCCCAATGACAGCCGGGAAGGCAGAATCGATGTCAGAGGTCATAACCATGAGATCATCCGCATATAACGCAACCTTCTTCTCCCATCCCCTACATGCGAAAGGTATGATGGAGTGTTCTTCGCGTATTTTTTGAGCGAGAGGCTCAATATAGAGATCAAATAGGAGGGGGGAAAGAGGACAACCCTGACGGGTCCCTCTGGAGATAACAAATGCATCAGAAAGACCTCCGTTAACAAGTACCCGAGCTGTTGGGCGATTATATAGCAAACGTACAGCCCTTCGAAAATTTTCTCCCAGACCAAACTTGGTCAAGGCCCCCGACAGGTACAACCAATTGACCCTGTCGAAGGCCTTAGTCGCGTCGAGTGTTAAAATGGCCAGTGGAGCTGCACTCAAAGTGGCCATGTCGATAGCCCCTATTAGGTCGTATGTTAGCTCGAAGAGCTGACGGCCTGCAATGAAACCCTTTTGGTTGGGATGTACTAATGTTGGAATGACTCGACCCAGCCTTCTTGCCAGCAGAGAGGCAAACATTTTATAATCAGCATTTAATATAGATATAGGGCGGTAAGAGCCACAGTCGGTAGGGGGTTTGCCAGGTTTTAATATAAGGGTAATGGAAGCGTCATTCCAAGTTGCTGGTGGTGTAACCCCTCCTACTAAGATTTGATTAAACAATGATGTAAGAGAAGGAGAAATTTCTTCAACTAGGATCTTATATAGCTCTACCGGTAAACCATCCGGACCAGCAGCTTTCCCTGCCTTGGCAGCTCGCACAGCCTCCTCTACCTCTTCCCTGGTTACCTCCCTTTCCAGTATTTCAGATTGCAGATCCGATAATCTCGGAAGAGAGATACCCGCTAACCAACTCTCAATAGCTGATGAGTCTATGTTATTGTCCTCCTGATAGATGTTCTGGAAGAAGTTTTTAAAAGTGGTTCTAATCTCCAAATCCGAGAAGACAGTGCCCTGGGGAGATGTTACAGCGGTTATTATATTACGCGCCCTATCAGATTTGGTCTTCCAGGCCAACAGCTTGCCTGCCCCTTCTCCATATTCAAAATGCGATAATTTACTCGCTTCCCATTTTTGCAAAATACGTTCGTTTAATACAGATGCCAGATCAGCTTTAAGGGAAGCAAGTTTCTCATGGAGAGCAAGACATCTATCTGTAGAGTCTTGACTAGTAAAATTAATTTCCGCTTGCACTTGAAGAAGTGCAGCTTCAATGGATGATATCTTCTGCGTGTATTGCCTCCTTCGATATACTACCTTATTTTTAATTAATCCTCGAAGACAACACTTGAATGCGTCCCAAACGACCGGAGGGTCTGAGGATCCAAGAGTGTCAGCTCTAATAGACAGGACATCTTGGGGACAAGAGAGTAGAGATCTGTCAAATGACCAGGAAGTAGTAAAAGGTTTAATAACCCCGACTATCTCAAGAAGAACAGCAGAGTGATCTGAAAGGTGTGATGGATAGTAAGAAATATCTTTAACAGAATCAACCAAGGCATGACTTATCAGGAAGTAATCAATTCTAGATTGATGGTGGTACTTATAATTGTGAAATGAAAAACCTGGTTTTGTACCTGCTCTTGCCCGCCAAATGTCGGTGAACCCATATTGCTTCATGGAACTCAATAAAAAAGCTCTAGCTTTAGACGGGGTCAACTGTCTACTACGGGGGGTCTTATCTAACATTGGATCCAGCACTATATTAAAATCCCCTGTAAGAATTATGGGATCTGGAAAGTGCAACAGACTTGAAAAGAGAGACTCTAAGGGAGATGAATCGTCCAGGTTAGGGCCATAAAAACCTGCCAATGTTAGTTTTACCCCACCAATAACCACCAAGGTGATCGCCCACCTACCTCCCTGGTCGGCCTGCTGAGTTAAAATTCTTGTATTGATGGATTTTTTGAACAAGATAGAAACACCCCTCGTATTAAGCGACTGGGAGGTGGATACCGAAAGATCGATCCACCTATTCCTTTTCACCAAATCGAGCATCTCCTCCTCAATGAGATGAGTCTCCTGGAGTACAATGATCTGCGCATCAATATCACGAAGATACTGTAAAATTCTATTAGCCCTTGGTTTGGTGCGCAGACCATTGACATTCCAAGAGAGAATCCTAAGATTACTCATGGGTCAAATTCACATTAGAGAGAGTAAGGTGAAATTTAAGCTCAAGAACCAGGAACCTAAACATGCTCCTAAAGTAATCGTCCTGTCTAACACAAAAAGAAAAAACGTGACTACATATAAATTTACACCACTGAATCTGAGACCAGACTGAAAATGAGGAAATTTTTCCAATAACACCAACCCACACCCTTAACCTATCCCCTACACCCCTGTGACCTAACCTCACCCCCCCCCCGCCCCCTGAGGAACCCTTGTAAGGACCAACCGGAGACCGGTTTGTGGTACCCCTTGCCCAACCCCACCCCCCGGAGTGAGTGCACAAAACGTGGTTCCATACGTGCGACTTGTGCTATATCTTTAATAGAGAAGAAACTTTTTTTTTTTTTTTTTTTCTCTCCCCCTCCATAAGTTTAAACCCTTTGTTTACCCGCTCTTTTTTTTTTTTTAATTTATCTCTTCTTTTCTCATTCCTTCCCTCTCCCTTTTTCTTTTCTCTCTCACCTCCCTTTTATTTATTTATTTATTTTTTTATTTTTATTTTTTTATTTAACCTTCCATTTATCTCTTTTTATTATTTTCCTGGTACTGGGTTATATTATATTACGAATCACTTTTTACATTCACCAGCACCTTACTTGTAACTCCCTTTGTACTCATGTACTCATGTACCTAACCTATACATTTACAAAGATATATATAAATTGAGATTACCAAATGAAAGAGAGTAAATTGAGAAGGAGATCAACTCTAGATATGCGCTCAGGAAGGGCCACCCGTTGCGCCCCTGTCACTTTGGAGGGTAGATAACAATTCATCAGCAGCCTGCGCAGTGCGGATATTGTACATTTTGTTATTCAACATGACCTTCAATAGCGCAGGAAAACTTAGCTGAACGGTGGCACCATGTTTCCGAAATGCATCCATCCTTTTGCCCAACTCCCACTGCTTTTCAAGTGTCACTCTAGATAAGTCAGATCGTACCTGAAATGTGAAACCTTTATAGACCAGCGACTTCAGCTTTAAAGCTGCACTAAGAATCTGCTCCTTTATGGTGTATGTGTGGAAATTCACAAGGATCCGCCTCGGTTTTGATCTTTGGGCATTTCGTCTAAAAGGATCCCTATGGACCCGTTGAATATCATTAGCTATTTCTTCTTCAGATAGCCCCAGCGATAAAGAAGAAGCTAACAGGGGAACAATGAAACCTTTGACGTCAGAACCTTCAATTCCCTCAGGAATATTCAAAAGCCGGATGTTGTTACGCCTGGCATGGTTTTCCAAAGTCTCCATCCTCTCAGCAATTGAAACGTCTTCCTTCTTGAGACTCACTATCTCATCCCTCGCAATATCTAGATTCAAAGATAAGCCGCCAACCGCTTCTTCTAGCGCAATAGTTCTCGTGGTGAGCCCATCAACTTTACTAGCCAATGCCTCACAATAGCTTTTGATCTCTCTCTGAATTGCAGCTGATTCTTCAAAGCCACGTTTAATATCGGCTGAGAGAGACAGAAACATTTGCTCCAGAGAGGGAGCAGGTAAAAAAGGTAGAGATGAGGCAAGGACAACTGGGGACTCTTGAGGTGGTCCGGCTCCCAAAACATGCGAGGCCTGTTGATGGCTGCCAATCAGTGTTACTTCTAGTCCCCCCCGAGACGGGCTCTGCACCTGAGCCGGTAGGACTGTATGTGTTTGATGCGGGGGCTGCCCATCACCCACTACTCCAGGGGGTACTTGAAGCTCACCGCCTGACCCCCCGTGCTCTGACAATAAGGGGGGGACGGGAACTAAGGCAGATCCGATGTTACCAAATGAGGTGACACAGGATAATGGGGGAGCTCCCAAGCAAGTCGAGTCAACAGGCAGAATCTGCGATTCAGAGATGAAGGTCCTCATAAGCTCAGGGGAAAGTGTAGGGGCATGTACAGGGACAGAGGGCAAGGGACCAGGGCAGGGAGTATAGACCAAATCACCCATTATAGGCTGCGGGGAGGAAATTTGCAGGAGAATTGGAGGAGAGACGGGAGTAGAATTTGTCTGGTTATTAGGGGGCGGAGAAGAGAGATCGGAGACTAAAACGGGAATGGGCTCTAGTGACGGTGACGGTGCTGAAGAATAATCTTGACTACCCACATGGATGTCCTCACCTTCAGGTAGGAGGGTAGTGGCAAATAGTGTATCAGGGCTTTTCCCAATGTTAAGCAGTTGGGGGACCGCTTTGAAGTAAGAGCGCAATGAGGGTGTAATCTTTGAATTCGGATCTAGAACAGACTTTCCTGACTTTCCTGACCTTACAACCCTATCAGCCTTATAAGCTCTCTTACCCTTCACCTCATTCGCTAGAAAAGAAGAAGCTTTAACTGTGTATTGTGACCTTAGTGGCAAATTTTTTGTAGACTGATAAGGCTTTGGGGTCTTTTGTATCTTCACACCCCTACTAGCCACGTTACTTTCAGGAAGCGGGTGGCCCTTTGCACACTTGTCCTCCCAACCTTCCTTTCCTTGACACTTATTCCCGGCTGTACGACTACTCTCCGAAGACAAAACCTCCAAGGCTCCAGGCTGACACCCCGGCAGACCACCCAGCTCCTCTCCCTCAGGCAATTTGTTCGAGCCTCCCCCCGACTTGCACCCCTTCACCTGAGGTCTTCGCTTCTCTAATGCGGATTTTGTTCTCGTAGCAACTCCCGAAGCCGATGAGCTGACTTCGCCGTCAGGCGCCGTCTCCACTGATGCTGTGAGGGCTACGGGAGCCGCCACCTCCGCGCTGGAGAGAATCAAACCACCACTGGAACCGGACGGAGAAGCTAACGGCAACTGATTTCGCCTTCCCCGCCACTGACTTCGCTTTCCACGCCGTAGCTCCAGAGCCGCTTCACTCCAGCGCCGGACTCCAGGCGCAATGCTCCGCCTCTGCCAACTCGAGAACGCCAGCACAGATTCCTCGGATTCCTCGGCGCCCACAAGCAGCAGGCACATGGAGGAAAAGAAAGAGCGTGACTAGAAAAGAATCAGGTAGAACTATTCTTTCCACACTGTTTAGCACGGAGGAACCGTAAGAAAACGCCGATGCAACATTCCTTACTCCGGAGGTTTAGGGGCGGAGTACCGCGGCAGCTAGCCTGCTGCCGCCATGTTCCTCTTGCTGTGAAACCAAGATTCATTTAATGCTTGTAAAGATAGCAACAATGCAGTGCTTTTGCAAATTATGTGAAAATGTTGAATGATGAAATTGATCAAGAAGCTACAATTGCAGCTGAGATTGTTTGAGACAGTTCTCAAGACAGTCAACGTTCTGCTGCACTGAGTCAAGATCCACTAGGACAACCATTGTTGAAAATGAAGCAGCAATTGCCATGAATGAGGTGGAAACAGCAATGCATCAAGCTCAAGAAGATGTAATGCGGTTAGGAAACTTGGAAGAACAACTAAATGTTGAACAGAAACAAATATATCAACAAGTGAAAGAACAGATTGACCATGGATTATTTCATGAAAAGAAAGGGTGCTCATGTACATCATTTCAACCTATCCGAATGTATGTGAGTGGTCAAGCTGGAACAGGAAAAAGTTTCTTAATTAAAGTAATTACAAGTTAGCTGCAGAGAACAACTGAGTCGCATTTGTCTTGTGTTGTCACTGCTCCAACTGGGTTGGCAGCACATAACATTAAAGGAATTACTTTACATCGTTTACTAATGCTACCAATAGAGCATGAGAACAAATTGGAATACCACAAGCTATCTGGAGAAGCTTGTTGTGAAGTTTCAAGAGTCCTGAAGAAAATGAAACTTCTCATTATTGATGAGGTAAGCATGGCCTCAAACTTGATGCTTGCCTTTGTGCATTTAAGAATGCAGCAAATTCTTAAAACAGAGTATGACGTTTTATTTGGAGGAAAACACGTCATAGTTTTTGGAGATCTACTGCAACTAACTCTGGTAAAAGGACAACCGGTATTTAAAAGACTTGCACGTGAAGATACCAGAAAGTCTCTCGTTAGTGTTGCTAACTTGAACATTTGGACATATTTTGAATAAAAATAACTGGCAACAAATATGCGACAGGCAAATGATGCTGAATATGGAAGTATTCTTCAAGATATAAGAATTGAACTTCTGACAGAACATGGCAAACAAGCTTTGCAGAGTCGATTACTTTCCAATTTATTTCCAAATGAAAATGCAGTTCCTGAGAAAGTGTACATGAAAATTACAGAACAAAAATCAGTGATTTGTTTAATGCCAACACTCTGCGAGTGTTCTATATTCAACGAAGAACTATTGAAAATGGAAAATGAAGAAATTATAAAAATGGAAGCCATCGAGAAAATAGAGCATGAAGGAATCACTATTATTTTGATGGGAAAATTGAAAACAAAATTGTATTCTTTAGGAAAAAAGATATTGAAAACGGCTGATTTAGAAAAGACTCTATATGCATGTGTAAACTGTTGGGTAATTTTAAGGCGTAATTTGGATGTAGAAAAAGGTTTAGTTAATGGAGCAATTGGTAAAGTGGTGGATTTTGTTAATTATCAGAAAAAAGAAGGAATTGAATTAAAAAAAAAAAAATTTGATCAGATTGAAGAAGTTAAAGAAATTGGTCGTTGTTAAGTTCGGTTTTTGCTTGTTAAAGATTTATATGTCCGTAGGAAACAATTTCCATTTTCTCTGGCATATGCAGTGACTATTCATAAATCTCAAGGATTAAGTGTAGACAGTGCATTGGTGAACATTGGATCTACCATGTTTAAAGAGGGTATGGCATATGTTGCTTTGTCGCAAGTCAGAACATTATCTGGTTTGTTTTTGATTGATTTTGATGACACAAAGGTTACTGCAGATGCAAACTGTGTAAAAGAGTATAATAGGTTAAGAAGGGTGTATGCTCCAAATTTAGGTCAATATCCTGTATTTGAAAAGCGTGTGGTTGGTCGAAAAAGAAGGTTTGAGAATATCTGTACTGAAGGTGTAGAGAAGGGAAAAGAACAAGATAATGTTGTGATTGCAAGTAAAAAGAAAAAGGACACTATTGAAGAGATTGTTGGTTATCAGTTTGAAAATAGTTCAGGTGTCAACTGCTATGCTAATGTAGTGGTCAATGTTGTTTTTTATCTTGAAGGTTTGCAAGAACAAATTATGCAGAATCGGCAAAAAAGATTTGGTTCCTTGTTGCATTCTGTTTATGAAAAATTGTCAACAGATACAAGTAAAATACAAACTGTTTCAGATGTTCGTAATCTTTTGGATGTGTGTTCTGGTTCTACACAATTTACGCAAGATGCTCAGGAATTTTTAATGTATATGCTTACCATTTTTGAAAATGAAGGTGTAGAAATAGAAAATATTTTTGGCCTTTGTTACAAATGGGAACATCATTGTGAAAATTGCATGTATACATCTAGCACTAATGTAGACATTGAAAGATTTCTATATTTAACATTACCGGACTGTAAATCAGTGTCTTTCAATAAATTAGTTAAAAAAAACTTTAAAAAATGGTGACAAACAATATAAAAAAAAAGTAATTGATACATTGAAAAATAAAGATTTAGATATCCTATGAAAATGATTAAAAATCATAGGTTTTAAGATAAGTTATAGATAGGAATTAGCATTTAAAAAACCTTTGAAATTCACTGAAAAAACCATAGGTTTCAGGTATGTTATAGTTAGGAATTAGCATTTAAAAAACCTTTGAAATTCACTGAAAAAACCATAGGTTTCAGGCACGTTATAGTTAGGAATTAGCATTTAAAAAACCTTAGAAATTCACTGAAAAAAACCATAGGTTTCAGGGGCGTTATAGTTAGCTGGACATTTTCCTCGTACAAAACCCTAGAAATTCCCCCATTATAGTTAGTTCAGCTAACTATAACTCGCGCCCCCGCAATGCACTGCTGATGACGTCACATATTACATCACTCATGACATGGTCAGTGACATCACTCATGACATCACTGATGACGTCATTCATGTGATCATTTGATGCTTCTTGTCACACCCTAATATAACCTTTGATACCCCCACTCTAAATTACATACTGCCACTCTCAAAACCATAGACACTCCAACACCAATAAGTACATACCTCATCACAGAGTCTTACGTCTAAACACCCATCCACTCACTCACCCGTACAGTCACTCATACTTATGGTCACTCAGTACAGGACTATCATATGCACTCATACACCTAGATAGACACTCCCACACCGCTACTCATCCATAGAGTTACTCACACACATACTCAGTCATGCAAGTAATTAATCACACTGCCATTTACTCACCCGTACAGGTATACACACACAAGCTCAATTACTCATGCAAATACTAGCACATTCTTATGGTCTTATACAATCAATGATACAAGCACACACTCATCCATACAGCCACTCACACTATCACAAACTCTCAGTTATAGTCATTTCTGTATTCCAACATACATATATACTGCCGTTCACATATGTAGTAAATTACACATGTACTAATGAAAAATATATTCAAACACTAACACAACCATACAGATATTCACCCACCCATACAGTCCATTACACACCTAGGTGCCGATTCCGATCGGTTAAAAAAATTCCCCGTACGAATCGTATCCGGATTTTTTTACATACGAATCGTACAAGTCCCGTACAAACTGGCAAGTACGAGTCGTATGTTAAAAAATCCATACGAATCGCATTGGGAAAATTCCCCGATACGTCCTCGGGTCGGAAAAAGTGTCCGACACGTCCCCGGACAGTTTTACGTACGAATCGGTAAACTGAAGTCCGAGCGCGCAAGTACGATCCGTCCCGTCCGTCCGAATGCACAACCGTATGGAAAAAACACCGTACGGAGCGAACTCCCATGGCAACCATGGAGACGTCCAACCATGTGCCCGCATACGCGCCGAACACCCCCCAGCCCACCCCCATGTACGTGCCGTACCCCCAGCCCCCCCATGTACGCGCCATACCCCCAGCCCCCCCATGTACGCGCCGTACCCCCACCCCACCCCCGTAGGTACGGAGTGTAGCGCTGGGGGTCCGCACCGTACCTACGGGGGTGGGGGTCTGCACCGTACCTACGGGGGTGGGGGTACGCTCCGTACCTACGGGGGTGGGGGTCCGCACTGTACCTACGGGGGGTGGGGTGGGGGTACGGCGCGTACATGGGGGGGGCTGGGGGTACGCTCCGGACGTACGGGGGGCTCGGGGTACGGTGCAGACGTGTAGGGATGGGGGTACGGTGCGTACCGGGCCCCCTTTTCATCGTGCATCGTGGCATACTTAGCTTTTCTGGCACTTTTTGGGTCCCGTAAATATTTTGCCGTGCGAAGTGCTGTGGGTACGAATCGTACTTGCTGATCCGTAAAACGCTGCCTGACTCCGTGCGAATGTCGCGTACGCGGTGTCCCGGATCCGATTTGTGGTTATCTTTTAGCCAGTCGGTGTTTTTTACGATTTGTACGGAAATGTTGTTTCCGTACGAATCATACTTGCGGGTTTGTAAGGTGTTTTTCCCGGGTACGAGTCGGACGGATTTTACAGGATCGGAATCGGCACCTAAGTGTTGAAACCATGCACCCAGTGAACCACCCACTGACACATCTATGCACATAGTCACACACATCCCACCCACACAAACACTCAGGTACCAATACAGATACTCAGACACTCAGACAACCAATCAATAACTTATATAAACATTCATGTACCTATTCACAAAACCATGCATCCGCTTACACACCAACAGACGCATACAGTCATTCACACAGTTTAGTCATTAACTCATGCATTCAGTAAGATACATGTAATGACTCACTTATAGAGTCAGTCACGCACCTACAAAACCCTAGAAATTCCCCCGCTATAGTTAGTTCAGCTAACTATGACTCGCGTGCCCGCAATGCACTGCTGATGACGTCACATATTACATCAGCTATTAAAACTTTTTTGTTTTAGCTGTTCATTTTAGGTTTTTTCTTTTCCTGTTGTGTTGTGTTTCTCCTTGTCTCTGCGCCGGGACGCTCCTTGGCTGGAGTAGCTGTGCGCATAATAAATTAATATAACATAACATAACATAACATAACATAACATCACTCATGATATGGTCAGTGACATCACTCATGACATCACTGATGACATCTCAAATGACATCACTGATGTCATCACTGATGACATCATCCTTGTGATAGAGTGGCAGACCTCCTCTCACCCTAATATAACATTTGATACACACACTCAAAAATACAAACTAACATTTTCAAAACAATGGACATACCAATACCAGTTACAACACACCTATTCAGTAATTCCAAGATCTACACACACATCCACTCATTCACCAACAGTCCCTATACAGTCACTCATACATGTACTCACTCATCATATGTACTCATACACCTATACATCCTGTTACACACCGCCACTCATCCATAGAGTTGCTCACACACATAGTCACACATGCAAACAAAGTATCAAACATCCATTTACTTGCATATACAGTTATACTGGGGGATGCGGGGGGGCAGCGCGGTGGCGCTGTGCTCATGACGGAGCGGCTCTGTCATGAGCACAGCGCCACCGCGCTGCCCCCCCGCACCCCCCAGCGCTGCGGCGGAATTCCCGCCGCAGCGAAGGGGTTAAACAATCACTTATAGAAACACCTACTTATTTGTACAGGAACTCTTCCAATCTCTCACTCTCACATATACTCACTTATATACACCAATACTCACATATACTAGTTTAAAACATGTAGTTACTCATAAAGACACTATTGAGACAGTCATTCACTCACTAACACACCCATGCACACACTCATCCACCTATACAGTCCTGCACATATGCTGTCTTCAACACATACAAACAGTGAGTCACTCATTCATGCATCTATGCACTAAGCAATACCCCCACCGAACCATACAGACACTCAGACACTCATACTGATACTCAAAAAAACAACTAATAACCCATATAGACACTCATGTAGCTACTCAACAACCCATGCAGCCACTTATACACAAAGTGAGAGACTGATACAGATATTTACATATTTAAACATTACTCACTAACCCATGTATTCACTAAGATACACTTAATCAGTCAGTTATCAATCAATTTTACAAAAATAAAATCATCCATTTAGACACTTATATACCCATTTATTCTTCCATCAACCTTGAGATATACATATATAAAACATATTTAATTTTCAGAAAAACACACATTCACTGAATGATGTCATCAGTGATGTCATTTGAGATGTCATTAGTGATGTCATGAGTGATGTCACTGACCATGTCATGAGTGATGTAATATGTGACGTCATCAGCAGTGCACCTCGGGCGCACGAGTTATAGTTAGCAGAACTAACTATAACGGGGGAATTTCTATGGTTTTGTATGAGTAAAATGTCCAAATAACTATAACGCCCCTGAAACCTATGGTTTTTTCAGTGGATTTCTAAGGTTTTTTAAATGCTAATTTCTAACTATAACGTGCCTGAAACCTATGTTTTTTCCAGTGAATATATATCTATTTAATATACTATGTATACATGTGAAAATGTCTCGGTCCGCCTGTTTGCCTCGGTGGCACAGAAAAAATGGGTGGAACTGACGTCAGCACACCGACGAGGTCCTGTTATGGCTCCGATGATGTCATACGGTGTCGCGAGTGGAGCCGTGCTATTATGACGTCCTCGTCGACGTGGGAGAGCTAGGAAAGAATTTCCGTGGAATGCTGGTGCAGGGGATATTCACCTAAGTGTTCAGGCTAGTCCTTTGGGAGCAACTGCTTATGTTGCCACTCCAGAAACCGAAACCAGTGATCCGAGGGCAGAGGCCCTGCAGATGGTAAACGAGGTGGAGTGCCCAGTCGTGTGCACCGGTGGGGCAGCGAAGTGACAAGCACCACAACCCACAAAAAAGGTAACGAGGGCACTGAATAACACAGGATCTTCTCTTTGTATCTGGCAGGAACAACAAAGTTAAAATGCCCTAGTACCAAAATGTAGAATTAGTGCTACAACGGTCTTCAAGAGGACCTGCGATGCCGCTTCTGCCTCCCGTACCCTGGAGGCGGCACATGGGTCACGCGGTACGGTCATACTGCGGTGAGACGCACACTCGTTGACCTCTCATGGCACTGCTTCACACTTCAGGGAGGACACTTTCCATTAGCTATGTTTTCTGATGACGTGTCGCGCCGGCTCCGTCCAACAACAGAACTCCTTTAGATCCAAACAGACTCTTCCACTTTCTCACCGGAAGTGAAACTAGGCCAAGCGGACACTTTCACAATACAACAGCTGGGAATGCACTTTTCGGTAAAATAAAAACACATTCCTTCCTCCTAATTAATCAAATAAACATCTCACTGAAGAACAGGGGCCAGCTTCGATCGGTAAACAGCCGTTACAACGACTTTTTTACTTCGATATACCATTACAACGCATGCATTACCACGCATGCGTTGTACATCGCAAAGTCATTGCTACACATTTTTTTAGAACGCATGGTCATTTACCACGCATGCCTTTACAAGAAATTTTGTTGTAAAGGTATGTATGGTAAATGACCATGCGTTCTAAAAAACATAGACGATCCACGTTGTTGTAAGGAAACATAGGCTGTTCCGTTTCCTCACAACGACGTACACTGCCCCTCAGAGACGATGTGAAGCAGGAACCACAAGGAGAGAGGAACCACGAGGAGTGAGAGGTAAGGGGGATTGGGCATGGGGTGTTTTTTTTTCTTCTAGGGTTTAGGGTAGTGCAGTGGCGTTTGGGTAGTGTAGGGGGTTGTGCTGGGGGTAGTGTTTTAGGGTTTAGGGTAGTGCAGTGGTGTATGGGTAGTGTAGGGGGTCATGCTGGGGTAGTGTTTTAGGATTTAGGGTAGTGCAGTGGTGTTTGAGTAGTGTAGGGGGTCATGCTGGCGGTAGTGTTTTAGGGTTTAGGGTAGTGCAGTGGTGTTTGTGTAGAGTAGCGGCGTCGTGCTGGGGGTAGTGTTTTATGGTTGAGGGTAGGGCAGTGGTGTTTGATTAGTGTAGGGGGTCATGCTGGGGGTAGATTTAGGGTTTAGGGTAGTGCAGTGGTGTTTGGGTATTGTAGGGAGTCGTGCTGGGGGTAGTGTTTTAGGGTTTAGGGTAGTGCAGTGGTGTTTGTGTAGTGTAGGGGGTAGTGCTGGAGGTAGTGTTTTAGGGTTTAGGGTAGTGCAGTCGTGTTTGTGTAGTGTAGGGGGTAGTGTTTTAGGGTTTAGGGTAGTGCAGTGATGCTTGTGTACTGTAGGGGGTCGTGCTGGGTTCTAGTGTTTTAGGGTTTAGGGTAGTGCAGTGGTGTTTGTGTAGTGTAGGGGGTCGTGTTTTAGGGTTTAGGGTCATGCAGTGGTGTTTGGGTAGAGAAGGGGGTTGTGCGGGGGTAGTGTTTTAGGGTTTAGGGTAGTGCAGTTGTGTTTAGGTAGTGAAGGGGGTCTTGCCGGGGGTAGTGTTTTAGGGTTTAGGGTAGTGCAGTGGTGTTTGTGTAGTGTAGGGGGTCATGCTGGGGTAGATTTAGTGTTTAGGGTAGTGCAGTGGTGTTTGTGTAGTGTAGGGGGTCGTGCTGGGGTAGTGTTTTAGGGTTTAAGGCAGTGCAGTGGTGTTTGTGTAGCGAAGGGGGTCGTGCTGGGGGTAGTGTTTTAAGGTTTAGGCTAGTGCAGTTATGTTTGGGTAGTGTAGGGTGTCGTGCTGGGGGTAGTGTTTTAGCATTTAGGGTAGTGCAGTGGTGTTTGGGTAATAGAGGGGTAGTGTTTTAGGGTTTAGGGTAGTGCACCCAACCAGCCACAATATCTGCGGACAAAGGGGATCCTGACTCTTTTGAACGCTCCGCCAATTGAATAATTTGGGTCAAGGGCCCTACCACATCCCAGACCTATCAATTCCTTTCTTGGGATCCCTCATATACTTGGAGAAAAAGGTACATAGTTTCTCATCAATTTCAGGCGTGTGTGCCACCTTCCCATTCAGTGAGGGCCTGGGGCATTCTCCCCTCATCCTATTCCTGACCTCCCTTTCAAGGAGTTGATGGATTTTACCCACCACATACTCTGCCACTTTGGTGTCAGGGGTCCACTCCGCCGATCTAGGATGGTAAATTTGGGTAGGCTCAAACATGTCCGAGTGGAGCCCGTCCCCAACCTGGGACTGAGAGGAGTGGGACTCTGGATGCCAGGGACGCCCTGAGTCATTATCCTCATCGGAAGAGAAATCGTCCTCCGATATACCCTCTCCCTCTAAGGGAAACCCACCGTCGGGGTCTACAATAGTGGTGACAGCGTCGCAATTTTCTCCGGACTCCTCCTCCTCCCGGCAGGGTGCATGTTTTAGCGTTCGCGCATTCTTAAGGAAGGTCTCCGTAAGTTTATCAAATCCTTCCAAGTGCCCTGAGTTATGCTTAACGGCCCTTTTATTCCCCATCTGGGAGCTACTGGGACCCGCCACCACCAGATCTGAGTCACTGAACACCCCAGGGATGCTTTTCGCCAGCTTATCAACCTGATCCATAAGAGGAGCCAGCGCCCTAGAAATAGCCAGAGAGAGGGCTTGGTCCACTGCTGGAGGGAGAAGTTGGGGGGCCATTCCTCCTCCACTTCCTGGTAGGAGGAGTAAAAATGGTCTTCTGGAGAAGACATGATAGCAGAGGGTGTGAGCACAGAACAAATGCCCTTAAAATCCTTAAGGCAGCCCCCTCGCCGGTGCCCCAACAGCTGGGCTTTCCCCGAAGCTGTTATAAGAATAGACTGAGGCGCAATAACAATTACCACCACCAGGTGGCGCCAGTCACTTACGTGGCCATGTGGGGAAATCACCGCGTTGCGGTGTCAAAATTCGGCGAGGGTTGGTCGGAAATCAAGCGGACACTAAATGAGTAACTGTATTCCCAAATGCGCGTAAAGACCAGCGGGAGCGCTCGACGGAGCTGCCTCGCTCGGACCAGACGCGCCTGACAGGATCTCACCACGCGCAGAGCGCACAACGGGAGAAACTGCGAGGGGGGGAACGCTCTCGGGTAAGAGCCTGCTGCACAGGGAATATGAAACAATACCAAGGCAATAATGCTAATAACGTGCAGAAGAAACCGACATACAAACAGCAACAACGTCAGATTAAGCCAAGAATGTAAGGAATGCACTTAACTGACGAGCAGTGAAGAAAGAGGAAGCGGTAGGGATGTCACGATATTATATACGATGAACTGTGATATGATTGGACTATAGTTGCCTTGGAGACTACCCCCCTAATGTTTCATGGCTTGTGTACTCTTTTGTTTAATGATTGTTGTGTTACGTTTTCTTTGAACTGCTATGCAAATAAAGTGAGGAAAGATATGCATAATCCTCGCCTCCGTCCTGCCATAGAATTCATTAAACTTTATTCGATCTGATTTAGAAACATAGATCATAAAAGTGTACATAAAAACAGTAAATCCTCTTTCCTAATACAATACAGTGAGAATTAATTAAAACCAGTAGGTAAAAACGGGTGTTACAAAGCCCGGTTCAGAGCAACTTCAGGTTAACAGAATCGTAAAGTTCAATGTTTCGCAAGATCAATCTCATGTACTTCGTGAAAAATACGCAATAAGGGGTCCAAGTAAGATGTAACGCTCCAATACCTGACCAGTCTGCACTATATAATACTGCAGAAAAAATAAAAATAAAAAGTGTTTTGCACACTTCTGTCATTGGGCTATATGTGGGCTACATCTGGGAGATATTAGTGCTACATTTGGGCTCTTTTTTCTCTGGTGGCCATCTTGGGAGACTTATTTGTTATGAAGTTTCCTAATTTCCTCATTTACTGCAGTCTCCTCAGTAGGAAATGCTTTCAGTTTTTTACTTTGATTCCATCGAGAAGGCATTCAGATGGGTCACACATTTGCCATAAATTCAGAATGTTAGCACTCTAGTTGTTCATTAGATCACTGTAGTAAAGCTACTGCTCACCAGAGATTTAACTGGAAGTCTACTGCTGGTACTGAAAGTGATTGTTTCAGTCTGCATGTCAAACTTTTCTAATGAAATAGAAGAGGATTTGAGATCTCACTTAAAACATGCCCTAAATTTTCTTTCTGCAGCACTAACCATAATTTCCATGGCAAAATGAACCCCCTCATTTTGTTCCTTTTTAAATTAAATGTTTTAAGTGTTACCAGTCTATTCCAATCAAGATGGCTTCAGGTGTGCCATAATTTTGTCATAAGTAAGACTGTTAGCTCTCTAGTTGTTCTTTAGAACACTCTGGGAAGCTGCAGTAGAACACAAACGCAAAAAGAACTATTGATGGACAGAATGCAGGACAATGTCATACATTCACCCCAGTACAGAGATCTGGGCCTAAATCCATCGTTTTTTTGCTCACCATGCCATTCCCGTTTGGACCCAGCCATATGCAAATCAGTCTTGACCCTGTGCCCAATGGGAACAGTCCAGCCCGAGCTGCCAAGCCAGGTCCTCCCTGGACTGAAAACAAGCATCCTAGGACCGGTTTCGGGGTTTCACCCCTCTTCAGCCAGAATAGCTTGATTCCAGTGGCATGGAGAGCACGGGACTCACGTCTGAGCATACCCGTCCCACTCGGGGTGACAAATGCAAAAAGAACTATTGATGGACAGAATGCAGAACAATGTCATACATTTACCCCAGTACAGAGATCTGGGCCTAAATCCATAGTTTTTTTGCTCACCATGCCATTCCAGTTTGGACCCAGCCATATGCAAATCAGTCTTGACCCTTTGCCCAATGGGAACAGTCCAGCCCGAACTTCCAAGCCAGGTCCTCCCTGTACTGAAAACAAGCATCCGAGGACCGGTTTCGGGGTTTCACCCCTCTTCAGCCAGAATAGCTTGATTCCAGTGGCATGGAGAGCACGGGACTCACGTCTGAGCATACCCGTCCCACTCGGGGTGACAAATGCAAAAAGAACTATTGATGGACAGAATGCAGAACAATTTCATACATTCACCCCAGTACAGAGATCTGGGCCTAAATCCATTGTTTTTTTGCTCACCATGCCATTCCAGTTTGGACCCAGCCATATGCAAATCAGTTTTGACCCTGTGCCCAATGGGAACAGTCCAGCCCGAACTTCCAAGCCAGGTCCTCCCTGTACTGAAAACAAGCATCCAAGGACCGGTTTCGGGGTTTCACCCCTCTTCAGCCAAAATAGCTTGATTCCAGTGGCATGGAGAGCACGGGACTCACGTCTGAGCATACCCGTCCCACTCGGGGTGACAAATGCAAAAAGAACTATTGATGGACAGAATGCAGAACAATGTCATACATTCACCCCAGTACAGAGATCTGGGCGTAAATCCATAATTTGTTTGCTCACCATGCCATTCCAGTTTGGACCCAGTAATATGCATATCAGTCTTGACCCTGTGCCCAATGGGAACAGTCCAGCCCGAACTGCCAAGCCAGGTCCTCCCTGGACTGAAAACAAGCATCCTAGGACTGGTTTCAGGGTTTCACCCCTTTTCAGCCAGAATAGCTTGATTCCAGTGGCATGGAGAGCACGGGACTCACGTCTGAGCATACCCGTCCCACTCGGGGTGACAAATGCAAAAAGAACTATTGATGGACAGAATGCAGAACAATTTCATACATTCACCCCAGTACAGAGATCTGGGCCTAAATCCATTGTTTTTTTGCTCACCATGCCATTCCAGTTTGGACCCAGCCATATGCAAATCAGTTTTGACCCTGTGCCCAATGGGAACAGTCCAGCCCGAACTTCCAAGCCAGGTCCTCCCTGTACTGAAAACAAGCATCCAAGGACCGGTTTCGGGGTTTCACCCCTCTTCAGCCAAAATAGCTTGATTCCAGTGGCATGGAGAGCACGGGACTCACGTCTGAGCATACCCGTCCCACTCGGGGTGACAAATGCAAAAAGAACTATTGATGGACAGAATGCAGAACAATGTCATACATTCACCCCAGTACAGAGATCTGGGCGTAAATCCATAATTTGTTTGCTCACCATGCCATTCCAGTTTGGACCCAGTAATATGCATATCAGTCTTGACCCTGTGCCCAATGGGAACAGTCCAGCCCGAACTGCCAAGCCAGGTCCTCCCTGGACTGAAAACAAGCATCCTAGGACTGGTTTCAGGGTTTCACCCCTTTTCAGCCAGAATAGCTTGATTCCAGTGGCATGGAGAGCACGGGACTCACGTCTGAGCATACCCGTCCCACTCGGGGTGACAAATGCAAGAAGAACTATTGATGGACAGAATGCAGAACAATGTCATACATTCACCCCAGTACACAGATCTGGGCCTAAATCCATCGTTGTTTTGCTCACCATGCCATTCCAGTTTGGACCCAGCCATATGCAAATCAGTCTTGACCCTGTGCCCAATGGGAACAGTCCAGCCCGAACTGCCAAGCCAGGTCCTCCCTGGACTGAAAACAAGCATTCTAGGACCGGTTACGGAGTTTCACCCCTCTTCAGCGAGAATAGCTTGATTCCACTGGATTCAAGATAGCCTGGCTGATGAGGGTTATGAACCCGAAACTGGTCCCAGGATGCTTGTTGCCGGTGCAAGGAAGACATGGCTTCGCAGTTCAGGCTGGACTGTTCCCATGAGGCACAGGGTCTGACTGATTTGCATATGGCCATGTCTGAACTGGTGTGGTGGAATGAGCTAAAGAATGATGATGGATTAAACCCAGATCACTTGACTGGGGGTGAGTGTTTGATTTGCTCAAGCGCTCCGTCCGTCATCCCCTTTGGTATCGCTTTGTTCGCCCTAAGTTGGCAGGGTATGCCCAGACGTGGGTCCTTTGCTCACTTTGCCACTGGATTTAAGATAGCCTGGCTGATGAGGGTTATGAACCCGAAACCGGTCCCAGGATGCTTGTTTCCGGTCCAGGGAAGACATGGCTTGGCAGTTCGGGCTGGACTGTTCCCATGAGGCACAGGGTCAGACTGATTTGCATATGGCCATGTCTGAACTGGTGTGGTTGAGTGAGCTAAAGAATGATGATGGATTAAACCCAGATCAGTTGACTGGGGGTGAGTGTTTGATTTGCTCAAGCGCTCCGTCCGTCATCCCATTTGGTATCGCTTTGTTCGCCCTAAGTTGGAAGGGTATGCCCAGACGTGGGTCCCTTGCTCACTTTGCCACTGGATTTAAGATAGCCTGGCTAATGAGGGTTATGAACCCGAAACCGGTCCAAGGATGCTTGTTTCCGGTCCAGGGAAGACATGGCTTGGCAGTTCGGGCTGGACTGTTCTCATGAGGTACAGGGTCAGACTGATTTGCATATGGCCATGTCTGAACTGGTGTGGTGGAGTGAGCTAAAGAATGATGATGGATTAAACCCAGATAAGTTGACTGGGGGTGAGTGTTGATTTGCTCAAGCGCTCCGTCCGTCATCCCCTTTGGTATCGCTTTGTTCGCCTTAAGTTGGCAGGGTATGCCCAGACATGGGTCCCTTGCTCACTTTGTCATTGGATTCAAGATAGCCTGGCTGATGAGGGTTATGAACCCGAAACCGGTCCCAGGATGTTTGTTTCCGGTCCAGGGAAGACATGGCTTGGCAGTTCGGGCTGGACTGTTTCCATGAGGTACAGGGTCAGACTGATTTTCATATGGCCATGTCTGAACTGGTGTGGTGGAGTGAGCTAAAGAATGATGATGGATTAAACCCAGATCAGTTGACTGGGGGTGAGTGTTTGATTTGCTCAAGCACTCCGTCCGTCATCTCCTTTGGTATCGCAGTAGAACACAAAGGCATCAACTGACAGGCTGCTCCTGTTGAAACAGCAGCAGACCCACCAGGATCTTGTGGCGGTGCGGCTCGTGGCCCAGGCCGGAACACATATTCATGAAATGTAACTTGCCGTTCTCGTGAGTCGCACTCACAAGGTGAAAAGCATCGTACCACTGAAAGGCAGCTTTTATGGCGACACGTGCCTTCGCCTCCTGCTGCTGTTTATTGGGACAGTAACTGCGGAGCGAGGTGAAGCTGTCACTGATGGGCGTTTGGTGACATGACTGTTGCCTTTTAATTTTTCGACATTGACAATTTCAAGGCAGTAACCCACTTGGGGTTGATTGATATTACGGACTCCAGGTCCCATAATTCTTAGCGTGCTTTACTCACCTGAGCGCTATCCTGTTTGAATAAAAAAGAGGAGTTACCTGTGGTCTTGTCTCTGCCTCCTGATTGCGATATGCCCATGAACAAGGGGAAATCCCGAAATGTGTCGGCAGGAGCCGAAGGCACGCGTTGCCATACAAGCTGTCTTTCAGTTGTACGATGCTTTTCACCTTGTGAGTGCGACCCACGAAAACGGCAAGTTACATTTCATACATATATGTATATATACCTTGTCCCAGAATGGTGTCACTGGTTTACAGTGCAAGATTAGGTGCGCTAGGTCCCCGGTTTCCTCTCTACAGTTCCAGCAGGTGGGGCTCTCAAGGATTTTTAGGGTGTGTAAGCGGTAGCGGGTCCAGAGTATTTTATGAATGAGCCAATATTTAGCTTGGGGGAAACCAGGTGTTATTTTGTGTACTGTTATGGACTTCCAGATGTTGCGCATATCTGAACTACTGTTCCAGGGTCCAGCGTCTCAACTTTCATTCACCCTTGTTAAGATGTTGAATTGATGATTTACTAACAGATATCTGAGTTGTCCTAAAAACGTAGGAATCCCAATAAAGGAGCGCATATTTACACACTAATCCGGCTCCAAGCTGGGGATAGATGCTCTTCATCGTCACGTTCTCTCTTTCGAAGATATTGGGAATTTGGTAAGGGAGGAATGGTCAGGGGCATAAGGAAGGGAGGTTCTTTTTTCATTTTTCTCTTTCTTTTTTTACTTTTGCTCCTCTTTACATTTCGTACTTGCATACTTAACTCGCTCAGCACAGTCTCTTCATTAATGGTGTTTTTCCCTGCCAGTGGTACTAAATCTGAAGAACATTCCATTGCGGTCTCCTTAACCACTATCCTAACAGCACAGTTAGGACACTCTTGTGCACTTAGATCTCTGACATATTATCACTCACATGAAACTTATGGCTAACCAGACGATCACAGAAAACTTTAACATAGTCTCCCTGGATGTCAAAGGACTGAATCATCCAGTAAAGAGACGTAAGGTAATGGACTGCCTCTATAAATCTAAAGATGATATCTTTCTCTTAAAAGAAACGAAAATCACTGACAAAGAAGCATCCTCGCTCAAAAGAAACTGGATATCTGAAGTCGATTGCTCAACCGCACTACACAACACAAAAGACATGGCATGATCACACTAATTTCTAAGCGATCCATCATTAAAATTGATTCATGGTTGAGGATGGTAGATGGTTTATAAACTAGCTTACGCAAAGGAGACTCCCTGGTCCACGTGCTCAACATCTATGGTCCTAACAATGATGACACCCCTTTTGGAAAAGAATCTGTGATAACATAGGAGAATGTCTGACAGAATATCGACGGACAGAAAATCGACCTACAAAAATATTGACACAAAATATCGATGTCAAAAATATCGAAGTCCTATCTACATAATGGTAAGTATAAAAATATCGAGAGAAAAAATGTATCGTTGTCAAAAATATTGGTGTTAAAAATATATTTTTTTAAATGTTTTAATAATAATGTAAAATTAAGTAAATAATACATATAAATAAAAGAAACATAGTTAAAAATATTAAAACATGTTTAAAAAATAATAACTAATACATATGGGTGCCGATTCCGATCCTGGAAAACCCGGGTACGAATGGTCGTACGGAGCGTTTTCTCCGTACGACTCGTACCCGGGAAATCCTCCTTACAAACCAGCAAGTACGATTCGTACAGAAATACCATTTCCGTACGATTCGTACAAACCTACGTGCGGCTAAAAAATACCCACAATTCCGATCCGGGACATCGCGTATGTGACGTCCGGACGGAGTCAGGCAGCGTTTTACGGACCAGCAAGTACAATTTGTAACTACGTCACTCCGCACAGCTAATTTTTTACGGCAGCCAAAAACTCCCGGGAAATTGAGGACGACGCGAAGAAGGAGCACCTGTACGCGACGGACAGCCATGGATCCCATACGTGTAACCCCGGCCCTCCTAGCCTATGACCTGGTGCACAGAAACCGACGCAGACGCCGCAGAAGGTCAGAACAACACCCATGGTCAAAGGGGGGGGCGAGGGGCATGCAACTTAACCCCTACCCAAATTATACCACATATATCATGTACATACAGTACCTCCAGGGTCTGGTCACTTCGGGAGGCGTGTCCACCAAGCCCTGCGTCCGGCCACAACGGAAGTGGACATGGACACGTCCCGTCACCACAACAAT
The DNA here is from genome assembly GCF_964204655.1 of Triturus cristatus. Taxonomy (NCBI): domain Eukaryota; kingdom Metazoa; phylum Chordata; class Amphibia; order Caudata; family Salamandridae; genus Triturus; species Triturus cristatus. The sequence goes on from NC_140589.1 coordinate 880,752,735, forward strand.
GGTGGTACGGCCCGTACCCACGCCCGCCGAGCGTGGGTACCGGTCGTACCACGCGTACCCCTTCGTCACCCCAACAATGGTGGTACGGCCCATACCCACACCCTCAGAGCGTGGGTACGGGCCGTACCCCTACGTCACCCCAACAATGGTAGTACGGCCCGTACACACGCCCTCAGAGCGTGGGTACGGGCCGTACCCCTATGTCACCCCAACAATGGTGGTATGGCCCGTACACACGCCCTCAGTGCGTGGGTACGGGCCGTACCCCTACGTCACCCCAACAATGGTGGTACGGCCCGTACCCACGCCCTCAGAGCGTGGGTACGAGCCGTACCCCTACGTCACCCCAACAATGGTGGTACGGCCCGTACCCACGCCCTCAGAGCGTGGGTACGGGCCGTACCCCTACGTCACCCCAACAATGGTGGTACGGCCCGTACACACACCCGCAGAGCGTGTGTACGGCCCGTACCACCATAGTTGTGGTGATGTAGGGGTACGGACCGTACCCACGCTCTGAGAGCGTGGGTACGGACCGCATCATGCATACCCCTAGGGCACCAATACATTAGTGATACAAGGCGTACACACGCCACGAATGTCGTCATAGGGCCTGGTGCAGCATATCACCAGTATATTGGGGGGGGTGTATGCCCAGGAGAGCAGTGTACTGCACCAAGGGTGCAGGCGGGTGGGTGGGTGTCTGCCTAGGATTCACATCAGTGGACAGAGATATTTGAGAGGGGTGCGTGCCTATCACTCCCAGCAGTGCCAAGACATATGAGGGGTGGGTGCATATCACTCCCAGCAGTGGACAGAGATATGTGAGGGGTGGGTGCATATCACACCCAGCAGGGCCCAGACACATGAGGGGTGGGTGCATATCACTCCTAGCAGTGCCCAGACATATGAGGGGTGGGTGCATATCACTCCCAGCAGTGCTCAGACATATGAGAGGTGGGTGCATATCACTCCCAGCAGTGCCCAGACATATGAGGGGTGGGTGCATATCACTCCCAGCAGTGCCCAGACACATGAGGGGTGGGTGCATATCACTCCTAGCAGTGCCCAGACATATGAGGGGTGGGTGCATATCACTCCCAGCAGTGCTCAGACATATGAGAGGTGGGTGCATATCACTCCCAGCAGTGCCCAGACATATGAGGGGTGGGTGCATATCACTCCCAGCAGTGCCCAGACATATGAGGGGTGGGTGCCTATCACTCCCAGCAATGGACAGAGACATGGGGGGGTGCAGAGGAATACCAGCAGTGCACAGACATGTGAGTGGTGGGTGGCTATCACTCCCAGCAGTGGACAGAGATATGTGAGGGGTGGGTGCATATCACTCCCAGCAGTGCACAGACATGTGAGGGGTGGGTGCCTATCACTCCCAGCAGTGGACAGACATGGGGGTGGGTGCAGATGAATACCAGCAGTGCACAGACATGTGAGGGGTGGGTGCCTATCACTCCCAGCAGTGGACAGAGATATGTCAGGGGTGGGTGCATATCACTCCCAGCAGTGCCCAGACATATGAGGGGTGGGTGCAGAGGACTCCCAGCAGTGCCCAGACACTTGAGGGGTGGGTGCATATCACTCCCAGCAGTGCCCAGACATATGAGGGGTGGGTGCACATCACTCCCAGCAGTGGACAGAGACGTGGGGGTGGGTGCAGAGGAATACCAGCAGTGGACAGAGACATGTGAGGGGTGGGTGCCTATCACTCCCAGCAGTGGACAGAGATATGTGAGGGGTGGGGGCATATCACTCCCAGCAGTGCACAGAGACATGGGGGTGGGTGCAGAGGAATACCAGCAGTGGACAGAGACATGGGGGTGTGTACATCATCCTCAGATGACCACAACTCCATGGGTGTATGAACGCATCCCCAATGTGCGACTATGTTGAGAGTGCCATAACAACACATCACTGACAGCAGTGTCCCACTCCCATGAGGATGGATGTCCTTCACCCACTGCATGACATACCACATGTGTGTGTGATGACAAATGACACATGCATACCCACCCCTGGCGTATGCAGCACAATACACACACTGAGATAATGCCACAAGACTGTATAGTCATGTTAAAGCCTACTAAACTAAGAGAGCCAAAGGGAACACACACTGTCACGCACATTCCAGGACTGATAGGAATGTACAGGTGCTGGGACAGCCACCAAGTTGTTGTCTCCCATGGAAGGAATAGGGTGGAGTTCCCACAGATACAATGCCCACAATTGTGAGTCAGGTGCCCAAATACCCTGCAGAACAAGTAACATATGTGTACTAGGCTGGGAGTACACACATGCATAGTGCGTAAAAGGGACCATTTCTACATGAAGGCATGGCAACATACTCTATACACAAGTACAGTGACTACCAAGGATGGCACAGACGATGCAGGCGGAGACATTGCTCAGCAGGCATGGCCATAGTTGAAGGGATCCGTCACCCACCAAGGAAATGTAGACACAGGTCAGCACAACAATTGTGCAACTCCCTGCAGGGAAGATGTCAGGTGCCACAGAGGAAGGAACACTCCTTGGGACAATGTCTCCAAACACAAAGAGCATACACGACCAAAGAATCTTTGCAGAGACCTTGTGATGGCACGCAGATACCAGGGTCCACCCCATGAGCAGCAGACTACAACATTTCCCAGACACCTAACACATTATATCACCACCCCAACTCAGGGAGCATCAGCACCAACATCAATACCAGAAAAGCAATTGTGTTCAAAGGAAAAACAAAATGCTTTATTCAGCATTAAATTAAAACGTATAAAAGGACACTATTTACAAAGGCCATAGGCCAGTCCAGATGCGAAGTCCTGGGGGGGGGACACATGGCCACGCGTCTCCCCTAGCTTGCCTGCACATTAGACACTTCATGTTCATCCACTGGGGGGGGGGGCATCATGTGGGGAAGGACCAGGCACTGCAGGGATAGGAGGGGGAAGGGTAGGTGTTGTGGGTGCAGGGACGGACGACTCCACCACAGGGGGTGGGGCAGCGCCAAAGGTGGTGGTTAGCAGGGTGCTGCACACTTCCGCAAGCTCGTCCAGCGTCTCCCCTGCACCCGAAGAAACCACAGGCCCCATGGAGGGGGGGGTCGGAGGGATGGGTTGCAGCGCTACTGGGGGAGGTGATGGACAGGGGGGGGCGACTCAACTCCCCTACCCGTGGAGTGCCTTGCCCGTTTGCGGGCTGGTGAACCAGTGGGGTTGAGGCCCAGCACAGCCAAGTAGGTCTCCTTCTCAGATTGTGGGGCAGGGGAGCCGAGGGGAGTGACATTGGAGGGACTGGGGAGTGAGGAATGCGGACTCCGACTGTGGCTGCGTGTCTGCCTGTGTGCCCCAGACCCAGTGGGTGTGCCTTCTTCCCCCTGAGTGTGCGTGACAGGAGGTGTGCGCTTGCCCTTCCGTGTTGGTGTGCTGCCTGTGTCTGGTGGGGTGCGTGCTTGTGAATGTCTGCGTGTGCTTGGGACAGGCATGGGAGTGGGAAGTGTGGATGGTGCAGGGGTAGGGGGGGACGAAGCGCTGCAGGAGACTCACTGCTGCCGTCAGTGACGAGTCCATGGACCTCAGCAACATCTGTTGGTCAGACATCGCTGATGACATGCCCTCCATGTACGACACCATCTGTGTCAGCAGTCTGGTGTTGCCATGGAGGACACTCAGCATCGATGTCTGGCCAACCTGCAACTGCCGCTGAATGTCCACAGACTCGGCAGTGAGGGCAGCAGGGTAGACAGGGGCAGGGGGTGCGGTGCCTGGCACGAAGGAGACATGTTGTTGCCCTAAACGGACAGAAGGGACCGGAGCAACTGGGAGGGCGGTGATGGGAATGGAGGGGGCGGTGACAGATGTAGTGCTGCTGCCAGCTGTTGGAGCAGCCTCCGCCCCCTCTGGGAGTTCAGCCTCGGACCCGTCAGCGTCGTAGTCGGTGTTGGTACTAGACAGGTCCTCCACCTGACTCCCCTCGCCCTCCGTGCCACTTGCTTAGCCAGACTCGCCAGCACTGGTGGCACCGGTGCTGGATCCCTCCTCCACGTCCGTGCAGGTGTCTCCCTCGGTGTCCCCCGATGATGCTGTGGGCAAGGTGAAGAGACTGAAAATAATCAGACACCTGTATACATATGACACATGAGTCCAAAGAAAATAGGTCACAGTGCATATCATGAAAAGCATCATGAGTAACATCTAGAATACTCCGCACATATGTAAGCCCTGCACTCCCCAGTTGGTTGACCCATCATGCCACTTGGAAACAATGAAAATCCGGACACAACAGCAAATAACGCGATATCCAAATAGACAGAGGATATGGTGTCTGGGAATAGTTGAGCACAGCCAGACTATGAAGGCATGCCACCTCTTGTTCACTGTGAAAGAAACAGTATTGGTGCACCCAAGGGCAAATAACAGACACCAATGCTGAAGGTGTCCCCACACTCAGAGACCTGTGAGTAATTTGGAAAGCCAAAAGAAATACATTGTGAACCCTTGGGAATCACAACACTTTACACAATCGACGTGTTTGGAATGTGTGAATGTGCCACTTTTTGATCAGAACACACATGTGCCTGTATAACAGAAGTCACACAAGGAGGTGCACAGAAAACTACATTTACACAGTCATTGTATGAGCTGGCAGCCCAAATCAAATAAGCCACTGTAAAGAAGAAATGGGGTATCAGTAAGTACATATACATGGCACCATGGTGGTCTGGATGACTTGACACTCGTAAGTTGGTATCATCAACAACCAAGGACTTACCCAAATGCAACCACACAGTGGGAACATGTATATGTATAATCTCTAAACAAATATTTTTCAAAACTGTGCCTTTGTTTTTAATGTGCTAGCGTGTCCCGGAAAAGTGTAAAGGTGGTGTCTTGTGCACTTCCTTGGGAGACATCTGTCATGCAGGCACATTATTGTCATTCACCACAAAAGTCATGCATATCAACTATTGAGACATGTTGACAAGTGTAGTGAGTGGCAATGTACAAGACTTCTTGACTAACAACTTGAATCATGCCACCTGTCACATGGCCATCCGTACCATCATGACACATTTGGCAACACATCTGACCCACTACCTGTCATGTGGAGTGGCACACATGTCCAAACACAGGACAATGCATTAGCTAATGGCCCTGCAATTGTGTCGGAACAAGGAGCACCTGCACTGAGGAGACACCCTCATGGGAACCAAGATTGTCCACACAGATGTCAGCACACACAGACCAAACTACGTAGCATCTGGACCACACACCGTTGCCAATAATGGATGAGCAGGAACCATGTCTTTTAACTTTTGACACATGCTGCAAAGCACAAACATTAAACCCTGCACAACATGACTGGGTCACTGCATGTTGAGTGTCTGTCCAGACAATTATCACACACAGGTCAGACCTGGCAAGGAGACATAAGGTTTGGACATGTAGGCCTTGCCCGCACAACCCCCCCCTACCTGAGACAATGTGATTGAGACAGAGCAAGTACTTACACCTCTTAATCTGGGTTTACTAAAATGTGCATCAAGAACTCCTAAATGTACTCAACATCACCTCGTGAGGATGACCACACATATTAGTGACAAACAACCATCATCAGATAGTTGTACATAGACACACAGGCACTGGAAAGTGTGAGTATGCACAAGCCAAATGGGGTCACCCTGTACAGTGGACACATGTAGCACACTTTACGTAAATACAAATGAGGCCAGGGAACAATGGCACAGAGGCCAACCTATGCTGAACACGCCGAGAATGTCCACAGTGTTGGATGACACACATGATTCCTGGGAAAAGGTGTCTCAGGGGACTGTAGTGGGCACACTGCTCCATGGTCCTGGAATGATCTGACTGTAACATGAGGAACCGTCCTGGCACTATGCATATCTCCCACTCATGCACATCATGTCTGAGGCCACAACATCGGTCATGCATGCTGCAAGTCTATTCATTTTAAGCCTCACACTCCTATGTTGAGACTCAGCATCAGTGCCAACAATTATGGACCCCCAAATTACTTAACAGGACAGGGCACAGGCAAGGTACCAACACATGTCACAGACCACCCCCACACATAATGCAGCAAGCATTGTGCACTTGGATTAACTGGCAGCCTAGATGACCATGAGCAAGAGTGATTACACACAGACCAGGGAACACATGTCAAGGAGGGGAAGAACAGCCCCGGTTGACTTGGGGCAACAGGATATGCACTGCACATATAAACCCTGGCAGTGTATCCATGCGACTGAGCAGTTCCTAAAGCTGGTGACACACAACAAACACACATGTACCTACCCCCTCCTTGCTGCTGTCCCTCCAGTAACCGCCTATCCATGTCAGGGAAGACCACCGCCAGAACACGCTTCATCTGGTGGGTCAGTCGTCGATGCCCGCCGTGAGGGTGTAGAGGTGAGTCCCCCAGCAGGACCCGGGCGATCCTCCTGGTCCAGCACCGGATGTCCTGCCAGCGTTTCCTCACTTGGGGTAGGCACCGACAGTGACCCTCCACCGACATCACGGCCCTGACGGCCCGATTCCAAATTCTCCCCTTCTCGTAGGCGGTTACCTGTGAGGATGACAAAGTGAGACAACATCACTACACCTGCTCCATGTCACAGAGACACACATTTGAACATCTTTGCTTTTTTGAACAGGGCATAGTATGCTGCCAACTAATAGCACCTTTGTCATAGGGACATTAGCCTCTGGGGAAGCCCCAATGCACTATATGGCATTGAAAGTACACAGGTGGCATGAGGGGTGCGACACACTCCCTGATCATGGCTCACACTGCATCACAAGCAACACAAGGCTGATGGACAGCACCTCAAAGCAGTCACATGCCCCAGGCCACTGACGCAACCTCAGCAGAGTAGACAGACACACACAGGCACAGATCAATCACCTGCCATTGGCAACAGCGGATACAAACCTCAGTTTGCACATGTGGCACTTGCCTGGGGGGTGTCACAGGTGTGGGGCTAGCTCAGCACATCAGACACACAGCACAGCTTCCTTCTCACATCAGATGGGTTGAGCATTTGCCTCCTCCGTGCAGGTGTGGTGCAACACTCCACATAAACACTCACCCACATGACAAGGAACATTCACACACATCAATGTCCAGGGGGTGTACACATCATTTGGACACTCTCACCACAGCTCCACTCAACTCACACACATCTGTGGGTACAGTCACCTATCACACCGGGGGGACCACTGAATCACATCAGGACTATAGAACAAAAATGCCCAAGAGGATTAGCCAGGCTGAATGTGCCATGCACCATGCAGTGATTGTCACAGTAAGCACAATGCAAGTGAGGAGTGCAGACATGAACTACATCATGCTCTGCATGAGAGACATAAGGCATTCCCCCCCCCGGGACCCCCGGGCATGTCTGTCACACCTGGACATAATGCCAGAAGTGACAGTCACAAAAAAGGTCCACAGTCAAAGCTAGTGGAGTCAGCACTCACCTGCTCCCCTGGTCTCCCATACAGGCTGGGGTACTGTGGGAGGATGACGTCCAGCAACGCCTCATTCTCCTCCTGGGTGAATGGCTGGGCCCTCTCCACAGACCTGGACATGGTGACAGAGGAAGCAATGACAGCAGCAGTGGTGTCCAATGATGTGTTGTGCAGGCAAGTGCCCTCTCATGGGTTCTGGCTGCCTTATATCTGCCTTGCTGGGCTGTTTCATTTACAGGAGTACAGAGTGATTGGTCAGACTCATTCGCATCCTACGTTTCCTCCAATCCCTTTAAACATACACCAGTGAGTGCCTTTGCATGGTTCAAAATTTTAGCATTATGTCAAGTCAACAACCACTTTGCAACATTGTATATTGTCTCCAACCGACTTTTGCTGGCCACCTGATGACAAAAATTGAACTGGAAACTCGGTCTCCATGACAACCAGCATGCATTTAGGCCATTATACTTGTCCCTCATGTGTCCCCTATGTAAGTTCACAATCCACACACAGGTACGGTGCGTTTGACACGTACCCCTACGGCACCAGTTGCACAGTGCGTTTGACACGTACGTGTACACACTGGTCGTACACGTACGTGTACGACCAGTGTGTACACGTACATGTACGACCAGTGTGTACACGTACGTGTACTACCGTAGTACACGTACGTGTACACACTGGTCGTACACGTACGTGTACACACTGGTCGTACACATATGTGTACGACCAGTGTGCACACGTACGTGTACGACCAGTGTACACGTACGTGTACGACCAGTGTGTACACGTCCGTGTACTACCATAGTACTCGTCCGTGTACTACCGTTGAACACACGCGTACTCCTACGCCAACACCAATATAGTGATACGTACCGTACACACGCCCTCAGACCGTGTGTACAGTGCGTTTCACATCTTCCACTGGTGATAGGAGGTGCACAGGACAGGAATGGAGGTGTCAGACTCGTGCACAGCTGTACATCAAGTCATTGTCAGTGCAGTCCTTCTTGTGCAGGGCCTATGTGTGTCAGGCAGTGATATGGCACGTCTCCTCATGTTTTTGCACAATAGATGTGTGATGACCTGTGTACAGATGGCATGTGTGATGGGGCACTATGTGGCACACTTCCCCTTCACATTTTGAACATGTGTGCATGTAGTAAAAACGTGTCAAGCACTGCATCACTGGTATGGCACAGTCACCAACCCCCGCAACTGTCCCCTGATGCCAGGGACAGGGACACTGACACCTGACATCTCACTACCAGCGTGGCCCGATGTGACTATGTCGTGTGTGTCATGTGTTCCCATAAGCTTGCTGTTGGTGTTCCGTCAACTGCATCTGCTGTTGCTGCATCCAACATGTGTCTGTGCGTAGATGGCCTTGGCACACATATACCCACACCATGCCACATTTGGATTCACACGTTACGTGTGTCTGGATGCTTCGAACATGTTCTTTTGACATGAGGACATATCTGCGTCGTCTCCATGTCTGTGTTTTCTTTTTTCACGTGTACCCCTTCATCGCAATGTGTGTGAGCTGCTAATTTTTAATGACATGTGCCCTGTGCATCTAGCTTGCCGCCAGCTGTCTGTATGAGATGACATCCTTCAAAGATATGTGGATGTATGTCACTCCTGTGATGTCTCTGGCTGTTCACTTACACTGGCCCACAGCTTGTTTCAGGGCATGTAATGTAGAACTTGACAATCAACGGTTGTAGCTGGCTCTTCGTAGGAGTCTCATCTGGCTGGCATACGTGTCCTGGATGTATTGCACAGACCAGACTCTGTATTTCGCAGATGTGTATTAGCTGTTGAACATGTGCTCAGTTTATTGACATTGGTGTTGTGATGTACTCACTCTTCGTTATTCCTTCCAAATTTCTGCAGGGCACCGCCTCTCCCCCGACCAATGCCAGACTTGGGTGCCATGAGGGAACGTGACTGCATAAGACGCTACCGCTTCTCGCAAGAGTTGATTGAGCACTTGACTGCCCGGATGGAACCACACCTCCAACCGCTACACAGGTATCCTACTGCGCTGATCCCCAAGATGAAGGTGATGGCAGCCCTACATTTTTTTGACACCGGTACGTTTCAATTCACCATAGCTGATGTGGGTGGCATGTCCCAGACCATGTTCAGCCGTGTCCTGCATGATGTTTTAGAAGCCATGTTGGAGCACCTGGATGAATTCATCCATTTTACAACTCGTGAGCAGTTGACAGGTGTCAAGGGTGAGTTCTATGCCCTGGGAGGGATGCCCCATGTAATTGGGTCCATTGATGGGACACATGTGGCTTTGGTACCACCACAGGCACAGGAAGTAGCCTATCAAAACCTAAAACATTATCACTCCATTAATGCCCTTGTGGTGTGTCTACCTAACATGCTGATTTCCCATGTCTGTGCACGTTTTCCAGGGTCAGCACACGATGCCTACATCATGAGGCGTAGCAGGGTGCCAGAAATGATGCTGCGGCTGCACAACAAACGAGCATGTCTTGTTGGTGGGTATACTGTTTGTCCTGTATTTAGCGGTATCTTTGTATGTGACGGCATCTCCTGACCCACTTCTTTACATGATGTTTCCATGTAGGGGACTCTGGCTATCCCAACATGCCATGGCTGATGACGCCTCTCCGCAACCCCAGAACAGCTGCAGATCACCGTTACAACAACACCCATGGGCAGACCAGGCGAGTGATTGAGAGGACGTTTGGCTTCCTGAAGAGCCGATTCCGGTGCCTTCACAAGACAGGCGGATCCCTCCCATATGCACCGGTGAAGGTCTGCAAAATCTTCATTGTGTGCTGCATGCTGCACAACATGGCAGTGGAGAAAGCTGTGCCACTCATCCTGGATCCGGATGAGCAGGAACATCCACCCGTGGAGGATGAAGGGCTTGGTCACGAGGCAAGTGAGGAGGAGGAGGAGGACATCAGGAGTCAGTTCATCCGCTACTTCTTCTCATAATGGTGAGTCCCTGGGTCTGAGTGTGCACGCTTTGAGCCTTGTGTGGCATGTGTTGCGATGTGTGTGTCCAGCTGACTGTATGCTATGTGACTTTGAGGTGTGTTCTGATGTGTCACTCGAGTGATGATGTCATTCCACACATTGTAGCTGAGACAGTAAATTTAAAACTAGCATTGTGACAATCTTAGTCCTGTAGAGTCAATGACCATGCATGCGGTTGACTATCTTTTCGGTGACTTCTTGTGTGTCTGTCAGCCCCAGGTAGTTGCGCATGCTGTCTGCTCGTGGCATCGTTGGGCTCCTGCTATTCCTCATGAGTATTGCAACGTGTGCTGAATCAGCGTTACATGCACGGACATGGTAAAAAGTCTCCTTTGGGTAGGATTGCAGCAAGGCATTTTGGGTGTGGTAGTTGTTTGGAATGTGTGGGCACTGCTCCTGTGCATGTTTTGTTACTATGCATACATGTCGACTCACCATGGGGCACCTGGCATGTAGCATGACTCCCATGAATTGATAGTCACCCTACGTGACAGTCATCTGTAATGGGATTGTGGATTGTGAGGAAGGCATCAATGTGTGTGAAACTTCCCTCTGAAACATATGGGAGGCTACGGGTGGACATAGTGTGGGACATCCCCACAAGAGGCTCAATGGGGAATTGCAGCCTCTCCGTGTGCAGCAGGGATGTTTGGCTCACCCCCTTCACTTGTGTGCCAGTTCAATGGATTTACAGCATCTGTGGTGTGAAGGGGGTGTCCAGTGTAGGTCCCACATGTTCAGCCAAATGACCTGTGAGTCTGTTCATATTGATGCATTTCCCTTAGTGTGGGCCTGAGTAATAAAGGTGTTCCTCACCCTCCAAGGTGCCTCATCTCTGTCAATGCAGGTCTCTTGCCACTGTGCATGCGGCATCTCTGGCATAGTTGTCAAAGATTGTGCATATGAGTCTATGTGTAGATTAGCAACATGCATGCTGTTCTTCATGGATTAGAATCTCTATTGTGCATGAAGTCCATGGTTGTGTATGTATTTGGGCATGTTGGTCCCCACAACGGGCCCTCAACACCTGCTCAGGGTGTGTTTCCTGTGCGCAGCTCGGCCTTCAGGTTCCTGATCCGGTGTCAGTCATCTTTGGTGACTGTGCATCCATTGTCTCTGGGTGTGCCATGGAAAACCGGACACTCCTTCCTTTACATACGCCTGTTGCAGTTGGCCTTTCTGACATCCTTGTCTTTTTGTGCAACTTGTGGCATATTTTCCAGGACATGCTGCCTGCTGCTGCAGCCCTTGCAGCAAGGGCACACAGAGTTTCCGGATTTAGAAACACACACGCCTCAAAGATGCTCCTCCCTTCCTCCCTCCACCCATTCATTTGGCTGTCATCTGCTTGTCTGTGCCACTGTTGCGGCCACGTGGTGCCACAGGCTGGACCGTCTACACATGCAACGAGCACATTGCACGACCCTCATGTCCTTGCATGACCCACATCACACTACAGTCTGATGTTGCAGCCACCCTCCATGCAATGTCCATCCGCATATCTACCGCCTGCTCTCAGGCATACACTAAGCGCACACACAACACCTTTGCATGATGAGTGTGCAACTCCGACTGCCTACACAGCGCTGCCACGCCTTCCAGGCCCTGTCACACCAACCAGGTCATGTCCCTCCTACTCCCCACCGGCTCTGTACCCCAGCAAGGCCATGTGCATGGGACTCAAGGCTTCTGCATGTAGTATGGTGTCGTCATCTGGCACAGGTATCATCTCTCAGCGTGTCAATCTACAATGTGTCCAGGACCCCCCTCACCACCATCACATGCGCACAGCACCTCATCATCAGCTCGTATGCCATTGACAGCCAGGTGCTCCTCACCCTCACCAAAGACGCCGACATTGCCAGTTCCAATAATCAAGAATGCATGAGATCCATTGATGAATGGCTGAACATCAGCCACCTGAGGCTGGACTTGTACAGGACTGAGGTAATCATCTGCGGATTGTCCCCTTACAGCTGGGGCAACTGCTTGTGTCCCACCCGCAAGAGCCCTGCACAAGCACCCAGTGGGCACGCACACAAGATGGTGTGCATCATGTATTGCTCGCTCACATTTGCCATGGTAATCACCAGCATCTGTACCTCAGGCTGCAACACCCTCTGCATTATGCACATGATCCACAGATAGATCCACTCCAAGGAAAGACAGACCATCCCCCAGGTCCACGACAACATCCGTGTCAAATACTGCCCTGCCCTCTACGGAGCAAGTACATCCAAACTCCCGGGAAACTAGTACACATCCAGGGTGCATCTGCACACCTCAGCTTCAATATCCCGCGCCCCAGCCACATCACCGTCCAGCAGAGATAGCTGCAATGGATCACTGTGTGCTGCAGGATGACCTTCAGACTCACCACCCACACTCAGGAGGCAGGCCACAACCCCGACCCATGACCAACCTTGTACCACTGTCATCCGAGACCCCGTTGGGCCATCTCCGTGCATCCAACCTTGCCCTGGCCACCATTCTTCACATCCACCGTACTCCAGCATGCAGGACATAGTTCTCCCACCTGGGAAAAAATACCTGGGACTCCCTCCCCGGGAACCTCCACATGAGCCATGACCTCTACACCTTAATGATACTCTTCCAAATAGGTCTGTCCGCACAGTATTGCAAGCCCACCCTCAGCAGCTTGAGGCCATCACAGGTGAGTATTGTGCTCCATGTCTGCATTGAATGATACATTGTGATCCATGTGTGTCCTGTACCAGACTCAGATCCAAGGGTATGGATGGGTGGAGTTAGTTCAACACTCAGGCATAGTTTGACATTTACACACACATATGTTGTGGACTAATGCAAAATGACTGCAACATCTCATAATACAAAATAAATCTTTTTATTTGCGGTGGGGTACGTGTTTTGGTAGATAAAATAAGGTGCTCTACCGGGTGCATGGAATCCAAAGTTCACAGGGGGAGATGGTATCCGTGGCATTAGAAGTCATCAGAGTCCAGACCACAGTGTTGGTCATCATTGGTCAGACTTTGACCAGCAAGTCCATGTGGCAGAGAATGTCATTGGATGTGGTGCTGCTGTTGCGCCAGAGGGCAAGGTGCCAGGCCAGGTGACCTGGGAGATGTGGATGGTCCGCTGCCTCTCACGGTCTTTTCCGTGGACGACCCACCTTCCTCCGGGGACCCTCAGATGCAGGCCTTGACGATGTTTGGGACGCTCTGTCGGACGAATCCTCCTCCTCCCTCCCTGTGGCTGGTGCCGGTCTGCGCCTGGTGTCACAGGGAGGGTTGCCCATGTTGTCGGCGATCCGATAGAGTGAATGGCTTATGTCCCTTTGCACCGCCAGGAGCTCACCCAGTCTTGCCTCCATCCGTCCTTGGTGTTGTTGTTGACTGGCATGTTGCTCGGCCTGCAGGTTCTTCATCTCGTCGAGGGTCCCCTTCATCTCTGTGAGGCTCCCCACTACCTGGCTGATGCTGCTGGTGTCACGCCGGTATGTGTCCAGGATGTGGCGTATGTGTGACATACTGGTTCCCTCAGCTGGCTGGTCAGGTTCTCGCCTCCCCCTGCCTCCACTCCCACCACCTCTGCCCACACGAGCCTGGCCTGCCGTTGTGGGCACATCAGGTCTACGGGACCCCTGAGGGATGGCATTTGCGGGGTTGCCTGCCTCCTCCTGGGTGCCCGGAGAACCTTGTCCCTCCTGGTCAGACTGCCTCTGTTGTTCAGTGCGAGCAGGGCTCCTTGGTGTCTCCTGGGATGTGGCAGGAATGGGGGTGGTGGTTGGCACAGATGTACCTGAAGCAGGTGCTGCAGGGGCTTGGGCACCAGAGGGTCCAGGTTGGTCGGGGTCATCCACGGAGTGGTGAGAGTCGTCGCTGCCGGTGGGATCATCTTCACGCCGAGCCTGGGACTGTGATTGTTACCCCCCATTGTTGGGGGAGATCCATGACGTTGCCCTGTGTGTGAGAGAGAGACAATGTCAATGCTGTTTTATGCGACATCCATGTTTCATACATATTCAAGTTGGCACAGTTCCTCCAGGTAGTTGGATGTGCCTAGCATTCCTCTCAATGTCCACTTGTGGATGGGTATGTTGCGGGGGACAGATTGATATATTCTCCTGAGTGTTTGACCTGTAGAATTGTGGCTAGGATGCTTATTTGGCTATGAATTGATCTTGTTGTGTCACATGTCCATTGTGAGAGTGGATGAATCCGTTGCCTGCCCCAGGGGTGTGTGCTTGTGTAAGGGGGGTTTGTGACCGGGCCTGCTGTGGTGTGTAGTGTGATTTGTCATTGGGTCTCCCAGGTGATGTGTCTGTCCCCTCATGGTGCATGCTGGCATGACAGTGAGTGTGAGTTCCTGTGCTAGATATCTGAGCTAGTAGAGTTGGTGTTTGAGTGTACAGTGTTCACAGGAGGGCCTTGTGCTGCATACAGCAGGGCCAAGTGTCAGCTACCTTGTCAGTACTTTGCCAGTCCCTGTGCCTTGGGCATGGTGCATGGGTATGTACCTAGGCCATATGGGCTGAGGGCATTGGTGTCTGCTTCTGAGTGTCACAATGTGTTTTGTGAGGCCCACCCTCCCAGCATCCCGGACATCCAGTATTGGGTTTGTGGTTCGTGTAGCCTGGGACATGGCATGGCCTTGCTTTGTGAATGGGGCATGGACATGTTAGTGGCATGAGCGTGCTTATTGAGTGTGGTTGTGTCCGGTGAGGGCTTGGGGGTAGTTGCGTGCATTTGGTGTATTTGGGGTGTGGATGCCATTGCCCCCATGTTACGTAAGTAGTTTGTGTACTAACCAGGCTCTGCGACTCCTTCGACTCCATGTACTCCCACCGGCGGAAGCAGGGCCATCACCTTCTCCTCCCAGGGATGGTAATGTACGGGTCTGCGGGGCAGCCCACCTCCAGTGATGTTGCTCTGGGCATATTCCTCGTTCATTTTCTGCTTGACTGCCCTGCGCAGATCGTACCACCTGGCTTGGCATTCATGCCTGGTCCTTCGGGAGGGTGCAACAGCATTCACCTTATCGATGATCCTCTGCCACAGGCTAGTTTTTTGGGCTATGCTGGTCTGTCTGACCAATGTTCCAAACAGCTGTGGCTCGACTCTGATGACTTAATTGACAAGGAGGTCCAGCTCCACCCTTGTGAACTTTGGATTCTTGTCTGTGGGCATGGTGTGGGGAGTGGGTGTGGATGGTTGTGGGTGTGTGGGTGTGAATGTGATGGTGTGTGTGTGAATGTGAAGAGGGGGTGTTTGTGAAGGAGGTTGTGTGAAGGTGTGTAAGTTAAGGTGTAGTTAAGGTGTAAGTAAGGTGCAGTTGTTTGTCTGTGGTGTCTGGCAGCAGTGGGTCTGTTGCAAAGGCTCATGGGTTGTGTGTGTGGGCCCTTTTTATTGGTCCATTTGTGGGTGTGGCTGGGTTTGAATTGTTGGTGGGTGTGTTATAAGAGGTGGTTGTTTTTTTGCGCCTCTGTTTGCCTGTTTGGATCTGCCAGGTCAGTCATTGAGATGTATTTTGTCATGTAGACGTGTTTTGTGGTGTTGTGCGTGTCGAATTGACCCTCCTTGTGCTGTTTTACAGTGTCCTGGTTCTGTACGAGTCTTTTTCGCGCAGGTAAGGTCCATACATATGCGATGCTGGGTGAGGGTGCTGGGGTACTGTGTTGGGGTACGGTGCGTACAGGTACGGGGCTGGGGTATGGGCCTGGGGTGCGGCGCGTACAGGCACTACGGTCCTGGGGTACGGTGCGTACAGGTACGGGGCTGGGATACGGGCCTGGGGTGCGGCGCATACAGGTGGAGGGCTGGGGTACGGGCCTGGGTACGGGGCTGGGGTATGCGCCTGGGGTACGGTGCGTACAGGTACGGGGCTGGGGTACACGCCTGGGGTGCGGCGCGTACAGGCACTACGGTCCTGGGGTATGGTGCGAACAGGTACGGGGCTGGGATACGGGCCTGGGGTGCGGCGCGTACAGGTGGGGGGCTGGGGTACGGGCCTGGGGTACGGTGTGTACAGGTACGGGGCTGGGAGACGGGCCTGGGGTGCGGCGCGTACAGGTGCTGGGCTGGGGTACGGTGCGTACAGGTACGAGGCTGGGGTACATGCCTGGGGTGCGGCGCGTACAGGCACTACGGTCCTGGGGTATGGTGCGAACAGGTACGGGGCTGGGATATGGGCCTGGGGTGCGGCGCGTACAGGTGGGGGGCTGGGGTACAGGCCTGGGGTACGGTGCGTACAGGTACGGGGCTGAGAGACGGGCCTGGGGTGCGGCGCGTACAGGTGCGGGGCTGGGGTATGGTCCTGGGGTATGGTGCGTACAGGTACGAGGCTGGGGTACGCGCCTGGGGTGCAGCGCGTACAGGTGGGGGGCTGGGGTACACGTCTGGGGTGCGGCGCGTACAGGCAAATATAAGCATGAGTGCTCCAGGTGCGGTGGAAAGCATGCCATTCTGCAATGCTTTTGAGATCAGTCCAATTGGGGAGGCGGGGTCCTAAACAGAGGAAGAGGTTATGCATTTCAGTCTGGGAACAAGGGCTTCTACACTAATTAAGGTGGATATTTTGAGCCATTGGTTAAAGTTTTATCCTGACACACATGAAGCAGCATTATTGGAATGGGGTATCAGAGAAGGGTTTTAGGTTAGGTTACCAAGGGCCTAGATGCTGCAGATTTGCACGAAATCTAAAATCTGTAAATGATTTCCCTCAAATTGTGCGAAATAAGCTGTTGACAGAGGTAAGGAAGGATGGCAGGTCCATTTGAATCATGTCTGCTTGAAGACCTCATTGTTTCCCCCTTAGGTGTAGTTCCCTAGAAAACAGAAAGGGAATACAGAATGATCCAACACTTATCATGGCCGCATGGTTTCTCTGTTAACGATTTCATAGTGAAGGAAGATTTCATGGTCCAATCTGCTTCAGTAGATACGGCCTTAAGCATGATCAGAAACATAGGTGCGGACACTGAATTGGCAAAATGTGACATCAAGTCTGCCTTTCGGCTATTATCAGTACATCCATCTGATTTCTCCTTGCTGGGTATCTATTTTGAGAAAGGGAAAAAAAAAAAATTCATTTGTGGGTAAGGCTCTCTCAATGGGTTGTGCAATCTCGTGCAGGTTATTTGAAGCTTTTAGCACCTTTTTACAGTGGTGCTTCTCTTTTCGAACAGGACACTGAAGAGACGCACTATCTAGATGATTTTTTATTTATGGGAAGTGCGGGCTCTCGGCAATGCGAGAAGGCATTTCGAGAATTTCAATTATTGGCGCGAGACCAGCTGAAGACAAAACTGAAGGCCATAGTTGCTGTTTAACTTACCTAGGCATTGAGATAGATACACATAAAATGGAAGCTAGACTCCCTAAAAAGAAAACATTGGAAATGTCAAGATTGTTAGAGCACGCAAGCAGGGCGGGCAAACTGACGTTGTCTGAAGTTCAATGCTTATTAGGCCATCTAAATTTTGCTTGCAGAGTTGTAAGAGCAGGCAGAACATTTTGCAGACGTCTGGGTTTTTCCATATCAGGTATTCAGCTGCCACATCACGGAATTCAGATCGCAGCAGGCATGAGGGCTGATTTTGAGGTGTGGTTAATGTTCCTGAGAGAGTTTAATGGCATCACAATCTGGTCATTAGACGAGGACT
The DNA here is from genome assembly GCF_964204655.1 of Triturus cristatus. Lineage (NCBI taxonomy): Eukaryota > Metazoa > Chordata > Amphibia > Caudata > Salamandridae > Triturus > Triturus cristatus. Next base: position 880,770,921 of record NC_140589.1, read on the forward strand.
TTGTTTGGCAGATGCAGCTAGTTTCAGATGCTTCTGGCGCACACTGTTTCGGCCTATTTTGGGAAGGGAAGTGGTGCGAGGAGAAATGGCCAGCCAGTTGGTTTTCAGAAAAGAAAAGCATTACATTCGTAGAATTTTTTCCATTGATAATTGCTTTGGCTATTTGGGACAGAAGTTGGCGAACAGAAAAGTGTTGTTTAACGAAGACAATAGAACAGTAGTGGACTTGGTAAATGGTCAGAGAGCCAAGGATAAACAGTTACTGAAGTTGTTGCAAAGATTCATGTTAGGCTGGTTAGCGTTTAACATAGTTTTTAAAGCCAGACGTATACCAGGGACAGTTGTAGAGAGGACATAATTAAGTTCATTATGATCAACATAGACAGGAACATTTCTTTCACAACTGTAGCGGGGAAATTAGGTGGAGTGTCCTTTTATAGAAAGCTCTTTTAGGGATACAAGCCTTTCGGCGGGAGAAATGGGCAGGAGATTTTCTTTAAAGATGGGCGAAAACGGAGAAGAGAGGACAATTTAAACGAGAGCCAATCTCCTTAAAACTAGTGTACAACATAAGGAAGGGTTTACATGAGATTTGTTTCTCCGAATTTGAATATCGTTTATTCAAACTATGCATTTTGCTCTTTTTTGGCGCTTTCCGAATATCTGAATTGTTAGGCAATGCACACAATGATGACCTTAAAGTAGAAAAGGTTTCCCTTATTCAAAATGTGATCTGTATTTTTCTTGAACGTTCAAAAACGGATCAAGTAGGTAAAGGTTCTCAAGTGTTTTTGCAAAGCATTGAAGGCCAATTATGCTCCAAGAAGGCTTGGTTAGACGTTCTAGAAGTGGGAGGTCCTGCTGCACATTTTGTTTTTAGGCATTTAGACGGCTCCCAGCTAAAAGCTTCTCAATTGCTGTCAATACTAAGGGAGTCCCTAAAGAATTTGAAGGGAAAAAAAGAAAAGAGAAAAAAAAAACTTTCGATTTTGGGACACACTCCTGCCGAATTGGTGCAGCTTCAGAAGCAGCCAGGTGGGGATTTTTCACCCAGTGATGTAAAGAAGCTGGGCCATTGGTTTTCTGACTGTTGCTTACGTTATATTTGAGATTTAGATTCTGAAGTTGATGTCCAAGCATATTAATTGTTTTTTCTTTTTAGGTTCGGTGGCGGATTTAGCATTATCACAAAACAAAGTTTGGATAGTTGGACATTCATTCATTAAGTGGGCTGCAAAGCAAGCAGAGAAGAAACATTTCGGACAAAATCTGTGTTTTAGTACAGATGAGATTTCTGTGCTATGGTTTGGTAAAAGGGGCATGAAGTGGGGTCAGCTAATGCCTTTGTTGTGTGAACTGTCTTTCAACAATAAACCTGAAGTCATAATGATTCACCTAGGGGAGAGTGACTTAGAGCAGTTATCAGGTTTGGGGTTACTCGTAGAAATGAAGGCCGACTTAGAGCTTTTAGCAAAGAACTGGAACAAATCAAAATAATTCTGATGGCATTGATGCCGTGCAGAGTCTGGAGGGGGGAAAGGGATTCACTGCAGTCGAAAGAGTGAGAAGAAAAGTGAACAGAGAGTTACACCATTTTTGTTCAATTAATGGATTTTAACACATAGCGACATTACAAAAGAAGACTACCAATTTTTTCAGCACGATGGAGTACGTGTGTCCTTTATTGGCAATGAAAATTACATTCTGAATATAAAAGAGATGATCACAAAAATGTTACACGTAAAAGCATGGTGTTGACCATAAGCTGTTGGAGCGACAGCCTTTGTTTATATCAATGGCTAAACAATTTTCTCTTTTTTCGCCATTATCATTAATCACATTTTTCCATATTCCCCTCTCACCCTCCCTCTTACCCGCCCAAAATGCCAATTTCATCCATCTTCCTCCTTTCCCCCTCACCCCCTTCATTAACATTTGTTCATCCAATAGTCATACCTTACTAATGCAAGGTCATCACCTGCTAATTCTTATGGTTAGAGAGATGGTGGATCTTTTTGTATATATAAAGGAAGAATATATATTTTCACCTGTTTGGCGACAGGGTGTATTTTTGAAAAAATTAATATATGGAAGAATAAAGATTTCACCTGCTTGGTGACAGGGTGTATTTTTGAAAAAATTAATATATGAAAGAATAAAGATTCACCTGTTTGGCGACAGTGTGTATTTTTGAAAAAATTAATATATGAAAGAATAAAGATTTCACCTGTTTGGCGACAGTGTGTATTTTTGAAAAAATTGAATATATGAAAGAATAAAGATTTCACCTGTTTGGCGACAGTGGTGTTTTTTGTATATAAGAAGTAGTGTCAACACAAACATGTTTCTTGCTCGACCATTGGGGGGGGGGGGGGGGGGGGGACAGGAAAAACTCCTGGGTCAGGGTTTTTCCTGGTGGCAGAATTGGAGGAGGTCAAGACAGGCAGGAAGGGTTGGGGGCATTAGGAATAGCTTCGGACAGAGGGAAACAGGGGAGCGAGGTTGGAGGTAAGAGGTAGGCAGGAGATGTAGATAGGGGTTGGGGAGGAGGATTAGGCAGAACAAAGTTGGGGAAGTTTGTTGTGGGAAATTGTTTACGGGCGGGGGGGGGGTGATAGTTTTGATTATGTATTAGTGAGGCCTGAATTGTATAAAATATGTATTGATTGAAAATGCTTACCTGTCCAATAAAAGCGGCCTTTTACCCCACTTTGGCCTGAAGATATGCTTATTGCCCGATGAGGGCTCCTGGGGGTGGTAATCGTAGATTGTCCACCCCCGGGCAGCTTCGGGCTTATGGCATATTCCTGGAAGGTAGGCGGTCCTGATTGGTTGGCAGCCTTAGCGCGAGCATTCTGAGCGCGGAATTGCCGTTGCGCACTTTATGCAAAAGCATGGTGAGGTAGGGATATAATTTTTGGTCCCGCCCACCCACCCTTAGAAGAGTTTTCATGCTACAAGGGCAGTATTAGACAGAAGTTAGCAAATTTGGTGGTTGTCGCTTGGACAGGTGGCAGAATTGGAGGAGGTCAAGACAGGCAGGAAGGGTTGGGGGCATTAGGAATAGCTTCAGACAGAGGGAAACGGGAGCGAGGTTGGAGGCAAGATGTAGGCAGGAGATGTAGATAGGGGTTGGGGAGGAGGATTAGGCAGAACAAAGTTGGGGAAGTTTGTTGTGGGAAATTGTTTACGGGCGGGGGGTGATAGTTTTGATTATGTATTAGTGAGGCCTGAATTGTATAAAATATGTATTGATTGAAAATGCTTACCTGTCCAATAAAAGCGGCCTTTTACCCCACTTTGGCCTGAAGATATGCTTATTGCCCGATACATGAATTAACAATAACAATAAATACAAAATAATAATAAATGAATTATAATTAAAATAATGATAAATTAATCAATTAATAAAAATTAATTACCAATTAATAATTATTTAACAATAAATTAATAATCACTAACAATAAATAAAAACATATTAATTAATTAATTATAATTAAATTACTTCCCACCCTATTCCCCTATAAACCCAAATCCTGCTCTGATACTAAAATGCTAAATTTACTTTTAAAAAAATTACTAATTTCTAAACATTTATTACAGATATTTAAAAAAATAAAAATACATTACAAAAAATGTTAAACATACATATAAAATACATACTAAAATACATAACACTAATATAAATATCGATATTCTTAACAACTGTATTTTTGCTAACGATATTACTTACTTCGATGTTACTTACTTCGATATTAAAAAACCCGATATTACTTACCTTAAGGTCGATATTCTGGTCATCGATATTCTTGACATCGATATTCTGTCCCTACGATATTAAAAACTCGATATTAGTGTAGGTCGATTTAAAAAAATTGATATTTTGACTGCACACCAACATGGGACGCCTACCCACCAATGAGCTCATCCTCGAAGGTAGAGACTTTAACCAGGGCTTTAAGTGGGCCGGGTCTCTCCGGGTCTGAGCACCGGCAGTTTTTTTTAAGGAGGCCTCAAAACGGGTCTCTTTCGGGCTCTGTTTTGTGCCCTGGCACTGGTAGTCCACAACTAACAATCATTGACAAAGCTAATAGTCCTGGCTTGTTGTAGGTATGATGTTACTTGTTGTGTCATATATCTGGATACAATGACAGAAACAGCAAAATACAAGTCAGGCAGCACACTATGCTAGGAACAGATTTTTAGCTTAAATGTTTTTAAACCACGCCCTTAATTATATTGGCCACGCCCTTTGAGAGACACACGTTTTTTCATCCCACTTAAAGCCCTGACTTTAACCTACCACTTGACACAATCCTAGACAGCCAATCTAGATGTAATTATCACCCTCCCAAGTCCCACAAAATTCTACAAATGTCTCTAAATTTAACTGTGAAGACACCTGGAGATTGCAACATCCAGACACTAAGGAGTATACCTTTTACTCAGCACCCCACAACTCCTACACAAAGATAGACTACATCTCATCTCAGGGAGCCACGTACTCGTATCCCTCTTCTTACATCACAGTCCCTGCCTCCTTTTGTCTGAGTCTGCTTCTCTGAGTCCTCCCATGTACTCACCTTTTTTCACAGGCTGTCCATAACTTCTCTATGAGGTGGAACATTAATGACTGAATGTAATGCAAATGGTTCTTCTGTAAAGCGCTCCAACATCTTCGGGTGAAGTACGCGCTTAATAAAAACACATACATAAACTGAGGCACTTGAAAATTAAAAAGGTGCCAGGCTATCAGCTTTGCAGTGCCCACAGAGTAGTGCCCCAAACTGTCATAACTGCAGCCATTTGAGACTCACTGCATCCTCAATCTAAAGCTGAGAAAGCTTGCATGGATATGGCTAAAGCTGCCGCCTTTGGAACTGAAGAACAATTTTCGATTTTTGGTGTCTGCCTACGCCCTGTGATTCTGGACAAATCACTTACTCTCCCGTACCTGCAAAAAGGAAATCACCTTTGTGTAATGTAACTGGTGCTCATGTAAAGCGATCCAATCAATACCTTCGTGTCGATTTTTGCGGTATAATAAAACTGCAAAATTAAAGATTGAGCTAATCAGCGCCTGCACCGTCCCGAAGGACTAAGGGAAGGATGAAACTCTTCGTCATCGCGCAAAGTAGAAATTGCAGTTGCAGCGCATTTCCTGGAGATGCGGCTCAGAGCTCTGGGCATGCGCAATAGAATCTCTACGGTAGTGTCTAAACTCTATTCCTGGTTACTGTGTTTTCGGGGGTGTCTGCATTTTTCTGGCGGGTTCAGCTGTTCGTTTCGCTGCTTTATTACATTTGACTTATTTCTGCTGGAAACGAGTAAACAAGCTTTAAATTGGTATCTGTACAGAAATGCCCCAACAAGAGTTCGATAAGGTGAGTGACATCGCGTGGGGCACTCGTGGTAAAAAAATAAATAAGCGGAATCGACTTTTTACCATAAATTACGACGGAGAGCCTTTACAGGAGCAGGTCTGGAAGTGGCACTCCTAGGATGTGAAAGCCGAGTTACGATATGTTTCTTGTCTAGCTCTATTAACTCGGGTTTAATTCCGTGGAGGCGGAGTGGTGATCTTATATATATACGTGACGACAGGTCTCTGAATGTAAAGGCATAAGAAGTAGCGGTGGGTGAACCCACTATATATATTTATATATTTTAAAATAATGTTTATTGATTTTTATTTTGACTTACTTGGACAACGGAGCAGTTGAGGATATACATAAATTTAAAGTATAACATTTCGCAGAGTTACATTTTCGTAGTATATATGCAAAAAAACTACATATTGTGGAACTGTTGTGCCTGTATTGCACAAAGGGTGAAACCACTAGTTAACAGTTAAGAGCCGAGTGAATGGTTTGGCTTGGCTTTTAGAGCCTCCGGTTCAACCTAGGCGTAAATATGGTTCGCATGTAAATCAGGCAACAAGCATCGTGTACAAATAACCTCTTGTAATTATTACTCGTACACCAGCAGAGGTTCAGCAGGTGCTTTATTTCAGTGCCCTGACACAGCACAGAGGACATTGGCGCCCGTTTAGTCAGCCTCTCTTCCTCCAATTGACCACAGTCACCTACGCCCAAATTAGAACCTACTTACATCACAATGACTTGGGAATAGGTAGACGGTGTCCCCCCTCTCCCAGGTCATGCACAGATGACATTAAAGTAACGCCAAAAAAGAAAAATATAACGCTCAATTTGTATACTGAAACTGAGAGCTTAAATAACGTATCCAAAATGTACTTCTTATTGCCTAAAAATAATACACTTTTGACTAGAACATAAGAATGCGTCCACATAAGTAACCTTTGGAAACATCACAATGCTTATTCTCAAACAAAGTTGCATAACTTGTAAGGTCTCTTCACCACCCTCCCACACTTACTTTGTTCTCAATCTGTGACTGCACCACCCTTTTGTGGGTGATCATTGATCTCAGTATTTTGCTCTACTGTATTGAGGGCACAAGTCCTAAGAAAAGAAGTGGGGGGACTAACCTAGTTAGACAGCACAGCGCGCGACATCACGGCGTGCGACAGCACGGCACATGACATCACAGTGCATGACACAACAGCACATGACATCACACATGGCATCACAGGAATTGACATCATAGAAAGTGGCATCACAAGCCATGACTTTACAGGAAGTGGCATCACAAGAAGTGACATCAGATCTAAAGCCCTCACATATATGTTTGGCAGGTCTATCATGTGTACGTTTGAGCGCATTGCGAGTATAATAGTACAGTGAGCTATGGAAGATGATATGTGACTTCTACACCTTGTAATCCCCCCGTTTTATGTACCACATCCTGTACATATTTTCACAAACGTATATAATGTATTGTACATGTAATGTGCGTGTGTTGATGTAAAGCGCTCTGACACCCTGCATTGGGATGAGTAGGGCTATACAAGAACAAGCATTTGCAATGCAATAGGTCTCGCATTCACGCAAGTTTGAGCTATTGCCATTGTAAATGTCAATGCGTTTTATTTACGTTTTGAGTTTTAAAAAGTAAATAAAAGGCATTGTCATTTACGATACTAATAGCTTAAACTCTCGCAAATGCAAGAACTATTGCATTGCAATAAAGGGCCTTCTCTACTGCTTGTTAGATTGTAAATATCAGAGGAAGAGACGGGCCTGCGACGGCTTCAAAGTAGTGATAAATAGTGCAGTGAAGAAGATGTGTAAGTGTTGTAAGTTACACAGACACAAAGTGTGAAGTGTGAGTTACATATGATCCGAGCTATAAACACTAACAAAGTGCTCCAACACCTTTCGCACTGTGATTACACTGTCGCAGCTCAGTAGGAAGAGCGGGAGTGGGGGGCTATTTCCTGCCCTCTACGTGATTTGAGTGTGCAGTGTGGCATTGCGTAATGTCATTGCTATCTTTAGCCTAATAAACACTCCAGCTGTAGTAGGGCCCTGTCTTCACCTCCTGTTGCAGGGCGGGCTGTGCTTTATGGCACGAATGGAGGGAGGGATAGATGGTCTCCGCTGCAGCTCCGGCCACGTACAGTGCCCCTGCTATTACTAGTGAGCGAGCGGCGCTGAGGTGATGGTGGTGGTATTGGTGGTGGTGGTATTGGTGGTACTGGTAGTGATAGTAGTAGTGGTGGTGGTGGTACTGGTACTGTTGGTACTGGGGGGGGTGGTACTGGTACTGGTGGTAGTGGTACCGGCGGTACTGGTGGTGGTGGTATTGGTGGTGGTACTGGTGGTATTGGTGCTGGTACTGGTCCTGGTGGTATTGGTGGTGGTAGTATTGGTGGTGGTACTGGTGTTATTTGTACTGGTACTGGTGGTACTGGTAGTACTAGTACTGGTGGTGGTGGTACAAGTGGTGGTGGTACTGGTGGTACTGGTAATGGTGGTGGTACTGGTGGTGGTGGTACTGGTGGTGGTGATACTGGTGGTGGTACTGGTGGTACTAGTACTGGTGGTGGCACTGGTGGTAGTAGTACTGGTGGTGGTGGTACTGGTGTTTGTACTGGTGGTGGTATTTGTGGTGGTGGTACTGGTGGTAGTGGTGGTTGTACTGGTGGTGGTACTAGAGGTACTGGTTGTGGTATTTGTGGTGGTGGTACTGGTGGCACCGGTGGTGGTAGTGGTGGTGGTACTGGTGGTGGTGGCACTGGTGGTACTGGTGGTGGTGGTGGTGGTGGAACTGGTGGTGGTGGTGGTACTGGTGGTGGTAGTACTGGTGGTGGTGGTACTGGTGGTGGTGTTTGTACTGGTGCTGGTGGTGGTGCTGGTACTGGTGGTGCTGGTACTAGTGGTGGTGGTACTAGTGGTGGTACTAGTGGTAGTACTGGTAGTGGTGGTACAGGTGGTGGTGGTACTGGTGGTGGTGGTGGTACTGGTACTGGTTGTACTGGTGGTGGTGGTACTGGTGGCGGTGGTACAGGTGGTACTGGTACTGTGGTGGTGGTGGTACTGGTGGTTGTGATACTGGTGGTGGTACTGATACTAGTGGTACTGGTAATGGTGGTGGTGCTGGTGCTGGTGGTGGTACTGGTAGTGGTGGTGGTGGTACTGTGGTAGTGATAGTGGCACTGGTAGCGGTGGTGATGGTACTGGTAGTAGTGGTGGTGGTACTGGTAGTGTTGGTGTGGGTGGTGGTGGTACTGGTGGTGGCGGTACTGGTGGTGGTACTGGTGGTGGTGGTACTGATGGTGGTGGTAATACTGGGGGTGGGGGGGGTACTGGTGATGGTACTGGTGGTGGCAATGGTGGTGGTACTAGTGGTGGTACTGGTGGTGCTAGTGGTGCTACTGATTGTACTGGTGGTACTGGTGGTGGTGGTGGTACTGGTGGAGGTAATGGTACTGGTGGTGGTGCTTCTGGTGGTGGTGGTACTGGTGGTGGTACTAGTGGTGGTGGTACTGGTGGTGGTACTGGTGGTGGTAGTAGTGGTGGTGGTGGTACTGGTGGTGGTAGTGCTGGTGGTGGTGGTACTGTTGGTGGTGGTAGTACTGGTGGTGGTGGGGGTGGTGGTACTGGTGGTTGTAGTGATACTGGTGGTGGTGGTACTGGTGGTGGAAGTACTGGTGGTAGTACTGGTGGTGGTACTGGTGGTTGTGGTGGTACTGGGGGTACTAGTGGTGGTGGTGGTACTGGTGGTGGTGGTACTGGTGGTGGTAGTGGTGGTGGGGCTGATGGTACTGCTGGTGGTGGTACTGGTGGTGGTGGTACTGGTGGTGGTAGTACTGGTGGTGGTGGTACAGGTGGTAGTAGTGTTGGTGGTGGTTGTACTGGTGGTGGTACTGGTGGTTGTGGTGGTACTGGTGGTGGTGGGACTGGTGGTAGTACTGGTGGTGGTGGCACTGGCGGTGGTGGGGGTACTAGTACTGGTGGTACTGGTGGTGGTGGTACTGGTGATGGTGGTGGTACTTATGGTGGTACTGGTGGTGGTACTGGTGGTGGTACTGGTGGTGGTACTAGTGGTGGTACTGGTGGTGCTGGTACTGATGTACTGGTGGGGGTGGTGGTACTGGTGGTGGTACTGGTGGTGGTACTGGTGGAGGTAGTGGTACTGGTGGTGGTACTGGTGGTACTGGTGGTACTAGTGGCGGTGGTACTGGTGGTGGTAGTAGTGGTGGTGGTGGTACTGGTGGTGGTAGTGGTGGTGGTACTGGTGGTGGTACTGTTGGTGGTGGTAGTACTGGTGGTGGTGAGGGTACTGGTGGTGGTACTGGTGGTTGTGGTGGTACTGGTGGTGGTACTGGTGGTACTGGTGGTGGTACTGTTGGTGGTGGTAGTACTGGTGGTGGTAGGGGTACTGGTGGTGGTACTGGTGGTACTGGTGGTGGTACTGTTGGTGGTGGTAGTACTGGTGGTGGTAGGGGTACTGGTGGTGGTACTGGTGGTTGTGGTGGTACTGGTGGAGGTACTGGTGGTGATACTGGTGGCACTGATGGTGGAGGTTGTACTGGTACTGGTGGTGGTGGTACTGGTGGTGGTACTGGTGGTAGTAGTAGTGGCGGTGGTTGTACTGGTGGTGGTAGTACTGGTGGTGGTACAGGTGGTGGTACTGTTGGTGGTGGTTGTACTGGTGGTGGTACTGGTGGTTGTGGCGGTACTGGTGGTGGTACTGGTGGTAGTGGTGGTGGTGGTACTTGTACTGCTGTTACTGGTGGTGGTGGTACTGGTGGTGCTGGTACTTGTGGTGGTGGTACTGGTGGTGTTGGTACTGGTGATGGTGGTGGTGGTGGTACTGGTTATGGTGGTGGTACTGGTGGAACTGGTGGTGGTACTGGTGGTGGTACTAGTGGTGGTACTGGTGGTGGTGGTACTGGTGGTGGTGGTGGTACTGATGGTACTGGTGGTGGTACTGGTGGAGGTAGTGGTATTGGTGGTGGTACTGGTGTAGGTGGTACTGGTGGTGGTACTAGTGGTGGTACTAGTGGCGTGGTACTGGTGGTGGTACTGGTGGTAGTAGTGGTGGTGGTGGTACTGGTGGTGGTAGTTCTGGTGGTGGTGGTACTGTTGGTGGTAGTACTGGTGGTGGTGGGGGTGGTGGTACTGGTGGGTGTTGTGACACTGGTGGTGGTGGTACTGGTGGTGGTACTGGTGGTGGTGGTACTGGTGGTGGTACTGCTGGTGGTAGTACTGGTGGTGATAGGGGTACTGGTGGTGGTACTGGTGGTTGTGGTGGTACTAGTGGTGGTGGTGGTACTGGTACTGGTGGTGGTGGTACTGGTGGTGGTGGTAGTGGGGGTGGGACTGATGGTACTGCTGGTGGTGGTACTGGTGGTGGTGGTACTGGTGGTGCTGGTACAGGTGGTGGTACTGTTGGTGGTGGTTGTACTGGTGGTGGTACTGGTGGTTGTGGTGGTACTGGTGGTAGTACTGCTGGTGGTGGCACTGGCGGTGGTACTGGTACTGGTGGTACTGGTGGTGGTGATACTGGTGATGGTGGTGGTACTGGTGGTACTTGTGGTGGTACTGGTGGTACTGGTGGTGGTACTGGTGGTGGTATTAGTGGTGGTACTGGTGGTGGTGGTACTGGTGGTGTTGGTACTGATGGTACTGGTGGGGGTGGTGGTACTGGTGGTGGTACTGGTGGTGGTACTGGTGGAGGTAGTGGTACTGGTGGTGGTACTGGTGGTGGTACTAGTGGCGGTGGTACTGGTGGTGGTAGTGTTGGTGGTGGTGGTACTGGTGGTGGTAGTGGTGGTGGTGGTACTGGTGGTGGTAGTACTGGTGGTGGTGAGGGTACTCGTGGTGGTACTTTTGGTTGTGGTGGTACTGGTGGTGGTACTGGTGGTGGTGGTACTGGTGGTGGTGGTACTGGTGGTGGTACTGGTGGTGGTACTGTTGGTGGTGGTAGGGGTACGGGTGGTGGTACTGGTGGTTGTGGTGGTACTGGTGGAGGTACTGGTGGTGATACTGGTGGCACTGGTGGTGGAGGTTGTGCTGGTACTGGTGGTGTTGGTACTGGTGGTGGTACTGGTGGTAGTAGTAGTAGTGGTGGTGGTGGTACTGGTGGTGGTAGTTCTGGTGGTGGTGGTACTGTTGGTGGTGGTAGTACTGGTGGTGGTGGGGGTGGTGGTACTGGTGGGTGTTGTAACACTGGTGGTGGTACTGGTGGTGGTGGTACTGGTGGTGGTACTGCTGGTGGTAGTACTGGTGGTAGTACTGGTGGTGATAGGGGTACTGGTGATTGTGGTGGTACTAGTGGTGGTGGTACTGGTGGTGGTGGTGGTGGTGGTGGTGGGACTGATGGTACTGCTGGTGGTGGTACTGGTGGTGGTAGTACTGGTGGTGCTGGTACAGGTGGTGGTACTGTTGGTGGTGGTTGTACTGGTGGTGGTACTAGTGGTTGTGGTGGTACTGGTGGTGGTACTGGTGGTAGTACTGGTGGTGGTGGCACTGGCGGTGGTGGTGGTACTGGTACTGGTGGTACTGGTGGTGGTGGTACTGGTGGTGGTGGTACTGGTGATGGTGGTGGTACTTGTGGTGGTACTGGTGGTGGTACTGGTGGTGGTACTGGTGGTGGTATTAGTGGTGGTACTGGTGGTGGTGGTACTGGTGGTGTTGGTACTGGTGGGGGTGGTGGTACTGGTGGTGGTACTGGTGGTGGTACTGGTGGAGGTAGTGGTACTGGTGGTGGTACTGGTGGTGGTACTAGTGGCGGTGGTACTGGTGGTGGTAGTGTTGGTGGTACTGGTGGTGGTAGTGTTGGTGGTGGTACTGGTGGTGGTACTGTTGGTGGTGAGGGTACTGGTGGTGGTATTGGTGGTTGTGGTGGTACTGGTGGTGGTGGTACTGGTGGTGGTGGTACTGGTGGTGGTGGTACTGGTGGTGGTACTGGTGGTGGTGGTACTGGTGGTGGTACTGTTGGTGGTGGTAGTACTGGTGGTGGTACTGGTGGTTGTGGTGGTACTGGTGGAGGTACTGGTGGTGATACTGGTGGCACTGGTGGTGGAGGTTGTACTGGTACTGGTGGTGTTGGTACTGGTGGTGGTACTGGTGGTAGTAGTAGTGGCGGTGGTGGTACTGGTGGTGGTAGTACTGGTGGTGGTACAGGTGGTGGTACTGTTGGTGGTTGTACTGGTGGTGGTACTGGTGGTTGTGGCGGTACTGGTGGTTGGACTGGTGGTGGTACTGGTGGGACTGGTGGTGGTGGTACTTGTACTGGTGGTACTGGTGGTGGTGGTACTTGTGGTGGTGGTACTGGTGGTGGTGGTACTGGTGGTGGTACTGGTGGTGGTACTGGTGGTGGTGGTACTGATGGTACTGGTGGTGGTGGTACTGGTGGAGGTAGTGGTATTGGTGGTGGTACTGGTGGTGGTACTGGTGGCGGTGGTACTGATGGTACTGGTGGTGGTGGTACTGGTGGTGGTAGTACTGGTGTTGGTGGGGGTATTAGTGGTGGTACTGGTGGTTGTGATGGTACTGGTGGTGGTGGTACTGGTGGTGGTAGTACTGGTGGTGGTAGGGGTACTGGTGGTGGTACTGGTGGTGGTGGTACTGGTGGTGGTAGTGGTGGTGGTACTGATGGTACTGCTGGTGGTGGTACTGGTGGTGGTGGTGGTACTGGTGGAGGTACTGGTGGTGATACTGGTGGCACTGGTGGTGGAGGTTGTGCTGGTACTGGTGGTGTTGGTACTGGTGGTGGTACTGGTGGTAGTAGTAGTGGTGGTGGTGGTACTGGTGGTGGTAGTTCTGGTGGTGGTGGTACTGTTGGTGGTGGTAGTACTGGTGGTGGTACTGGTGGGTGTTGTAACACTGGTGGTGGTACTGGTGGTGGTGGTACTGGTGGTGGTACTGCTGGTGGTAGTACTGGTGGTGATAGGGGTACTGGTGATTGTGGTGGTACTAGTGGTGGTGGTACTGGTGGTGGTGGTACTGGTGGTGGTGGTGGTGGGACTGATGGTACTGCTGGTGGTGGTACTGGTGGTGGTAGTACTGGTGGTGCTGGTACAGGTGGTGGTACTGTTGGTGGTGGTTGTACTGGTGGTGGTACTGGTGGTTGTGGTGGTACTGGTGGTGGTACTGGTGGTAGTACTGGTGGTGGTGGCACTGGCGGTGGTGGTGGTACTGGTACTGGTGGTACTGGTGGTGGTGGTACTGGTGGTGGTGGTACTGGTGATGGTGGTGGTACTTGTGGTGGTACTGGTGGTGGTACTGGTGGTACTGGTGGTGGTATTAGTGGTGGTACTGGTGGTGGTGGTACTGGTGGTGTTGGTACTGATGGTACTGGTGGGGGTGGTGGTACTGGTGGTGGTACTGGTGGTGGTACTGGTGGAGGTAGTGGTACTGGTGGTGGTACTGGTGGTGGTACTAGTGGCGGTGGTACTGGTGGTGGTAGTGTTGGTGGTACTGGTGGTGGTAGTGTTGGTGGTGGTACTGGTGGTGGTACTGTTGGTGGTGAGGGTACTGGTGGTGGTATTGGTGGTTGTGGTGGTACTGGTGGTGGTGGTACTGGTGGTGGTGGTACTGGTGGTGGTGGTACTGGTGGTGGTACTGGTGGTGGTGGTACTGGTGGTGGTACTGTTGGTGGTGGTAGTACTGGTGGTGGTACTGGTGGTTGTGGTGGTACTGGTGGAGGTACTGGTGGTGATACTGGTGGCACTGGTGGTGGAGGTTGTACTGGTACTGGTGGTGTTGGTACTGGTGGTGGTACTGGTGGTAGTAGTAGTGGCGGTGGTGGTACTGGTGGTGGTAGTACTGGTGGTGGTACAGGTGGTGGTACTGTTGGTGGTTGTACTGGTGGTGGTACTGGTGGTTGTGGCGGTACTGGTGGTTGGACTGGTGGTGGTACTGGTGGGACTGGTGGTGGTGGTACTTGTGGTGGTGGTACTGGTGGTGGTGGTACTTGTGGTGGTGGTACTGGTGGTGTTGGTACTGGTGGTGGTACTGGTGGTGGTACTGGTGGTGGTGGTGGTGGTACTGATGATACTGGTGGTGGTGGTACTGGTGGAGGTAGTGGTATTGGTGGTGGTACTGGTGGTGGTACTGGTGGCGGTGGTACTGATGGTACTGGTGGTGGTGGTACTGGTGGTGGTAGTACTGGTGTTGGTGGGGGTATTAGTGGTGGTACTGGTGGTTGTGATGGTACTGGTGGTGGTGGTACTGGTGGTGGTAGTACTGGTGGTGGTAGGGGTACTGGTGGTGGTACTGGTGGTGGTGGTACTGGTGGTGGTAGTGGTGGTGGTACTGATGGTACTGCTGGTGGTGGTACTGGTGGTGGTGGTACCGATGGTTGTACTGGTGGTAGTACTGGTGGTAGTAGTACTGGTGGTGGTAGTACTGGTGGTGGTGGTACAGGTGGTGGTACTGTTGGTGGTGGTTGTACTGGTGGTGGTACTGGTGGTGGTGGTACTGGTGGTAGTACTGGTGGTGGTGAATCTGGTGGAGGTAGTGGTGGTACTGGTGGTGGTACTTGTGGTGGTGGTACTGGTGGTGGTGGTGGTACTGTTGGTGGTGGTTGTACTGGTGGTGGTACTGGTGGTTGTGGTGGTGGTGATGGTACTGGTGGTGGTGGTACTGGTACTGGTGGTGGTACTGTTGGTGGTGGTTGTACTGGTGGTGGTACTGGTGGTTGTGGTGGTGGTGGTGGGACTGGTGGTGGTACTGGTGGTGGTACTGGTGGCGGTGGTACTGATGGTACTGGTGGTGGTGGTACTGGTGGTGGTAGTACTGGTGTTGGTGGGGGTATTAGTGGTGGTACTGGTGGTTGTGATGGTACTGGTGGTGGTGGTACTGGTGGTGGTAGTACTGGTGGTGGTAGGGGTACTGGTGGTGGTACTGGTGGTGGTGGTACTGGTGGTGGTAGTGGTGGTGGTACTGATGGTACTGCTGGTGGTGGTACTGGTGGTGGTGGTGGTACTGGTGGAGGTACTGGTGGTGATACTGGTGGCACTGGTGGTGGAGGTTGTGCTGGTACTGGTGGTGTTGGTACTGGTGGTGGTACTGGTGGTAGTAGTAGTGGTGGTGGTGGTACTGGTGGAGGTAGTTCTGGTGGTGGTGGTACTGTTGGTGGTGGTAGTACTGGTGGTGGTGGGGGTGGTGGTACTGGTGGGTGTTGTAACACTGGTGGTGGTACTGGTGGTGGTGGTACTGGTGGTGGTACTGCTGGTGGTAGTACTGGTGGTGATAGGGGTACTGGTGATTGTGGTGGTACTAGTGGTGGTGGTACTGGTGGTGGTGGTACTGGTGGTGGTGGTGGTGGTGGTGGGACTGATGGTACTGCTGGTGGTGGTACTGGTGGTGGTAGTACTGGTGGTGCTGGTACAGGTGGTGGTACTGTTGGTGGTGGTTGTACTGGTGGTGGTACTGGTGGTTGTGGTGGTACTGGTGGTGGTACTGGTGGTAGTACTGGTGGTGGTGGCACTGGCGGTGGTGGTGGTGGTGGTACTGGTGGTACTGGTGGTGGTGGTACTGGTGGTGGTGGTACTGGTGATGGTGGTGGTACTTGTGGTGGTACTGGTGGTGGTACTGGTGGTGGTATTAGTGGTGGTACTGGTGGTGGTGGTACTGGTGGTGTTGGTACTGATTGTACTGGTGGGGGTGGTGGTACTGGTGGTGGTACTGGTGGTGGTACTGGTGGAGGTAGTGGTACTGGTGGTGGTACTGGTGGTGGTACTAGTGGCGGTGGTACTGGTGGTGGTAGTGTTGGTGGTACTGGTGGTGGTAGTGTTGGTGGTGGTACTGGTGGTGGTACTGTTGGTGGTGAGGGTACTGGTGGTGGTATTGGTGGTTGTGGTGGTACTGGTGGTGGTGGTACTGGTGGTGGTGGTACTGGTGGTGGTGGTACTGGTGGTGGTACTGGTGGTGGTACTGTTGGTGGTGGTAGTACTGGTGGTGGTACTGGTGGTTGTGGTGGTACTGGTGGAGGTACTGGTGGTGATACTGGTGGCACTGGTGGTGGAGGTGGTACTGGTGGTGTTGGTACTGGTGGTGGTACTGGTGGTAGTAGTAGTGGCGGTGGTGGTACTGGTGGTGGTAGTACTGGTGGTGGTACAGGTGGTGGTACTGTTGGTGGTTGTACTGGTGGTGGTACTGGTGGTTGTGGCGGTACTGGTGGTTGGACTGGTGGTGGTACTGGTGGGACTGGTGGTGGTGGTACTTGTACTGGTGGTACTGGTGGTGGTGGTACTGGTGGTGGTGGTACTTGTGGTGGTGGTACTGGTGGTGTTGGTACTGGTGGTGGTACTGGTGGTGGTACTGGTGGTGGTGGTGGTGGTACTGATGGTACTGGTGGTGGTGGTACTGGTGGAGGTAGTGGTATTGGTGGTGGTACTGGTGGTGGTACTGGTGGCGGTGGTACTGATGGTACTGGTGGTGGTGGTACTGGTGGTGGTAGTACTGGTGTTGGTGGGGGTATTAGTGGTGGTACTGGTGGTTGTGATGGTACTGGTGGTGGTGGTACTGGTGGTGGTAGTACTGGTGGTGGTAGGGGTACTGGTGGTGGTACTGGTGGTGGTGGTACTGGTGGTGGTAGTGGTGGTGGTACTGATGGTACTGCTGGTGGTGGTACTGGTGGTGGTGGTACCGATGGTTGTACTGGTGGTAGTACTGGTGGTAGTAGTACTGGTGGTGGTAGTACTGGTGGTGGTGGTACAGGTGGTGGTACTGTTGGTGGTGGTTGTACTGGTGTTGGTACTGGTGGTGGTGGTACTGGTGGTAGTACTGGTGGTGGTGAATCTGGTGGAGGTAGTGGTGGTACTGGTGGTGGTACTTGTGGTGGTGGTACTGGTGGTGGTGGTGGTACTGTTGGTGGTGGTTGTACTGGTGGTGGTACTGGTGGTTGTGGTGGTGGTGATGGTACTGGTGGTGGTGGTACTGGTACTGGTGGTGGTACTGTTGGTGGTGGTTGTACTGGTGGTGGTACTGGTGGTTGTGGTGGTGGGACTGGTGGTGGTACTGGTGGTAGTACTGGTGGTGGTGGTAGTGGTGGTGGTAGTATTACTTGGGGTGGTGATGGTACTGGTGGTGTTGGTACTGGTGATGTTGATGGTACTGGGGGTGGTGGTAATGGTGGTGGTACTGATGGTGGTAGTAGTAGTGGTGGTGGTACTGTTGGTGGTAGTACTGGTGGTGGTGGTATAGGTGGTGGTACTGTTGGTGGTGGTTGTACTGGTGGTGGTACTGGTGGTAGTACTGGTGCTGGTAGTGGTGGTGGTAGTACTGGTACTGGTGGTGGTGTTGGTGGTGGTGGTACTTGTGGTGGTACTGGCGGTGGTGGTACTTGGGGTGGTGGTGGTACTGGTGGTGATGGTGGTGGTACTGGTGGTGGTGGTACTGGTGATGGTGGTGTCCTGGTGGTGGTGGTACTGGTGGTGGCACTGGTGGTACTGGTGGTGGTACTGGTGGTGGCACTGGTGGTACTGGTGGTGGTGGTGGTGGTGGTACTGGTGGTGGTACTGGTGGTGGTAGTGGTGGTATTGGTGGTGGTACTGGTGGAGGTAGTGGTACTGGTGGTGGTACTGGTGGTGGTAGCACTGGCGGTGGTACTGGCGGTGGTACTGGTGGCGGTGGTACTGGTGGTGGTGGTACTGGTGGTGGTAGTATTGGTGGTGGTACTGGTGGTGGTAGTGCTGCTGGTGGTGGTACTGGTGGTGGTGGGTGTACTGGTGGTGGTACTGGTGGTGGTACTGGTGGTGGTATTGGTGGTGATGGTACTGGTGGTACTGGCGATGGTGGTGGTACTGGTGGTGGTAGGGGTACTGGTGGTTGTGGTGGTACTGGTGTATATTGGTGGTGGTGGTACTGGTGGTACTGGTGGTGGTAGTGGTGGTGGTACTGATGGTACTGCTGGTGGTGGTACTGGTGGTGGTGGTACTGACGGTGGTACTTGTGGTGGTACTGGTGGTGGAGGTACTGGTGGAGGTAGTGGTGGTACTGGTGGTGGTTCTTGTGGTGGTACTGGTGGTGGTGGTATGTGGGGTAGTGGTGGTACTGGTGGTGGTGGTACTGGTACCGGTGGTGGTGGTTGTACTGGTGGTGGTACTGGTGGTTGTGGTGGTGGTGGTGGTACTGGTGGTAGTACTGGTGGTGGTACTTGTGGTGGTGGTACTGGTGGTGGTGGTACTGGTGGTGGTACTGTTGGTGGTGGTTGTACTGGTGGTGGTACTGGTGGTTGTGATGGTGGGACTGGTGGTGGGACTGGTGGTAGTACTGGTGGTGGTGGTGGTAATACTGGTACTGGTGGTGCTGGTGCTGGTGGTGGTGGTACTAGTGGTGGTACTTGGGGTGGTGGGGGTACTGGTGGTGTTGGTACTGGTGATGGTGGTGGTACTGGTGGTGGTGGTACTGGTGATGGTGGTGGTACTGGTGGTGGTACTGGTGGTGGTGGTGGTACTGGTGGTACTGGTGGTGGTGGTACTGGTGGTGGTAGTGGTGGTGGTACTGATGGTATTGGTGGTGGTACTGGTGGTATTGGTGGTGGTACTGGTGGAGGTAGTGGTACTGGTGGTGGTACTGGTGGTGGTAGCACTGGCGGTGGTAGTGGTGGTGGTACTGGTGGCGGTGGTACTGGTGGCGGTGGTACTGGTGGTGGTGGTACTGGTGGTGGTAGTATTGGTGGTGGTACTGGTGGTGGTAGTGCTGCTGGTGGTGGTACTGGTGGTGGTACTGTTGGTGGTGGTAGTACTGGTGGTGGTGGGTGTACTGGTGGTGGTACTGGTGGTTGTGGTGGTATTGGTGGTGATGGTACTGGTGGTACTGGTGGTGGTGGTGGTACTGGTGGTGGTACTGTTGGTGGTGGTGGTAGAGGTACTGGTGGTTGTGGTGGTACTGGTGGTGGTATTGGTGGTGGTGGTACTGGTGGTACTGGTGGTGGTAGTGGTGGTGGTACTGCTGGTGGTGGTACTGCTGGTGGTGGTACTGACGGTGGTACTGGTGGTGGTAGTAGTGGTGGTGGTGGTACTGGTGGTGGTAGTACTGGTGGTGGTGGTTGTACTGGTGGTGGTACTGGTGGTTGTGGTGATACTATTGGTGGTGGTGGGACTGGTTGTAGTACTGGTGGTGGTGGTGGTGGTACTGGTGGTGGTGGTACTGGTACTGGTGGTACTGGTACTTGGGGTGGTGGTGGTACTGGTGGTGTTGGTACTGGTGATGGAGGTGGTACTGGTGGTGGTGGTACTGGTGATGGTGGTGGTACTGGTGGTGGTGGTGGTACTGGTGGTGGTGGTAGTGGTACTGGTGGTGGTGGTAGTGTTGGTACTGGTAGTTGTGGTGGTGGTGCAACTGGTAGTGGTACTGGTAGTGATGGTGGTGGTGGTGGTGGTGGTGGTACTGGTGGTACTGGTACTGGAGGTGGTGGTGGTACTGGTACAGGTGGTTGTGGTGGTGGTACTGGTGGTGGTGGTGGTACTGGTACTGGTGGTGGTGGTACTGGTGGTTGTGGTAGTACTGGTGGTTGTGGTACTGGTGATGGTGGTGGTGGTAGTGATACTGGTGTTGATAGTACTGATGGTAGTGGTACTGGTGATGGTGGTACTGGTGGTGGTGTTACTGGTGGTGGTGCTACTGATGGTACTGGTACTGGTGGTATTGTTGGTACGGGTGTCACTGGTACGGGTGGTGGTGGTATTGGTGGTGGTGGTATTGGTGGTGGTATTTTTGGTGGTACTGGTGGTACTGGTGGTGCTTCTGGTGGTGGTATTGTCTGAACTAAGGTGTGCGGCTGCTATAAAATGAAAGCGCAGAATGGGGCGCTTTTACAAATAAAAGCATTTGAGTCTCAAATCGACAAACAAACGCTTTTTTTTATAAAAGCACCCCATTCCGCGCGTTCACTTTGATACCGGCTGCACACCTTTGTTTAGACGAGCCCAGTATAAAGAAAGTAGCGTGCCAACATTAAAGATAAAGCGTGGAATGGGGCGCTGGTTGAAAAAAAATACAAAGTAGTCCATGAATAATTACATAAAAGCCTACAATGTAATGAAACTAGTTGGCCGGTTCTCCTGGCTTCCAAACAGAAGTGATGTATCTGGAGCACCGCCCAACAAGGAGCCAGTAAACAAAAGCGATGGAGCTATGAACCAATAGTAGGCACCAGCTGAAATTACATTCTGCAGTGTTTACAGGAGGTCTTGCAGGCACCGCCTGCGCGCTGATGCTCGACCTAAAAAATAGTGGTACTTAAAGTATTTCAATGCCTCCTCAGGTGTAGTAAACTCTATATAAATGCAATCTGCTGTGTGTAAATACCGGGAAAGACCAGCACATCTGACATTCTTACAGTGCATGCATATCTCCTAAACAGGGACTGAACAAAGTGAAAAGCTGCCTTTCTTAAGTATGTGTAAAGTGCTAACCTTTGTTTACCCTCCGCTTCATTAGCATCTAGGTGTGAGGCTCCTGACTGCTCCCAGCCAAGAGACTCACAAAAGGAGGCCTGATGACCTCTCTAATTTGGCCTTTGTTATGGGCTCAGCCGGAGTCTTAAATAAGAAAGCCCCATCCCCCCTGCACGTTGTTTCTTGTTGCAGATGGAAAGCAGACAACGTGCAGGCGCTGCTGAAAGTGTCCCGGTGTTTGGAAATTACACCGGTATGAGTTCAGCACATTATTCAGTGGGGCCCAAATTCTTGGCAGGGT
Organism: Triturus cristatus; assembly: GCF_964204655.1. Taxonomy (NCBI): domain Eukaryota; kingdom Metazoa; phylum Chordata; class Amphibia; order Caudata; family Salamandridae; genus Triturus; species Triturus cristatus. Next base: position 880,792,004 of record NC_140589.1, read on the forward strand.
GGACGGTGTTCACCCTGTGAAAATAGTGGGTGGACGCCGCCCACCCCCCGTGTACCCCCAACTCGTGCTCTGACTGTATTATTGCTACATCATGGCGCACACTACCCACCATCACTCTGCTCCACTGGTTTCCTTGATTCATGTCTTGTAGGATTCCGTCCATCAGTGACAAACTCATCCATATCCTGTACCCCTTAACCACCACCATTCTCCATCAGCCAGGCAAACGTATGATTATCAGGTGATATAAGGTGATGTGTAGATGTGTGTTGCGGCTCCTCCTCCCCTTACGCAAAGGCAAAATAGAGAAATGCCACACTTTTACATTGTTCAATAACACTGAATTATAAAAGATTTTTTTAAATACTAAAGATTGTGAAAAGCAGCTTTGCTCTTTCTTCAAGATACCACTTTAAAAAAAATCTCAGTCCACCTATTCTAATGTGCGCAGGTCTGCTTCTATGTATGGCATGATAATATTTCTTGCTCAAACCCTGTGTTTAACCACCTCAGATTCTCTTTCTTGGCTGTGACCATCCATCCAACATTAGCTTTAGTGATAGGTGTTCTACCCTTCATCAACATAAAAGGGCTCAGACTAGTAGATTCGAAAGGAGTAATGCGATAGGCCCACATATTATGCAACAACTCCTTCCTCCAATCCAAATACTGTGACAGGTACATAGACCAAATGATGTGGTTAGGCGTGATACACTATTCCGCCATACGCTATGAATTTGTCGGACACCCCGTTCCGCAGTAGCGCAGGTGATTCCTGGTTTCAGGGTGAAGGCACTCGTCGCCATATGTGTAATGATTACTCATACACCAACAGAAGTTCAACTGGTGCTTTATTTCTTCAATGCCCTGACACCGCACAGAGAACATTGGCATCCATTTAGTCAGCCGCTCTTCCATCAACTGACCACCGTCACCTACGCTCAAGGGTCTAATTAGAACAAACTTACTTCACAATGCCTTGGGCATAGGTAGACAATGTTCCCACCTGTCCATACACAGATGACATTAAAGTAACGCGACAAAAACCTCTCTTCAAAGTTTTTAAAAAGGGTATATCTTTAACATGCAGAAATATTTCACCTTAGTGAACCAGATCATATTGCAGCATGGAGAGGGATTTAACTTAGAAACAACCATGCTCCCTCCCTCCTTGAAGATATCAATTGGTGAATCAAGAGGCCAGTCAGTTGTCATGTGGATTCTCTATGTGGCCTAGGTTGTTATTCTAAATTAACCATCATTAAAGTCTATTAAATCAAACTTGTTTTTTTTTGCCACACACAACTTGAACTCACTTATTTCAAATTGCTTTCTTATGTGCTCATATAGAAAAGGGAGGCACAACATTTGGGAAGACTGGAAGCTGAGAATGATCCCAGATGTTCTTGTTTTACATTTTCAGTCACTAGATGGGTATCTCTTTGTCTTTCACTTTTTACATCAACGGTCACTGCTTTGCCTTTAATTCAGGTGCATGAGGTTACAGTGCGGGTGTCATACAGTGCCAAAGGAACACTCAGCTTGTTTTGGGCTCATAAGTCCTAAAGGACCTCAAGCTGAGCCAGGTCTAAGCATTTGGCTCGATCCTTCAGTGTCTTATCTACCTATAAAAATATGAGCCACCATTATATCATATTATTCGGATAATGATTTGTTCTGTTAGCTTGCGCTTAAGCCATAAAGGCTGTACTTTTCCATCCATGGTCACAAAGGAGAATGTATTTACTTAGCCTACCCCCAAAGAGTCAAAACCGCAGCGTATTTGCTGTTGACATCTTTATATGCATTACCTCTAGGGTTTTCATTTTCTCAGACATTTTGACTAAAGCCAATTGAAAGGTTTTAGCCATACCTATACTTGAGTAGCCACTCTCTTCTAACCACAATTCTTTTATTGAAGAAAAAAAACACACAACACAAGAATAGTAAACATAGTTCAGACAAAACCATAGTAATTTATAGAATAAATGCTGCTTCTTTACAGTGTGTTTTGATATACAAGAACAATACCTTTTTATATAGAGCTTGCTTCTTCACATTACAGTTTGGAAACACTGCAAACAACAAGCATTACTATTATTCATATTGATGGCATTAAGTTTAAGCCATGGTGGAAGGATGAAAAGCTGAGCTTAATCCACCAAGGTTCAAACCTGTGATCTGTAGATTATGCACAGATGGGAGCAGAGTGTAGTCAACTTAAGTGAGCTGTCCAGCTACAGAGAGGAGTCCTCCTATTTTAATTATGTGTGGCTATGTTCCCAAACCCTGCATCCATTTCAGAGAAACATTGAGACAGTTTACTAAAGAGAGTTTGCACTGCAGTTTTAAATTGCCCTCGTTTGCTGGGTCATAGGAGCATGATGATGTAAAGGTTTTTCACTTTGAGAAACAACAGAAAAATCTAAATTAAAATGATTAAAACAAGACTTAGAAGATAAAAGTAAAGGCTAGATCACCCTGTTTCTCCCCTTTCCACCACCTTTCAATTTACATTTCATTGATAGTCCATACTGAACACATCTATGACAAGGTCCCCCAACGTCAGGAGCGCAACTCTCAATCTTTGTATTTCATCTAGTGTTGTACCTCGTAGACCTACCGGGTCCATTTGAATCCCACGATAGTGTCCACAAGCCTCTCATATTTTTAGTTCTCAGAGGAGGTCAAGTCCACCATTACTTTGCCTGCCTATTTCGAGGAGAATATACGCCCTTGAACTTTGCCCAGCATAACCGGCGTATTGACATTGGGAGCGCACGAAGGACGGGACTGCGAGGACCAGCAGCCCCGTAACAGTGACCAGCTGTGTCCTCTTCCTGCCCCCTGTTGCCTGAATTGCCACCGCCTTCTGAGCCTACATAACTCCTCACGGCCCCCGCATCGCGGGAGCCGTTCGCAGAGGAGGTCAAGTCCACCATTACTTTGCCTGCCTATTTCGAGGAGAATATACGCCCTTGAACTTTGCCCAGCATAACCGGCGTATTGACATTGGGAGCGCACGAAGGACGGGACTGCGAGGACCAGCAGCCCCGTAACAGTGATCAGCTGTGTCCTCTTCCCGCCCCCTGTTGCCTGCAATTGCCACCGCCTTCTGAGCCTACATAACTCCTCACAGCCCCCGCTTCACGGGAGCCGTTCGCAGAGGAGGTCAAGTCCACCATTACTTTGCCTGCCTATTTCGAGGAGAATGTACGCCCTTGAACTTTGCCCAGCATAACCGGCGTATTGACATTGGGAGCGCACGAAGGACGGGACTGCGAGGACCAGCAGCCCCGTAACAGTGACCAGCTGTGTCCTCTTCCCGCCCCCTGTTGCCTGCAATTGCTATTTAAACGATAGAGCTCCTAGTAGCGCGGTCGCGCGCCGGGAGAAGCCCGGGACAAGGGCGGGACCGTTTGTGGCCGTTCGTGGACGGCAGAGGACGGGACGGGCCCTGTCCCTAACGTTGGGTTCGTTTAAAGCTTTCTGGGGGGTGTTACCAGCGTGATACTTTGTATCTACCGTTTAATTATATTGGTTTAATAGTTTACATCGTTGTGGGGTGATGAACTCCTCCCCGGGATGTCCAGGTCATAAGTCTCCCTTTAGGGGTTCAGTTTCGGGGACACTAGATACATTTCTAATTAGAGCGTCTTCGCTATTAGCTCATGAAATAGAACTTACGGAGAGGAGATTGTCGTTGGATATTGTTGCCGATAAACGCTCCTCATTGGGTTCCATTAGACATGCTAATTCCCCTAATCCCCCGCCTACAATTACACCTGGCATATTAGCTGATCCAATGATAGGTAGTAGGAGTTTTTCATCCTCGACTGAGAAAATAATAGAAACCACGCAAGGGTGTTATCCTATTTCTGAGGAGGAAGGCATGCCTAGCAGTAGGATTTTATGTCGCCCTATTAGCCTAAACTCATCAGTCCTTCCCACCCCACTATCTCCAGTCCGAACTAGATCGACCTCTGTTATCAAGCAGGGTCTTCCTAAGTCATCCTTCGCTATCACCACGAAGGGGGTTTGCTCAAAAAAGAAAAGGGGGAAGGTAAACGATTTGGGAATGTTGTCTAAAAGCCGCAAACTTGACCCCCCAAGATGTAAACCGGTAGTCCCTGTTAGTCGAGGTCAAGGGGAGATGTTGTATGAAGATCCGCCCAACCCCTTGGCGCCGGCTGATAATGAGCTAAATAAGCTGAATGATGATTTTTGGCATAGATTAGATTTAATGTTAAATAAATCTGTCTCACCGATTTATGATAGATTAGATCGTATTGAAAATAGGATCTCTTGCCTTGAATTGGCTCTTGCCTCTCTTCAAACTAGATCTGATCTGCGGGGTAGAGCCAATATAAGTGTTCCGAAATCAACATCCTGCATTCAAGAGGGTCCATTTGTAAACGAAGGGTTAGTCCCCCCACCACAGGTTATCCAGCCATCTTCTAATATACCATCTGGTCAACCTGATAATAGGGTGCAATCTAGTTTGTCTGGTGAGACGGGCGGGATCGGGCTTGGGAATGGAGGTAATGTTAATACTACTGGATCAATTGGGCATCGGGGCCTTCAAAATTCAGTTCCAGTAGATCGAAGGCAATTTTTAAACCTTCCGCCTGAATCGACCCCTTATGTTGTTGTTCTTACAGGTGTCCCTAAATTGACTAATGGGAAACGGGAGGAGCATCTGGACCTAAAACATAAGTGTATCCATTGGCTTAACCAACACAGGCCATTACCAGTGTCGGTCTCAGCAGAAATTATTTTTGCACGCCGGGTAGACTGGGTGGGTCCTAAAGTTAAATCGGTAAAGGGAGACTGTGTTGTCCTAAATTTTAGAGATAGAAGGGCCGTGGAGCATATCTGCGCCTGGCCCGCAAATAACTCGGTCTCCCACATTAATTCTTTACCACTCACATTCTTTTACCCACCCTTATGTCATAATAGGAGCTGTCCGCGTCCGTTTATACCCGGCATTCCTGCTGATAGGTTGGATGCAGGAATTCCTCTATTCAACCGGTTTGAAGGTCTGTCGGGTCTGGAAGACTGTGATTGACGGTCTACCGTTCTCCAGAGAGAGTTAATTGATATGAATGATATTAAACCTTTGGGAGGATGTGTTGATAAACTGGTTATGAAGATAGTGGCTTCTTCCTCTGAGCTGGTGACTATTAATGTTGACTCACCAGCTTGGGGAGTGGAGGCCATCTCATCGGATGCAGACGAAGATATGGCCCCTAGTTCGATAACAGGTCCCACTCTTATTGAGAACGTACTCACGCCTTTAGGTTTATTGTCTCAGACACATCATGTTCATTCTGGTTTTACTGGCACTGGCTATTATCCAGCCGCCTGGAATATTGCCGGGTGGCAACGAAAGCGGGATATTTTGGGCTGGAGGGAGTTTGTCGGTTGTTGTGACTTACTTTGTATGCAGGAAACTTGGTGTAAAGATCAAATTAACCTCGATGGGTTTGATTCCTTTAATCTCCCTGCCCAGGAATCCGTGTCAGGCCGCGCGAAGGGTAGTCTTTTAATATTATTGTCAATTAAACTCCCGGTGGTTGTTAAGGCATATGAAATCATCGGATATCACTCCCAAGTGTTGTGGTTACAGCAAGAGCATGGCCGCAATGTTCTGATTATTAATTATTATAACAACTTATTTAATCAGGCGCGAACATTTGCGGTTATGGAATTAATGGGTGCACTTGATAAATTATGTTCTGATAATCCCATTAATTTTGATTTTATTTGGGTGGGCGATTTTAATACCCCTCTCTGCCCCTTATCTCTAACTGAGGCCTGTGGGTATGCTGCCGATAGTGTTGATCCGGAGGTCCATTTTCCACACAAACCTTATGGAGAGATGTTGAACTCTGCTGTGGCTAAATATGATCTGGCAGTATTACAGAGCGTAAATGATGATCAGGGCAACCCCGTCCCTACTTTTACGGGCAGGGGCGTTGGTACTGTTATTGATCATTTAGTTATTTGTGTGAATATTGCTCCCTTTTGTGGAACACCGGTGACATTGGACCTATCTGTTAGCGATCACAATTGTATTATCCTATGCCTGTCCTTATGGGGTTATAGGAAACAGGGGCCTGAAACCACTGTTAACGATGTTGTTCTAAGTAGGCCCAATGGCTATAGGATTAAGTGGACTGCCGCTAACTCAGACACGTACCTGAATAGAATTGTCACTCTCTGTTTAACGGAGATAAGTATGTGTCTTGAAGTCAAGGTTGGTCACCTAGGTATCCTACAATGCTTTAGTAAAATTAATCATATTATTAATAAAGTTCTCACTACCTCTAACATAAAGCGACGTAATCAGAACCATGGGTGGTTTGACAAGGCTTGTACCAAGGCACTACAGAAGTTAAAAAAAGCTCTTTTGTGTAGACCTCGGAACAGGCCTTCTATCATTAATCTTAGGATAGCCTACAAGGAACAGTTAAAGCGTAGGAAATGTGAACTCCAGGCTGAAGCGTGGGACAAATTGACGGCTGCGGCTGAGCTATCTAATAGCAAGCTCTTTTGGGATACCGTCAATAGTCCTTTCTTAAGGAATGAGGATGTCCCGATTATTACCTCCCAAGTTAGTAAGGAAAGCTGGGTCCTCCACTTTTCATCTATTTTTAACCTTAGTGACATATCTTGTATGCCTAGTCAACTTGCTGCCGTTTGGCCTATCATCCCACTTAACATTACTACTTTGAAGTAGTACTTGCTTTAAGATGTAGCAAAGGTGGGAAAGCTCCCGGGCCAGACGGAGTGCCTATCGACCTTTATAAAGCCGATACAGTTATATGGGGCCCGGTCTTATCTAATATTTTTAATGCAGCTGTAGAGGAAGCGATTCCGTTGACCTGGGGGGAATCCACAATAATTCCCATATACAAAAAGGGACTCTGATCTAAAGCCAAAAATTACCGCCCTATTTCTCTTCTAGACTCTTCATTAAAAACGATGAGCCGGGTTTTGTTGTTTAGATTAGAGGAATGGGCAGAGGATAAGGGGATTTTGGCCCAATCCCAATATAGGTTCAGGAAAGGTAGGGGAACCTTGGAACAATGCGTAAACTTAGATCTTATTATTGGGAAGTATACACGCGCAAAGCAGGGATCCCTTTTTCTCTGCTTTGCCGATCTTAGTAGCGCATTTGATCTGGTTGACCATGGTTTACTCTGGTCAACCCTTCTGGACCTAGGTGCCCCACAGGCTATTATTTTCTTTTTGGCACGACTTTATGCTAAATTGTCTGCTAAAATACGCTATGGTCAAGAAGGTGAATGCACAAGCCAAATTTCGGTGAGTCTTGGCATTAGGCAAGGCTGCGTGTTGGCACCCCTCCTTTTTTCTCTTTTTATCAATGCCATTGAAGCCGTTCTAAAAAAGGTTAAATGCGATGCCCCGCAAATTGAGGGTCAGGAGGTACCTGTGTTGCTCTATGCTGACGACACGGTTCTCCTCTCAAGAACTCCCATTGGTTTACAAAAACTAATGAATAAATTCTCTGATTTAATAAAGGAAAGGAAATTAAACCTTAATAATTCCAAGACCTTTGTTTTACCATGTGGCCGCAAAATAAGGAACTTGAGATCCTTCCATATTGAGAATCAGGAAATTCTTTTAGTAAACAAGTTTTGTTACCTTGGCATCATGTTTTCAAATAATGGCATGTGGCATGAAGAAATTTTAAATGTTAAAGGCAAAATGGCTAGATGCGCCTACGGCGTTTTTAAATTTGCAATTAAATTGGGGGATCGCCGCATATTTGATATGTTACACATCTATAATAATAAGTGTGTCTCAGCAGCGCTTTATGGCGCTGGGGTTTGGGGCTATTGCCCTCATGGAGAGCTTCAGATTGAGGAAAATGCTTTTCTAAAAAAGTTATTATGTCTCTCCTCGTCCGCTTCTACCTCATTAATTCATAGTGAATTGGGGCTGAATTACTTGTCTGACTTGGTAGAGTTGAAACCACTAATGTTATGGAGGTCGATTTGGATGAAGGAAGAGACTGGATTTAACAGAAGCATTATTAAGGACTGTCTCTGTCTAGACAAATTTTTGCAAATCCCATGGTTAAAATATGTGGTTACTGCTTTCAAGGATTTTTACAAGGTGAATATCCTAGAAAACCCAAATTATGCGTCTGATCTGCCCAAGTTTGATTTTAAACAAACTTTTCTAAGGGAAAAAGCTCAACGCCGCCATTCTAAGAATATGCAACTGGCAACCGTGGCTTTTTATTATTCACAGGAGCTCACTGTAGGGTTTCAACCATACCTTTCTCAAGTTACTAGATCTTCACATCGGTTCGTATTGACTCGATTGAGATTAGGTATTGTTCACCATTTGGTGTCTTTTCCATCAATGAGAAAATACCCCACTGTCCTTTGTCCATGTGACGGAGTCACTAAACAGAGTGTTACACATTTTCTCCTTGCATGTGATTTGTATATGCATTTGCGTATTGCCTATCTGAAACCACTTTTTAAGAAACACGGGTCTCGAACTTTGAAATCTGCCCTGAACCTGTTGTTTTCTTTAAATGAGATAGACATATGCTTTTTTACTGCCACGTTTATCCTTAAATCTATTGCTGCCAGAAAAAGTATGGTTTTTTAACTTTCCTCATTGGGTGGCTGATTATTAGATTTGATAGATTTTGTACACTTGATCCCTTCATATTGCATTTGGCTTAATATTTGTTGTCTTGTGCTTTTATGATTGTATTTTAATAATCGAATAAAGCTTACTTTGACTGACTGACTAGTATGTTTCTGAGCGCAGCCTCTAGCCTTGTATATTGGGTTTTCCATACTCGTGCAAAAATCCATCCCCTTCCGGAACTCCTCCACGGAGGGAGGATTTTCGTCTTTTCATCGACAAGCTATATCCAGTTCTGCAACCTCCAGCCCCAACTGAAGGAAAGACAGTTTGCATCCATCGGTATCCAAGTCTATATTTATAAGCAGGATAATCATCTTTGTATTAGGCTGAAGTCTACATCCTAACACAGATCCTAAGCAGCAAAGTGCAGCCTCCCAGTAGGACTTCAACATGCTACAATATGTGTGTAGCAAGTTTCCCGCCTATAAAGAACAGCGGAGGCATGTAGGGGAAGACACCGCACCAGTCTTAAATGGTTTTCTCCTGGTATGGTATACTCTGTAGATAATTCAGTTGAATAAGGTGAAACCTAGCTGCAGTGGCCTGATTCCCTCAGAGACTTTGTAGTCTCTCCCCATTCCTCACCTGTGAGCCAAGCACAAAAATACATCAAAGTTGTCTGACATGTTGTTTACCAGGAAGTGATACGTTTGAGCTACTTTGTGGTCTTTCAGAATAGCTTTGCCTCAGGGGGATTGAATTCTGGAAGGACATCTATCCCCGATATGTATGGCATTATCATGCAGGTCATATTCAGTCTGGAGATTGTGGTAGGATTAAACATAGTTCCAGCCATTTCATTTCTGAGGGTGGAAATCCAATGATGTCCCATCTCCGGAACCCCTCTAAAGGAGTTATCTGCCTTGGGGATGTTCCCACCCATAATTGTGCATGTTCAGTTAACCTCTAATTGCAGCCTAGCGTCTTTAAGGTGTCTCTCCATATCTTAATGACCAATTTATTCCCCGGGGTGAAAAAAGGGGACCACTTTACCACCGTACAACATGTGCTGTATGGGTTCATCACATAGAGCCTCTTTTTTGGATGCATAAGCGAGGTTACCCTGGGTATCATACACCATTCATTTACAACTAATAGATAGAGAGCAATATAAGAAGACTGAACGTCAGTCTCTGCGATCTTTCGTAATTGGATTTAAAACATTTTGATAAGGCTAGTGCAGAAAATCCCTGATTCCAGAGGAAGCCTCTCAGAATGGGGTTTATTTTGACAAAAAAGGAACTTGGCAGCTCATATGGGGCAATGCTGCCCTTTAAAAAATGGCAGATCTGACCAGAAATGATTGAGGAAACATCAACCAGAATATAATGTCAGCCAACAACTTATCAATCAATGGTTGAATGTTACTCTCTCAGGCAACAGCAGCATCCAGAATGACATACACGCACAGGTATTTCCACCCTCTGTAGCCATCTGTAGATTGAGGGTCAGTTCCAAATCTTGAGAGCATGTGTTGCCTGGGAAAACAGACGGTTTCACCATGTTCGCCGCCAAACCAATATCCTTGCCAAAAATTTGAAAAATCTAGAGAGTGGCTGGGCCTGAAAGTCATGGTCTGAAAGAAAGCGCAGAATATTGTCCCCTTAGAGGGCCACTGTATCCGAAATGCCATTATTCGATTCAAATCCTCGCACCTTGATATTGATTCGGAGCTATTCCACTAACGGCGTAATGGCAGTGGTGAAGAGGGGCTGTAGAGGGCAACCATGCCTCTTTCCCCTCAAGCCCATTCGGACTCTGGCAGACTAATCTCTACAAAGGAATTGTAAATATGCAATAAGGTTGAGCCTTAATTTCCGCCATACCGAATCGAACGCTTTTTCGATGTCCACCAGCAAGCCCAACAGTGGCCTCTCTAATCTGTCTTCCAAGGCCAGTGCATTGTACAGCCGTCATATGTTGTGTCTTGTAGCCTGTTGAGGCATAAACCCTGATTGATCCCGACAGGCCAGAGAAGGAATCACCTTGACTAATCTATCTTCCAGATCCTTCTCCACAAACTTTCTGCTTTGTATTCAGGAGGGAATTGGGCAGTATGTGGAGCAAAGGTCACGTTAAGTGGCTTAACTCTGCCTTGTAAATAAGGCTAAGCCCCTATCGCCACCACAACGTTGATAAAAGTAACCTTGTGTTGGTGAGAGAGGCTTGTACATATGCCCCTCTGTCTTTTACTTCTTGCCAGAGAAGACGAGGCCAGTGTCTACTTCTCCTGCTCTGCCGATGGCAGCTGCCTCCCCTCACCCCCTCTTTCTTACTCTTCCTCCCTCTCTTTCTGTCTTGCTCCTCACTTACTGAGAACCAAGACTTCAAGAAACGGTTATTACTGCCTCTTTTCTCTCCTTTTGTTTATTTGTTCCTCTGTGAATTGGATCCAAAAAATAAAAACACTTTTGCTTAAAATGTCATCTTTTTCAGACATATTTCTATTCCAAAGTGCAGCCTTGGGACGGAGAGAAATAGAGGTTCAGAATGTGAATAATAAGTAAACAAAGCAAGATAAAGTCACTTGATTTTATTCACACACAAACACATTAGCGCCACTTTGCAGAGTTTGCCAGTGAAGCGCTACTTTTGTTTTCTCATCTTTCTTTGAACATCATTGTTTTCCCTGGGTGGGAAAGTGCACCTTTCCTGGAGGTGCTGTAATATCTGCTCGATGTGTGGATTGGAAAACAAATTGTGTACCTCTGCTCCGTATTCAGGGTTGTGGTCTTTTAAAACCATACTGCTTACGTTTTGTAAGGATATAAGCAATGGACATTGAAACAGGACCCGTCTGTAATCATGTCCTTAACTTTTCAGGCACAAATACTTATTCCTTTTTGAATAATAAGTGTAAAAACGTTAAGGTAACCATGTTGTTCCTGCTTAAATTTAACATGTTTTACTTAATCTTGTGTTTGCTTTTTCCAGGATGTTGGTACTTTTTTTTTTTTTTAGCAAAACCAAAGGGGATGATGGACGGAGTGTTGAACATTGCAAGCATTCACCCCAGTCAACTGATCTGGGTTTAATCCATCCGCCTTGGCGCCAAGGCGAGATCTATTGTTGTCGGTTTCTTGGCCGAAGGGGGGGACAGGACATGTGCGCACCTGGACAGGCGATGTACACGTGTACGGCTCTCGCACTCATAGAGCTCATGTCTTTCAGCTCAGTGCGCCCGCGCATGGCGCGCTTTTACTTTCCCTTCCTCCCTCCCCCAGTCAGCCTCAGAACATCTTGGAAGCTCCCGGGGACCTTGCACGGCGTCAGCAGTCTCGCAGTTGGCTCGCCGGTCTTTAACCCCTTCGCCGCGGCAGGAATTCCGCGGTTTGGGGGCAGTTGCGGGTCCGTTGTGCTCGTGACGGAACCACTCCATCATGAGTCACGGTTGAGCTGTGCTCATGATGGAGTGGTTCCGTCACGTCTCCGCCCACTGCGCTAATCGCCCGCACAGGCGGGGAATTAGCGCCGCGTGGGCGGAGCGGCCGTCAACGGCCGCAGCATGACGGAACCACTCCGTCATGAGCACGGCGCAACCGTGGCTCATGATGGAGTGGTTCCGTCATGAGCGGGGAAGGGGTTAATTGTGGGCAAGTTAAGTATGAAGCTCGTAAAAACGTTTTCCCTGCGCCTCGCAGTGCCAACTGTTTCTCTGATACATATCAGTTCCGACTCCCCCTTTGCTCCCCACACTTTGTTCACAGCATGGCAGCAGTTCTTGCAGTTAACCTAAGCTGGTGGTCTCTGGGGTAGAGGGTCTCTCCGACTCTCTCGCTTCACATTTAGCTCATACTCTCTGTCTCGCGATATCAGGCTCTGTGACGATCTCTGTTTATGCTCAGGTTTATAATGATACGTCTCTAGTCAGCCCTGTGGCGAGCTCTCATCAATCAGTTGTGTGACAATCTCTCCACACAGCTATTTGGCAAATGTTCCTCATTCAGCTGCTGCGGCGACTTCTCTCTGCGCACTCCTTGTCAGTGGTCAGCCTTCGCGAAGCCACTCATCTCCCTGCTCTGCCCTTAGCCAAGGTGAAAGTTCTCTCTGTCGACAGTCCTGTGTAGAGGTTTGTTTGCTTGTTAGAAGTGTTTGCTAAAGTGCTGACAGGCCACCTTACGCCCACTTTAGAACGCTCAGAGATACTGCTAGTCTACAGACCTGCATAAACAAAGTGATGGTCTCTTGTCCCTCGGTCAGTGATTGTCTTTCTCTTTTTTCCCCAGAACCCTGGTAGTCAGGATACTAACAGTCCTATATTGATTAAAGGGGTCACCGCTGCTTTCGTACCAGTATCAGGGTCCACTATGGCCCGAGGACATCAAGTTTGTGCCTCATCTTCCATTCTTGCGGCATTTCATAGATTTTGTGTTAGGATGGCACTCTGTAAGTCTGTTTCCAATGCTGAAAATCAGTAATATTACATCATTACTAGTTGCTTTCAGAACTGGATAGGTGGGTGATTTTCTGTGCGGCCATGGAGGAAAGAGGGCACCAGTTCACGCTTCAGCCGAAATTCCTCTTGGGTGGCCATAGAAGAAATACTCTGCCTTCACCGGCTGGCGGGAACTACTAAGAGGCTGTCCACTGTATTGTCACCCAGCAGACGATGTGACCACCTGCCCTCCCTTGCTCTGTTTTAATCTTTGTCAACACCTGAGACAGAGCAACATATGAGAAAGCTGTAACCTGCTGATACATGAATGATGAGAAAAGGGATGACCGATCTGATTTGATCAGGTTGTGTTTTTCATGGAATCACTTGCTACTTAGATAATTTCCAAGGAGAATATTGGATGCTGCTGCAAATTCCTTGAAGAACTGTGTGCTTTAAGATTTTCTAGAAGTTTTAAACTGGATTTTTCTCCCAGTGCATGTTTGGGATTTAAATGTCTCTCCCCCTAAGAAAGCGTTTTTCAGCCCTAGTACAAATGTGAATACACATATTTTTTGGGGGATGGTGGCTTTTCCAGTTGTTACTACTGCACCATGTAGAGTTACAAGAGGCCTCACCTGCCGAGCCATATACGGTTTACTAACAAGTAGTTCTTCGCACCAACTCTATACTTTTTACTTAAGATTTTGGAATTTCATGTTACTTATTTGGTTAATGTTCCAATTTTCTTTTCCAGACTGCCATTTGCGGAACAATTTCTGTAAGCCTTTACCATTAAATGTGCCCTCTATTATCACTTGTATAGCACAAACGATTACACAATCTCAGAACAATGATAGCACTTGAATTGTTTGGCGACTCCATCAGTTTCTCTTCTCAAACTTTTAGCATACTCTTGTACACCATTTTTGTCCATAGTCCTACCTCTTTCTTCGTTATTTATTTCAACCTCTCTAATGGAATTAGTCACCTTTGCGCTTTAGTTAAGTATACTTAGACATATTCTCTATTCATTTTGCAATTGAATTGCCCTGTTCATGGCCAATTCATTCACACTTAAAAGCTTATCTTGAATTTTCATGTCATTCGTTTTTTTGACTAATTGATCCCTAATAATTGCTCCATGTGAGTCTCTAAAAGTAAATATGGAAGCTAGCGTTTGCAGTGTTGTGACACATTGTTCAACTGTCTCTCCTTGTTGCTGTTCTTGGAAAAAGAACTTGTGCCGCTCAACCGTACCATCCACCTTTGCCTTATAAATTCTCTTCCAGTGCACGCATAGTGAATGCAAATTTGTCATCCTCTTCCTCCAACTTCATTAGTAATGGCTCCTCTTAATGGACTGAGAGGCCACACCCATGTTTTTTGGCCCGTTCCTTTTTATTATACCAAGATTGAAAAGTAATCTATTATTCACTCTTGGTATAATAAAAATGCCGACCTCCTTCGGTCCAGCAATAGCCTAACTGATGGTTGGGCACGCACTCAAAGGTGCCTGCACCAGCCTTTAGAGAAAGGTTACCAGGATTGGTGAAATTCCACCCCTGGCTGTGGGGCTCTGGCACACCTCTGTGCCTCCCCGATTTGTGACGTGCTAGACTTCGCAGCTAAAGGTAGGCCTAGGCGCTGCAGGCTTAAGCCCTACAGAGCCTATTGGTGCACGCCAATCAGCCTTTCACCTCACCCTTACCCAACTTGTCTCAGAGTTGAACAAGCATTTGCAATGCAACAGGTCTCGCATTTACGTAAGTTTGAGCTATTGCAAATAATAATGCCTTTTATTTTTGTTTTTAAAAAAACCATAAATAAAAGCCATTGTTATTTACAATGCCAATAGCTGAAACTCTCGTAACTGCGAGACCTATTGCATTGCAAATGCTTGTTACACATGCTAACAGTCTCTGCAAGGACTTTGCCTTATTAGGGCCAGAAAACATACAAATGCAGCAGTGAGAAAGGTGATTAGTCAAGCTTCGAAAAGGGCTGTCTACTTCGTAGAAATACAAGTCACATATTTTTAGTAACTTTTGATCCATTTGAGCTACAAATAATTTATTAGTTAAAATCGTCAAATTATGCAGCAGATGGTGCATTATGTGGCAAATATTGCAGAGACAATTATATAGAAAACATTTGCAAACTAGGATATTTTGACATTCATATTTGAACTGCTCTTGTGGAAAAAGGGAGAAGTGCTGATGACAGAAACTGCATGGCTCGGAGACAAATGGCTTGTGAGCCCACTTTTAAGCGTATTTGGGACATTCTATGATTGGAAACATATCCCACTTTGTGAATATATTTTAATTTCAATGACTCATATTAAACCTTAAATAAACATGTGTATCCATTGGTTGAATTAAATAACCAAATAAGTTGTAATTGGTTAGTGAAATGCCAAATACTACAAATTAGAACGATTTGCTCTTTCTGGCCACACCTCTGGCTCTGCCCACTGATCCAATCATAGGGTTATTTCCGCCTTCTGATTCTCTGCACACAGTTCCCCTACTTATTTTCCCCCACTTCGACCACTGGTTGAGAGTAATGAAACTGTGTAATGAGCGCTCTTGGATATGAGTGACCTTGAGCAGGTATAGATACTGGGTATAGAGCATTCAAGCTCTATACCCAGGACTCTTAATCCCGAGCAGGCAATTGGTTTCACCAGCAGTCTTGGCTTCTGTTGATGCAGAACAGGCAAGCTACGTCACCAGCACTTTTAATGCTAAGGTTACAGTCCGTCTCACTAGCAGTCTTGGTTCTGTGTGATTGTGAACACCCCAGCTGTGTCTCTAGCACCCTTGCCTGTGGGACATAGTGAGCAGACACTCTATCACTATGTCACAACCACCATTGGCTCTGTACGCGGCAAGAGACAATAACTAGCGCTCTTGGTCTATTGTGATTGTAAGCTGCCAGTCTGTGTCCCCAGCATGCTTAGCTATGCGATAGTGAGCAGACGTTCTGCGTCAACAGCACTGTGACTCTATATGATGTTGTACAGACAGGCGTCAGTCACAACCCCATGTTCTGTCAGTGTTTTTCTGAACTAATTAGCTGGCTGACATACTTTTCACGAGTGCGCAGTCGCCACAAGGATAGTTGTAGTGGCACTCTAAAGTCTTTAAGCATTTTCTGGATGCATCTGCTCCCTTTAACCCTTTAAGTATTTCCCATATTCTGACCAGTAGAGCACCTACAACACATACTTACCTCTCTAGGAGCTGTGCCAGACTTTTGATAGGAGGGCATGTGCATTTTAGGTGTTTCCCACCTCCCTCAAGCCTTTCTAGCTCTAGATGTACAGTATATGGAACTCCTGATGGGAGATGTACTTGGAGTGAGATTCACAGAGGTGAGATGTTCACACTCAGTTTATAGCCCCCAGTGTGTCTGCACAAGCTGCTGCTACCAGTGCTTTCTCTATACCTCTTCAGAGTGATAGTTGTCATACGCCGTTTAAACAAATCTTATAGCTTCCACTGCAAAGAGCAAACATCACTTTAATATTCATAATTTTGCCCCAACTCAAAAAGCAGCAAGACCCTAAGTATTTGTTGGTAGTTGTGAACTTTACCACTTCGGAGGTCCCCCGACTGGTGAGGAATGATGGGCGAACATGATTAATAAACAAATATGGAAATATTAGTTGAACATATTGAACCTTCATTTCCTTTACAATAATGTCTCATCGTCCAGATTGATTTTTTGTTTTTAAACTTCTGGAAACAGTAAAATAGGCAACAACAAAAGCTTGTGCAAGGCGGAATCTCTAAACCCTGCATCTTCTGTGTAATTTGGCCATTGTCATCTACTCTGTGAGGGCCTTATATTTCCTGAACCATTGCGTTTTCTGTGAAGAAGTTGTCCTGCTTGCATATTAACTTTAGTATGTTTTCCGCGAAACGTATGTGTTTAGCTCAATGCTGAATGGGGCATACTTGATACTAAACACAGGGAACTCTCAGGAATTGATTCTCTGTTCAGTCGAAATCGATTGCTGTCATTGGAGTTCAGAGCTGGTGGTGGTGTGGGCCTCCACGTTTTAATTTTCGATTTTATAAGATCTTAAAGCTGTGATCATCATATGACTTCTAATAGGCTTTTGTGTGCTGATCATGGAAAAATATTTGAATAGATATTAATGTACAATATTGATTTATCAATATATACTTCCAGAAATACATCTGTTCGGGAAAAGGGATCGTATGAGTTAAATGATGAGCAATGGAGTTGATCCCTCTTTAGATCATGTTCATCAGACAGGTGGAGAAGGACTGATTAGTTCCAATAATTGACTTATTGCACCAAGTAAAAGAAGTATCTTTTCATCGTCGCTCCCGATAGCGTGGCATTTATTTCCTGTTTTAGAGGACAAGAGCCCGGCACTATGCATGCTCCATGCCTGATGCTGCAGAACCTAAAGGCTTTGTATCGCCGCTGGACTTGCATGAGAACGTATGGGGGAAACAGACTCCCAGGAGAGGAGCTCGGCACATTAAATGAAGCAGGACCCACAAATTAATCCATAAGATGGTTGCCACAAATAACTGTAGCCAATTCACAGGATAGGAAACAAAGCTTTCCTGTGATCCACAGCAGGACCGCCGAATGAATCCACCAGATGGTTTCTACAAAAACACACCTCAAGAGTCACATGATTAAATAGGAGGTGTCCACAAAGGAATTCGATAGATCCTGTGAAAAAACCGACAGGAACCAGCTGCCTTAATGTGTCACAAAGTTCATAGCCCTAAAGAAGACCTTCCTTGAAACACACCACAGGCCCAACCTTGAGATCGAAACGCGTCGCCGCACTTACAACAGGGGTCAAAAGTTACTATTCAGTGCAATACCTGTGTAAAAAATTGTGCACTACTGATGACAAAATTAATGATCTGATCTGGACACAAATTTACGCTCTGACCACCAATAGAATAGGGCCAAGTAGTACTGCTATAGATTACAGTCAAGAGGGTTATAGTGATAAATGCCCCACAAATTCGATAACTAGACAGGCAACTAACTCTGTATGTTTTTTCCAGTATGTTTTTTTAATTAAGTTCTTTCATATGTCTAACAATTCATGTTATGTAATGCTTTTGGTTTGTACACGTTTTGTCCCAAATTAATGTGTTCACAAACATAATTTTCGTTAAATGGATGTAAAACACTTCATGTATAATGTTTATTTGTGTCCACAACTGTTTTTCTAAAAAAAACAACGAGTTGAGAAAGAGGACTCCTGGCTCATTCCCTTGAAGTCCTTTTGATTAATCAATTGTTTGTGTACACCATTGCAAAACACTTTAAGTAAAAACAGGCTAAATCATTGATGAGTGGAGAAACATTAGTTAGGTTTCTTCAATTAAGAAAACATTGGATTGATTGTGGAGGTATTTTTCTATGATAAATTCCCTAAACCCAACTTTTTTATACTCATGCCCTTGGGCTCCATCTCGCCTGTGGGATCTTTGACCTTGCCTCTGCAGTCAGCTTCTGCCTATGCACCAGTAGACCCTCCCATTGATGTATCTGATGCTGCCCTGATCCCAATAGCTCCTCTTCTGCTTGCCACTTTGTTACCAATACCAATATAAGCCATGGTTCTTGTTCCCGAACGACTTTTGCGGCACACGAGGAAGGCCATCCTTAGATTTCCTTCTTGCCCTGTACAATTTTCAGTTGAGCTTTCTTGTTGAGAAGTACAGTAAAGAGTGTGACACCATTCTCTTATGAAAGACCCTATTTTGATCTCCAGAACACCAGAGACTTAAATACTCTTATTGAGTTTGACTCTTAATGCCCTTTGACTCTTCCTTCATAGGTCATCCTTTGGTTTTTCATTTTCTGCCATGCTGCACAACACCCGTACTGCTTTACAGCTTGACTAAAATCATTGCCAAAGTCACTAAGGGCTTCTCTACAATGCCAGTCGAACCAGCTTCTGCGGTCCTGTCGGAGGCTGTCGGACCGCTGCAGTCTCGTCTGAAGCAGTTGTTCCGCCCGCCGGATTATCATGGAGGCATCCTGTACTCTGACTGACTGCTGAAAGACTGCTGGCTCCGACAGCCTTTCTCCAACCACCGAGATGGCCGTTGGAGAAAAACAGCATCCATAGGTCAGTACTGGGGTCTCATACCACCGCCATATTACAGTGAGGAATGTATAAAGTTACAACGCAAACATTTACAACGCATGCCTTTAAAACGCAGTTTTTACATTGCAACATCCATTACAACGCATGTTTTTACAACGCATGCCATTACAACACATACCATTATAACGCATACCATTACATCGCATAATTTGTGGGGCTAACAGTAGGGTAAGTGTAGGGGTAAAAATTACTATTCCCACTCCAGTGAGTGCAACAATAGGGTAAATGTTAGATAGTGTAGGGGTAAAAATTACTATTCCCACTCCAGCGAGTGCAACAGTAGGGTAAGTGTTGGATAGTGTAGGGGTTAAAATTACTATTCCCACTCCAGTGAGTACAACAGTAGGGTAAGTGTTGGATAGTATAGGGGTAAAAACTATACATTGTAATGGCATGCGTTGTAATGGCATGCGTTGTAGTGACATATGTTGTAATGGCTGCGTTGTAATGGCATGCGATGTAAAGGGTGTTGCGATGTAATGGCTGCGTTGTAAAGGTAGTGCGTTGTAATGACTGCGTTGTAAAGGTTGTTTCCCTACAATGAGGCTTTCCAACGACCTGAATGTGGTGGTCTGACCGACTGCCTCGACTCATCGGAAACTAAGGGTTTGGAGTGCATACTTACCCCAATCTGCTTCTCTCCAGCAGTCTCAGCTGAGGACCCTTTCCTCCAGGTAAGTCCTCCTGCGGTATGTATCCCCATTGACTGGACTGTGCACATTCTGCCACACTCCAACAGTGGGGTATGTGGATTTCAA
This sequence comes from Triturus cristatus, assembly GCF_964204655.1. Taxonomy (NCBI): domain Eukaryota; kingdom Metazoa; phylum Chordata; class Amphibia; order Caudata; family Salamandridae; genus Triturus; species Triturus cristatus. The sequence goes on from NC_140589.1 coordinate 880,812,018, forward strand.
GGCATATCCCCACTTATGCAATGCATGTGTGTACAATTCACATGTTTTCAGTAACTTTTGTACGCATTTGCAGCAACATATTCGGAGATATGTGCTCCGCTGTAATCGCGACTGCTGTGGTAACAGCAGTCGCATCATAATACAGGGGGAGAGCTCCCACTGCGGTCAGAAAAGGCTCGCGCGGACGGCGGTCGGATGGTCGGTCCGACCTGCATCGTAATGAGGCTCTAATTCTTATAAGCAAGACCTATTGGTTCTTCCAATATTCGTTTGTTTTTATGATGTTTAGCAGCGCTGGCTTTTTCCACATCATTCCCCTTGTCCTCTGCAACCGTCTAAAATACAAAGAGTCGTCTTATTTTTTAAAATCTTTCAGACCTTTGTGTTTTGATCACTCAATCTGATTAGAATTTGTTTTAGCTGTAAAATAACTCGTGGTTTGGCGCACTATGAAAGGGCTTAAACGATGATGGTAATGCAGAAGGAATAGAATGAAGGCCTGGCCATAGTTTTAAGCCCAGCCTCCCCACTCATCGGTGGGGAAGCTGGGCTTAAGAGAGTGAGGGACTAAATGCACCATTTAGTCCCTCACTCTCGATACCTCCAAAGCCTGTGGGGAAAAAACAACACGCCCCTCCCCTCAGCATTGCTGATGATGTGCCTGGCTTTTATGTTTCATATAGGTACCCTAATATAGGCCCAGGGAACATAATACCCTTTCACCTACATCAAATCTCCTATATTACACACTAACAAGCCTTTTAAGGATAGAATGCCTTATAAGGATTGAACGCCTTTTATGGACTGAACCTTTTACCTAGTTCTAGGCCTGGGTGCAAAAGGAGTGTTTTTCCCGAACAATAGTGTCCTATGATCTCATCTTTAGACTGACACTGCACAAATGAATATTCATGAGGCTACTTGGAAACCAGGCAGGGACTATACACCACCTTCCTACTATCTACGCACAAGGTTCATCTCATACGTCATCCTCATACCCAACAATGGCTAACTCAAGAACAAGGGACAAAGGGAATCTATATACTTTTCTGTATAAATACATCACCTCTTGCTATCAGTAGTTAGAGGGAATCTAGACTTCCAAGCGACACTCTGACCAGAGACGCTGAGGCTCCTGCATGCAGACGCTCCAGCTGACAGTGGTCTGAACATCCCTTGCGGGGTGTCCAACTCGAGACCAAGAAGGACTCCGACATTTCTCACACTTCAGGTAATGGGGTTCGACTAAACCTAGAGGGACTCTTGGCTACACACCTACTCATATGCTAGGTACACTTTGGTATATCTAGATAGGCATCGTAGGAGTACTCGCACTTTTATCATGCATTTTATATTCATGTATTTATTCATGCTTATTGCAAGATGGTAGAACTGTACTATCCTTTTATATTCATAGTACTGCTAATCATATATCTCTGCTACTGTCTAATGGTTGTTGTAGCTCGTATATTTTACACGAGAATAACAACTGTTCAGTAAACCTTTTATTGAAACGCCCAGACTGTCTATTCTGTGTAGCTCTGAGATAGACGAAGTAAAAGAGCACAAGTGACTGGGGCGAAAATTAGTACATTGTTTCCACGATCTTGAGGGATCAGGTCTGTCATGTTCTAAGGTTGCCAGAAACTAGTCTCTTCCCGATAAGAGGAGACACTAGTGGCACCGTGAGCTAACTAATGTAAACAAGCATTTACAATGCAATGGTCTCTGCATTGTTAAAGTTAGAGCTATTGGCATTGGTCATAACCCCCACCACAAATCTTCAGCACAACACTTAACCAGCACTCTTAACCCCCTTTATTCTCCCGATGTAGGCAGCAGTAGAACGAAAGCACCAGCTGGCAGATGGCACGAACTCGCCCGGAAGTTATTGGAGCGCTTTACATAACCCCGTATTTACATTACACATTCAGGCACGGGAGATTTGGAGCGCCCCGAATGAGTGCCGGCTACGTTACACATTCAAGCACGGGGAAGGATGTGGACGTGACCCCGAGGGACGAACTCTGGCTTCCAGTACAAAAGTCGGCAGTGTAGCCGACGGACAAAGTAATGATATAGCGTGAACTCGCCCGGAAGGTATTGGAGTGCTTTACATAGCACCGTATTTACCTTACACATTTCGGCACAGGGAGATTTGTAGCGCTTTACATGAGCGCCGGTCACGTTACACATTCCGGCACGGGGAAGGATGTGGACGCTACCCAGAGGGACGAACTCCGGTCTCCTGCACAAAAGTCGGCAGTCTAGCCGACGGACAAAGCAATGATATAGCGTGAACTCGACCGGAAGGTGTTGGAGTGCGCCACATAGCACCGTTTTTTCATTACACATCTCGGCACGGGGAGATTAGTAGCGCCTTACATGAGCGCCGGTTACGTCACCCATTCAGGCACGGGGAAGGATGTGGACGCCACCCCGAGGGACGAACTCTGGATTCCAGCACACGGCGAGGCAGAAAACAGGCACACAGGCAGCATCTGAATACAGAGAGGCTTACTCCCAGAAGAAAACAAGCACACCACTGCCTTTCTCCGAGGTGAAAGCAGAAATGCCTCGGAGAAAGGCAGTGGCGTTTTCGGATTCGGGGCGTGTTTTTCTCGAACAACACGCCCAGAGAAAAATCGACAAAAAACACGCCCCCGAATCGCAAAACGACGGGGCTTGTTTGGAGAGACAAGCCTCTTCTCCAATGGCTGACCAGCATTTAAGAGGCCAGCCAATGGAGAAGAGGAGAGAAGAGGGGCGGGTTCAAGCCCCTCTTCTCCAAGTCATTAAATCTCGCGAGCGAGACTGCGCAAGTGCAGCCTTCGCTAGCCGAGACCTAAAAACGGCTAACATATTCGGTGGGGGTGATCAGAGTTAGTCTGCCATCAATCCCACAGTGTATGTTATCCAAACACACAGGTCCTGCAGGGGCACTATAGGAACTACACGACATGGCGCCACCAACGTTGGTATGGTACTTATTTAACAGTAGAATCTGAGTAGTTCAGTTGTGCTTATTTTCAGAGACCCCGACTCACAAAATACCAGAGACGTCTAGACTGGGTGGGCAAAAATTCTGCCACAGCTGAGTAGGCTAAACATCCTATTTATTGGCTGTTGGTTATGATGCTTGAAGGAAATATTGTTCCTAAATTGTGCATTAAAACTTTATCTTAAGTTCCCTTGAACAAATTTCTTCTTAACAACAAGCATTGGCATAGCCAATAGGTCTCGCTTTTGGGACCTTATAAGTATTTAGTTATGCAGAACAATATCCTTGGTGCAACAACATCAACTGTTGCATGGCTAAACACTTATAAGGCCCAAAAGGCGCGATCTATTGGCAATGCCAATGCTTGTTTGAGTTTAGTACAAGCAGCTCATGCACTATCTCTGAGAGTGTGTGCTTCAGATAGTAACATGTTTTGAAAAAAGGTTCACATCTCTGCTCTGTCCCAGCGCGCACTTTTATGATATTGCTCCACACCCTAAAAATACCAAATAAAACAATTAAACGCCAATAAAATATGTAATGCTTCCTTTTTTGTGGCACTACTAAGTACCTTGAAGTCCCCATGAAGTGCCTCAAGGCAACATGTTTGAACGAATGGAAAAGTTAATTCTCTTCATAGAGCAGTAATGAATGTGTGGATTTTGACAGTCCCCTTCTCGGTTCAACCTATCCTAGACTACTCTTAAAGAGAAGAAAGATGCTACCTAAATAAGGTAATCCACATTAAAAGTACATGCAAAGGCATACTTGTGCGCTTGGGAATAGTAACTAAAAAACAAGGTCGAAATGAAAAGATGCGTGCTCTCTTAAGCAGGAGATAGAGAGATTAATATCGGCACGGCAGCATAGCAGGTAGATGGGAATCATACACCTGCATGAATAAAAGTATTTTTGTATCATCTTTATCTATCTCTATGGTCTTTCTTTGCGTGTTAGTATGTTTAGTAAAGAGGACATTTTCAAAACACATTGAGTTAGCTCAATGGTTTCATAACTAATAACCCTTAAGTTCCAAGAAGATGATCAGTCTGTGATGTATGCTATACAAAGGGTTACTACAACTGAGTGTGTGCATAGGGGGCCGCTTGATGCCGATGAAGAATGTTGGGGTGCACCCCGCTGCATACTTAAAGAGACCCCAGTCCAATGCAATTTCTGTTCTCTAGACTAGACAAGTCTCCTACCTATTCTGGCCTCCTGCTCTCTGGGTTGTAATTGTTTCCTCTATAATATAACCGTGTGCTCTAGTGTCTGTTGTTGGCTCCGTAATACCTTCCTGCTCTTCAGGTTGTGGTGAGGACTCTCCACTGTATACTTTACTCTTCCGACTATATTGAAAGTCTCTTAGATGTCTAGTGATTGCCTTAGCAGGTTGCACATGTCTCTGGCAACTTAAAAATAAAAATAGTTAAAAAATAATGCGTTCTAGTTTAGCAAAGTGGTGTCTCATGAAAACTATTTCCTGTATGTAGAATGGCAGGGCAGCCAATACCGTTCACTTAAGACGCAAATACTACTGCTCTTTTGACAAAAAAAGGCTACTGATTCCTTGGAATTATTGAACTGCTTGTGTGAAAGCTAAAGACTGAACCTGTTAAAAGGTGTAATTTACCAAATGAGCAGGTCCTTAAAGCTGTGTAGAGGTCTGAAATGATGGCCTCGCAACTGCTGATGGAACTAACTGAAAACACTGCAGTGCACAGCTAATGTTTCCCGGCAAAGAGATGCGTTAGCAGGGATATAACTAACCAGACTGTACAAGGGTCACTACTTTAAGTCATGGACTTGATATCCCATGTACTCTCAATCAAGTCCCTAAGTATGCGACTGCTCACAATAGGAGAGGCAATATACTACTGATCGAGTTATGCAGGACACCTGAAAAAGACTATACCGCCAACTAGGGTAGAACAACATGGACTCGTGGTGATTAAGGTACTTGGGCGTTACCGAAAACTAACTATTTGAGTTGGCGGTTGAAATTGATGAAAACAGCAAAATCGTTGAGTGGCACTAACATGATGGATCTTCTAGTACAAAACACGGAGTACGTTAATACTTACCTATACGATCCTGAGCAACAACTATATTATCACATTGAAAAAGCTCTTTTTCTGCATTTGTATTGGGTGTTAATTCAGCAGATGTTCAGGATGTTGGCTACAGAATAAAACAAGCATTGGCCGCGCGCGCAAGATGCCATATGTGGTGGGGGAGGGGGAGAAGCGGGAGTTGTGTGCGCGCGCGGCCAAAGCTTGGAAAACAAGCATTGGCCGTGCGACGCGGGCGGAAAAAGTGAAAGCTCTCTTCTTGTAGCTGCCCCCGGCATAGATTTGAGAGGAAGCCCAATAATTAATCCGGATTGGCTCAATGAATTGCATTGCATGGATCAGACAGATGCACGTTGAATTAATCTGACATATGCTAAGGGACCAAAGAAGTCCATATGTGCATGTCGACCATGAGGAGAGTGCAGTGTAACAGGCCACCATTCTTGATGGTAAATCCCATATTAACACCTTTTGAATGACCCCTCTTTTCAGTTACCTGATGGGGCCAGTTTTGGACTGCCACAGAAAATAGGCACAGGCACCCTAATGACTCTGAAGCAACTCCCCTTTTCAATAAAAATACAGATAAAGTCCCTAAGAATATCATTTTTGTACATTCGTCTTCCTACGCAGCATGCTGCTGCAAACACGGGTCCCGAGGCAAAATAGCAAATAAAATGGGATTTGGTCAAACATTTTCAACTGAAGAAACCAAAGAGAAATATATTCATAAATTAATTAAAGACAAAACCATCTGTATGAGCAGACACTGAAAAAAACAGTTGAGCTGGAAAAAATAAAACATAAGCTGGTGGCAATATATTCATAGAGACAATAAAAAGAGCATATCAGTTTTCTTCGGTTTCAGGTTGAAAAACAGAAGATGCCAAGCAGGACACAATCAAAGACAATCAAGCTGACATGTTATTATGGAAAGATGCAGATAATTAGGAAAAAAACATATTTGTGAATCGCCTTCATAAATATGAGCCTTGCTTCTAAATAAAGAAATAAGAATGAAAGTAGAATATTTAGAGTGAAAACGTAAAATTTAGATGACAGCGCCAAAGTAAAGTAAGGCCATTTATAAGACAAGAGGGCACATAAAAAGTAAGAAGTAAATAAATGCAACATTTTTCTAGAGATTACGAAGGAAGAAATGGCAAGAACAATGGATTTTTCTAGAGATTACGAAGGAAGAAATGGAAAGAACAATGGTCGACAATGTGAAAGGATTAGGGTAAATCAAGTAGTATCAAAATAAATGAGATTTTATAATGAGTAGCATCATGCAAAAATTACAAACAGACAGAATAGCATTTTTGGTGAAATCTCCAGATCCAGGGGAATATAATCCTGTTGCATTGCATGCAATATTTCTAATCATTGTATTTGAGCCACCATAATTACAAACAAGCATTGCAGGGGTGCGCGCACGCGTGCCGGCAAACACGCGAGTGGTACGTGCACAGCACCGCCAAAAGTGAAAGCAATGCAATCACGCTCCAGATGGCGTTGAAAGCATTGCAGGGGTGCTCGCGTGCGCGTGCCGGCAAACACATGAGTGGTGCACGCGCAGCACCGCCAAAAGTGAAACCAATGCAATCACGCTCCAGTTGGCGCTGAAAGCTAGCAGCTGTGTATGTTCACGCCCGCGTGAACGCAAGCGTTAGGCCAGCGCTGGTAGCACTTTGAAATCCCATATACTAAATGTCTCGCCTGAGACCGCGTATGTGCTGGCTCAGGCGAGACCTAAAAAGGACTGAAGACAGCGAGGACACAAGAATAAATTTACAGGTCTCAGCCGGAGAAGAAGATACAAATGGAATTCTCATTCCACCCAAATTCTGACATACCATCACCCTGAGACTACTAGAAAATGGTTTAACACCTAGGGGTGGCTTAGTGCCTTTTGTGATTGAGGCACACAAATCAAACAAAACAGAGGTATTCTACTTGTGGGATCCATTCCCAGCAGCAGATGCTAGAACACACACATTTCACTTCTACACAGAAGGAGCTGCACCAGTGGAATACTGTCCTTGCGAGGACATAGAGGTTCCACATTTTTACTGGTTTAAAGGCGCCCTACCCCACTTAAGAAACAGAGAAAGATTAGGCCCGCTCGCAGGAGACGGGGCAACATGGCCAATATTAGCGGTTCACACACCGCATCTTGACAGTGACACAATGCCACAGCCAGAGTTATTCACTTTGCCACTGGATTCAAGCAAGCCTGGCTGAAGACGGCTGAAATGCCAGAAACCGGTCCTAGGAAGCTTGTTTCCGGTCCAGGGAAGACATGGCTTGGCAGTTCGGGTTGGACTGTTCCCATGAGGCACAGGGTCAGACTGATTTGCATATGGCCATGTCTGAACTGGGGTGGCAGAGTGGGCTAAAGAACGTTGATGGATTAAACCCAGATCAGTCGACTGGGGGTGAGTGCTTGCAATGTTCAACACTCCGTCCATCGTTTCCTTTGGTTTTTGCTTTGTTCGCCATAAGTTGGCAGGGTATGCTCAGACGTGAGTCCCTTGCTCACTTTGCCACTGGATTCAAGCAAGCCAGGCTGAAGACGGCTGAAATGCCAGAAACCGGTCCTAGGAAGCTTGTTTCCGGTCCAGGGAAGACATGGCTTGGCAGTTCGGGTTGGACTGTTCCCATGAGGCACAGGGTCAGACTGATTTGCATATGGCCATGTCTGAACTGGGGTGGCAGAGTGGGCTAAAGAACGGTGATGGATTAAACCCAGATCAGTCGACTGGGGGTGAGTGCTTGCAATGTTCAACACTCCGTCCATCATTTCCTTTGGTTTTTGCTTTGTTCGCCATAAGTTGGCAGGGTATGCTCAGACGTGAGTCCCTTGCTCAATTTGCCACTGGATTCAAGCAAGCCTGGCTGAAGACGGCTGAAATGCCAGAAACCGGTCCTAGGAAGCTTGTTTCCGGTCCAGGGAAGACATGGCTTGGCAGTTCGGGTTGGACTGTTCCCATGAGGCACAGGGTCAGACTGATTTGCATATGGCCATGTCTGAACTGGGGTGGCAGAGTGGGCTAAAGAATGGTGATGGATTAAACCCAGATCAGTCGACTGGGGGTGAGTGCTTGCAATGTTCAACACTCCGTCCATCATTCCCTTGGTTTTTGCTTTGTTCGCCATAAGTTGGCAGGGTATGCTCAGACGTGAGTCCCTTGCTCACTTTGCCACTGGATTCAAGCAAGCCTGGCTGAAGACGGCTGAAATGCCAGAAACCGGTCCTAGGAAGCTTGTTTCCGGTCCAGGGAAGACATGGCTTGGCAGTTCGGGTTGGACTATTCCCATGAGGCACAGGGTCAGACTGATTTGCATATGGCCATGTCTGAACTGGGGTGGCAGAGTGGGCTAAAGAACGGTGATGGATTAAACCCAGATCAGTCGACTGGGGGTGAGTGCTTGCAATGTTCAACACTGCGTCCATCATTTCCTTTGGTTTTTGCTTTGTTCGCCATAAGTTGGCAGGGTATGCTCAGACGTGAGTCCCTTGCTCACTTTGCCACTGGATTCAAGCAAGCCTGGCTGAAGACGGCTGAAATGCCAGAAACCGGTCCTAGGAAGCTTGTTTCCGGTCCAGCGAAGACATGGCTTGGCAGTACGGGTTGGACTGTTCCCATGAGGCACAGGGTCAGACTGATTTGCATATGGCCATGTCTGAACTGGGGTGGCAGAGTGGGCTAAAGAACGGTGATGGATTAAACCCAGATCAGTCGACTGGGGGTGAGTGCTTGCAATGTTCAACACTCCGTCCATCATTCCCTTGGTTTTTGCTTTGTTCGCCATAAGTTGGCAGGGTATACTCAGACGTGAGTCCCTTGCTCACTTTACCACTGGATTCAAGCAAGCCTGGCTGAAGACGGCTGAAATGCCAGAAACCGGTCCTAGGAAGCTTGTTTCCGGTCCAGGGAAGACATGGCTTGGCAGTTCGGGTTGGACTGTTCCCATGAGGCACAGAGTCAGACTGATTTGCATATGGCCATGTCTGAACTGAGGTGGCAGAGTGGGCTAAAGAACGGTGATGGATTAAACCCAGATCAGTCGACTGGAGGTGAGTGCTTGCAATGTTCAACACTCCGTCCATCATTTCCTTTGGTTTTTGCTTTGTTCGCCATAAGTTGGCAGGGTATGCTCAGACGTGAGTCCCTTGCTCACTTTGCCACTGGATTCAAGCAAGCCTGGCTGAAGACGGCTGAAATGCCAGAAACCGGTCCTAGGAAGCTTGTTTCCGGTCCAGGGAAGACATGGCTTGGCAGTTCGGGTTGGACTGTTCCCATGAGGCACAGGATCAGACTGATTTGCACATGGCCATGTCTGAACTGGGGTGGCGGAGTGGGCTAAAGAACGGTGATGGATTAAACCCAGATCAGTCGACTGGGGGTGAGTGCTTGCAATGTTCAACACTCCGTCCATCATTCCCTTGGTTTTTGCTTTGTTCGCCATAAGTTGGCAGGGTATGCTCAGACGTGAGTCCCTTGCTCACTTTGCCACTGGATTCAAGCAAGCCTGGCTGAAGACGGCTGAAATGCCAGAAACCGGTCCTAGGAAGCTTGTTTCCGGTCCAGGGAAGACATGGCTTGGCAGTTCGGGTTGGACTGTTCCCATGAGGCACAGGGTCAGACTGATTTGCAAATGGCCATGTCTGAACTGGGGTGGCAGAGTGGGCTAAAGAACGGTGATGGATTAAACCCAGACCAGTCGACTGGGGGTGAGTGCTTGCAATGTTCAACACTCCGTCCATCATTTCCTTTTGTTTTTGCTTTGTTCGCCATAAGTTGGCAGGGTATGCTCAGACGTGAGTCCCTTGCTCACTTTGCCACTGGATTCAAGCAAGCCTGGCTGAAGACGGCTGAAATGCCAGAAACCGGTCCTAGGAAGCTTGTTTCCGGTCCAGGGAAGACATGGCTTGGCAGTTCGGGTTGGACTGTTCTCATGAGGCACAGGGTCAGACTGATTTGCATATGGCCATGTCTGAACTGGGGTGGCAGAGTGGGTTAAAGAAAGGTGATGGATTAAACCCAGATCAGTCGACTGGGGGTGAGTGCTTGCAATGTTCAACACTCCGTCCATCATTTCCTTTGGTTTTTGCTTTGTTCGCCATAAGTTGGCAGGGTATGCTCAGACATGAGTCCCTTGCTCACTTTGCCACTGGATTCAAGCAAGCCTGGCTGAAGACGGCTGAAATGCCAGAAACCGGTCCTAGGAAGCTTGTTTCCGGTCCAGGGAAGACATGGCTTGGCAGTTCGGGTTAGACTGTTCCCATGAGGCACAGGGTCAGACTGATTTGCATATGGCCATGTCTGAACTGGGGTGGCAGAGTGGGCTAAAGAACGGTGATGGATTAAACCCAGACCAGTCGACTGGGGGTGAGTGCTTGCAATGTTCAACACTCCGTCCATCATTTCCTTTTGTTTTTGCTTTGTTCGCCATAAGTTGGCAGGGTATGCTCAGACGTGAGTCCCTTGCTCACTTTGCCACTGGATTCAAGCAAGCCTGGCTGAAGACGGCTGAAATGCCAGAAACCGGTCCTAGGAAGCTTGTTTCCGGTCCAGGGAAGACATGGCTTGGCAGTTCGGGTTGGACTGTTCTCATGAGGCACAGGGTCAGACTGATTTGCATATGGCCATGTCTGAACTGGGGTGGCAGAGTGGGTTAAAGAAAGGTGATGGATTAAACCCAGATCAGTCGACTGGGGGTGAGTGCTTGCAATGTTCAACACTCCGTCCATCATTTCCTTTGGTTTTTGCTTTGTTCGCCATAAGTTGGCAGGGTATGCTCAGACATGAGTCCCTTGCTCACTTTGCCACTGGATTCAAGCAAGCCTGGCTGAAGACGGCTGAAATGCCAGAAACCGGTCCTAGGAAGCTTGTTTCCGGTCCAGGGAAGACATGGCTTGGCAGTTCGGGTTAGACTGTTCCCATGAGGCACAGGGTCAGACTGATTTGCATATGGCCATGTCTGAACTGGGGTGGCAGAGTGGGCTAAAGAACGGTGATGTATTAAACCCAGATCAGTCGACTGGGGGTGAGTGCTTGCAATGTTCAACACTCCGTCCATCATTTCCTTTGGTTTTTTCTTTGTTCGCCATAAGTTGGCAGGGTATGCTCAGACGTGAGTCCCTTGCTCACTTTGCCACTGGATTCAAGCAAGCCTGGTTGAAGACGGCTGAAATGCCAGAAACCGGTCCTAGGAAGCTTGTTTCCGGTCCCGGGAAGACATGGCTTGGCAGTTCGGGTTGGACTGTTACAATGAGGCACAGGGTCAGACTGATTTGCATATGGCCATGTCTGAACTGGGGTGGCAGAGTGGGCTAGCGAACGGTGATGGATTAAACCCAGATCAGTCGACTGGGGGTGAGTGCTTGCAATGTTCAACACTCCGTCCATCATTTCCTTTGGTTTTTGCTTAGAGTTATTCTTACAACACAAACATTTAATTAAAATCTACAGAAACATGACCCAATTTGTCATGAGGACTTTCACAGTCTAACCAGCAAATGTTGCCACAAATGGTATCCAATCTCAGGGTACAGCAACTAAAATTTCTCTACAAACATTACACTCGGTAATGGGCAAAATGCCCATAAAACGTGAACAAATGCCATTCTGGGTAGCTCAGAAAATTACTCAGCTAGAGGCAGTATTCCCGAATACTACCCCATTTGAAAAGCACCGACTGCTGACAATCTGCTTGCCCATGGGGATAACACCACAAGTAGAGAATTGTACCTCTTGGGGTACAGTCTTTGCTGCCATATATACCAAGACACATGGTATTCCTTCGTTGGCAGTAATACCTGATATATTGAGACAAATACAAAATGAATGCGAAGCAGAACCTGCCCTGAAAGTAGGAATGAAGTAACTAACTAACAACAACCAGGTATCAGCCATTATACTAGCTAATATTAAAGGGGAAGCAGCTTCAGTGGCTATCTGCCAACGCCTAAGGGAGTTCAGTCTTGTTGATCAACAACACGAACTGCCCAAAATAATTGAAACTGCATATGCAGAATTAGGCCGAGACAGTTTGGGTGAAAGCTTTAAAACCACAACTGATGGGCAGTTCTGAAAAGGACACTTCAAAGCAGACACCTGCTTCTTCTAAAAAGAAGTGGGAAAAGAAAAAATAAAATAGATTTAAAGGAAACAGATCTCAGTCCTGAGGTAGATCTCCTCCACAGGAGCACTCTGAAAAGAGGTATAAGCTTAGGAATTGGGATAACATTAGGATACCTGACAGGTATCAGGATACTGATACACGTTCCTTTCAGGGCTCGACGAAAGCATCCGAGAGAGAAGGACGGTCAGAACATAAAGAAGAGCGTGCAAAGTCCAGAGACAAACAGCAAGCCCAAGACTACACTTCTAAAAAAGAAGACAAGCCAAAATAAAAACCTCAATTTAAGAAGAAGAAAGTTGCAGGTCTGAAGATCAGACATGCCCAGAATTCTGGGGACGCAGCTTCTGAATGGGGAATGGGCTCAGACGATACTTGACAGCGCGGCAGAAGTAACAATAGCTCTCCAGAACCTGAAGGAATTTCTAGTGACAGTGGACTTGAATGATTACATCACGGTGGAAACACCAGAGACCAGGGTGAGCGTCCCACATAAGTAACACGAGATAACACTCCAGACGAAGGGGGACAAGCCCAGGAAAGTTAAAGGTGTCTTTTGGGAAAATCTTTCATCTGGGTATGACATCCTATTAGCAGAACAAGATTGTCCGCCAGCATTCGTTATGGAGGGGGAAGATATAATTTTTCCAGCTTTCTCCGGCCTTGTTCCCATACCCCTTTAATATGCATATGCACGGGAGTGGGCAGTAGCCCTTGCTCCAGCATTATATAAAAATCACGCTGGATGGGATGAGGACTCAACCCACCACGTGATCCCGTTAAAAGTTTCACTAAATGCTCAGAGGCAGTACCCTATAAAGCAAGAAGCTAAAAAACAGGTCAGGGAGATCTTAGATCAACTTGAATACCAGGGGGTGATCGAAAATTGCACCTCACCAATGAACAATCCTTTATTTTCCCGTATCAAAACCTGACAGTACATATCGTCTAGTTTTAGATTACAGACATTTAAACACTTGCACAAAGACATTCGCTGTCCAAAATGCACATAGTGCCGCATTAATGAATAACATTGTACGGAAAAATGTCAAAACTACACTTGAAATCTCAAATGGATTTTTCTGCCAAAATATAGCGCCTGAAAGCAGGTATTTGACTGCATTCTCAGCGTTGGGGTCGCACCGACAATTTTGTCAGCTCCCCCAGGGGTATAAGAACAGCCCCATGGTATTTTCAGCAAGGATAAGTGAGTTACTACAACATTTTGATGAGTAAGCATTGTCCTATGTGGATGATATTTATCTGACGGACGATGACTTGATGAGGCACTTGACCAGGGCGAGCACCATTATTATGAGATTCGCTTCTGAGGACTACAAATGTAACTTTAAAAAATCAAAAATAGCCCACTTCAGTGTCCTGTTTCTTGGATACGAGTTGTCTAGTGAAGGGAAAAGCCTGGCAGCTAACTTTTTAGAAAAGTGTGCACTGCTCCAACCTCCAAAAACATTAAAAAACTTACAATCAATACTGGGATTCCTACATTTCGGCAGAACATACATTTTGGATTACGCAGAAAGAGTAAAACCTTTCTACGACTTAATAAAACCTGACTTTTCAGTTAGATATTGGATACAGGAACATTCAAACATCCTTTGTTCATTATAAGAAGACATGATTGCTTCTAAACACTTACAAACACGCATAAACATATGCAACTTAGTGATCCATGTTATAGCGGGTCAATGCGGGTACACTTATTTAACCTTCAATGAGGCGAAACTGTACCAATCGCATACAAATCACACCTGTACACAAACGCAGAAATGCGTTTCACTTCAACTGAAAAAATCCGGACAGTAATTCAGACCGCTGTAGCAAGAGAAAGAACACTGGCTCAGGGGAAACGCATAATTATCATAACCACGGTCCGTTACAAAGGCTAGCATTCCAAATGCATATCCAAATGCAAGATGGATACAATGGGCTAATTCTCTTACTGCAACGGACGTTGAATACAGATTTGATACAAGTCTAAAAACACAGGCATTCCTGCAATACGAACAAGAATATCCTCTACCTAATGAAATATTGCCTCTAGATCAGTATGAAAATATTATGTACACTGTCAGATCTGTGCAACCGGCCATAGGTAGTAAGCAGCAATACAGCGCAGCGTCTGCAATCGTTAAAGGTCGCTTGCAGGATGGCAAGTTCTGTCCGAGTTGCACTAAAACGCAATCTCTAGGAGACTGCAAGGCACAGTTGGCAGAGTTAAAAGCACCGATACTGGCACTTGTAAATACGGATCACGAATTCCCCACACTAATCGTGTGTGATTCCTTTTACTGTGTACAGTCGTACAATGAGTACTTACATCATTGGGAACAAAACTGATTTAAAGATGCAAAAGGTTGCACAGTTAAGCATAAAATGCTAAGGGCACAGGTAGTGGAGTTGAAAAACGAACTACCAAGGGCTCACGTGATACACACACTGAGTCATCAACTTGATGGCGTTCACGTTGAAGGGAATTCATTGGCTGATGAAGCTGCGAAGGGGGCTGTACGCACGGCTTCTGTAGCTGCAATCACTCGTTCCAAAACGTGGGTAGACGGCGAGATAATGGTAGCTGTCAATGCTTCACGCAAAGGCAGCACAGCAGTACCTAAAAAATTTCCACTCAAGTACTCCTACAAGTTAGATGCACAAAACATTCCATATAATCAGATTCCTGGAGTGGGGATAGGGTAATACCAAATATGGATCATAGGCAAGGTTTAATACTAGTAGCACACAAGGGTTTGGGCTCTGCGCACACAGGCGTAACAGCGACTATTTCTTTATTGAAACAGCGCTACTGGTGGCGTGGTCTAACAAAACTAACTAAGGACTATGTCTTGAAATGTGACATCTGCCAGCAGATGAAGGGATCCACCATTACACGCCCAGCACAGACACCACTGTTAAAATCAGACTAACCTCTCGCATGTGTGTATTTGGATCACTGCAGCTCCTTACAAACTGATGGGGCTAAAAAACATATCATGGTTGCAGTCGTTTAATGCTCCAGATGCCTCTGGGTTTGACCTCAGCGCTCGGCTGACGCTCGAACTGTTATAAAAGATTTGCGAGTCTTTATCGGCACATACGCAGTTGGCACATTACATTCTGACCGTGGCCCGGTGTTTAGCTCTCGGGCTTACAACGAGGCCATGGAAAGTATGGGCGTAGTATTGCGGTACTCCTCTCCGTACCATCCTGAGGGAAATTTGGTCATGGAGAGAAAAAAACGTGACTTAAAGCAATCTTTAACAGCTAGGGTATTAGGCAAGGGCGGTAGTTGGGTCAATCACTTATATGGGGTACAGAGAGCCCTAAACAATCAGCCAAGAAGTTCTCTAGGGGGTGTCACGCCATATGAGGTCCTATTTGGGACGCGAATGTTGGTACCTGATCTTGATTTTGAAGGCACAGTGACAGATGGGAAACCATTTGATATCCATGATCGTTTGGGTGTTTTACAGGATCTAAAAGAATCCAGGACAAGACAAATGAACGTCCTTTCAAAACAGACCGCCACTGGGGAAGTCAAGGCAGTCACAGCAAGACCTCTCTGGATCCCAAAAGTCAGGGATCTGGTCAGAGTGAAGCGGCCAAAAAAGAATTTGGACCAGCATACAGAATCCTGTCCTAGCAGTACACAGAACTGTGCTGCTCCCGACTCTTGCCGGAAAAAAGGAGAAAAGATTTGTCTCAATCGACTTAATCAAACCACATTATGTGGTTGATAGAGAACAGTAGGCCTCGTGGACTCCACAGTAGCAGACGCCCTCCTCTCGCTACAATCCAAGAAGTTCAAACAGAAAGACTCATCACTTTGAAGAGCCTCTTGTACGTAATGAAGGACTGTGCAACAGTGCAATGGAACTAGTTCCTCTTGAACCCGAAGTATAACTTCAAATACAAAGTCAAAATAATTCACAAGTTGTGATTAGACCGAACACAGACATCTACGTCAACATACCGCGAAGAGAGCAAAATACAATTTCAACAAATCCCGATGCAATTCCAACAATTAATCGAACTGCTTCTGGCTACTTCTTGAACTTTGATAAGTTTTCCCTGGATCCAAGCGAACCGGAAACGACGCCAGCCAAACGTACAAGCATCAAATCAAGAACTTTTTTCATTCTCTTCAAAAGACATACCTGGTATTGCCTCGGGTAGAACTCTGGGTAATTTCTGGGTTACTGTTTTTCTTTTCTGTCTAGGCTTAGTAATAACTTTTAGTATGCCTATTAGTGGACGATACCTCCAGCAAAGCTCTACAGCCCCAAAAGTCAACTTGATTTTAAAGCCACATCAATCATCACACCGTGAACAAAGAGACTTGTCATCAGTGAACATTCCAGCAGTTCCTATACCGGATGGTATAGTTTGGGACAAGTTTGATTTCAACATTTTTGGCCCGACAGAACTTCCTCATTTATTAGGTCTCGCCTAGCATTGCAGCATGCGTGCGCTGCTCGCTCGGCGAGACATATTGTGAGAGAGGAGATTTCAGAAGGGGACTTGAAGCCCTGCCCATCATTTTCATTGGGTCGCGTCAGCGTTTATGCTGAACGCTGGCTTCCCATTGAAAAGGATGCTTTTTGGTCAGTGCCCTTTCTCCCTTTTGGACAGCCCATTCGGACTGAGTCGTCTGCTTCACGGCTGTTGTGAAGCAATTTCTTATCTTTATGGGGCCATCTGTTTCTAATTAGCGTGGTTTCTCTTTAAACACGCTCTCGAAGGGGTTGTTAGGGATGGAGACGAGAGCGGAGCTGGGCGCTGCCCTCTCTTTGAACATGCTGGTGCAATGGGTTGTTCAGGGAGGGGGAGAGAGCGAGCCAGGTTGGTTGGCCTCTGATGTGAGGTACGTTTAGGTTTCCTTGCAGAAGGTTGCAGCTGCCAAGCCCGCTATGAAAGGGCCCATTGTCCGCGTGAAGCCGGAGCTGGCTAAAGCTGATGCGCTCTGCTTGGGAATGAGTTAGAGCCGTTTGCCAGGTGGAGCTCAGCCCCATTTACCTGGCACTTTGGTCTCCTGGTTCCTGTGAGGCTGCTCCCGGATACCCCCTGTGAACTGCTCCTTCCCGCCCACCTGACGGGGCCTGCGCTGCCCGAGGATGTTGCCGGCAGCGCCGCGGTGATGATCGAGCTCAGCCGCTCCCGAGTCCTGGGCATGGCAGGCTGTGTATGCGGCGAGGAGCCGGCCACCCCCTGGGAAGAGACTGCGGAAAGCCCCGGGGAGGAGGAGAGCCCCGGTGAGGCACTGAGCCTGCAGGACATCCTGCGGCTCTACAACCAGCCCATCAACAAGGAGCAGGCATGGGCTGTGTGCTAACAGAGCTGTGCCGCCCTGCAGCGGGGGCGCCGGGCCAGGATCGCTGGCCCGGCCGATATCTGCAAGGACGACACTGTCAGCACCGAGCTACCGGAGCCCCAGCGAGGGGGCAGTTCTGCAGTCACAGGTGAGGAGCCCCGGCCCAGGGCACAGTGCCCTCCGACGCGGCTGCCACTGCTCAGCAGCACACGCACCGTGCCCAGCAGCACATTCACGCACCCTGCCCGGCAGGACATGTACCCTGCCCGGCAGCACACGCATGCACCCACCCTGCCTGGCAGCACACACGTGCGTCCCGTGGTGCTAGTTCACTATAGGTGCTGCTGTGATTTCCTCTAGTGCTTTGAACTGTCTCAACTCAGTAATAATGCTGCCCTCCTCATGCCTGGGTTGTGTGGGCCACAGAGCGCTCCTGAGCATCGCGCTCTTGTGCTTTTATTTGTGACCCTGACATCCCGTGTGTTACGTTGTTGGTTTGGGTGAAGAGTGCGGTGATCAGTGACAACTCACGGGCTGCAAGAGTGTCATTGAGTGATTTTTAAATCATTTTTAACTTTTCTATTTACTGCTTGCTGCTCAACACTTTCTCCCGTTTTAAATTACATTGGAGCTGCGGTGCCCGTCCGTGCGAGCGGGCCCGCCTCCTTTTGGGTCAGCGCTGTAGTTCTCCCCTGCAATTTGTTTTAAATTCACGCTGGCGCGAGCGCGCAGCGTGTGTTACGTTGTTGGTTTGGGTGAAGAGTGCGGTGATCGGTGACAACTCACGGGCTGCGAGAGTGTCATTAAGTGATTTTTAAAATCATTTTTAACTTTTCTATTTACTGCTTGCTGCTCAACACTTTCTCCCGTTTTAAATCACTTTGGAGCTGCGGTGCCCGTCCGTGCGAGCGGGCCCGCCTCCTTTTGGGTCAGCGCTCTAGTTCTCCCCTGCAATTTGATTTAAATTCACGCTGGCGCGAGCGCGCAGCGTGTGTTACGTTGTTGGTTTGGGTGAAGAGTGCGGTGATCGGTGACAACTCACGGGCTGCGAGAGTGTCATTAAGTGATTTTTAAAATCATTTTTAACTTTTCTATTTACTGCTTGCTGCTCAACACTTTCTCCCGTTTTAAATTACATTGGAGCTGCGGTGCCCACCCGTGCGAGCGGGCCCGCCTCCTTTTGGGTCAGCGCTCTAGTTCTCCCCTGCAATTTAATTTAAGTTCACGCTGGCGCGAGGGCGCAGCGGGCGCGGCAAGCCCGTCTGCGCCCGTCAGCGCCAGGAACGCGCCAAGGGACCCGACCCCTGGTAGCGTGTGGTTTATATGCTATTCGCAGATGCCGTTATTGGGCCTTCGGCCTGAGCAGTCCAGGGAATGCACCCGATTCCTCTTTGACTGTGAGGCAAGAATGTACTCTTGTACTTATTGCCATTTTTCTACCTGTAGGTATGCTGGTAGAAGCGGTGGGATGAAGGGCTGTGCAGTTCCCCATGCTGGTTTTGGCAAGGGAGATTGCTCTTGGTCTGATGCTGCCTCCCGTTCTAGGGAGAAGCAAGCCCTTGAGCCTGAGGCGATTTCAGGGAATAGTTTTATGGGCATTCTCCTTAACGCCCGCTCAGTGGCCAAACATAAACATGAACTAGAATTGTTTTTAAGTACTTATAGCCCTGATATGGTCTTTATTACCGAGACCTGGACGGGTGCAGCATCTAGTCCTGACTGGAATACAGCCCTGCCCTTTGGCTATGCGTTATTCAGCCAGGATAGAACAGATAGCAGACGCGGCGGCATAGCTATAATCTATAGGGAAACACTGAAGGTTCAGGCTAGGGCAGTAGCCAACTTACATGCGGAAGCAATGCAATTTTGTATTAAATTAAAAGACATGATTGTTTTCCAAGGTCTGCTGGTCTATCGGCCGCCAGGCCCCAGAGCCGCCTTTCCACTGGCTCTCCAGTCTCATCTGGAGTCCTGTACTGACTCTGAATTTTACTCCATTCTCGGCGATTTCAACTACCATTTGGAGCTTGATAATAATAATGATACCACCAGACTCTCAGATTGTCTGGCAGCTTTTCACCTGCATCAATTGGTTTCGGACTCCACACATACAGGTGGCAATACTTTAGATGGCTCGTTCTCTAGCCATCCCGACCTTTTATTCTGTAGGGCAGAATCCCTCCCCTGGACTGACCATAGAGCAGTGTTTTTTAAGGTTGGGGTTAAGTCAATGGCAGGGGGTGCTCCCCATAAACCCACTAAGATCTCGTTTAGGCGATGGAATAAGATAACCTGCGCTGACCTTACGGCCGCCCTGGACCATTCCCCCCCAATTTTAAATAGCAATAACGAGGTGGCAGCAACTCAGTTTAATGACTGGATCCTGGGAGCAATTAATCGTGTCACCCCCCTACAGGTTGCTACACGTAATAGACGCCCACCGGGTGCCCCTTGGTATGGACCAGAGCTTAAAAAGTTAAAAGTAGAGTGCAGAAGGCGCGAGCGACAATGGAGAGTGGATTATAGTAGGGTCAGCAAGGCAGCCTATAATGATGCCCTTAATAAATATAAACAGGCCATTCTGATGACAAAAAAGGCCTATTTTACCTGGAAAATTTCGGACGCTGGCAATTCTGCCAAAGAACTTTTTTAATCTGTGTCTTTTTTGGCCAAACCCATGCTGGCCCATTTGTTTAGTCCCGACCAGGCTTTTTGTGATCAGTTGGCAGCCTTCTTTCAAAACAAGGTGCAGACAATATATTACGACCTGGCCATCTCATCAAGTCCAATATGTGCTTCAGGTAAGCAGCAGACACCGTGTATGGAGGAGAACCTGTCGTGTAGTCTCACCTCCTTTGGTCCCCTGTCTAAGGAGGTGGTATTAGATCTGTTAAGATCTATCAAGTCAGGTTCAGCTACCGATCCCTGTCCCCCGCCAACTATGCATTTGGCGGATGAAAGGATCGGTTCCACCCACACGTCCCTGATCAATCAAGTTCTGGCTGCTGGGACCTATCCGGCTGCCTGGAAGACGGCCACTATCATGCCTCTTCTCAAGAAAGCCTCATTGGAGCCATCAGATTAAAAAAATACCGACCTATTTCGGGCCTACCATTGGTAGCTAATGTAACGGAAAGAGCTATAAATTTGAGCCTAACTGACCACTTAGACAAACATGACCTGCTTGACCGGTCCCAGCATGGTTTCCGGCCTAAACACTCTACTGAGTCGGCCCTTATTACGGCAGCTGAGGGAATTCGAGCAGCAGTTGATGGAGGGGGGAGGGCAATTCTTGTCCTTGACTTGTCTGCCGCTTTCGATACCGTGAATCACGCGGTATTGGTACAGCGACTAAAAGAGGTAGGGATTACTGAGCGGGCCTTGGCCCTCCTCTCCTTGTTTCTGGACGACAGAAAGCAGAGCCTAAATTGGGCGGGCTTACAATCGGGTAATTTTACCCTGCCTTGCGGTGTCCCACAAGACTCTGCCCTCTCCCCGACCCTCTTCAATGTGTATGTCAGGCCATTGGCCAGAGTAGTCAGGAAACATGGCTTCACCCTTGTGTCCTATGCTGATGATTCACAATTGGTGATATCAGTATCTGACAATCCTGAGATAGCAGCGGCCAAATTTCATGCCTGTCTAAAGGATGTCATGGAATGGATGCGCCAGAGCTTCCTAAAGATAAACACCGAGAAGATAAAAGTCATGGAATTTGGTAGGGGCTCTCCTCTGTGGAGTTCTCTGTGGTGGCCACCTGAGGCCGGGCAATGTCCTCTACCGGTCACTAAGGTGAGGAACTTGGGGGTGATTTTTGACGATAAGCTGAATATGTCAGCCCAGGTCAACAGTTTAACTTCCTCCTGTTTTCTTCTGCTAAAAATGCTGCGAAAAATCTTTCCTTTCATTCCTCAGGCGTTGCAGAAAACAGTAATGGCTGCTCTCTTTATGTCCAGATTGGACTATTGTAATGCTATGTTGCTGGGTATTGATAAGTACCAGGTCTGTAAGATTCAATCACTGCAAAACGCTGCGGTTCGTGTCATCTTAAACCTACCTAGGGGACACCCCACTTCCAAGGGAAGAAGGTCACTCCACTGGCTTCCGGTCCAGCAGAGAATTGAGTTTAAGTCGCTCTGTCTGGTGTACAGGGCACGGTTTGGTGGGGGTGCAACTGACAGGAGGGATAGGTTTAGGCCCTATACTCCTTCTCGTGACCTGCGTTCGCCCAGTCTTGGCCTCATCTGCACCCCCAGATATAGACTGGCAAGATGGGGTGGTCGCTCATTTGCCAGCTGTGCAATTAAACTATGGAATAAGTTACCAGTGGCCATGCGACTTCAACAGAACTTCTTGTATTTTAGGAAGGCCCTGAAGTCTCAGTTGTTTAACATTTACTAGCGACTTGTGCTTCTCTCCACTGACCTGTACACACTTCAGCGCCAAGACGCCGTATGGCATTCGATACTTGTATAGCGCACTACTCACCCGCAAGGGTCTCAAGGCACTTGTACGAATACCACTGTGGAACCCATCCTGGCTTTCCCTGTGAGGCATCCACTCCTGGGCACCCCCAAGGTGGAGGCCAGGCATCCTTAGCGTTGTGGGGGCCGTTGTGGAGCTTAAGCAAGCTATTGCCTAGAGTTGCAGAGTGGGACTCCATGATTGGAATAGGCACCGAGGCGAGAATTATCAGGTCCGTGGAATTTTTGAGCCCAAGACCCGCCGAGGCGGGGAATTGAACCCTGGTCCCAGGCTAGACCTCTGCATCAGGGTCTGCCGCTCTAATCATTGATCCACAATTCTCCACTTATACTTATCCCAGCATGTATCCTTAAAGGAGCCAGGCCTTCATACTTCTCTGGCCTACAACATCTTTCTTGTAGTAAGTCTCCTGCCCTCTGCGTTCCCCCGTCTATTGGTATGGCCCACCCACCTATAATAATGAATAGGCAAGTCATTAATACTAAGGTAATGTCCAAAATAACAAACTCGACATCCGTGCTCACATTCTCAAAACATCCCCTCATGCTGAGGTGAGGGCAGCCCTCCTGTGGGAGCTCTATCCATATGCAGGGCTTGGCCCAGCACACCATCTTCCTTCTGCTCTGAGGATAACATGACAGCGACGCAAATCTGGGCAATCTGTCATTATCACCACAAATTAGTGGGATATTTAAGAGGGCGCTAGAACGCTGCAAATCAGTGTCTGTACCACGTGAAGGTATCCGTGCTACTACAGCTTGGAGTGATGTGCGTTGTACCTTACTGCTATAGTGTCCTGGAAACTATGTAATATGGGTTTGACAGTGAGTACAGAAAGTGTGCGAGATGGTATTGGCAGTACTCCTGTGTCTAACCCTTTTGATGTATTAGGCACTTTGATTATTTGCTGTGCAAATAATCTGTAACTGTATAATTTGTGTAGGAGTCTTGCCGTGTGCTAGGGGACATTGGCAATACACGACTATGGCACTGTGTGACTGGCCCACGGCACTGCATTTGCTACAGTGCCCTGCCTCTGTTTGATGGTTGGGGTTTGGAATTATACATTGTAGTTAAATCTGCGGGCACAATGGTCTAGCTGTGCCATAGCATCTTGGAGTACAATTTGGCATTTTGACAAGGCGTTGTGTGAAGACAGCACTTAGAGTATAAAAATGACATAAGTGTATTTGTAAAGCTCTGTTCACCCAGAATAGCCCCCAGAGCTTGATGGTGCCTGGCACGCCACACGTCTAGGTATACAAATCCTTTACATCTAGCAATACGACAACGAATATTATACAGTCCTGTTCCCCTGAACATTGGAAAATAAGCATTGGCATAGCAATAGGTCTCGTTTTTTCGAAACTTTAACATATTTGTATTGTAAATGACAATGTATTTTATTATTGCAGGTTTTTTAAACAAATAAATAAAAGACATTGCCATTTACAATGTCATAGCTCAAAATCTCGCAAGTACGAGACCTATTGCATTGCAAATGCTTGTGTACCCTTCCTCTTAGTGAAAGGCCCAGTACCATTTACAATACTGATAACTCACACTAGTACAAATGCAATGCGATAGATTTCGTAGTTACAGAAAAGTTAGCTATTGCCATTTTGCATTAGAGCATTTTCTTTATGTTTTTCACATAGGAAAAAAAAAACAATGTCATTTACAATGCCAAAAGCTCAAGATAATATAATTGCGAGACCGATTGCATTGTAAATGCTTGTTTAAAATTTCATAAAGTGATATCATTACCTCCAGTACTTTTTCTGATGATTGGGACACTGATACTGTTAGTAATATGTTGTCTGATTTAGAAAAAACTGCTGCATTTCCGAACACTGAAATGATAGAAAGTAATTCAGACTATGACACTTTGTACTGTTATCAACAATATGGTCATCATTTTCTACACAAATCAATTTCACCTAGAAATGTATTTGAATACCATCAATAGGAGCATTGCCCAACACCACCAAAGAGTAGTTCACATACCTTTGCACAAACATTTTCATATTTTTCAGGGTTTAACACCTCTGACCTGACCTCATATTATTATATGGTTACACCAACATCCACACTGAAAATTATACTGACTAACACCAAACAGATTTACTCTGTTTCCTTTATTGCCCAACTGTCTGAACAGGGGTGTGACTTATGGAAAGACACAATAGACTTAAAATCAGTCAGGGGATCTATGGACTGGCAAGTCCAGGGAACAGAAGCGCTATTTAGAGCATGCCTCATTTCACAGCAGATAATATTTCTAAATGAAACTGTGCAACAGACATCCTGTCTTGGATTAGCCTAGATGAAGGATCTGGACACACCCTGGTTTCCAACACCAACACTGGGGTGGCAAAATTCTACTATAAAGGAATGGGCAACAGTAGATGACATTTTACAGTACAACAGAACAGACCCCAATTGGAAAGAATGGGTAGTTTGGCCCTAAGACACGAACATATGTCATAAAAGATTCTTGGGTATCACCAAAGGGTTAAGTATCCACAGGCCAGACCCACGTTATATACAACGAGAACACCCGGGGGTCGTGGCATCCTATAGTGTTGGGAAATTGTGCCTTGATTGGCTAGAAAACAGAAGTGAAACAACACTAATCTTTACTCTCACAAGACATGGATCTTAGAGATTTTTTATTAGGTCCCAGAAAGACACGTCA
This sequence comes from Triturus cristatus, assembly GCF_964204655.1. Taxonomy (NCBI): domain Eukaryota; kingdom Metazoa; phylum Chordata; class Amphibia; order Caudata; family Salamandridae; genus Triturus; species Triturus cristatus. Next base: position 880,836,749 of record NC_140589.1, read on the forward strand.
GAAATGTTTCATATATGCTGGCATTTATGCAGCCTATAATGAAATCTAGAAAATATCCCAACAAGAGGCCGCAGAGATAATACGGGAATTAGACCATATTAACTTAGAAAAATCGTTAGCTGTGGTAGACAATGGATTAACAACTTTGTCCTCCAGGATATATTCTTTAGGCAACATTGTGTCTTCTGCGATAGACATCCTAGAACAAGATTTGGCCATATTACAACACAGGCAATCTCAATTACATTCTATCATGTTATTGAGCTGGACGCTTTAATCTGTGCGTGCAGGCTTTGTGCCTTGGCGTTTTATAAACAGTACGTGTCTCTTTTCTAAATATAATCTAACAGAAAAACAGGTTGAAATGGCACAAAGGGGAGCTAAATAATCAATGCTGCGTATTGAAAAACTGGACTGACTACCATTTACAGTAGCGGAAGCTCCGTCTACTGAATGGCTTATCCATGGCCACATAACTCTACCGGTCACTACTTTTCAGTTTCATTACTGCCTAGAGCAAAGGCAGGCGGGCAGTAATGAAAAATTTGGTAAAGATTACATTAAGGAATCCTGGGATTTACCGTATAGATTTTGATGCCGGAGTGGGAATCGAGAAGTGTTTCTAAGTGGTACAAACTGCAAGAACGTTTTGAGCGGTTCTCTCATTTGCCGGGACATTTCATTGCACTGATCTTGTAATGGGTCGGTAGCAAACTTGTCCTGCCACATGAAAAGGACTCCAGCTGCCATGATTAAATCAGTGTTCAAGCTACTCTTGAATGGGAGTTATTTGATGCTGAAAATGAACAAAGTTGCTGTGGTATGCTTCCGGCAATTGCCTGTTTGGTCACTGTGAATTCCAGGGATACTTGCTGTATGCAAGTATTGTTTCCTCCGAAAAATACAGTCAGGGTGGTGCCGTTATGGCCTTCGCTGAATGTTTCATTCATACAATTTGATACTTTTAGCAGACTGAAAGCCATGCTTTTACAGCAAACTGTACCCTTTTAACCTTTGGCTCGAGAAATCTTTGATCTTCAAATAGCAAGGACCTCAACTGAGATACATGCACTTATACGTACCAACTGCCCCATTCATTTCCAAGAAATGGTGGGTCGTATCTTCAATATGTCTGATACAAGTGGTATTGTACACCTATTTAAGACCATAGGGTCAGGATTCCTTAGCACCTTTCAGACAATCCTCGGAGTTATTCCAAACTTTATACACTCCGTATTTGGAAGCATTTTTGGAGGTCTGCCTCTGATCCTGCTCTCAATAACTGGAATCCTGATTTTCTTTTCCCTGCTACGCAATGGGCGGCCCTATCACCAACGAGATGGCAAAAGCGCTCCTGGAGCAAAAATACCTTGAACGAATGGTACAACATCTGGGCACACCTCGCCTACGAGAACTAAGTTCTTCTTGGTTCCTATTGTTTAGACCAGTCTGGATGGACTGCATCTTACCTGTTCTTCAATGCCTGTTTTGCAGTGAAGAATGCGTGTTGGACCTCTGTCTAACACTAGCGATCAACACGCCTGCGGACTTGAGCGCGAGGTTGGGTTCCTTGAGGTCCCATACTCGGCAATGTTCCCAGCGTATCCCTATCTTGACAACTGCATTCCTCGAGAACCTGCAGGTGCCTTTTAGAACTGGGGTGAGCTTCAGCTCCACCGTTAGCACCGAGGTATCGACTACAGCACCGGCTGGCTCTCCACCAGCTGTTGGCAGCACTGAATTTCATCCATGCTCTATAATTGGCTCATTGTGTGCTGGGAAAGAATTCGGATTTTCCTTTTTCATTTCAGAAACTCTGCTAAAATTGGAACACTTCCTAAAATTGACACTTTCACTAAAAAAGCATGGCCTTCTAAGAACGCTTGTAGTGGTTCAACTTATATAATCGAACTCATTTAGGACTGTGAATTAAGTAATATTTCAGAGAACATTTTCTCCCCTTTTTTAATTGTTTTTAAACTATTTAACGTTTTTTAAACATATTTTGAATGGCTCATTGATAATTTTATGCGCTGACACCTAGTAAAATGAGTATCTCACATATTATTGTTGAGTATTAGAAGGAGTGGGTGTTATGTTTCATATAGGTACCCTACTATAGGCCCAGGGAACATCATACCTTTTCACCTACATCACCTCCCCTATATTACTCACTAACAAGCCTTTTAAGGATAGAATGCCTTATAAGTATTCAACGCCTTTTATGGACTGAACCTTTTACCTAGTTCTAGGCCTGGGTGCAGAAGGAGGGTTTTTCCCGAACAATAGTGTCCTATGATCTCATCTTTAGACTGACACTGCACGAATGAATATTCATGAGGCTACTTGGAAACCAGGCAGGGGCTATACAGCACCTTCCTACTATCTACGCACAAGGTTAATCTCATACGTCATCCTCATACCCAACAATGGCTAACACAAGAACAAGGGACAAAGCCACTCTATATACTTTTCTCTATAAATACAGCACCTCTTGCTTTCAGTAGTTAAAGGGAACCGAGACTTCCAGGCCGACACACTCCAGCTGACAGTGGTCTGAACATCCCTTGCGGGGTGTCCAACTCGAGACCAAGAAGGGCTCCGACATTTTTCACACTTCAGGTAATGGGGTTCGACTAAACCTAGAGGGACTCTTGGCTACACACCTACTCATATGCTAGGTACACTTCGGTACATCTAGATAGGCATCGTAGGAGTGCGTGCACTTTTATCATGCATTTTATATTCATGTATTTATTAATGCGTATTGCAAAATGGTAGAACTGTACTATCCTTTTATATTCATAGTACTGCTACTCATATATCTCTGCTACTGTCTAATGGTTATTGCAGCTCATATATTTTACACGAGAATAACAACTGTTCAATAAACCTTTTATTGAAACGCCCAGACTGTCTATTCTGTGTAGCTCTGAGATTGACGAAGTTAGTGAGCATGAGTGACTGAGCGAATAGTAGTACATTGTTTCCATGATCTTGAGGGATCAGGGTTGTCGTGTTCTAAGGTTGCCAGAAACTAATCTCTCCCCGATAAGAGGAGACACTAGTGGCACTGTGAGCTAGCAAATGCAAAAACCAGCTAACATATTCGGGGGGGTGGGGGGGGGGGTTGCTCAGAGTTAGTCTGCCACCAATCCCACAGTGTATGTTATCTAAACGCGCAGGTCCTGCAGGGGCACTATAGGAACTACATGACAGGTGCACACAAAGGAGCTCCCCGCCATCCTCCTGGTGCAGACATTTCCTTCCAGCCTCTACAAAGCCTCCCAGCATCTATGACCCCACCATCTATTCAGCACCAGCCTTGGGGGGCCACCCTTGGCTCTGGATTTAAGATTTTCTTCTTGTCTGATAATGCAAGAAATCCATTGCTTCAGTATCTTATATTATACTTTGTCCAGCAGTGTCTCCTTTTAATGTGTGAGAAGCCCAATGGCAATTCTAGTCCTGATCATTAGACAGGACTGGAGAACCCAACTGACAGTGGGGCACTAGTGAGAAATCACAAAGGAAATAATACATGATTTAAAATGAAAGGTACAGGTTGGACTATCTTACTTCACTTAATTCCTCCAATCATTCTCTCATATAAATTCCGACTTTGCAGATACCTCTTACATTTCACGATGCGGCTGCCTTTTTCTCTGAAGAGGAGTGGAAGCTTTTGCAAGAGTGGCAGAAGGAGCTCTACAAGAATGTAATGAATGAAATTCACCAGGCCTTGATCTCACTTGGTAAGTATGCAATATCTGACTGTAGGTATTCTAAACGGAGTGAAGTGTCTATCCTGGGACCTCCTTTCAAGAAAAACAAGCATTGGCAAATGCAATAGGTATGGCTTTAATTTTGATTCCCGAGTAAAACATATTAAAAAAAACCTGCTGCAATATAAAATGAAAACAAAAGTGATTGTTTTCTGTACGGCATACATTAACTTGAACATGCATGCATCTTTTAGGGGGGATTTTGAACCCCATCTTCACATTACAGATTTATGGTGTACAACAATCACAATTTCATCACATCACAGTAGAACTAGGCTTTACAAGTATAGAACCATACATGCTACCCGAACAACTCTGCCTGGCACTAGACGGGTATAAAGCTAATCCTGCAAAACCGTTGTTTTACTTGAAAAATATATCTCCTCAATTCCGCCCAACTTGATATTATGGCTTCCGAACACATATAGGTTATTTCACAACACACCATTATTCTCTGTGTTCACACTGTTCGAATATTGGGACCTGTTGGCAAGGAAAAAGGGAGTTGAGTCCCACTCTTCTCCCATAACACCAATTATGCACAACCCTGATTTTCTTCCTTGAACGGTAGTTCAGTGATTTTAAAAATGGTGATCAGTTCACCCGCCTAGAGTAGGGTAACAGTTTTTGGAGGGAGAGCTCCTAGTTAGGCAAACATGCAGGGAACCGTTAAACCTAAGTTGGTGAGATGAGTGCCAAATCACTCAACTGTTACATTAGGTCCATAAGCGCGATATGAGGGATAAAACCGGTAGAGATAAAACACTACTTTAAACATAATACTGCCAGGGAAGAACAAAGAAGGGAATCTCCATAAACTGATTAATATCATAATACATAACATTAGCATTCTTACTTAACAGCTTGAGAGAAGGATCTGAGGGCAGAGATCTTGGACACAAAAGTAGGATCATATGGATACTAGTGGCAAAATCATCAATACGGTCCTAACACAAGGGAATATAAAGTATTACCAGGTGGCACTTTAACCCTACAAGTTTGAAAGCAATGTTTCAGAGCTCAGAAATGTGTTGGAGGGGAGATTGGGAAAAAGTATCTCCTATACATGTGGTAGACATGCACCCACTTCTAAAATTATTGGAAGTATTGCTCTAGATTAAAACAATAACAAGAATTGACTTGCCAATAGACCTGGTAATAATCCTCCTTGGGGATTGGAGTGATTAGAGCTTTTAGTTATTGTCAACAATGACAGAAGTTAGTACCATATCTGTAATTGGCTGCAAGACTAACTGTGCCTTATTTGTGAAAGTCTCATATCCCTGCCCATATCTCAATATGGTGGACAAAGTTATGGCATATATATGCAATGGAGCTACTTTCAGCCCTGGGCAACGTTAAAATGAATACATTTGAAAAAAACATGGCTTTTTTTTATTGATTGGTCTATTAGAATAGAACAAGTACAGGAAGTAGATACCTACTTTGATTAATAAAAGGCTAATTTAGGAGGGCTGTCTTCTACTCAAGAAGAAAGTGGTCATTACAATTATTTATAACAGATAAGTTTTTAATATATTCATGCTAATTATAAATGTAAATGCTAATTTAAGATGGAACTATTTATATGAACATTGAGATCAATGTAAGTGATGCTGACTTGACCCCTCTATTCCCAACACATTCTGCAAAGATGTAGCTTCTGTGTCCTGTATGCTCAGTGCTCAAAAACTACTCAACAAAGTTGTTTGAAAAAAAAGGGATTACCCTGGATAAAGCAAACAGCCTTCCACAAGAGCTAAGTCGGGATGATTTAATGTCTCCCAAGAAATACTTTTGTAGTTGGTTATCCAAGGAAGTTGAGAAGTTGTACGCATTTATGTTTTAGACTGTTATTGGTTACAGTTAACAGGAAACTAAGGCATAACAATGAGAGAGGTAAATGCATAGTAAATCTTATCACAATGAAGATGCTACCACAACACCCTTTCTAACCTCAAGTTATCTAGTACTATCTTTCATGTGTTCAGGTTTGGTTCATGGTGGGTAGGCACACCCTAATTTTCTTAGCTATTATTTTGTATCAGCTATCTTGTAGAATATTTCTTACTTGTATTCCTTTGAGCATTACAGCTGTGGTGGTGTTGTATCCACTACTGGATTTTGTGTTTCTATTTAATTACTAGAAATTATTGTAGAAAATACAATTCACTATAGTGTGGACATTGCAATATATTGCTAAGAAGCAGGGGTGTCATGAATCTACTCTTCATTGGGAAAAATCCTAGCTTCCCATCAACACACATTACAGAGACTTCTTGTAAACAGTGTACAGAGGCTGATGTTGTTAATCTTTGTGCTTGTTTGATCATATTTATGCCCTTTAAATATTTGTAGCATCTGTGTGAGATTTCTGCTTTGGCTTGCTGGTATAAATATCTCCAGATTGAACATATGTATGAAAACGATATACTAGTTGGATACTTAGAGACTAGTTCAGGCTTTTTTGTGGGAGTGTGTTGGGCATATAATCCAAAGACATGCAGTTCTAAATTCGATTACTGACCTTAAATTTGAATGTGATGGCATGCTGGAAATAGATGGCCTGGGTTAATAAGACTTCAAAGGAATGGTTATCTCTTATTAAATGAATGCTTGTAATCTAACAGACAGCCGACTTCAGAAAAAAATGCCTTTTCTTCATGTATAGTTTGCATCATATTCCCAAAAGGATACTTTGGATGGCCACAAAAAAGGCTATTTTTCAGTGGGTATAATATTGGGGGTTTGGATATGCTAAGTTCATTTGAGCACATGGTTTGTCAGGACAGTAGTTCCCTATATGCATAATAAAATGCTGTGATACCTGTGTACAGATTTGAGTCGTAGAGTGAAGGAGTGAATATTTGCTATCTGTCATGGATTCCGGATCGGGAAGTAGAAGAACCTATTGCTTAAATGTGTCAGGTTTGAAAATAATATCATGTTTAATAGTGGGGCTGACAGATAAATTAAACTGAAGTTGTCAAAAATTATTGATGATGCTTATATTTCATGCAGTGTAACACATAAGCTGCTGCGTTTGGTCTTTTATGGATGTGCTCTAGAGGAGCGGTTCTTAACCTTTGGACTTCAGTGGACCTTCCACTGAATCACTACTGGAATCCAAGATCGCTGGCCTAAGGAAATTCAGTGATTTGAACATCAAAACAATAAACAAAAATACAGAAATAAACGTGCATCAAAAATTACACAGACTATAAAATATTTTATTTAATTCACAAACAAAAAGAATATAAAAATCGAATTTTTAATGGCAAGGTTGGAACTATCAATATGTGGGTTTATTTCTAAAAGACACAGTAATATCCCCGAATCTAGTATATGATGTTGACTTTCTCTCTCCTAATTCCTGTTCTTAATTTTTGTTGCCCATGCAAGTCCTTCAACTGAGTCCACCAATCATCCGTACCTGAATTTTTTCTGTATTTCCACTGCTCTTAAAAATCAAGCTAAGGATACAAATTCAAAGTTTAGCATCAAATTTCAAATTCCTTCAGATTTAGTGAGTGTTGTAAATTTTTGAGGTTTGTTTTCTTATGTGTATATAATTTACTTATCTGCTAATAGCATTTCATCGGGGACCCTTTAAGTAGGCATCTTGGACAGACAGGGGTCCGCAGACTTAAGGTTAAGAACTGCTGCTCTAGATTCATTGCCATGTTTTCTTCAATAACAGGTCCTCTTATTGCAAACTCTCTCCTGACTTTGAAAGCTAAAGAAAAGGAAGATGTGGTTCACACCGTTCCTGAAAGATGGCTTAGCAGAAATAATTGTTATTCAGGTAAGTGAGAAGTAAAGACATATTGGTATTTCCATCATAAAATGCGAAAATGTGAGTTACCGTTGCAGCTCTGCATTTTCTTAGCAGCAGAACCCATTATGCCATGTTACTCCTTTCCAGACCCCTTTACTTTCGATAAAAACCCTGAAAACCCTTACTTTTTTATTTCACTCTTCTCATAAGGTGTATTATAAGTCGGGTACAGGAAGAAACCGTTTTGTCACATGAATGTTTACGATGTTAGCCGTGGCCCGTGCAGGTAAGAACGGTGGGGCTTGGTGGGGGGGATTTCGGCAGACGACTACGAGGGGAAATGAATTATTTATTTAATTTTCCCTCGTCGTCTGTTGAAATCCCCCCCACCCGGCCCCACCGCTCTTACCCGCACGGACCGCGGCTGTACGTGTTCATTTCCCCCATTCGCAACAGACTTGGCCACCAGCAGTGCTGTGATGTAGTGGATCTGTATTAAGTCTAGAAGAAACTTTTTAATTTGCCAGAGAAATTAGAGCAATATCAGTAATTTTGCATTACTCTTGTGACATGAAATTCCCCAAAATTATGCAATATGCCTGTTTGCGTAATATTGGAGTAATTTGGGGAAAAATGCCTACCCAAGAGCACAGGAACAGAGTGTGAGTGGCTGCCGGCTGCTGGTATTCCTGCTCTGTTGCATTTAGCACTATTTTCCTAGTGCAAAATGCATCCTCTGACTCATTTGGGACACATGGGAACATTTAGCATTAATAAAATATTGCTAAATGCAGGGTTTCAGTCCTCACGTAAAGCAGCGTAATCTCCCGTCATTTTGATGTAATTTCATGTAATTACTCTACAGCAAAATATGCCCACCCATAATGCAATTAGAGTGTCCCTTCAATGACCTTCAGGGTTTTTATACATGCTGAGCTGCTTTGTTTGCAAACCGTACTTTGATGCCGGTGCATTTTTAAAACCAACTTCAAGCACTTAACATTTAATCCTTCCCTTTATCCCAAGTGAGGCTACCATGGCCAGAACTCTTTGTGGAGTTTTAATAATAAATGCGGTTCAGTATAATCCTCTCACTGTAGCCCCCAGCTAATTTTTTATTTTCATACCCATTCACCTGAACCTAGGATGGATTCTCCTATTAATGGTACATATTTGATCCATCAGAGATCCTCACAACCTCCGAATTTAAAATATTTTTTCCTTAATCTGGGTTCAATACTTCTGTAATAATTGCTGCAGGTAAGCCTTAACAAACTCTAGATTTCCGCTAGATTTCCTATTAGTAAACAATTTTACGTGAGTCACGATGGGAGACTTTCTTTTACAGGTGATTCATCTTATTTAAATGCTCCGGAACGTTTCTATGAGAGACCATTTTTCACAGTGCAGGATTTGCATTACTATTTGTAAGTTTTGTAGCCTCTTCCTTACACTGCATCTATACTACGGTACCATGTTACCCTCATCCAGCAATAAGACTTCATGCCCTCACGTATCAACCCTATCTGCTGTCAGTCACTAGTCAGCAGTTGGTTCTCCTTAAAACAGTGGCACTATAACATAGTAACTCTCCCAAAATCCTATGATTTTGGGGTTTATCTCAAACCTCAGTGGCTTGCTGTTGTAAAGGATTGGCTCTACCATTCTGGACACGATACCAGGGACCTAGGAAGAACTACAGTTGAATTTATTTTCTGACAGCCTCAAAAGAATCTGACAGTCCAGCAAGTCTTGTAACACACCCCTACCCTACCCCACCCACCAGACACCAACTCAGAACTGACTCGGTCTTCTCTTGCCACAAATGAGAACCAGTTTCAGCTGCCTCAATATTCATCATCCTACTGGGACATCACAGGCACTGCTCTGCACAGATTGGGTCACAATGATCAATTCATGATACATGGTGGATTTTGCACATTCACACTCAGTCATCTTTCCCGTAAATATATAAATGCAGTTGTGTATAGACCCGCTACAACCTATACAGCATAGTATATACATGAAAATATCATATGGTTATATCTTCCTTTGTTTGCTTCTTGAAATCATTGAGTTTTTGATGAATCGAGAACAAGTCCAGTATGAAACTGACACACATATCACCCCTCCCAACAATAAAGACACATGCAGATTGACAATCTGTCCGTATTTTGTGTATAGATTTTGTGTAATGTTTTGTTTGGGCCAAGGTTGAAGTCATGTGCTGGTTGGTAGTTCTTTGTGTATGTAAGATCAATGTGCATTTATCCATGACACTGACACACTTTTTCAATTCAATAACTTTATTCGATTGTAAAGTAGAAACAATCATAAAAGTGCAAAATGTTTCTACTTTACAATCGAATAAAGTTATTGACACTGACACACAACACTCCCACCCCCCCTGAGGCTTCAGATCAGGAGGCCAGCCAACTAGCCCTTGGAGTCATTCTGGGTTCTGGGGTCAAGAGATGCAGGTCCAGTCCTTATTACGCAAGCAAGAGGGCAGCAGATCAGCACAGCAGAACAGGCGTCCAGCAGAGTGGCAGTACTTCAGCAGTACAGCAGTCCTTCTTCCTGGCAGAGTATCCACAGGTCGAGAAGTGTAATGAAGTGGTGGTGTCTGAGCTCCTTCTTTTATACCCAGTTGTGCTGTTTGAAGTGGGGGGAAGCTTCTGGAGGCATGCCTTTAAAGTGCACAGATGCTCTTCCATCCCTGCCCTGGCGCCAGACTAACTAAAGGGGGTATGCAGCCCTTTTTGTGGTCACAGGTCACAGCCTATTGAGGTGTAAGTGAGGCTAGATCCAGCTCCTCCCTCCCATCCTGTCAATGATGGCCCATTCAGTCACACCTAAGCTCCCACTGTGTTTGGCAGTCTAAGGGGAATACACGCAGCCCAACTGCTAACTACACCCACCTAACTACACATGCCAACTTTATAAAAGTGAATACAAAAAGGAGAACCTGGCTCCGTTTGACGTTAGGCTCTTATTAGTTTTGAGCAACAAAGAGACCACTATCTTTTCGTTTGAATGGAATTTTTTATTAAACCCGTCCTTTATTTGCAATTGTTTGTATTTACCAAAAAGATTTAAGTTGCATGAGAAGTGAAGAGACCCACATTTTTCAAATTAACATACAAAACATGACAAATACTTATGACAATTCACAATAGACAGTGCATGAAATACTAATATACAAACACATTTATATACAACAACGTTGAACTTTTGCATCATAACATCAGAAACTCGAATACTCATATCGCTATCTTGATTTTGGGGCCAAACATGTGCCAAACATGGGAAAATGTTTAGAGTGTGTGCATGGGGCATACAATTCAATACAAATCCCTCATGTCACAACACGTTTATTCAAATTCCTCCGTGTTAAAAAAAAGTGCTGACACGTTTCAAGACCCAGTCCTCTGGTACCGGAACTCTCATCAGGGCTTCATGTTAATTGTCAGCGAATGCTAAAAAACATAAATAAATGATGCAAGCTCCACATCAGTGAAAATGAAAACTAAACACTACTCTCCTTAAATATGATTAATTCAATTTTCTGTGCCTGATTCTCGGACAGAGCTGCTGCTCTGACTCCTCTATTTGCGTGGTAACCAGAATCTCTCAACGGAAATTACTGCAGTGCGCTTCGTAATATATGCCGGGGGAATTTCTACAAGACATTAAAATGATTGTGTCTATTTTAGTATATTTAAATACATGGACATTGGGCAACTCGACGGGACAAGGTTAAAAAGTACCTTTGAAACGTTCCCGGGTTGCTCCGAGGCAGGCGTCTATTTCTGTAATCATTGCATCCCTACAGACAAATGGGGCACATATTACGGAAGCCATAAACTTGTCAACGATTTTATAAACATGCTAAATACCAGCATGAAGCGCACTTACTGTTTTTAAGTCTGAGCACATCCATATTCTATATCCAATATGAACCTCAACTTCACTGTCAGCTAGGCATTCCCCGTTTGAACACTTCCTGTATTTTTACCCTATGAATCATGGGAAAATGTTTTGGACCAATCACATTGACATTCAGGTCCCATTGTTGTTAAGACCGGACTAGTGCATTCTGGGACTTGCAGTTCTGAGCTATACTCTTAAGGGTACTGTCATCCCATTCAACCTAGTTACTGCACTTAAGTAAGCTTCTTTTTGTAGCAACATGTTGTCGATGTCTATCAGACGTTTGGTTGTATCCAGACCTGACAAGACTGTCCACTTAAAGTCTCTTTCACTGTGCAAGTTATCCACGAAGTGTTGCGCCATTGGTGCAGTAACCACCTTCTTTTTGATCCTAGAGCGGTGTTGCATGAAGGCTGGAAAATTAGATATGTCAATTGGGGATAAGCCAATATTATCATACTTAGATGAAAAAGCACATGCACTTAAGCACTGGTTAACAGTGGTAAAGTGCTCAGAGTCCTAATTCCAGCAAAAACTAGGTCAGAAAAAGTGGAAGAGTAAGGCAAAAAGTCAGGGGAAGACCACCCTAAATCTGACAGGTCTAAGACTCGGTAAGCAGTGCGTGGCCAAGGGTAAGTAATTAGTCAAGCACTTGCTCATCTGAAGCCTCTAAACAGACCCCATTTCTTTGGCACAGCTCACAATTATTGTGAATGGACCACGTTCTGTGCCCTGTGCACACTGAAGGTAGTTATTCGGTGCAGGAATTGAGCAAAGTACTGTCGATCTGTCAAGTGCATGCCGGGCTGAACTAATGCTCCTTCTTTTGCCTTATGGGTGCTGATTGTGGGGCAGTGGGTAAGGGCACGGTCCTAGGTAGTTCTCAAACGAGCTCAGGCTTAGGCCCACAACGTGGCTGACACTGCATGTCATGTCAGGGGAGGTATTGCGAGTCAACTCGAAACTGAAGGGAGTTGTACTATTCCAAACCAAACACTCTATGCAGGAGCGTGCACAGCATGTGACTACAGTACTACATGATGCAAACCGTTTATTACATGTTACTAACACTTTTCTTTAGAGTTATCACCCTTCTAATTGCGAATTTCTGGTTTATCTCAGTTTACTGTAGGGTGTTTTCAAGAAGACCTAGGTATAGCCGCATACTGAAATTGGTCTTTAAAAAAAACCACATGCGGAGATGAATTTGGCCTGTGCATATTTGGCTAAAAAAGGCAGGATTTTTCCTAGAGGGTGCAGTGTTTGAATACAAGTGGAGGAGACAGAATACACTTCAATAAATGTTCTGCATGTAGTAAACTGGCTACTGACTTGACATTGGGTACTGGAGGTCGTGGGATGAGGGAGACTAAAGTGTGTCTTGCAGATAGTCTTGAGCTTCCCTAAAAGCAGCAGTTCTCTCTTGTTGCAGATTAGTTTTAGGAAGTAGTTACTCATCCAGTGTTGTAGCATCTCAGCTAGCACGCAAAGATAATTACGTGTGTTCTAAGCAAGGCTAACGGTGCTCTGGGTGTTATCCATATAGGACTGTGGAGAGTAGCCAAAGGAACATGTCAGCTGCGCCAAAACTTTCATAAATACTATGGGTGAGAATGAAATCCTTGAGTCACAATCTGTATGCCACTGCTCAACTGGTTAATAGGAAGTGTAGTAGTATGTTAAATATTGAGAGTACCCCTCTAGAAGATTCATGTGTATTATAGTAAAAATGCATTCTCAGGACATCATTTATATATATGTTCGAGGCATATGAGCTGCAGATCACACACTAAGGATAAGATCGCCATCTGGTGTTGGGCTCGGATGATTGCAGGTTGTTGTTGTCTTCGGAAGAAGTCTTTGGTCACGAGATAGGTGACTCCTCCTCTGGACAACAGTGCGCATGGGCATCCACTCCATCCTCAGATTGTTTTTTTCCGCCATTGGGTTCGATGAACTTTTTTCCGCCCCAGCAGAAAACTTCTAGCAATCACAACAACTCCCAAAAATTTAAAACTCGATGTCGTAATCCCATCGGACCGGATCCGGACGCGGCTGATGGAAAGGACACCCTTTAAAAAATGCCCCCAATGTGGAGCAAAGTTTCCTCATAGTGATCACCACGAGGTCTGTAATTTGTGCCTCTCACCAGACCACAACGAATCCAGCTGTCCAGCCTGCGCCGCATTCCGTTCAAAGAAAACTATCCGGGACCGAAGAGCTCGACGCCATATCATGGCCAAACCGGTTCCGGAACCAGAAGACATCTTTGCACAGGATGTCTCTGACGACGACTCCGAAGACCTCCAGATCGTGTCCGAGGCCGACGATTCTGATCCGGGGCAGCCTGTGAGTACCAGCTCCCTTACCCCAACCCCACCAAAAAAGACATTGGTCAAGACTCTGCCAGCTGGGCCCAGTCGCGATCCAAAATCATCTTCAGAAGCCCCGCCCCCGGGCCCGGCTCCGAAGAAAACTAAGCCTGCAGGTGGCTCGGGCTCGAGCAACCCTCATATTATTGTGCCTATAATAACTTCGGCACCGGAGCAGGCTCCGAGACCGAAATCTCCATCGGCTCCGAAACGTCACTCGGCACCGACGTCTCCACCGGCACCGACAACGTTTTTCGGCGCCGAGGTCTCCACCGGCACCGAAAGGCTCGTCGGCACCGAAAGGTCCTTCGGCACCGAAAGGTTCTTCGGCACCGAAAAATCCACCAGAACCGAAAAGTTCTTCGGCACCAAAAACATCCTCTGTGCCAAAAAAAGTCCACAAAGAACCTGCCGATCTCACAAAATCAAGATCGGAACCAAACAAGTCGGCGCCAAAGCCGCCTTCGGACACTGAGGAACTTTTTCGGCCAGATACAAAGCAAAAACGGATTTACATAAATCCTAAAACCGGACATGTCACAGCGGTGCCGTACAAGAAAAGGAAGCTGGACACAACACCTCCTCCAGCTCCTCCAAAGAAGAAGGACTGTGCCACTTCACCCATACGTCCTTCCTCTCCTACATTACCTCCTATCCCCTCCCCCCACCCCCACCGCCTTCACCTCTACCATCTCCTTCTCACACACCACCTCCACAGGATGATGATGATTTAGGGGGAGGGGGAGACCCAGATTTCTTTAATGATCCCACTGATCCTACTGATCCCTTTACACTCCCGGACACAGCACCAGTAGATGACTGGGCTTACCCTATGCCTGATATGCCTGATCCTACTCCATACCCCTCAAAACCCTCCCCTCCTGATGACCATTCAAGGTTTGGTCAGCTTATAAACAGAGCGGCACTGTTTCATGGCGTCACCATGCACACCGACACACCTGAGGAAGATTTTCTCCTCGACACCTTTGAGCAGTCGCAAAAGACAGTTCACATTCTACCCATGATTAAGGGAGTGATAAAGCACACCACTGAGGTTTTTAAAGACCCTGTTAGGGCCAGGGTTCTCAACTCCCGGATCGAAAAAAAATACAGACCGGCACCACAAGATCCTGCGTACATCAAAGCGCAACTCCCCTTAGACTCACTAGTCGTGTCAAATGCCAGAAAACAGGCGAACTCCCAAACAACCGGAGACACGCCGCCCCCAGACAAAGAGTCTAAACTCTTGGAGGCTTCCGGCAAAAGGGTTGCCGCACAAGCTGCTAACTACTGGCGTATTGCCAATACACAAGCCCTATTGGCTCGCTATGATAGGGCTCATTATGATCAACTAGAGGACCTTTTGCAACACCTGCCTGATCAATACAAATCACAGGCCAATGACCTCATCCAAGAGGGTAAACTAATATCAAATGCCTCCATCAAATGTGCATTAGACGCAGCGGACACCGCCTCTAGGGCAGTCAACACAAGCGTATTGCTTAGACGCCACGCATGGCTACGCATTTCCGGCTTTAAGCCGGAAGTACAAACCACCATTCTTGCTCAACCCTTTAATCAGGAGCAACTATTCGGACCCGCAGTAGACACTGCCTTAGAAAAAATGAAGAAAGATAATGAGACTGCCAAATCAATGGGAGCATTGCAGTCTACTCAACCCAGAGGCTCCTTTCGTCGCTCCTTTTATAGAGGAGCTTCCAAAAATGTGGGAACAGACACCTCTTCCACCTTCAAAACATCAGGTCAAACATCCCCTAACAGAGGATATTTTAGAGGAGGTTACCGGGGAAACAATACAAAAGGCCGAGGACGGGGCAACAACAACACCCGCACCTCTCCAGCCACTAAACAGTGACTTGCCACCACACCCCCCAGACCATTCCACTCCGGTCGGGGGAAGACTTCAACAGTTCCTACCTGTCTGGAATTCCATCACAACAGACAGGTGGGTAAGACAAATTATCCAGTCTGGCTACTGCCTCGAACTCATAAACACCCCCCAAACATACCACCCAAGCACCGTCCCATGACGTCTCACCACCTCACGCTCCTCAAACAAGAAATTCAGTCTTTGCTTCAAAAACACGCAATAGAACCTGTTCCACTACAACATCAGGGCACAGGAGTATATTCTCTATACTTCCTCATTCCCAAAAAGGACAAGACCTTAAGACCCATACTAGACCTCAGACTACTAAACCAGTACATACAATCGGATCATTTCCACATGATCACTCTCCAACAGGTCCGTCCATTACTTCAACAAGGCGACTTCCTCGCCACATTAGACCTCACATCCCTATGCATCCCGCTCACAGGAAGTATCTACGATTCGTGGTAGACGGTCAGCACTATCAGTTTACAGTTCTCCCATTCGGAGTAACAACCGCACCCAGGGTATTCACCAAATGCTTAGCAGTTGTGGCAGCATATCTCAGGAGACAACAAATCCATGTCTTCCCCTATCTGGACGATTGGCTCATAAAAGCCAATACTCTAGACAAATGCATTCTCCATACTCGCCGCACTATTCAAACCCTACACAACTTGGGATTTACCATCAACTATCCAAAATCTCAACTACAGCCCTCCCACGTACATCAATACCTGGGAGCCACCATAGATACATCCAAGGCCATAGCTTATCCCAGCACAGCCAGGATAGCCAACATACAAAATCTCATCCAAAAATTTCAAACACAACACTCTCTTCCAGCAAGAGTGTTCATGCAGCTCTTAGGCATGATGGCGTCATGCATCTCCATAGTACCCCACGCACGCCTTCAAATGCGTCCCTTACAGGAATGTCTAGCACAACAGTGGAACCAGGCCCACGGACAACTTACCGATCTGGTGTTGGTGGACAGCCGCTCACTTCGTTCACTGAAGTGGTGGAACACCATCAACCTGTCCAAAGAGCGGCCGTTCTTAGAGCCTCTTCCATAAGTTGTGCTGACCACCGACGCATCTCTCACAGGGTGGGGAGCCCACCTCCTTCAACACACCACTCAGGGCAGGTGGACCACTCAACAAAAACAGCTCCACATCAATCACCTAGAACTTCTGGCGGTGTTCCTAGCACTGAAATCCTTCCACGTGCATCTAAAAAAAAAAAACTGGCCTCATCCGCACGGACAACATGACCACAATGTATTACATACAGAAGCAGGGAGGGACACATTCTCTACAACTGTCCCAACTTGCACAACAAATCTGGAGATGGGCAATTCCCCAAAACATCTACCTGCTAGCAGTACACCTCCCAGGGGTTCAGAACCAGGTGGCCGACCTCCTAAGTCGCCACACACAGCAAATTCACGAATGGGAATTACACCCCAAAGTCCTACTCCCATTCTTCCAAAAGTGGGGACAACCAGACATAGACCTGTTCGCCACACAAGAAAACGCAAAATGCCCAACCTTCGCCGCCAGGTTTCCACACCCACAGTCAAAGGGCAATGCAATATGGATGAACTGGTCAGGCAGATTTGCGTACGCTTTTCCGCCTCTCCCACTCATTCCATGTGTGGTACGCAAACTGAAACAACAGTCGCTAACACTCATCCTAGTAGCTCCCACTTGGGCACGTCAACCCTGGTTCACCACACTTCTGGAACTATCGCTAGTTCCACATCAAAAACTGCGTCTCTCCCCGGATCTATTAACACAGAACCATGGAGAAATCAGACACCCAGATCCTCAAACACTGACCTTGGCAATCTGGCTCCTGAAGTCTTAGAGTTTGGGTACCTCAACCTTCCTCCAGACTGTATGAATATCATAAAAGAAGCCAGAAGACCTACTACTAGGGCATGCTATGCTGCAAAATGGAAAAGATTTGCCATTTACTGCACTAACAATGACATACAACCACTGGATGCTTC
Organism: Triturus cristatus; assembly: GCF_964204655.1. Lineage (NCBI taxonomy): Eukaryota > Metazoa > Chordata > Amphibia > Caudata > Salamandridae > Triturus > Triturus cristatus. Next base: position 880,854,522 of record NC_140589.1, read on the forward strand.
CATCCAAAACATAATTTGCTATTTACTACACTTGCAAAGATGCAATTTAGCGTATTCCTCTATACGTCTACACCTAGCGGCATTAGCTGCCTACTTGCAAAATAGACAACACCTGTCCCTCTTTAGGGTACCCGCCATTAAAGCATTTATGGAGGGTCTTAAAAGAATTATTCCTCCAAGGTTACCACCTTCCCGAGTGTGGAACCTTAATATTGTTCTAACAAGGCTCATGGGTCCCCCATTTGAACCAATGCACAAATGCGAACTGCAGTTCCTAACATGGAAAGTGGCTTTCCTTGTCACAATCACATCCCTGCGAAGAGTAAGTGAAATACAAGCCTTAACTCTTGAAGAACCCTTCCTACAACTACATCGTAACAAAGTGGTTCTTAGGACAAATCCTAAATTCCTCCCTAAAGTCATCTCCCCTTTCCATCTAAACCAGTCAGTCGAACTGCCAGTCTTCTTCCCTAATCCAGACTCAGTAGCTGAGAGGGCAGTTCATACCTTAGATGTTAAAAGAGCCTTGCTTTATTACATCGACAGAACCAAACCTTTTCGAAAAACCAAGCAACTGTTTGTTGCTTTCGCTCCACCACATAAAGGCAACCCTATTTCCAAATCGGGTATCGTCAGGTGGATAGTTAAATGTATCCAAATATGTTACCAAAAAGCTAAACGTACTCTTACAGTTCCCCCTAGGGCGCACTCCACGCGTAAAATAGGGGCTTCTATGGCATTCTTAGGGAACATCCCCTTAGAAGACATTTGCAAAGCAGCCACATGGTCTACTACACACACCTTCACTAAGCATTACTGTGTTGATGTGCAATCCAAACAACAAGCTTCAGTAGGCCAAGCTGTCCTAAAAACTCTATTCCAAACTGCTGCAACGGATACAGGTGACCACCGCTAGGGGAGACACTGCTATATAGTCTATCCTTAGTGTGTGATCTGCAGCTCATATGCCTCGAACGGAATATGCTACTTACCAGTATGCATCTGTTCTTGGCATGTAGAGCTGCAGAGCCACACACGCCCACCCGCCTCCCCGGGGCCTGTATCTGTTCCAGCATTGTCTTAATTAGACACTACACATGGACATCCTTTCTCTTTACTTCTTATACACTCCATCATTTCCCATCATGGCGAAAAACAATCTGAGGATGGAGTGGATGCCCATGCGCACTGTTGTCCAGAGGAGGAGTCACCTATCTCGTGACCAAGACTTCTTCCGAAGACAACAACCTGCAGTCATCCGAGCCCAACACCAGATGGCGATCTTATCCTTAGTATGTGGCTCTGCAGCTCTACATGCCAAACACAGATACATACTGGTAAGTAGCATATTATATATATATATATATATATATATATATATATATATATATATATATATATATATATATATATATATATAATATACTGGCGGTCGTTATAGTTAGGACCGAGTTCCCATAGGAAATCTGAAAATTCTATTTTGAATAACTTTGGCGCCGGTTGACGAATCCTCGCGAAATTTTCAAAACTAATGGGGTGCTCCGCTCAGCTCCTACCCTGAAAGTCTCTGGGTGATTCGTCAAAACGCGTTTTCCCCATGCATTTTCCCATAGGACCTTTAGTCGAAGGTACAGCCCGAACGGCTGAACAGAATTACATGAAATTTGGCAAAGAGGTAGTCCTCAGGTCAGGCATGTGCCTTTTGCATATATGGTGTCAATCTGTTCAGTAGTTCCTGAGAAAATTGCAGTTAAAAGTACATAAATATCTATATGCGCGCACCGTGCACGCACAGTGCGCGCACTGTGCGCGCACCAAATGTCCGCGAGCGTAATTCTGATTGGTGGTTAGATGTCAGTCAACATTCCAATCGGTCAAAATCAGGAAGTGTCGGACGCCATTTTGTGTGTGACAGTGAAAAAGAAAGGTGGAGAACGTGAAAAGGGGGCAGGGTAGAGAGTTCCTGACCCCCTAGCCTTTGTCAGGGGGTCCCTGAAGGACCCCGAAGGGTGAAGAAAACATTTAATTTTTTTTCAAAAAATCGCGGGGTGCGCGCACGCCATTTTGTGTGTGACAGTGAAAAAGAAAGGTGGAGAACGTGAAAAGGGGGCAGGGTAGAGAGTTCCTGACCCCCTAGCCTTTGTCAGGGGGTCCCAGAAGGACCCCGAAGGGTGACATTTTTTAAAAAAAAAATTCAAAAAATCGCGGCGTGCGCGCACCGTGAAAAACCCGCAAAAAAAACAAACATTTTAAACTGTTTATAAGTTTATTGAAGATATTAACTATGCTGTTCAACTTTATCCAAATAAAAAAAAAAAGAGCTGAGCCATTCCATATTACAGGATACAGTCAATCTATAACTATATACATAGGTAGTTTATTGTAAAACAAATATATAAAAAATATAATAATACATACATAAATTAGCATTTAAAAAACCTTACAAATTCACTAAAAAAACCATAGGTTTCACACACGTTATAGTTAGAAATTAGCATTTAAAAAACCTTGCAAATTCACTTAAAAAACCATAGGTTTCACACACGTTATAGTTAGGAATTAGCATTTAAAAAACCTTGCAAATTCACTGAAAAAAACATAGGTTTCACACATGTTATAGTTAGCTGGACATTTCACTCGTACAAAACCATTGAAATTCCCCCGTTATAGTTAGTTCGGGTAACTATAACTCGCGCGACCGCAATCCACTGCTGATGACGTCACATATTACATCACTGTATTCACTAAGATACTGTTAATAAGTCAGTTATACAATTAATTTTCCCAAAAAAACTATCCATTTAGACACTTATTTACCCATTTATTCTTCCATTAACCTTTAGATATACATATATAAAAAATATTTATTTTTCAGAAAGACACATATTCACTGGATGATGTCATCAGTGATGTCATTTGAGATGTCATCAGTGATGTCATGAGTGATGTTACTGACCATGTCATGAGTGATGTAATATGTGACGTCATCAGCAGTGGATTGCGGTCGCGCGAGTTATAGTTACCTGAACTAACTATAACGGGGGAATTTCAATGGTTTTGTACGAGTGAAATGTCCAGCTAACTATAACATGTGTGAAACCTATGGTTTTTTCAGTGAATCTGCAAGGTTTTTTAAATGCTAATTCCTAACTATAACGTGTGTGAAACCTATGGTATTTTAAGTGAATATATATATATATAAAATATTCACTGAAAAAACCATAGGTTTCAGGCAAGTTATAGTTAGAAATTAGCATTTAAAAAACCATAGAAATTCACTGAAAAAAACATAGGTTTTAGGGTAAGTTATAGTTAGTTGGATATTTCACTTGTACAAAACCATAGAAATTCCCCCGTTATAGTTAGTACAGCTAACTATAACTCGCGCCCCCGCAATGCACTGCTGATGCCGTCACATATTACATCACTCATGACATGGTCAGTGACATCACTGATGACATCACTGATGACATCTCAAATTTTAAGAAAGGGAACTGTGTGGCCTCCCTTCCTTTTCTATTTTATGGGTCCTGGGGACCCCATCCCCCAGGGTCTGACCCCTATTTTTTTATTTTATATTTTAAATTAGAAGGGGGCCGCGTGGCCCCACTCCTGAGGCCAAATTCGGCCCCGCCGGGGACCCCATCCCCCGGGGCATGGCCAGTGGTTTTTTTACATTTTTTTTTACAATATATTTGGAGGGCGGCTGCGTGGCCCGCTCCTCAGGCCCCCATCCCCCGGGGCCGGCCATTACGTTTTTAAATTTTTTTTTTATTATGGGGGAGGGGTGCCGTGTGGCCCCCCTCCCGGGCCAATCCTTGCCCCGGGGACCCCATCACCCAGGGCCAGCCCGATCCGTTGGGGCCCGTGGGGGTCCCCAATCCCCCCAATAGTCCCGCCGGCTCCCCGCGTCCTGCGGGATCCGGCATTGCTTTTCCACTAGGGGAGCTGCTGAAATGCAGCTCCCCTTATGGAAAAGCAATTCTGCTTTACTCCATTGAAGCGAGAGCAGGTTTCCCTGCTCTGGCTTCAGTGATGCAAAGCAGAGTTTGCAATGACAGGGCGGGAGCCGCGAGCCTCCCACCCTGTCATTGCAAACAGCAGTGTCCCGGGGGTGGGCACCCAGGGACACTGCAGGAGCCGGCCCTGGGGGGTGGCGGTCCCCAGGGCCATCACAGGCTCCAGGAGGGGGGCCGCGCGGCCCCCCTCCCATGCAGTGCACAAGAGGTGGTGGTCCCCGGGGCTCGGGGTCCGTTACGGACCCCCAAATTTCAATATTAGTGCCCCGGGGAGGTGGCAATCCCCTGGGCTGCGGGGGGGGCAGAGTACCCCCCGCAAATAATTCCTGAAAGCCCCGGGGGTGGCAGTACCCGGGGCTTGGGGGGGCACATTAAAAAAGAAGCCCTGGGGGTGGCGGTCCCCGGGGCTGCGGGGGGGCCATGTGCCCCTGCAAATATTTTATCAAAGCCCAGGGGTGGCGGTTCCCGGGGCTGCGGGGGTCCCCCGCAATTGTGTTTTAACATGCCCCCGGGACTTGGCCCACCCGGGGGCTAAATAATAACGAAGCACGGGAGGCCGCGCTTCGTTTTTTTTTTTTTTCGGGGCCGAATCCGCGGATCCTCCGCGCATCTCGACGATTCTTTAAAAAAAAAAATGCATTTCTTGGCCCTGGGGGTCCTTGTGGGACCACCTAAGCAGGGGATCAGGGTGTTTGCACCTTGCCCCCTTTTCTTGTTTTACGCATTTGTTTTTCTGTTTTCTTGTGCCTCGGTTCTACCGAGTCACAAGATGGCTGCCAACACTTCCTGGTTTGGAGTGTTGACAGCCAATTAGAATAAGGCTCGTGGTCGGGAGGGTCCGCGGATCCTCCGTGCCTCTAAATATCGAAACTTTTATTTTTGATTCTCTCAGCAACTACTGAACGAATTTACACCATTCTTAAAAAGGTAGCTTTGTGAGCCAAGCAGTACCTTTTTGCCAAATTTGGGGTAAATCCATTCAGTAGTTCCGGCTGTAGCCTTGCATAAAGTTTTCTATGGGAAATTGATTTTTTGACTCTTATTTTTTGATTTTCTCAGCAACTACTGAACGGATTTACACCATTTAAAAAAAAGGTCTCTTTCTGAACCAAGGGCTACCTTTTTGCCAAATTTGGTGTAATTCCGTTCAGCAGTTCAGGCTGTAGTCGTGTCTAAAGATTCCTATGAGAAATAACATGGAGAAAACACGTTTTGGGACCCCTTTTTTTCTCGGGCCCCGCTTGCCGAATCGCCCGAAGCTTTCAATACAGGAGCTGACTGGAGCCGGCCATAAGTTTTGGACATTTTGCGACGATTCGTCAACCGGCGCCAAAGTTATTGGGAAAACAAAAAACGAGTTTCCTATGGAAAATAGGTCCTAACTATAACTACCTACTGACGACCGCCAGTAGGTAATATATATTTATATTTATATACCCTCCTTTTTTCTCTGCCCCCCTTAACGAATCACCCTGAAACTTTCAAGACAGGAGCTGACAGGAGCGCCCCACCAGTTTTGAAAATTTCGCGAATATTCGTCAAACGGCGCCAAAGATATTGGCAAAAGAAAAAACGCTTTTTTATTAGAAACGTGGTCCTAACTACAACTACCTCTATATATATATATATATATATATATATATATGTGTGTATATATATGTGTATATATAGATATATATATATTGCAGTAAACCTTTCTTTTAACAATCCTCTGTGATCCGGATCAAGAAGGGAACGCACTCCACTTAGTTGTACCAAGTATAATTATTTTTTTTGTATTCGTGCGCTCTGCCGCCATGACGCATTTCGGGCTTTGCAGCCCTTGATCACATGACGTGCCCCCTGCGTTTATCCAATTTTTAACGTGCCAGTGCATAGATAATTGCCCGTAGGCATAGACAAAATACTACCATGCCACAACATTTTTATCTCACTTTCTTCTGTTGGTACATGATGTAAATGTAAAATACATTCGCAAAAATTATCTCATATCTCGTGATTTTTGAGCTGTAGGCTCACTTATCATAATGTGCAATTGTTTACGTATAAATACAATAAATAACCAGCACTTATAAAATCAGAGAAATACATATGTTAAAAACGTGTTTAAAATATAATATCTAAACATTAATAACATTTGCATAGGAGTATTAATCAGGTTTAGCAGCATGGTTTTCTGTCTGTGCAAAATTGGCAAATAAAGTGCAAAATTGTGACATAGTATCACCTGTGTAAAATCCAGTCTAGAACAAGAATGTTTGTCTTACATATCAATCTATAAATTTTATATTTATAAAATTGGGAAAAAAAAGTTTAGGGGAAAAGAGAAGAGAAGAGAAAAGGATATTAAAAAATATATGTTTATGTGAGTATCGGAGGTCATGTTGTGAGGGCGTTTGTTAGACAGGTCTGAATCGCTAATGGTGATTAAGGAGTACTGGTTCCTCAGTTATTCATGAACTCCCTAAAGCTACGTATACAGATCTTCTGTCGTGTACAGCCCATGTGGGCTTTTACTGTCCAATTCAAGGATATATTTGGTCTCTAATTTCCTGAGGAGAGCCTCCCGATCCCCACCCCTTCTGAGAGTAGGGATACAATCAATGAAAAAATATTTAAGGAATTGTGTGTTGCTTTCATGAAATTCCCTAAAATGCCAGGCCACCGGATATGATGTATCCAAATTGGTGATGGCCCGTAAGTGCTGGAGAATTCTCTTGTGGACCTGCAGTTTTGTGCTTCCCACATACTGCAGTCCACAAGAGCACTCCAGCACGTAAATCGCAAATTCTGTTTTGCATGTCATATTCTTAGTGATTGTATTTGGTTTCTCCTCAAAAGGTGTTGTAAAAGATGTTTTATTTATAGCGTGTCGACATGCCTTGCATGTAGAACATTTGGAAAAGCCCTCACGTTTTGTCAGCCAATTGGTTCCTGATCTTATTTCTGGGCTGCTGCTAACTAGGAAATCACTAGTTGATGGTGCTCTTCTGAATGTGATAGTGGGATTGGCTGGGATAATCTCATTAAGTTGTGTGTCAAGATGTAATAAATACCAGTTATCTTTTATGATTTTGCTAAGACTGTCCCTTTGTTTATTGTATGTCAAAATCAGTCTTATCTCCTCAATCTTAGTTGGGCACTCACCACTATTACTTGGTTTGACTTTACTATTAGATGGTTTAAACAGTAAGTCTTCTCGTCTCATAGACTTGGTTTTCTGTATAGCCACATTGATGACTTTACAACTGTAACCCCTCTCTAAAAATCTGTTTCTGCTTTCTTGTTGAGCAACCGCTAAGTCAGTGTCAGTGCTGCATATTCTTCGGATCCGCAGCATCTCCCCATATGGGATGCTGTGGATCGCATGTTTCGGATGAAAGCTTGAGGAGTGCAAAGTGGTGTTACCTGATGTCGGTTTGAGATAAAGTTTAGTGCGCAACTGGTTATTGTCAACATATACCTGAACATCAAGAAAACAAATTTCTTTTTTATCAATGGTACTTGTAAAATGTAAATTGAGGTTATTGTCAATGATACAATCAATAAAATTCTGTGCCTCCAACTCACTACCCTGCCAAATTACAAAAAGATTTTCTCAGCAACTACTGAACGGATTTACACCATTTAAAAAAAGGTCTCTTTCTGAACCAAAGGCTACCTTCTTGCCAAATTTGGTGTAATTCCGTTCAGCAGTTCAGGCTGTAGTCGTGTCTAAAGATTCCTATGGGAAATAACATGGAGAAAACACGTTTTAGGACCCCTTTTTTTCTCGGCCCCCGCTTGCCGAATCGCCCGAAGCTTTCAGTACAGGAGCTGACTGGAGCTGGCCATAAGTTTTGAACATTTTGCGACGATTCGTCAACCGGCGCCAAAGTTATTGGGAAAACAAAAAACGAGTTTCCTATGGAAAATAGGTCCTAGCTATAACTACCTACTGACGACCGCCAGTAGGTAATATATATTTATATTTATATACCCTCCTTTTTTCTCTGCCCCCTTAACGAATCACCCTGAAACTTTCAAGACAGGAGCTGACAGGAGCGCCCCACCAGTTTTGAAAATATCGCGAAGATTCGTCAAACGGCGCCAAAGATATTGGCAAAAGAATAAACGCTTTTTTATTAGAAACGAGGTCCTAACTACAACTACCTCTATATATATATATATATGTGTATATATATATATGTTTATATATATATATATATATATATATATATATATATATATATATGTTCGAGGCATGTGGGCTGCTGAATTCATATCTGTGCATAGATCGCCGCCTAGTGTTGGGTCCGGATGTTTGCACGTTGTTGTCCTGGAAGAGTCTTCGAAGTATCCTGGGATAGGTGACTCCTCCCCTGGACTACAGTGCGCATGGGCATCCTCTCCATCCTCAGATTGTTTTTTTCCGCCATTGGGTTCGGATGTGCTTATCTTGACTCAAGTTAGGAAAAACTTTTTACAGGCCAAAGGCCTTTAGTTCGCGTCGGTACTGTTCCCGATCGGTATCGATAGTTATTTGTTACTTTACTAACTTCAAGAACAACTTTTTCGCATCATACCCGACCATCGACCCGACATCGACGATGGAATCGAGGACACCATTCAAGCGGTGCCCTGTATGCAATGCGAAATATCCCCATGTCGACGTCCACCCGGTGTGCAACAAATGCCTTTCACCGGATCACGACGAGTCCACATGTATGGCCTGTGCCCGATTCCGATCCAAGAAGACTCTCCGGAATCGAGGAGCAGCGAGACTTGAGGCGCAGCAAGCGGCACCGGCCCGACCAACATCTTCAGCGCCGAGGACGAAGATGTGGAAGACGTGGAGAACCTACCCTCCAGCCCCGCTTCCGAACACGACTCCGGATCGGAAGACGTCGAAGAACAACTCTTTCACAGAGACGAAGCCGACACCGAGGTAGGAGACTACAATGAGGCCTTAGGGGCCGAAGAGAGTAGCTCCGGTGACGAGCAAGGCCTACCCGTACAGACTGAGGATATCCCAGTGCGTCAGTCTATGGCTCCGGTCGAGGGATCGCCTTCGGGCCTTACCCAAGACCTATCCCGCATTTCTTCGGCCCCGCCCTCTGGCCCGGCCTCGGACATTCAGCGGCAGCCATTACTACCCAAAACGGCTGGTTTCCCTTCATCGAAACCGAAACCGAAAGCCGTATCGGTTCAGCAGAAACCGAAACTGAAAGTGACACTGGTCGGATCGAAGCCCACCACACCTTCGACGCCAGCCAAACCTGTCGGCACCGACCGCACCAAACGGGACTTCGGTGCCGAGCTCGCAGCAGCCGACGTCGGCGCCGACACACGGAAAAAGACCATCGGTACCGCCAAACCGCCTCGGCTCCCGGCACCGAAACAATCGGCTCCGGACACAAAGGTCAAAATGGCTGCTGCGTCTCACACCACTTCGAAAGCAGCACCGAAGGCACAATCATCGACGCCGTCGACAGCTACTACCTCTCCTCGACTCGATGACCCCGTAGCACCGAAGAAGTCCACGCCTGCCTCAACAGAACCGGTCGGCGCCAAGGAACCGTCGGCGTTCCAGGTGCGGCAAGTTTCAGCGTCCTTGCAACGCATCAAAGACAAGGCAGCCCTCCAGGACACGTCAGGCTCCGAGCCGAAAAAGGCTCAAAAAGCTTCTCCGGCACCGGCCCACATCACTTTTGGCCTGCCACCATCCACGGCGCCAAAACTGTTCAAAATCAGAACACGTGTCACCCACACCAGGATCACACCTGCAGAACACTCTCCTACGGAGACGTCACCATCACACATCATCGATGTCGAAACTGGCAGAATGATGCTCCACAAGAGGAGAATAACTTCCGAGCCAGCTTTGGACTCCTACCGGATCCCACTAAAGAAAAAGCTGCCACTGGATTCGGAACCAGTTCTTTACGAACCTCTCCATACCTCTTACCAAGGTCCACAGTCCTTCTCTCCGACACACTCCGAAACCGACGTTTTGGAAGACTACATGGGTGACCACGTCCCCTACCCCGGAGAGATGGACCCTGAAGGCCAACAGGACCCTGACCAAGCTTGGGATGACCCTGTGGACTCGGGTGCATCTATGGATACACAGGACACGCAGCTATATGGCGCAAAAACGTCTCCCACAGAGGACACTGCCGCATTCAACGCCCTCATTGAACGTGCTGCGGCCAATCATGGTGTGCAACTCCACTCTGACACCATCGAGGACGATTTTCTCATGGATACTTTCGCATCCTCAGAAAGGAATATCAAAACTCTACCCATGTTGAAAGGTGTCCTCAAACCAGCAAAGGACATTTTCAAAGATCCCACCAGGGCAAAAGAGTAATAAACCCCAGGATCGACAAAAAATATAGGTCGGCGCCTGGGGACCCGACCTATATTAGAGGCCAGTTGCCTCTGGATTCCATAGTAGTCGCGAATGCTCGCAAACGGGCGCACTCGCAGACGACTGGGGATGCTCCTCCCCCGGACAAAGAGTCCAAGGTGCTAGAGACCTCCGGCAAACGGGTTGCAGCCCAAGCAGCTAACATATGGCGTATTGCCAATACTCAAGCGCTCCTAGCTTGCTACGATCGCGCACATTATGACACATTAGAAACCTTACTCCAACATCTCCCTGACCAATACAAGGAGGGAGCAGAGATCCTCATCAGAGAGGGACAACTCCTCACAAACGCATCCATTAAGTGTGCACTGGATGCCGCAGATACAGCTGCCAGAGCCATAAACACTAGCGTCATGTTACGACGACACGCCTGGTTACGAATCTCCGGATTCAAACCTGAGGTGCAAAATAACATCCTCAACCAGCCGGTCAACCCCGACTACTTATTCGGACCAGAGGTTGACACCACCCTAGAAAAAATAAAAAAGGACACAGACACTGCAAAGTCCATGGGGGCTCTCCAAACGCAGACCTTTCGGAGTGGCTCCTTTCGTCGCCCCGGCAATAGAGGAGCAGGTAGAGGACAGGGGTCACAGCAAACCTACAACAAGGGCAACACCCAAAGTACCTACGATAAAAACACCCGGGGTGGATATCGTGGTTCAAGCGCAAAGGGCAGAGGACGCGGATACGGCAATACCAGATCCTCTCCCAAGAACAAACAGTGACGCCCTCTCCCTTCCTCCCGACCACATAACACCTGTCGGGGGAAGGCTACAAAGGTTCCTGTCCACGTGGAACTCCATCACCACGGACAGGTGGGTCAAAGATATTGTCAAACACGGTTACTGCCTAGAATTAACCTCCACTCCACCCACAATACCGCCAAAACACCGTCCTATGTCCTCAGAGCACTTAGCGCTATTACAGCAGGAAGTGCTAAGTATGCTGCAAAAAGGCGCAATAGAGGTCGTACCCGTCCACGAGCAAGGTACGGGGGTGTACTCCCTGTACTTTTTAATACCGAAAAAGGACGGGTCACTCAGACCTATACTAGACCTGAGACCCCTCAACCGCTACATTCTCTCGGAGCATTTCCACATGCTCACCCTGCAACAGGTCCTCCCACTGCTCAAACAGGGAGACTTCCTAGCCACACTAGACCTCAAAGATGCGTATTTCCACATACCCATTCACCCGTCACACAGGAAATATCTCAGGTTCACTATTCAAGGGCAGCACTACCAATTCAAGGTTCTTCCCTTCGGCGTGACAACGGCGCCCAGGGTTTTCACAAAGTGCCTAGCTACTGTGGCTGCACATTTACGGAGGCAACACATTCATGTCTACCCCTACCTGGACGACTGGCTTGTTCAGGCAAAGTCAGCCCAGCAATGTGCCAGCCACATGTCCCGCACCATTCACCTTCTTCACAGTCTGGGGTTCTCACTAAATTACCCAAAATCACATCTCCAACCCGCACACGTACAACAGTACCTAGGTGCGACCATAGACACTCTGGCGGCCACAGCTCAGCCGAATTTAGTGAGAATCAACAGCATACAAATGCTGATTTCCAAGTTCAAACCCCAACACTCCCTTCCCGCGCGAGTGTTCATGCAGTTGATAGGCATGATGGCCTCCTGCATTTTCATAGTCCCACACGCGAGACTACATATGCGCCCGCTTCAGGAGTGCTTAGCACGTCAATGGAATCAGGCTCAAGGGCAACTAAAAGACCTAGTGTTGGTGAGCGGTCGGGCATACAACTCTCTGCATTGGTGGAATCCACAAAACCTTTGCAAGGGCCGACCGTTCCAAGAGCCAGTTCCACAAATAATACTGACAGCGGACGCGTCTCTCCAGGGATGGGGAGCTCATGTACTCAACTACACAGTGCAGGGACTATGGACAATACAACAAAAGAAGATGCACATCAACCTTCTAGAACTGATGGCAATCTTCCTGGCTATGAAAGCATTCAAAGTACACTTGTGCAACAAAGTCGTGTTGATCCGGACGGACAACATGACCGCCATGTACTACATACAGAAGCAGGGAGGAACACACTCTCCACAGTTGTCTCATCTGGCTCAGAGCATGTGGAAGTGGGCCATTCAGAGGAACATGTTCCTCATGGCAGAACACCTCCCCGGCAAGGACAACCAGATGGCGGATCTGCTCAACAGACACAGCCACCAGATGCACGAGTGGGAGTTACACCCATCAGTACTCCAACCGTACTTCCAGCAGTGGGGTCATCCAGAGATAGACCTATTCGCCACAAGCGAAAACGCAAAATGCCAAAGTTTTGCCGCCAGCTTCCCACATCCGCAGTCGCAGGGCAATGCGGTATGGATGAACTGGTCCGGCAGATTTGCGTACGCTTTTCCCCCAGCACCATTGATACCGCTGGTGGCACGCAAACTCAGACAACACTCACTGACACTCGTCCTGGTTGCTCCAACGTGGGCACGCCAGCCATGGTACACCACCTTTCTCGAACTTTCCGTGGTGCCGCATCAAAGGCTGCGGATCAAACCCGCGCATTTGACGCAGAACCATGGAGAGATTCAGCACCCAGATCCGCAACAGCTGAACCTGGCAATCTGGCTCCTGAAGTCCTAGAGTTTGGCTACCTAAACCTGCCACCTGACTGTATGGACATCATTAAGGAGGCCAGGAGACCCACTACCAGAGCTTGCTATGCAGCCAAATGGAAAAGATTCGTCATTTATTGCAATAATAATGACATCAACCCGCTAGACGCATCCATACAAAACATAATTTGTTACCTCTTACACCTATACCGATGCAATCTGGCATACACCTCAATACGTGTCCATTTGACCGCAATATCAGCCTATCTCCAGAACAGGCAGCACCTCTCTTTATTCAGAGAGCCGGCCATAAAAGCATTCTTGGAAGGACTCAAACGAGTAATTCCTCCAAGCCACCCACCAGCTCCAATGTGGAACCTCAACTTGGTCCTCACACGCCTGATGGGTCCACCCTTCGAACCTCTGCACTCATGCGAGATTCAATTCCTCACCTGGAAAGTAGCTTTCCTAGTAGCAATCACTTCTTTAAGGAGAGTTAGTGAACTCCAGGCACTAACCGTTCAAGAGCCATTCATACAGGTTCACGCCAACAGGGTCGTACTACGTACCAACCCCAAATTCATGCCCAAGGTCATATCGCAGTTCCACATGAATCAAACTATTGAACTGCCTGTTTTCTTTCAAAACCCACAAACTGTCGCAGAAAGAGCACTCCATACACTAGATGTAAAGAGAGCCCTCATGTACTATATCGACAGGACTAAAGTCTTTAGGAAAACAAAACAACTTTTCGTTGCCTTTGCCCCACACCACAAAGGTAACGCTATCTCCAAAGCAGGTATAGCCAGATGGATCGTTAAATGTATTCAAATTTGCTATCAAAAGGCTAAACGCACATTAACGATTCCCCCACGAGCCCACTCAACACGTAAGTTAGGGGCCTCCATGGCTTTCCTAGGAAACATTCCTTTGCATGATATATGTAGAGCAGCCACCTGGTCCACTACACATACATTTACCAAACACTATTGTGTAGATGTGCAATCAAAACAGCAGGCAGCTGTAGGACAGGCTGTTCTCAAAACTCTTTTTCAGACCGCTGCAGCTGGCACTGGTAGCCGCCGCTAATAGAGGGCACTGCTATTTATTCTATGCACAGATATGAATTCAGCAGCCCACATGCCTCGAACTGAATATGCTACTTACCAGTATGCATCTGTTCTTGGCATGTAGGGCTGCTGACATTCATATCGCCCTCCCTCCTCCCCGGCGCCTTTAGCAGCTGCAGCTCTCAGAATTACTGTAAGCATGGTCATCACTTTCTGTATCTACTCCATCACTGCCACAATGGCGAAAAACAATCTGAGGATGGAGAGGATGCCCATGCGCACTGTTGTCCAGGGGAGGAGTCACCTATCCCAGGATACTTCGAAGACTCTTCCAGGACAACAACGTGCAAACATCCGGACCCAACACTAGGCGGCGATCTATGCACAGATATGAATGTCAGCAGCCCTACATGCCAAGAACAGATGCATACTGGTAAGTAGCATATTCAATATATATATATACGCTTCCAACCTCGCATTTCTCCCAACGCAACAAAGAGCACTCACAGGGGCGAGTCCAAGAGTTTATTTAGCGGACTCACAGCAACCTGGTTGCTCTGAGTCCGCTAAATAAGCCCTTGGACTAGCCCCTGTGAGTTCTCTTCTTTGCGTTGGGAGAAATGCGAGGTTGGAAGCGTGTATACTAGCGGGTTCACTGCCCACGAGAGAGCACCCGCCTGTGAGTGCACGGAGGAGGTGGAAAACTGTGGAGCTACGATATATATATATATAACCTACTGTCGGTCACCAGTAAGTAGTTATAGTTAGAACCAAGTTTCCATTAACTTTGGTGCCATTTGACAAATCTTCCCGAAATTTTCAAAACTAATTGTTCACTGAGGTCAGCTCCTGTCTTGAAAGTTTCGGGGAGATTCGTCAAGGGGGGCTGAGAAAAAAGGGGGGTCCCAAAACGTGTTTTCTCCATGTTAATTTCCATAGTAAACTTTAGACAAGCTGCTGAACGGAATTACTCAAAATTCGTCAGAGACACAGAGACACAGCTCTTGGTCCAGAACGCACGCTTTTTCGTAAATGGTGTCATTCTGCTCTGTAGTTTTTGAGATATTTAAAGATTTATAGATACCGATATTTGGGAATTCTGAGATCTGATTGGCTGAGACCTCCCGAGCACGAGTTTGCCTCTTATTGGCTGCCAACACTTCAAACCAGGAAGTGTTGGCAGTCATCTTGTGTTTCAGACCGAGGGAGAAGGAAAAGGTAAAAAAAAGATTAAAAACAAGAAAATGGGGCAAGGTAAAAACACCCTGACCCCAGGTTTTTTAAAGCCCCCCTGGTGGGGGCATTTTTTAATTGTATAGCGGGGGCCCAGGGGACCGCCACCACCCTGGGGCTTTATAGTTTATGCATGGGGGGCACGCGCCCCCCCCCTGCAGACCTGGGGACCGCCAACTCATGGGGCTTTCTTATAAAAGGGTGGGGGGGCTCGCGGGCCCCCTCAAGCCACGGGCACCGCCACCTCCCCGGGGCTTCATAACAGTAGGATCATGGGGCCTCACGGGCCCCCCAAGCCCCAGGGACCGCAACCTCCCCGGGGCTAAAATAAATAATCTGTGTGGGGGGCTCCCACGCTGCCCCAGGGACCACCACCTCCCGAGGCATTTTGTATTTAGGGCCCCGGGGACCACCACCTCCCCGGGGCTTTGTAAATGATGGGAGGGGGGCCACGTAACCCACCTCCTGGAGCCCTCGATGGTCCTGGGGACGGCCACCCCCTTGGGCCGAATCCTGCAATGTCCTGGGGTGCCCATTCCCGGGACATTGCTATTTGCTATGATAGGGCGGGAGCAAGGCTCCTGGCCTGTCATAGCAAACACTGGTTTTCTTCATTGAAGCGAGAGCATGAAAACCTGTCTCGTTTCAATGAAGCAAAGCAGGATTGCTTTTGAGCAAGTGGAGCTGCATGTTAGCAGCTCCCCTCAAAAGCAATGCCTTCTCCCGCAGGAGGCGGGGAGCCGGCGGGACCGTGGGGGCATTGGGGCTCCCCATGGTCCCCAATTGAGAGGCCAGGCCCCGGGGGATGGGGTCTCCGGGGCCAGAAGTGGCCTGGGAGGGGGGTCACGCGGCCCTCCTCCCCTTAATTTTTTTTTTTAAATGGCTGGGCCCCGGGGGATGGGGTCTCCGGGGCCAATAAAGGCCTGAGGAGGGGGGGCACGCAGATACCCTCTAAAAAAAAGGAGTGGCCAGGCCCCGTGGGATGGGGTCCCCGGGGCCAGAAGTGATGAGATTGAGATGTCATCAGTGATGTCATCAGTGATGTCACTGAGCATTTCATGAGTGATGTAATATGTGATGT
The DNA here is from genome assembly GCF_964204655.1 of Triturus cristatus. NCBI lineage: Eukaryota > Metazoa > Chordata > Amphibia > Caudata > Salamandridae > Triturus > Triturus cristatus. The sequence continues at coordinate 880,870,937 of NC_140589.1, forward strand.
CATCAGCAGTGCATTGCAGGGGCACGAGTTATAGTTAACTCTACTAACTATAACATCCACATTTCTCTGCTTTTGTACGAGTGAAATGTCCAACTAACTATAACATCCCTGAAACCTGTGTTTTTTTCAGTGAATTTATATATGTTCATATTTATTTATTTCAGCAAAGGGGATTCTAATGCTGTTAGGGCTTGATGCATTGTGGGTGTTAATACATCTGATGTAGAACTTGAACTATGATTTGAAATCCTGGTTCTTGTACTTGCAAATTGAGTGACCTCTGACAGCACACTTAGGGCCATATGTACGTACAGCTGGTCGCAACATACTGGTCACTGTTTGCGACCGGTATTTTTGTGACTAGTGTGGTAATTTGTGAAGCGACCAATGTACTAATAGGTCGTTTTGCAAATTACTGATTGGTAGTGGGTGGGAATTCGACCTACCTCATGAATATTAATGAGGTAAGTCGCAAAGTGTGACCCACTAGGAATTGCGGCCATCACAGGGATGGTGTGCTGCTGAGGTCAGCTCACCACCATGTCTGTGATTGCTTTTAAATAATGTATATTTTTCTTTACATGCAAGCCGTTTGCCTCAAAGAAAAATGGGATGCATTTAACAAAAAAAACTGTAAGTGTCATTTTTATTTTTTAGGTCTCGCCTGAGCCAGTGCGCATGCGCTGCTCTGAGAGGCTTATTGTAAGGACTGCCAAAAGTACTTCCAACTCCCAGAGCTTTGCTCGTGTTTTTACAAGACTTTGTGAAACAACTGCCATCACAAATCCAGGATTTAGGAGACTTTTTGAAAAAACTGCAAAATTTCCAATGGGACACCCAGAATTTGTTGATTACCCTTGACGTTGCCTTGTTATATACGAGTATCGCCCATGAAGATGGACTTAAAGCTCTTAGGTACTATTTGAGCAGAAGACCAGTCCAGATGTATCAACACTCCGAAATGCTGCTAAAAATTGCTGAACTATGTCTGAATAACAACCTGTTTCTTTATGGAAATGACACTTACAAACAACTCATGGGGACGGCGATGGGCTCCTGCTTCGCCCCCAGCTATGCGAACCCTCACATGGGCTGGTGGGAGGAGCAGGTGCTCAAAGTCCAGTATGCAAATGAATGGAAAGAGAATGTAAAAGTCTGCGTCAGATTCATAGATGATCTTTTTATTATCTGGAATGGATCGACAGAGAGTGCTTCCCGGTTCATTGAATCTCTAAATGCCAATAATCTTAACCTTAAGTTCCCTAGCTCCATTAGTGAGTAAAATGTACATTTTCTTGATTTGAAGGTTTTCATCAACAGAGATAAAATACACACACGTACCTTCAGGAAGCCCACAGCTGGGAATTCCATTTTACATTGTAAAAGCTTCAATCCTCAAAGATTGAAATACAGCATTCCCTATGCCGAACAATTGCACATGAAAAGAAACTGCAGTGAGATAGACTCTCTACAAGTAGCACAACAAAACGTAACGGAGAGATTCCACGAAAGGGGTTACAGTCAATCAGTATTAGATCAAGCTGTGAAAAAGGTTGACAAATTATCCAGGAATGATATCCTAGTGAGTACCAGGAAGGAGAAGGAAAAATCAGCACAAGATGTAAGAATGATTTCCGGGTACAATGCCTATCATGCCAGTGTGAGAGACTGCATGAATAGGCATTGGCACCTGGTTAAAGGGGATCCTACGATTTGGGACACGGTCTCCAGAAAGCCGCTGATATCCTTCAGGAGAGCTAAATCAATGAGAGAGGATTTAGTTAAGAGTAGCCCTGAGATAATTTAATCAAAGAATTGGCTCACAGACAATCTAGGTTTCACGAAATGTCCGAAATGCAAGGCGTGCAAACATGGTGTAAATACCAAAGAAGTACGTTTGCCTTTCATGCACAAACCGTGGAGGATTCCACGGTTCCTAAACTGCAGAAGTGACCATGTTGTATATGGGCTGCAATGCACATGTCCGCTTCGATACATTGTCAGCACTATACACATGGCCCACGTTCTCCAGCACCTTAGAGCAATTAATAAGAAAGATCAAGCGTATCCGGTTGCTCTACATATAAATGAAATACATGGTGGAAAGAGTGAGGAACTAACGTATTTTGTTATTGATTCGGTCCCAAAAAGATGGAGAGGGGGAAATCGAGAAAGGAAATTGAGACAACTGGAATCTAGGTACATTTTAATGTTTGACTCGAAGGCCCCTAATGGCCTAAATTCAGATGAAGATTTACTTGTACATTTAGGATAAAGGATGGAGGGTAGAAAAGTAGAATGAACTGACTGTGAATGAAATAGAATACTGCAAGGAGGATGTTCCTTGAAGGGATATGATCTAGGTATATATTTTGGTGTTTAGAAAACGTTTTTAAAGTATTTTATTTAGACTTCTATTGGTACCATTAGTCAAACAATCTTATGACTTTTCTTTTGTATAGAAGTCGGTTTTTATAATATTTTAATCAATTGACTTTTTAGTGGAAGTTGTTGAGTATTTATATAAGTATATTCATGTGGTTTGAAGCACTGGCCTTATGGCAAAATTAGGAGCTGCTATCTGCAAAATGTGCACATATTAGTGTACTGTATTTTCAATCATGCATTTGGGGTTAGGCTAGTATTAGGAATGTGTATTATTTAGGGTATCTCAGCTGCTATTGTATTTCTGCACTATGTTTAGGGGTTATTAAGGCATTGTTTGCACGTTCAAAGGAAAGCACTTACACCTACCATCATCTATTTGTATATTTCCACATGCACACAAGCTGACCCTTAGCCTAAATTGCATACTAGTAGGATGATATTGATAAATACAAAACATACTTTGCAAGCTATTAGTAGTTATGCTACAGAAGACCTATCTGCTGCTATTTCGAAATTTGCACAAAAGAATGCTGCTAAAAATGTGTTTGCTTTGGCTACAAATTTGCAATTTTGCACATTAATACCTGCTGCTATATTGCGTAAATTGCACAGTTATATGAAAGCACTTGCACTTATAACTCAGCCAGAAACACCACCACACAACATGGTATGGATTATGCGCGCACTTCCATTCGTATAGGCATTTTCCATCTCTTTATTGAGATGAAGGTAAATAATGACACATAAGCAAACCGAAAATCTGGACACATACTATCACAAAGTGTCAGGATGACAGTATATTGTAGAGATCAAACAGTTATGAAATACGCGTCACTCTGCACAGATAAAATAAAGACACTCACTGACCCGTGGATGTGTCGGATAATGGTACAATAAAATTTAATTGAGAAAAACAGAAAGAGAGAAAAAAATACACACTGGAGGAAAAATTTAAAAACAGCAAATCACACAAGTACAAAAAAAATGATATAATTATGAAAAAGAAAAAAGAGAAAAACAATGGAAAGCAATGTTTATATAAGTTAAAAGAAACTTTGTGAGTGTCGACAATTGCACATTTTAACGGAGTGTTTTGCCTATGTCTACTTTTAGAAGGTCATGTGATGTGACATGTCTTAACTTTAAAAGCGTTTTTGTAAATATACTCCTAATGTGATCAAGGTAGGGGATCCTGCCGAAACGCGTCATGGCTCGAAGCATAAAAGAATAAAAATCCTTACAACATTGTTGGAGACTGCTGTGTCGTCATTCCGGTGCAGGAGAGAGGCACTGGATCCGTGTGTTGATATATATATATATATATATATATATATATATATTTCATCAAAGGGGATTCTAATGCTAGGGCAGGATGCATTGTAGTGGTTAATACATCTGATGTAGAACTTGAACAATGGTTCTTGTGTTTGCAAATTGAGTGACCTCTGGCAGCACACTTAAGGCCATATGTACGTATAGCTGGTCGCAAAATACTGGTCACTGTTTGCGACCGGTATTTTTGTGACCAGTGTAGTAATTTGTGAAGCGACCTATGTACTAATAGGTCGTTTTGCAAATTACTGATTGGTAGTGGGTGGGAATTCGACCTAACTCATGAATATTAATGAGGTAGGTCGCAAAGTGTGACCCACTAGGAATCGCGGCCATCACAGGGATGGTGGGCTGCTGAGGTCAGCTGACCACCATGTCTGTGATTGCTTTTAAATAAAGCATATTTTTCTTTACATGCAAGCCGTTTACCTCAAAGAAAAATGGGATGCATTTAAACAAAAAAAAATGTAAGTGTCATTTTTATTTTTTAGGTCTCGCCTGAGCCAGCGCGCATGCGATGCTCTGTGAGGCTTATTGTAAGGACTTCCAAAAGGACTTCCAACTCCCAGAGCTTTGCTCGTGTTTTTTTTTTTTTTACTGCCACGCATTTGATTGGCCATTGCATAAGTCTTCCACAAAAGAAAGCACGCAAATGGCCAAAGGCTCGGGTATGTCCCGCCTTATCTTTAAATGTCCCCTCCCATAGCCTATGTGTCTCGGGAGCGAGCGCAGTAATTAGCGGCTCTCAGTGTGCCAGCTGCATGGCAGGCTGCATTCTAGCATCAGGTTACTTTTGCCGCCACTTTAACATGCGCTCTATAAATCTAGCATTACAACAAACAAATGATGGACGGAATGCTGACAATGCATACATTCTCCCCCAGTCAAGAGATCTGGGTTAAATCCATCGTTCTTTTGCCCACTACACCACCCCAGTTCAGACATGGCCATATGCAAATCAGTCTTGACCCTGTGCCTCATGGGAACAGTCCAGCCCGAACTGCCAAGCCATGTCTTCCCTGGACCGGAATCAAGCATCCTAGGACCGGTTTCTGGCTATCAGCCGTCATCAGCCAGGATAGCTTGACTCCAGTGGCGTAGTGAGCACGGGTCCCACGTCTGGGAATACCCATCCCACTTAGGGCGAAAAGCGTTACAACAAACAAATGATGGACGGAATGCTGACAATGCATACATTCTCCCCCAGTCAAGAGATCTGGGTTAAATCCATCGTTCTTTTGCCCACTACACCACCCCAGTTCAGACATGGCCATATGCAAATCAGTCTTGACCCTGTGCCTCATGGGAACAGTCCAGCCCGAACTGCCAAGCCATGTCTTCCCTGGACCGGAATCAAGCATCCTAGGACCGGTTTCTGGCTATCAGCCGTCATCAGCCAGGATAGCTTGACTCCAGTGGCGTAGTGAGCACGGGTCCCACGTCTGGGAATACCCATCCCACTTAGGGCGAAAAGCGTTACAACAAACAAATGATGGACGGAATGCTGACAATGCATACATTCTCCCCCAGTCAAGAGATCTGGGTTAAATCCATCGTTCTTTTGCCCACTACACCACCCCAGTTCAGACATGGCCATATGCAAATCAGTCTTGACCCTGTGCCTCATGGGAACAGTCCAGCCCGAACTGCCAAGCCATGTCTTCCCTGGACCGGAATCAAGCATCCTAGGACCGGTTTCTGGCTATCAGCCGTCATCAGCCAGGATAGCTTGACTCCAGTGGCGTAGTGAGCACGGGTCCCACGTCTGGGAATACCCATCCCACTTAGGGCGAAAAGCGTTACAACAAACAAATGATGGACGGAATGCTGACAATGCATACATTCTCCCCCAGTCAAGAGATCTGGGTTAAATCCATCGTTCTTTTGCCCACTACACCACCCCAGTTCAGACATGGCCATATGCAAATCAGTCTTGACCCTGTGCCTCATGGGAACAGTCCAGCCCGAACTGCCAAGCCATGTCTTCCCTGGACCGGAATCAAGCATCCTAGGACCGGTTTCTGGCTATCAGCCGTCATCAGCCAGGATAGCTTGACTCCAGTGGCGTAGTGAGCACGGGTCCCACGTCTGGGAATACCCATCCCACTTAGGGCGAAAAGCGTTACAACAAACAAATGATGGACGGAATGCTGACAATGCATACATTCTCCCCCAGTCAAGAGATCTGGGTTAAATCCATCGTTCTTTTGCCCACTACACCACCCCAGTTCAGACATGGCCATATGCAAATCAGTCTTGACCCTGTGCCTCATGGGAACAGTCCAGCCCGAACTGCCAAGCCATGTCTTCCCTGGACCGGAATCAAGCATCCTAGGACCGGTTTCTGGCTATCAGCCGTCATCAGCCAGGATAGCTTGACTTCCTACCAAGGGTTTAATTAACACCTTTCATATCCAATCCATTTCTTTGAGTAAGGTACTTACTGCACACAGCCAAGTAGACCAATTGTGTGTGGCTTGTGGGATTAAAATGAACACTGTAAAGAACTGTTCTGCCGGACCTGCTATTTTTAGCATTTAAAGAGCACAGCCCAAAACTGCCCGAATTCCATCTTTTACCATTAGAAGAGACAGCCTTTTTAGGTCTCGCCTGACCCAGCGCATGCGCTGGTCTGGCGAGACATTTAGTAGGTGGGTTTAGAAAGTGCTACCCACATTTTTGTGCTGGCGACAAGCTAAAGTGCTTGATGGCGTGCACGCGCACAGCTGCTCCCCGCATTCCCCCCTCCCACCTCGCCCAGCCATCTGCCTTTCCTGCGCCAGCCTTCAGCACCATACCCCTCCCCCCGCTGCTGCGCGCGCATCCCTAGCGTGCGACATCGCGATCACTTTCACTTTTACAGTGATCGCGATCGCGATGAGGGATTGTCAGTGTCTTTCTCCCCGAGAAGATCAATGTGTGTATATATTCCTGCTACATTATTTTTCTCCCCGAGAATACATTAGTGAATTAGTTCTGGAAGCAAACGCACTTCATTTCATTGGTTGCTTGCGCACGCTGTTATTTCAGCCCCAAAGACAGCGAGCATTAAACAAAATACTATATTGGTTGCTTGCGCACGCTGTTATTTCAGCCCCAAAGACAGCGGGCATTAAACAAAATACTATATTGGTTGCTTGCGCACGCTGTTATTTCAGCCCCGAAGACAGCGAGCATTAAACAAAATACTAAGAGCTCTGTCTGCCTAAATCGACATTGGGTCTGAGGCTTAAACCCTTGTTTTGTTGAAGAGAGCAACTTTCTGGCTATGCACACGGCTGCACCCTGCCTCTGAAAAAAACGTTAGCTAAGATTTGCTCCCTCCCCCTCCAGAAATGGAGACCTTTGGGAAAGTGGACTGTAATCGGTGTTTTTTTAAGGATCACTTACTTTTATTGAGAGAAGAGGCTGCTTGCAGCCATTTTCATCGCATGGCTGGTTCCCCTCTATATAGTTTTTTTTTCATACAACCTGCTGCGTGCCCACAGTTATTGTGACAATATCACAGGCAGCTTACAAGTAGGACTCATTGGCCTATCTCCAATGGGACAAGGGTTTTTATGAGTCAGTGGATGCTTCAATATATAGGGCTATTAATGAACTCATGGGCCCTATGGAGCAGCCTAGCAGATAGAGTTGCGCAGGAACACCTCCACAGGACACCCCAGCAGAAGGGGCCCCCACCCCCAAAAAGAGTGCTACGGGTGGGTCGACACGTTTGCGTGCCTCAAGCAGGCCTTTTTGGCTAATCTCACCCTCCTCCCCAAGAGGGCCTGGAGGGTCCTTTGGAGTCGTACAGTATGCCCACCCTGACACACCACAGCCCCAGGATGACTATTTCCTCCAGAAAATCAGACTAATAGGCGGGCTCCTCCCAGCTTCCTCTAACCCCCATTCCGTTAACAGAAGGTCCTTTGGAAATGCTGGACCCGGATGACATTGTCTGCCTCAGTCAGCCGACTTGCTCCCTGCTGATAAGGTAGCAAAATGTTGCGGAGAGGCTGATGAAGCCCCCAGAAAAAGATGCCTGCAACCGCCATAGAGTGAAAAGACCCTTACCCCCCGACATAGATACTATGATGGCCAAGTTCCTGGTGACGTTCGTTAAAGAGCTAAACAAGGGCATTGACAGGTCATGGCTATTGTGCCTAGATAAACTCTTGGATGCCATAGGTCATGACCAAGATATTAGACATAGTTGAAGAGGCCATGGCATCGGGTTCCCTTATTGCCCCTGACGCTCTCTCAAACTGGGCTCAGTGCGCTGTTTGTTAAATGGGCGACGCAAACTGTGACCTATCCACAGAGCGTTGCCCCCCTCCCTCCTAATCAAGGTGGACTTCAAGTTAGGGGACCATGCCTCTTCGAAGGAGAGTTCAGTTACACAGGGGGGTTTATTTGGGAAGCCATTTTTCAAGGAGCTGGGGAAGCTTGTGGTGACCTTAACGTCACTTGACAAGGCACAAGCTAATACCAAACGCGTTTTAATGTTCCAGGTTTTTCAGGGGGCCAGTCGTGTCAGGGGCCACTCGACCAGCTGTTTCTCCTACTCCTACAGGGGACATAGCTCTGGGTGCGGTCAGTACCAGCCTAACCCGTGCTTAAACAATCTCCACCCAACCTGGGGACAATGCTTCAGTGGCTGTGGAGGATACAAAGGATATGCAAACAGTGCTAGGAACGTTAAGTGCCTGCCTTTTGCTCTGATTGAGGTTGGAGGGCGGCTGGCTTTATTCTTCCCAGCCTGGGCTCCCATTACGTCAGACGCATGGGTCCTGCAAACGTAGAGTTTCAAATGGAATTTTACAGTTCCCCTCATCAATACGCTTGTCTGCGCCCAATGCGCTACTCCGTTTGCGATGCAGTGCTCATAGACTAAGTCCTAGCCCTTCTGAGGAAAGGAGCCCCCGATGGTACATTGCCACGGCTACCTCAGCAACCTTCTTCTAGTCGACAAGTCCGATGGGGGCTTCGGGCCTGTGATCAACCTCGGGGCCTATAAGTGGCAGGTATGCCGCCACTTCAAAATGGAAGGCATTCATCTCCTCAGAGATGTGCTGCTTCCTTTCAATTGGTTGGTGCGTTTGGACCTGAAGGATGCTTACCTCTCTGTTCAATTTCCCCCCCCCGTCATCATCGTTTTCTGCAGTTTATATGGCACTCCCAGACCTCCGAGTTCCTCACTCTTCCCTTTGGCCTGCTGTTGGCCCCCTGTTTCTTCACGAAGGTCCTCAAGCCAGGGATAATGTTCCTTTGCGCGCAGGGAATTTTCTTATTTACATGAACGACATGCTCATTCTACACTAATGCCTCAAGAAACTGATAATGCACCTCCTAACAGCAATAAACCTGATACGGGGTTTTGGGTTTATTATCAGCGAAAATAAATCTCTTCTCAGCCCAATGCATCTGGCAACCATCCTGGGTTCATCATAGATTCCACTTCCTCATCTCTGAGCCACCCATCTCCGAAGTTCGCAAAGATCAGGCACAAGCTCGGCCAAACCGTACACGTCTCTCAGATAAGTCGCTAGTCTGGCCGGGCTACTCTCCTTGTTTTTTTCCTCCCTCCTTCTTTCTTTTTTTTCTCCAGGCCCTCTTTATTATTGGGACTTGCAGCGGCTAAAGGTACATCACATCAGAAATTGCCTTACATATTCTCAGTCTGTCCAATTGACAGATGAAGCTAGGGAAGAGACAGTGGTGGCTCACTCATGGAGGCCTGGAATGGAAGGGCAATCTTCGGCTCCACTCCAGACCTGTTAATGGCATCGGATGCCAGCAGGTCCAGCTGGGGCGCCAGATGTGGGGATTTTTGCCCAGGAGGAAGCTGGTCTCTCCTAGAAAAACACGTTCACATAAACTGTTGAGCTCCGAGCACATTCATTTGCGGTTCAGTGTTGGACAAAAGCTCGCATCCACTCCTCTATCCTATTACAGATGGGTAATGTCTCAGCAGTGAAGATATATCAGTTACTTAGGAGGCACCAGATTGCAAGCCCTGGCAAACATGGCAAAGAAGTTTGGAATCTGTCTGGAGGATCAGTCCTTCATCACGGCGGTGTACCTCCCAGGCCAGTAGAACTAGGTAGCAGATTGGCACTCCATTTACCTTCAGTTCTCTAGTATTTGGTAACTGGACCCTCGGGTCTTCTTTGGGCTAGCTGACCAGTGGGGCCTATTCTTGATCGACCTGTTTGCCTCATGCCTCAATCACCAGTTGCCACGTTTCTTCAGCTGGAGACCTGATCCTCTAGCAGAGGTGGCACATGATTTTCTCCAAGACTGGAGTCGGGTTATGCCACCTCCACACCCCCCAATTAATCGCCAACGCATCAGCTCACCTTCACAGGCAAAATGCAGAGGTGGTCTTTAACACCCATATGGAAGTCTCAAGTGAGTCTGGTTTTTCTGGGCTTTCTTAGGCTTCTCCAGTTCGACTCTCCCACTTTATTTGGATTTTGCTGAATCCGGATCACGAGTCGCACCAGCTGGTGTCAGAAAGGCACATTACATGCAACGCTGGAAGCTCCCAGGCCTTTCGAACCATGCAGAATTCCTCCTGTCCAGAGCCTTATCAGCCAGCACAACTAAACGCTAATGTTCATCTTGGACGAGATGGGTGTGTTGGTGTCTGACATGGTGTGGATCCCATGGGATCTGATGTAGACCAAGTTCTTAATTCCCTTTCAGCACTAGCAGAGGGTAGATTAGCGTAACACTCGATTCATAATTTCATTCAGCGATCTCAGCATGGCATTCTCCTATTAATGGAACTCTGGTTGGTCAGCACCCTTTTCTTTACAGATTGCTCAGATAGATTAGTCGCTCTCTTCCTCGAACTGTGCAGTGCTTTTGGGATGTTAATTTGGTCTTGAACCACCATGTCTTCGCAACCGAACCTGTATTTGTCTCAAAAAGCTTTTAGCTAAATTTGCAATGTTAGTCTCTTGTCTCGTGCAGGAGGGTCTCAGATGTGCAAGCGTTGGATATAACTGCTTGGATACTTCCCCTGAGGGGGGTAGTTTTCACGGTAAGTAGACGCAGTAAGAGCAATACACGCACAATTTCTTATCCAACTTTTACTGAATCTCCCAAACCATGTGTGGTAAAATGCCTCAAAGCATACGAGGAGATGACTGAGGAAAGTTGTCACCCTCCAGGCGAGGGACACCTCATTGCACTGAGAAAACCATACAAAGCAATATTCTCACCAACAACAGCCCTCTGGATTTGATCTGTGAAGCATTATGCAGACATTGACACTAAGGTGTTTGGAGCACATTCGACGAGGAGCAGTGGCCTCGAAAGCCTTTTGTCTGGCAGCACGCCTAGAAGAGCTCATGTGTGCAGAAGACTGGTCCTCCGAATCCACTTTTAAGGAATTCCATTTTAAGCCAGTGGTGAATGTAGCCCAAATGGTGGTAAGTAAGCTTTGAAATGACTAAATCCTCGCCTCTGGTCCGGACATTGAATGAAAATTTGCCTAGTATAAGTGAAGGTAAGTTTAAATTCTGTTGATGACACAGAGGCAAGGATTATCCCAACAGGCGAGCAAATCAGACACAGACCCTCCCTGCAATAGAATAAGTAGTCTGTTTTTCATTGAAAGGTTAGCACGTAAAGTATTTGTGGTAATGTTGGATTGATATTGCAGTATTGATTACCTGGTTGGAAGTGTCACATGACCTGTTAATGTTTTTGTGCAAGAGCTTATGTCAGAATTGTCACTGACTCAATGTGTCTTTGCAGGGACTGATGGTTCTAAACAAGATGCATGAAGGAGATTGTTGGTGTGATTCGCGTGAAGAAAGAGGGAGCGCAGGCAGTGACAGAGGACTTTGAGACCTAGTTATGAATACTGAAGAACTGTTGAACTCATGTGGCTTTTTCCTAGTGTTCATGGGAAAAGTAGTTTTTTGTATGTATTTATTAGCTGCTATTTCTTTATGGAATTAAACCGAAGAAGGAAATGCATAATCCTCGCCCCGGGTCCTTAAATGTCTATATGATTATATGTTGCATGTTTATTCCAGTCCGTGGTAAAGGAAAAAACATCATGCTCATTTCTGGTCCCGACAATCTACTGAGTTTTACAAAGTTTATTAGAAGGTCATTATCACATAGTTGAAATGCTTTAAGTAATAAGTATGGGGTTAACCAGTTCCAGCAAACTTAATTGTCCCTGGATTTAATATAGTTAAAGGAATTATGAATAATAGTGGAAATGGACAGTCACTAGTCAAAATGCATGCAGCTTTTGCTTAGAATTGAAAATTTCATGCAGAGCTATTAAGGATTTTATGTTGTACTGTGTTCCTTGAAACCATGTTTCATTTAAACATCTTTTGTGTGCAAATAGTCTACACATCGGATGTGGTGATGTTTTGTAAGATGGGATCCTCTTAAGCTATTCTAGTTTAGAGGAGAAGCAAAGAAATGAAAGTATCTTTAAAAGGAGAAAATTGTAAACTAAAGGACTGGCCAACCAGCCATTACAGGCATTACCTCATTTTGAGGTAGATTTACTAGTGATCAGAAAATGCGTTCTTTGATTGGACTGGCGAACTAATGACTGATGTGGACTGAATCATTATTGTATGCCGAACGCTATCATTAATGGAAGTAGAGTGTTAATAACACTTGGGATGGTCAATGGAAGAGGAAGGCTGACCCACATGCCCTTTATGTATATCTGTGTGTGTACACATAATAATCTTGCAAAACAGTTTACACCCCTCATTGGGGCAGAACAAGAATCATCACAGTGAAAATCCCCAGTGGTTTTTAGAGCGGTTCAAAACCTTTATCTACTCTAGTAGTCTGAGATTACATATGACAAAATACTTGTCACTGGTCTGTCAGGCAAAGTGATAACAATCAACTGTTAAAGGCTTAGTGACTTTAACAATTGCTTTTCACAATTAATAAGCCAGTCCATCTGCCATTTTTTTAATGTTTCATAACAAAACCAGACATTTTGGAGTCAGCCAAACGTTTGCCAGTGAACTAGTCCAGCCTATAACGTGTCACCATAACCAACTCAGGCCTTTAGATTTTAGTTTAAGCTTGTTTGCGAGGCAACCATCAGAGAGACGGTCTTAAAATTAGAAAGGCCTATTAAATTACAGTTGGTTTAAAAAAAAAAAAAAATCTCTCCTAAAAGGACCTACCAACGATTCCCACAGAGGAAACCTCTATATTCAGTTTGTCACACTGGGTAACCAACACCAAAACCATTGCTTACTTATGGTAATTGGTGAGATTCCATAAGCAAAGTACTCCTCTTTAGACTTTATTATATAGCAATAACAAGCCATAGTTATGCCTGTTGAGTTAAACACATGATTTTCACAATAAATAAGTCAGGCCTAGTGTCTTAATCATAACATTTCATAATGAAAAGATCAGGCATTACCCCTGATTATTGGGTTGCCTTAATAACCATCCCAGCCCCGCTGTTTTGAATGCAAGCTTTATGAGCTAAAAGGTGCAATGCAAGTTGTCTTTTGTGGAAGCACTCACATTGAACAGTGATCAAATCCTGTACTCGGGGTAACCACCGTGTGGGTTGATGCTAAGCTGCTCTGTCAAAAGTACTCTAAACGCTCCCTTTTTAGGTCTCGCCTGAGCCAGCGCATGCGCTGCTCTGGCGAGACATTTATAAGCAGGGTTTTCAAAGTGCTACCACGCGCTTTTGCTGGCCTAGCGCTTGCGGTTACGTGCGCGCACCAAGCTGGTGCACAGCTGCCATCTGGCTTTCCTTGTGGCACCGTTCAGCGCGCCTCGCTCCGCCCCTCCCCACCACAGAGCGCGTCCCCGCGATCACTTTCGCTTTCGCAGCCGCGTTCATCAAAGGTGCACTGTTTCTGGTTCCGTGCGAATATAGGCTTCGGGTGTTATAGAACGTTGTTATTTCTAGTTACTAGGTTGTTTTGATGAAATGTTTAGTTAGTCTGTTGCTCAAAATCTCCTCATACGAGTGAACGTTGTCGTTATCTTTATGATGTAACGAAAGGCACTCAAGTGTATCTGCAGAGCAAGTTAATCCAACTCTTCAGTTACAAAAACTCTTTCAGAATTGTAACGGTCTAGTTTTGCTAAATGACAATTCTCCAAGTACGTGAAAAAACAGAATTTAAAAATAAAAAGCTGAGCTTATCTGTTTTACAAAGCCTCTGAAGAAAGACGCTTCTGTGAGAACCGACGTTTTTGCTGCACATTGTAATCCTTATTTCACATGACACCACAGTTCTCTATGGTGTATCCTCCTTTGCGATCTTTTTTTTAATTATTTATTTGAAGCAAGTAGATTGAGCCCCAACGGCCAGCAGACCTATATTAATCTCCTCATGTAAACCTGAACAGAGTGTTGCATGTAACTAAACGCTATTCCTTTTCAATGTTAGAAATATGTGAGATCCGTTTACAGGCCTATAAACCTTCAACAGTTGCTACATTCGAGACCCATTCAGTCTGTAAGACTGTCTTCTATTGTGTTATATATTTAGTCTTTCTCAGTGTCTTAAAATACATGTAATCTGAATAATAGGCTGCCCGCTTCCCTTGCTCCCCCTCTCAGGCTTACCATGCAAATGATTAGGTGAATGTGTGAACTTGAATGACTTGTGGGTGAATGTTCTGGATAATTAATTTGTGATATTGGAGAGCTTTATATATTAGAGAGCAGCTCCAAACGTATTGCCTGTATTCTAGGATGGTATGCATTACCATTATATGGTCGCTGTATTTCAGAAGTATGTGTGTAAGGCTTTTCGAGTTAAACTACAGAATCCGTCAAGGAGCTCAGTAACGCGTGACTAGCAGGACGAGGGTATGGTTAATGCATTTGCTTTTTTCGTGCTTCGTGCATTTGCACAAATGCAGTCTTTAGCAAAGCAGAAAGACAAACAAAGCGAAAAACGTTTGTTATAATATGCAGACCCACACACACGCCTTTCAGAACAAGCATTGACATAGCCAATAGGTCTCGCCTTTGGGACCTTATAAATGCTTAGCCATGCAACAGTTGTTGCACCAAGCATTATGTGCTGCATAACTAAATCGTAGTTATGACAGGAGTGCCCGAGCTAGAAGATCATGTTGTGGAACCCACATGGTCACTGAAAAACAAAGTTCAATACTGGCTAAATAATAATCGCCCCATTTCAAAACCCGGGTCATCTAGGATTCTGATGGTCCGCAGAACCCCTTGGGTGGGAAATAGTAGGAAAACGATACCGGGAGATTGTATCTTGATCTCATTTGAACATCCTTGGGTGGCGGATTACATATGCTCTTGGGAGTTTCCGAATGTATACGGTGAAATAGGAACCAGGCGACTCTCTTTCTTTTATCCCTCTAGGTCTCTCAGGGAGTTTCCTAACAACAATGTTCCTCCATGGGAAACAACAGCTCCAGTTCACGGTAATTATTTTAATCAACGGCAATTAGCGGTTTCCCGTTTCCGTGAACATGATGGTTCTGGGTTCATATCGGGACCACGATTTTGGGGTGGAGGACGAGATGATTGGGGTCCCCATTTACAGCGGATGCCAAACAGAGAGCCACCCCAAAGGGAACCCTGGTCCGGGATCCCAATGGACAATAGATTTAGTGTTCTTGAAATGGTTGATTGACCACTAATTCCATCTAAAGTTATCAACCATACCATAGTGCATTTAATGCCCAATCCTAAAATGAATTCCCCGAAATACGAAGTAGTGATAAATCCAGAGCCACAGCCGCTATCTATTCTCTTTTGGAACATAGCGGGGCTTCGCTCCAAGATTGAAGATGGTTCGGCAGCAAACTTCTTAGAGCAGGGGAAAATTATATGTTTACAGGAGACCTGGTCTCTGACGGAACTCCATCTCCCGGGTTTCCAAACATACTTTACGCCAGCATTGGGAGGCGGTATTGGCAGACCCAAACGGGGGTTGACCACTTATATCGCTAACACAGTAAATTATCTTAAAACATCTTTAGTTGCGTCTGACCCAAATTTCCAATTATTTAAGCTTCTTCCAAATAAAACCGAGCCTATTCTCTTGCTTAATCTATATAATAATCTAGAGGACGATCAATTTCTGTCTCTTATCTCTAATATTAAGGAGAAATTGATACATAATTCTACAGCCGGTAAAGGGCCAGTCCACCTTATATGTGGTGGAGATTTGAACCTACATCCATGCCCACACGTTGGGAAAAACAGATGTGGAATCGTGGATGAAGATAATGCTCCCATTATGCACTTTATTCATGGCAAAGTGGGGACCGCCATGAATAACGTGCTAGTAGATTTAGAACTTGAAATAGCTAATAAATTAATCTTAGGGTCAAATCTTTTGCAACCAACCTATGTGGGCAGGGGCCATAGTACGACAGTAGACTATATCCTCCTTTCGTCAGGTTTGTCCCCCGAGTGAGGTCCTGTGAGGTACTGATAAACATTTTAAGTGATCACTCTGCTCTTAGATTAGAGCTATGTCGAATAAAGGGTCAACCGGCAACGGATGCTATAGCGACAACCCTCGCACAGAATAAACTGGAGCTAGGTAGGACAAACGGTTATACATTGAAGTGGGAGGCGATCAACCCGGAAGTAATTACTGGGAAACTGGTAAAAGAGGCATATATAAATATAATTAAATGCCTTGATTTATCGCAATCTGACGAAGAAATTTTAAATAATTTTGCACAAATACTAGAGAAGATTAAGGTACTTCTCACTACAACCCCAAGGAAGCCACATTCAACCAATAAAGGTTGGTTTAATCATTGCTGTACTACGGCCCTATCAAATTTAAAAAAGGAATTGAAAAAAACAGATAGAGCTCCGGCAACAATCCAACTTCTGAGGCGCCAATATGTATGTGCACGGAAGCAAAGAATCCTTGAATTAAAAAAGAAACTATGGGATGATTTACACTCTAGCGCCGTATCAAAGAATAGTTTGGTTTTTTGGCGAACTGTCAAAACACCATATTTCTTGGATTCAGATAGCCCCAAGATAGAAGTGGCCATCGATGAAGATACTTGGGTGGCACACTTCTCTAAGATCTTCGAAGACACAGTAATAGCAAGAACAGGTCAAGAACCCTGTCTCCCAAAAGTTGACTTCCCTATTTCCCTGCACTTCGACATTACTGAAGTCCTAGCGGCACTGAAAGCAAGCAAGAGTGGGAAAGCCCCAGGCCCTGATGGGGTTCCAGTAGACCTGTTTAAATTTAATCCGGATCGCTGGTCCCCCGTCCTCACAAGAGTATGTACCGCAGCGGCAAAGGTGGGTTTGATTAAATCATGGACAAAGTCAATTATGGTCCCAATCTTCAAAAAAGGAGATCGCCAAGACGTTAACTGTTATCGTCCTATTTCTTTATTGGACTCTTTAGGTAAAGTGGTTGGTAGAGTCGTGCTTGAACGACTCCGGCAGTGGGCTGAGGAGGGATATATTGTTTCAGACCTTCAATTTGGATTTCGGGAGGGGTTTGGAACGGTAGAGCAGGCCCTTAATCTTAGTCTAATTTTGGGAAAATATTGCCAAGCAAAAAAAGAAGCGGTATATATGGTCTATGTAGACCTATCCGCCGCCTTTGACTGTGTTTCACACATAAAACTTTGGAAAATCTTGACATATATGGGAGTAGATCCCCCTCTTTTAGATTTTATGAGAGAGTTATATTCTGGGGCTTCTGCAAGGGTGCGTTTTGGCACGAAGGGGGAATTGACTGCACCTTTCGGCGTGGAGCGAGGAGTTAGGCAGGGGTGTGTCCTCGCTCCCTTCCTCTTCTCTCTTTACACAAATGGCTTGGAGGTGGAGATGTTGAGGGGGGCTTTGGACCTACCTCGGGTAAAACGGCGTCTGATACCTGCCTTGCTCTATGCGAATGACGCGGTCATCTTGGCACGTACTCCACGTGAATTGCAAAAGTCCCTGAATAGATATGTTGAGTTTATGGGTGGCCTGGACCTAAAAGTCAATGTCAAAATAACATTCGTTATGGTAGCAGGTCGAGCCAAAAAACGAGTAAAGAACATCTACCTTAAAGAACAAAATTTGGTGGTGACCACTAAGTATTGCTACCTGGGAATAATGATTGATGACAGGCTCAATTGGAGACCAGCAGTCGAGGCTAGATGTCATCTGGTTAAAAGAGCCATAATGTCCCTGACGAGTTTTTCACAGAGATTAGGGAAAAGGCCTCCAGTGGAGCTATTAAAAATCTACTTAGCCAAATGTCAGGCGATTGCCCTTTACGGAGCTGGAGTTTGGGGATACGCTGAAGTTAGCGCACTTCAGGTTGCTCAAAACAATTTCCTTAGATTTCTTCTAGCGGTACCAACAAGTACCTCAGTTTATGCCCTTCATCTGGAGCTTGGAATCTCTTATCTTGAGGACCTGATAAGAATTCAGCCCTTATTGCTCTGGCGGCGTATTTGGACCTCTGAGAATAATGTCTTCTCACAGGAAATTTTGATAGATTCAATGACCATTGACCATTCTCTAAAAATAAAATGGCTTCGGTATATAAAAAATTTCTTCAAGGATTTAGGCCTGGAGAAATATTATTCCGAACCCAAAAAAATCATTGAACTACCAAAGAGAGAGCTGAAAAAACTGGCTCTAACACATCTGGAGTCCTTGAGGCTGACATCGGAGGCTATTAAACCATCGGTCCTCCACGCTAATTTGATTCAGACCACTCATTCCATCCAACCATACTTAACATTACAAATTAGTACCTATCACAGAATGTTACTGACAAGATTCAGATTAGATCTTTTCTACAGATTAGTATCTTTCCCCGATAAAAATAGATGGGATTTGATTCCCACTACTTGTCCTTGTGATGAAATATCAATGCAGTCAAATTTACATACAATTTTGTTTTGTAAATTTTATCATCCACATAGGAAGGTTTGGTTACTTCCTGTATTAAAGCGATGGGGACTAAGACAATGTCGCCCGGCGATGCTACGTCTTCAAATGCTAGACTCTGAATTGATCTGTTATCATGTCCTTAACTTTTTAAAATGTATTGTAAAACATAGGAACAATCTGTAAAATGGATTTTGAATTTTTTCCTGTCGACAAAGCGAAATTATATGAATCCTCGGTTGAAGGTTATTCGACACCTATCTGGCTCAACTACCATTTTCTTGTTTTTAATATGTGCTCCTACTTTGTATTTTATCGTTTAAAAATGTTCTTTTATGGTTTTTAAAATCGTAAAAAACCGAATAAAGAAGATATTGATTGATTGATTGATTGATAACTAAATACTTATAAGGTCCCAAAAGCGAGACCTATTGGCTATGTCAACGCTTGTTAATGTCTGGCGACAAACAGCCTCAGTCTGTTTCCAGACTCTGACAATATCCAAGTCAAAATGGGAAAAAGCTCTAGCAGGATAAATTAACTCAAAGTTTAAAAAAGATAACTTATTACTGGTTATCTATAAATCAAACTGAAGATTAAATCATTTTTTATAAAGTTTATATAAAAAATATTATCAAGGCATCGTTGTAACGCAGTCAAAAAAGCATCTAACAAAGCAAAATAGACAAAGAAATGTTTTTACTTTTGTTTAAGGTTTCAACACAAACATAACAAATAAACCTGTACACAAAGCTTGTTTTAGGCAAACAACAAGCTGTTTAAAATCTATAATTCAATCCTCGCTGGGTGTACATTGTACAAACAATGATGGACAAATCCATTGTGCATTTCCAGGATTTTTGCCATGCAAGGTATAAAATCTATAATTCAATCCTCGCTGGGTGTACATTGTACAAACAATGATGGACAAATCCATTGTGCATTTCCAGGATTTTTGCCATGCAAGGTATAAAAGCAAAGTTCCAATTGTGTTCTAGACCATTGCTTAAACCAGCAAGTGATAATTGATTTTTTTTTTTTTTGATTAACAGGTCTTTTGTGTTTAGGTGTTCTTCACTGGTGACCGTACTTTTTCCCTGAATTAAAGGATTTCATCTGATAATATCCAGACCAGACAGGGAAAGGCACCCTGCTATCAGTGTGCCATTACGTCATCAGGAATAGGACTCTGAAATGTTCGCCTTCATTTCTTTGCCAGCATGACATTCTGCTGCTAACATGTGTCCTCTGATGGTATTACAGGCCTGCTAGCCAGACAAACTGACGCGTCAATTCCTTTTTAGGTTAAACCTGCCTGGGCAGTGCATGGGCTGCTCTGCGAGGCATGCTGTATTCAGGTAGGGACTTGAAGCTCCGCCCATATTTTTCATTGGCTTGTCATTGTCCACTGTGAACTGTGGCTGTTCATTGGTCAATAGGCGTAGTAGTCCCTCCTTAGTACTACCTTGTCTCATTTTGTAACCTCCCATGGCGACACCCCCTGTTACAAGTGTTGTTACTCTGTAGACTTTAATTACAGCCTCCGAGCACTATTTTCACAAATAGCTTTGTCCTGCCTGCTGTTGCAGGCAGGACACGCTCTCTCCTAACGCTTTTTAAATATTTTATAGCACGGGCGCCAAACGCATTTGCAATGTAATAGGTCTCACATTTGCAAGAGTTAGAGCTATTGGCATTGTAAATGACAATGCCTTTTATGAATCTGTTTCTAAAAACAACACATAAATAAAAGGCATTGTCATTTACAATGCCAATAGCTCAAACTCTCCTAAATGCGAGACCTATTGCATTGCAAATGCTTGTTAAGAGTAGGCAGTAGTCCATTGGACCAATGCCTACTCTGAGTTTAGTTTATTTTTAACATTCACAAAGGGGAAGGGGTTTCTTGGGGACACCTTCCCATTTGAGAGCAGGTTGGCACCTCTTTTGAGTTATCATTAAAATATTACTGTTGTGCAACCGTATTTCGGTTGTTAAACATTAAAACATACTACTACGATTCGGAATTTGGAGGTGATGCCCCAAACACACTTCTTCCAAATCCAGAATCAGTATGTGGTCGCAAACCCAACTTGCAATTTGGTAGCAAGTTACTGAATCACAATTTGGTGTTTGTATATGTAAAAAAGCATTTTTGTGGTCGAAATGGGCGGATTCTGTGAATCTGGCTGTTTGCAATACCAAAAATGCTTAGTACATCTGGTCATTAGTCTCGTTTCCTTTTGTGCACTTCTGTTTTTTTACTTGTCAATAAGCTGGAGAATATGTATATTCACTTGTTTTTTTATGTTTAATAATGTGTGTTTCTGTTAACGTTTGTATTAAATTCAATATGGCACTCATCAAGGAACCAAGTGAGCAAGATATACTCCTAGGCTCCTTAAAGTTAAGAACTGTACTCTTAAGAACAGAAAAAGGCACTGCATTTTAACTCTTAATCTAAGATCTGGAAGTGTACGTTATGTTTGGATAGTTTTAGCTAGGTTCACAGCTAAACAGTGTTTGCCCTACTCTGCGAATGAGAAAAATAGTTCTTCACAAGAGTGACACAATATTGTCTTAAAATAAAGCAAATGGATTTCTGTCTTTATTTACAGGTGAAAAGAGTTGCAAGTCTGATGGATTGCTGAGCATAAACGAAGAAGAAAATCAGTGTTTGAAAGAATCCTCAAGAAAAAGCCAGCGGGGAAGCAGTGATTGTCATAGCACAGGTCAGAAGAACAGATTAAACATTTGACACATCCAGAATGAATGTTTTCCTTTGATACATAGACCTGCCAAGGTTTCAGTTGCATCGAGAAGATAAAATAGTGTCCCCTTTAACAGAATTTGAAAGATTAGACGCACATAATCCTCTAAATTGGAGAAAGCAAACCTGTCATTTGTGCCTGGTAAGCAGACCACTTGACAAACCAACTACACTATCTAAAGTTTACAGCTTCCCTGGGAGATCATTTTGTTTGACCAGAATTGGTTCGTTCAGCACAGCAGGAGAATTTTTGGGCAGAAAGAGTGCCTAACACATCTCCATGTTTTGCCTACTTCATCTTTTTTATATTTGACAGAAGCTAGCCCCAAAGTTGAGTGTTTTAAATCAAAGGATTTCTAGCTCTATTTTGGTAGCACAGATCTCGACTTTTTGTATCAGACATGTTTTTGGGCAGTGCATTTTCTCGGAGCGAATGGAGGGGCATATCATCAAGGGCTGGTGACATAATTATCGCCGCTTTAGTGTCCGTTTTCGGGCGAAAAGCGGCGGTAATTATATCGCATTATTTGCAAGGACACGCTAGCGCGTGTTTCCTTGTTTCAGCTCCCGTTTTGTTCACGCCTCGCTTTGCATCTCTAATGAGATGCAAAGGAGGCGTGCCTGACAAAACACCATGGGAAAATATCGCTACCCCAGCTTCGTGATATCATCAACGAGGGGTAGCGATATTTTAAATCCCGTTAACTATGCCTTAACGCAGGAATTTAACATCTGTTAAATTCCTTACTAAGGCATAGCTAACATGGGAGGTGGATTATGGTGATACGACCACAGGGTCGTATCACCAAGGCTATCTCCGTTTTGGGTGCAACATCGCTGGTTTTCCAGCGATGTTGGCCCATTTTTGCGCCAACACTGGAATATTTATCACCTAGGTTATACACGTTGTAAATAACGCGCTAACCAGGCGATAAATAACAGCGATAGACGGCGATAAATATCTAAGCGCGCTTTGCAATATTTAACGCCGTCTGTTGCTAATATGCCCCGGAGTGTTTTATTGATTAGTGCCTGCTCGTAGCCACCATGCTTTGCATGGCTGACGCTGGCAAGGGAAATGGGCATTGGAAGGTCCACCTTAATTAGGGTGGGGCTCCCGAAGCATAAAAGAAGGCAGCCTTCTAGCGTATGAGCTTCTGCCAATGATTGAGTGCTGCAGGAGGTTATGCCGCTGGTCAGTTACTGGTTCCCCACCTCTAATTGGAAGGAACTACAAGTTTGGCGAGCGGCCCCCCCCTGCCAGTTTATGGCACGAGAACCTCTCCGTCTAACTCCAAGTTGCCCTAAGTTGGGGAAAGTTAAACGGACAGTACACTGCACTACAAGTGATGATGCATCCTTGTTACTGACCGGCGGTACTCAAAGTACGGCCCGCGGGCCACTTGCGGCCCGCCAGGAATTTCCATGAGGCCCCCGTGGAAATCAGCAGGCACAGAATCTGCACCATTTCTGCCTGTTGTAATTCCTCGGGGGCCGCATTTGCCCGGAGAAGCATGAAAGGGGCATGCGATGACAACCAGTGTCTCGCATGATCACCCATAGCCCCCCAACCCCCGCCCTCACCTGCCTCTCTGGCTTCACTTGCTCGCCCTGCCACTGAGTACCTAGGCTGTGCTACTTGTACGTGCTGCTCACAGACAGTGTGGCCTCCTTAATTTCTCAATTGGTGCCACTAAAGCAGAACTGTCACTGTAGTTAAATGTATGTTTTTAAGGCCCTGGGTTAGGGTTTCAGCGGAGCCCAGACTTTTCTTCCTCATGGTATCAGAGCAGACACGTGGTGTAAGCAGAACAAATAAAATAAGGATCCAGCAAAGTCCTCACATGGATCCGTGGGCTGCGCCTAGCCTTTTATTTCATGGCATAGCTTAACTTTAGGTACATGGGATGCTTCAGGCTCTCGGTTCACAACAGAGGTGCTACGGAAAGTCTACAGGTGAAATTGAGGGAGATGCATTTTATACACAGTTTATATGCCTCAGAAGCAGCTCAGCAGGATAATTGTGTATAACTCCCAGCTTCCCCACTTTATTAATGTATGCGATTCTGAGGGAAACATTTATGTGCCTGTGTTGTGGAAAATATTTCTAACATTTTTTTACAGGCAATTCAGCTTGCTTTGTGCATTGCTTTAGGAAGTGTATTACTTTTTAGTCATATACCCGTCTGAGTCGTGGCACAGATGTAGCATCAGGTCTTTAATGCTTCAGAATTGAACAGAAAATAGTTATTGGTTTTGGCACACATTAGGTAGAGTCAGAGCTGAGGGGACAGGGGCACAGTGTGAACATGAAGGTGAAATGGGCGGAGGCAGAATGAGACAGTAGAGGTAAGAGGAAGGGGCAGAGAAAGGAAAAACAGAGGGACTGGCACACTCCGTATTAGTAAAGCAGAAAAGCATAATGAGGAGGTATGGAAATGTGAGGGGTTAAGAGAAGAGAGCGAGGGAGTAGGAGCAATGTGAAATAAGAGTGCAGAGTAAGAGTATTTCAGGTTATGAGGAGTGTGAGGAGGCAGGAGCAGAGTGAGGACAAGAAGACTAGGGTGCTTTACACATAAGGACTATATTGAGTGATATATATATGGAAGGTGAGTGAAGGGTACGACACAATAATGGAAGCAACAGCTATGAGCTAGCAGCAAAGTGAAGGGAAGCAGTGAAGGTATAAAACAGCACTGCAGGAAGGACAAAGGGAGTGGGTTATCAGTAGAGTAAGCCTTCAGTAGAGTGAAGATACACAGGCACAATGAGTGGGTAGGTGCTGAGTGACACAGTAGGGCACAACAAGAGGATAGGCGTAGAGTGGTACGTTAGCGTGCAATGGCGTGCAATGAGAGGTTAGGCATAGGATGAGTTGTCAGGGCACAATGAGAGGGTAGGCAGTTTGATAGGGTATGAAGAGAGTGAGAGAAATAATGCTGAATAAAGTAGAGAAGTGTGGCACCAAAAAGGGGTGGCCACAGAGGGGTAGAGTGTGATGGAGGGAGAGCAGGAGCAGCATTAAAAAGTCAAGGTGTGGAGAGAGTGAAAGCAGTATAAGAAGTTGAGGCCAGAGTAGGTGCAAAATGACAGGCTATGACCATAATAAAATAGAAGGGCCAGGAAATTAGTATAAACAGAGTGTAGGGGGGAATAATGAGGTTGGCGGGTCAGACAGAGGAAGCTTATGAGAAGAGCAAAGAGGTACTGGGAGCAGATTGAGATGATAGTAATAGAAAGCGGGGGTAGGGACCATGTGAGAGGCATTCATGAGATAAGGAAAGAACCAAGGGTAGGGGAAGAGGTATAATGAGTGGTGTACATTGAGGGTAAAACAATAGGAGAAGAGTAAAGTTGTGACAGAGTGCCATGCTGCGGTACGGGTCAGGAAAAAAGTTAATTATTAATGCCAAAGTGGTGGGTAGAGGTAGGATGAGGGAGTAAAGTAGAGGAATATGGCAAGCATGAAACAGTCATAAGGTAGGGTCAGAGTTAGAGCGCAGGGTCAAAGTGAATGCATAGGATCCCAGCGGACCCTATGTGCAGAGTCATTGAGTGTAGGGCTCAGGGAAGATTAGTAGTAGATGTGCTGCCTGATACATGCATTATTATGAAATGACATGCACCTACCTGAGATGATAGCCAATTTAGAGATGACACTACAATACCTCTACTGCTTCGTTGGATAAGCTCATTGACTAGGAGAAGGCAGCAGGTCTATTGCCCATCATGCTGGTCATTGTGCCGTTGTAAATGTGCATTACAACCTGAGTACATGAATGCATGTATTGTGTGGGCCCATGCATGCACATTACAGCATGGGACCATTTATGCATGTACTGTCTACGTACATTAAGAATATGGCAGCTTGGTGTCACTGATGCTTGTATTGCCTGGGGTTACATGCATGTGGTAAGATTCATGAGCTTATGTGTGCACAGCGGCTGGAGAGAGCACAGGAAACATATTTCTGTCAATGCACTTTGCATGTACGCTTCTGAGTTTTGCTGGATGACCTTTGGACTTGGTACTGTAAACTCTCAACAGGGCCATTAAGGGTTGTTCGGAGCGAGTTTAAGAGACATAGGGGTTTGAGTTGTTTCTTCTTAGAAACAAATGAAGAATGTGTCCAAGTGACTGCGCAACTGAGGGCCTAAAACAGGGAACTGGGTGCTTCTCAAAACAAGGCAAAGATGTAACACTATGGTCAGAAACACACAGATCCCAGTAAAAATTAAAATATTGACAGTATTTATTCGGGGTACAAACATACATATATCACATTTCAAAATACAGCATTGTCTAGTAATGTTTTGAAAAGGGGTGATTTTTTTTTCCCACTCCTGTAGCCCCGCCCCTAGTGAACCCACCCCTCCCACCGCCCCCATCACGCAGGCCCATCTGTGCGGCCCTCGGCCACAAGCCAGACTGAAATTTTGGCACCCGAGAATACGTTTGTGAGTACCCATGTTACTGACTGTTTGAGGTTTCAGCTTCAGGCTCGTTAGGAGAATAATTTATGCATGCGAAATTAGTTATAAAACTGGTAATTGCTTGCACATTACATACACATTTCATATGAACACCTTGACTAACAATACATCTCTTAGCCTTAACTCCCATCCACGCCATGAATAGGAGCGTGAATGATCGTGTGGTTGAGTCTGTGAGATTTTGAATGGAATACTGGCTTAATTCTTTGTGGTTTAATGCATAGTCAGAGAATAAGTTGGCTGGTAATTGTGCTTTATTTTGTTTGTCTGTATAATTATTATTAAAATGTATGAAAGTGTAGGTTTGTTGATATGCTGATAAAGTGATTTTCTCAGGGATTCATTTTTTTTTTTCCATGACTGTGTATAATTTGAGGTTCTGTACTGTGGTGTTAAACTTCTTTTCCCTCTCAAGGTGTGATTCTATTTTATTTTAACTGCTTATGAGCATTGATATACATACACTGTCATATGGACCTCTTACATTGTAGGTACATTATGAGTAATGACACAACTAGTATCATAACACAGGTAAGGGCACACTCCAATGAAAAAGCATGGATTTGGGGTACATTAGGTGCGGAGGTGGTATTGATAACCATAACTTTGAATTTAATTGTGTTTTCTTTTTAGTTTTCCTATCTTAACCACTGGTCTTGAAAAGTGGTTGAAAATGGCAACTCTACTTTTTGCGACTGGTATCTTTTTGTTGTGAACCGCCCTATGTACTAATAGTCCCATTCATAAAAAACTGAATAGCAGTGGACCGCAGACCAGCCTGCCTATGCATATTAAATAAAGGCAGGTTGCAATTTGCGATTGGCTAAATTTACAGGGATGGTGGCCTGCAAGAGTGAGGAGACCACCAACCCTGTGATTGCTTTTTAAAATGAAAACCTTTAAAGGAAACGGATGCTTTTAAAGACAAAGGGGCATATCAGCAACAAGCGGCGATAATTATCGCTAAGCGCACTTAGCGCTAGGATAATTATCGCCAAATTTTATCGCTGAGATAGCATGCTATTAGCAACGCTTATCTCAAAAGCAATAACATTCCAGGCGCAAGCTGCTAATTGTGCGATTATCGCTGAAAATACAGCGATAATCGCACAACGTTTGGCGATAGCTGGCTGGTAGGGCTGGACAGACTCAGCCATGATATCCACCTTCCATTGGATATCATGGCTAAGTCAAACTAAAAGCAGGCGTAAGGAAAGTAGTGATAACCAAGGTTAGCGCTACTTTTCCTATCGCTATGCTTGTCAGGGTGCCCATTGATAATTGGAGAAATGTTGGTTAGCGGCATTTCTCCAGTTATTTTGAGCTGGACCGCCCACTTTGCATCTCATTAGAGATGCAATGGTGGGCGTTACGGGAAAGGGTGCTAAGGCAAGGATTCACGCAATAGCGTGACCTTGCTGATATAGCGATAAAATTATCGCCGCTTTTCGGCCGAAAACGGACGCAAAAGCGGCGATAATTTTTTATCGATGTCTTGTACATATGCCCAAAAGTTTTTATTCTTGAAAACCTTCAGTAAGATTTTGCACTGGTTTCCAAGATTACTGCCTACTAGTGCCTTAGCTGCTACCCCAATTCGCTCGCACCTGTAACCAATTTCCTTTTGCAGGTAAATTGCCACCTCAGCTTGGGAGTCTGTAACTTTGCATATCATTAATATACATGGATCCCAATCACAATGTGGAAGAGACACCCCAACATTCCCTTCCAAATTGCTATTTAGTTTCCATACTTAAACCCACAAACCCATAACTTTGACTCCTCATTTGGGTTTAGTACATTCAAAATAGCTTTCTAGCTTCCTTTAACATAAGTTTTTATTGGTCAATTTAGCGTACATGAAGCACATTATATTTCACAAAGACAGAATTATGTGTGTTACTGAGATCAAAATGGTGCATAGCTCTTTCATCTACGCACAAGGAACAATGAATCCTAACAATGGAGCTCAGAAGCACACAGGCTTTTCTCTACAGAGAAGACCTCTTGTGCCGCTGCATGCGCATATGCAGTGGCTTCGCAGTTTGCCCTCAGACATGAATGGCATCTAGATTCTGAATCATACTTCTCTTATTGCTGATGTTCAGGCCACCAGCAACTGGAAGATCACAAGGTAACTTAAAATGAATGCTGATAAAAAGATGTCTTCTCTCTCTATCTTTAATCTTCGTGACAGTACTAACTTGTGTCATCTCCACTTTTTCCTCGCTGTGTTTTTCCATACTCATTTCGTCTGATTGGTCTTATTCTTCAGAAACAAGATGACATTGCAAGCCAGTGAAGGTGTCTGAATAGGTGTGAGGTTTGTTAATGGGCTTTCACAAGAGGATAAACCTGGGAGCCCCTTAGCGAAAGGGAACATTTCAAGTAAGTAGGTGTATCAAAGATAGGATGTCACCACTATGAGCAGGAGTGGAACAGTTTTCTAGAAGAGGGATGACATACATTTGTTTTGTCTAATTACCAACAGCTTCCCCAAGATTCTGTGGTGGGTACAGTTCAATGAATGACAGTAAGAAGGCAAACGCACTAGTGCAATTGTACTATATTTATGAGCAAGAAGTTAATGATAGCAGAATTACAGTCTAAAGAAGACACTTTGGCAAATTTTATACAGTTAATAAATGAGAGGAAAACATAGATCAGGTGATGAAGGCGGAGACAGAATAAATCTTTAAGTCTCTTTAGAAGAAACACTGTGAAACCCATTCTTATTGCTTATCTGGCAAAGCAGGAGCAGATGCTTGGACTAGCACAGCATGGTATTGGAGTCCATTGGCGGAGTCTCCAATATATGCCAAGATAACATCTCCTTTATACAATAAATGCTGGCTTGGTCCTTCGAAAAACAGGATTAGAAACCTTTTTATCGCCTTACACTCTTGCTGCTTAGTCTCAGGGAGAACCCCTGAGATGTTTCTACCTTACCGTGTAAGTAAGCAGGTATGACCATGAACAGTAAGCTCTGTCAGAACGTCTTGTTAACAGAATCTTCTTAGCTGAACATAATATTGATTGTAGCACAAGTAATGGAACTCTGTGGGGCATGATACTTGTTTTCTGCACTGGAAGCGCGTGCATATGCTTCTCACTGGTTCATTAACACTTCACGACACATATTGTTCTTCCATAAGCTTTCCACTCTGCTTCTAGTGCCCCACGCTGTGACAAACTAAGTAGCATAGGCGATAGCAAGATCCCATGAAAGACTCCATGTATGACACTTGTTTAATACTCCATTTTCTATTCAGTAGGTTCTGGACATTTTTGTTAACTGCTTGATGCTCCTGAGACATCTGTTATGTCTTTCAACATGTTTTACGGTCGTTTAAATAGTATGTGCATGGACATGCTGCATTAGTCTGCTGCTGCCTGAAAGCATTGATGTCATTGGTCCTCATCAGAGTAGATTCTTGTTTGATAGGAGCCCAAGTGTGGCAGGGTTGATGAATGGCTAGAGTTGCTCAGAGAAAACATGATCTAGTATTGTACATTGCCAATGTATTAGTTATGGGTCCCTGGTATGGTTACAAGCCTCAGTGCATGCTCAGAGTAAAGAAACGAGCATCAGTCCCAACATTTTGGGGTGACCATACATACCGAGACATTTCCTTAAACCCAGTATTATGATCTGATTGTGAGGATGAAGGTCCTTAACTGACTGTACCAGCTGACCCATCAGTCCACTTTTAGTCTTCTGCTTCCAGAGTTTACCCAATTATTTAGATCCTCATGGCTGGTGCCAAATTTAAATGACTTGTTAAAGTCAAAATCTGGGATGTTTCAATGACCCCAAAGTTGTACCCTGTAAACGGAGAGACCTTCAGGTTCGTCTCTCTCCTCGGTCCCAGGGTCCTGGCTGATGTTTGCAGGTATATAGTTTACGAGTGATCTACGGTAGCAGGAGACCCTTGTGTTCTTCTGTTTCAGTGACTGGTAACATTAAGACATTGTGTGATTGTGGTTACACATTACATTAATGACCGTGAACAATGCAGCGTGCCCGAATAAGAATGTTTGTGATCCTCTCTCTTGCTGGTACAGGTCTCATTAGAGGTATCCATGGCTGATTGGGGATATGTTTGTGTGCAGATAGTGTGTTCGGGGTGAGAGCAAGATGCTGCTCATAGAAATGACAATGATAGTCCATCCCTATTTCTTCCATGGGGCTGTCTGACTGAGAGATACAAGGTTCCCAGCCACTACAGCCCCATCAGGCTACCCCTGTGTGTGGCTGCACATAGCTTCCAGTATTGCCATGTGTGCTGGGGCACTATGAGCTTGCTGTAACCAGAATTGGGAAATTCTGTCATTACAAATTTTAACAGTTTCAGTGATCGGTTTCCCCAGGATGGTTGGGGCAGATTTGGACGGTCCCCGAATCTATCTGGCCGCCAGACTCTGGCAGCCTGGTGCTCACTTCCAGACTGTATTATTGGTATATTTTTGACTAAATAAATTATCTAGTGATCTAAGAGACTTAAATAGCATTCCAATGTCACGTGTGAGCCCCTGAAAATTCAAGCTTAGGCAGCTGGTTAAACAAAATGATCACAGCAGCATGAGGGCATGCACTT
This sequence comes from Triturus cristatus, assembly GCF_964204655.1. Lineage (NCBI taxonomy): Eukaryota > Metazoa > Chordata > Amphibia > Caudata > Salamandridae > Triturus > Triturus cristatus. Next base: position 880,901,399 of record NC_140589.1, read on the forward strand.
TTTTGTTGAAGCACAACATTTCTGCCCAATATAAAAATGGCCTCCTGGCCCCGACTTGTGGGTGGAGCTGAAGCCCCTTTCTAGTGGCCCTCACATCTGGTGAAAACTGCGCTGTCAAGGGAGACCATAAACAGTACAAATTGGGCACCTTGGGATGGTTGTTTGGAGGAGCCTATTTACTTTCTATATTGTTAACTTTTCTAGTGTCGCCACATTTTTAACATGCTTGATGTGCAGAATAATTTGTGGTGTTATGTTGATTTTCTTTAGTAATAACTTATCCATTTTCAATACAGAGGAAGAGTCCTTCTTAAAAATAGTTTCATTCAGTATCAAAGAAGAAGCCAATTCCTTCTCCGTGGACCACCAGGATGCAGAGAAAATATGTGATGCAAGTGAGTATAACTTTCTAAATTGCAGGAATAAGGAATACTCAATGTCATGCAAAATGATCCAAATCCACCAGAGGGCTCCAGAGATATAGATTTTTTAATCAAAACATAAATATCAGCCTTTTAGTCCAAAGCACAAACAAGCATTGGTATCCGTAAAGTTTGGAAACTTTTGAAAAGTTTTAAAGAGTTGAGTTTGATTGCTCCAGCCTGGACTGGGTGACCAATTCTGACAGGGAGATGGTCAAGGGGGACCAGTAAGGAGTATTAGTCCTGATGCTGAGGATGCAGGATGCTAAAAAGATATTCTGGATGCTGTGCTGTCAATGGGTGCCTTCCTGGGGTTGTTCTTCGGTCCACGGGTGATGTGGAGTTACTTAGGCGACAGGGATTGGCATCTCTCAAAGTCCTCTTTGAGACCACAGAAGCACAGCAACGGCGGGGCAGAGGCCTCCAGTTGCTGCAGGTCCAGTAGTATCCTTTGGTGAGGTCTAGTGTCCCTTGTTGGTGACCAACCTGCACTCTGATGACTCTCCCAGGTCTGGCAGACTCTGGTGCAAACTTTTGAGTCGCGAGTGATGGTCTTCTTGGCTGCACAGCGGCGGTCAGTGGCTGTTTCCTCAAAGTGGCTACTGACCAGCCAGTAGTGGCAACTTCAGCTTTTATGACCCTGGAGCTGGAACTGAGAGTCCGCTAACTGACTCTTGGAATTTATCTTTGCGGGCTGGGGCCATGGAGCGACTTTTCCAGAATTCAGGATCCACAAGCACAGTCCTCTCTTTGCTAGCCCAAGGATCAGCAGGTGCAGTCTAGCGGTTGGTGCAGTTTCTCTTTCCAGGCCCAGGGTTCAGCAGGGCAGTGATCCGAGATTCAGGCTGAAATATTTAAACCCAGAAAGTGCCCTTAGGGGTTATGCGGTTATTAGCCAATGAGACAATGGGCTACCAGGATCCGTGCTACCCTGACGACTTCCGGCTACGTGTAGCATCTAGCAATCCCATAGTGCACTATTCTGCCCACTCTCAAGATGTCTGAACCCTTCCTCTGTCATGAGGGGCTTGGTAGGGTTTTTACTCTTAGGACATATACGACTATATGCCCTACGTAATAATATGCAGCTCCCTGCCTTAGAGCTTGATAGACCTTCCTTAGGTCAGACTTACATATATTGTTACGAGATGTGCCATAAGTTTAAATGGCAAAGTTATACTGGCAGTTTAAACCCCCCCTTCCAATCTGCAGTGGCAGGCTGGGAGCCCTGATGTGATTTGTCACACTCAGTGCTGCAGCCTTGGGTGGACCTTCAACTTACAGGCCCTGGGTAACCTTGGAAACCATATACTAGGGACTTATAAGTAAGTTAATTTATGCCAATTGGGGATAGCCAGTTCAACATCCCCCCCCCCACCCCCCCCCCCCCAGCGCCTTGAGACCCTTGTGGGTGAGTATTGCGCTTCACAGATCCCTGATTGATTGAACAAACGTTTTGTAAAGGGTTAGAACTCTGCGGTCTGGTTAGTGTACTCTGATACACCAGCAGCATCAGTCCAAAACATTGGGGTAGATCATGCAATAGAGGCATTTTTTACATACATTATATTGTATCTCCTTAACAGTGGTATTAGCACTTAGTTCATATATCAATTGACAGGATAATGTTGAGTTAATGGTGAATTTTCAACCCTACTAAAGATACTGGTATAATTTACATAAGAATGATGTGATATGTTGTCCGGCAGGATTCCCGTCACCCAGTTCCAAGTCTGAGATCGTCTTTGCAGATTGTCCTGGCACAAAACGAGGAGACAGCAGAGTCAGTCATTGCACCAGTAAGTATAGTATCATAGTTGTGTTCTGTTTGGACAGTTGATTACTCCATTTGGGTACATTTGGAATGCTAATTACAATTTAATTACTTATTGATGCCTACCACCCCTCCTGGGGTATAGGCCACCAACCAGGACTCTCCAGCCATCTCTGTCCTGGGCTTTTCTTTCTTTCCGTCTCTTTGCAGTCAGCCTCGAGCCCTCGACACCAGGTGTCTCTTGGTGTTCCTCATTCGTTTTCCCTCGAGGGTTCCAGGTGAGGGCTTGCCTGGTGGTGTTTGATGTGGGCTTGCGGATGGTGTGACCTATCCCACCCCAGTGTATTTTCATGATTTCCTCATGAGTAGGGAGTTGGAAAGTCTGCTGTCATAGGTTGTTGTTGCTGATGGCGTTTGGCCGGCTGATTTGGAGGATTTCCCTCATACAGGTGTTTATGAAGGTTGTTGGTGGTGGTCTCAGTTATAGTCCAAGTTTCTGCTCCACACAGGACAGATTTTACATTGGTGTTAAAAAGCCTGATCTTGGTTTGCAGTATTAGGTCCTTGGAGCACCAGATCTACTTTAGCTGAATGACGGCAGCTCTTGCTTTGCCTATTATTGCCTTGACGTCGGCGTCTGTGCCGCCCTGCTTGTCTGTGACACACAAATGATGCACGGAATGTGGAACAAATCAAACATTCGCCCCCAGTCAAGAGATCTGGGTAAATCCATTGTTCTTTTGCTCACCATGCCACCCCAGTTTAAACCTAGCCATAAGCAAATCAGTCTTGACCCTGCTCCTCATGGGAACAGTCCAGCCCGAAGTACCAAGCCAGGTCCTCCCTGGACCAGAAACAAGAAACCTGGGACCGGTTTTGGGGTGTCACTCCTCATCAGTCAAGCTAGCTTGAATCCAGTGGCACAGTGAATTATTTATTTATTTGAAAGTTTTATATAGCGCGAACTTGACCCTTACAGGTATCTGAGCTCTTTACAAATAAATGAGGCAAAAACATATAAATCAGAAAGCATAGTCTATATACATACAGGATAAGATAACAGTAAGCTTGTAAAAGAGAAATCTGATGATCTACTCAAGAAATGTGTTCATGAATAAAAGTTTGACTTTTTTCTTAAAGGATGTAGTCGAAGGGATCAATCTTATTTTGGGGGGAGAGTGTTCCAGATTTGAGGAGCGATGCCAGAGAAAACTCTGTTGTAGGTTTTCTTCCTGATGAATCGCTGTGGCTTTAGCAGTAGGGTGCTGTTGCTTCTAGAGGATCTTGAGCCCCCAGATAGTTCAAGCTTATTGGCAAGATTACTTGGGGTGTTGGGGTCAGTTAGGAATATAAGGTGTTATAATCAAACTGCCCATACTGGCCTATGGGGACTGGTAGCCTTGCAATAGTGAAAAATGAAAATGGGTGTAATTCACTATTAGGACGTCACACACACAGGGCATGTTCTACCTTATACTTACAATGCACCCTGCCCTTGGGCCTACCTTAGGGATGTCTGATATGAAGAAAAGGGAAGGTTTAGGGACTGGCAAGTGGGTGCACTTACCAAGACAACATGCACTTGCACTGTGGCACTGAATAGCAGTGGCACAGTGCCCAAAGCATCTAAACCAGCAAACAGATCAAAAACAGATGAGGCAATCAGTACAAAAATGGAAGGGAGACTCACGCCAATGGTACCAGATCTAACACATGTCCCCTCCAGCTGAAAGGTGGGGAGAACTACCCTTCCCCTTGGGAGTTCTTTTCACTAAGGCGTAAAAATCTGGACAGACCATCAGCATTGGCGTGTTCTGTACCGGGGCGGTGTTCCACCGTAAAGTCCATCCCCTGTAGGGGAACAACAGCTTTGGATTTTCACCCCTCATCTGCATCAACCATCTGAGGGGCCTGTGGTCTGTCTGAACCCGTAAGTGAGTCCCAAACAAGTATGGTCTCAGCTTCTTCAGTGCCCAGACCACAGCAAATGCCTCACGCTCAATTGCACTCCACCTCTGTTCCCGTGGAAGTAACCTCCTACTGATGAAGGCTACAGGTTGGTCTAGGCCATTTATCTGTGTAAGAACATCCCCCACACCATGCTCTGAAGCGTCTGTTTGGACAATAAACTCTTGTGAGAAGTTGGTGCCTGGAACACGGGCGCCGTGCACATGGCAGTCTTCAGGGCATCAAAAGCTTTCTGATAGGTGTCAGTCCAGTTCACTTTCTTAGGCTGCTTCCTGGAAGCCAGCTTTGTCAAGGGTGCAACAATGCTGCCATACCCCTTGACAAACCTCCTGTAGTACCCAAAGAGTCCTAAAAAGGCTCTCACCTCTGTGTGGGTCTTGGCGGGTTTCCATGCCAGGATGGTATCAATCTTGGCTGTAGGGGCGCCACCTGGCCGCTCCCAACCTGGTGTCCCAAGTACACCACAGAACCCTGCCCGATCTGCCACTTACTCGCTTTAATCGTGAGGTAGGCGGCACTGAAATCTTCCAGTCTAGCCAACACCTGGTTGACCAACCTCTGAAAGGTGGCAGAGGCATTCTTCATCCCAAAGGGCATAACCCGGAATTGGTAGTGCCTATCTGGTGTGGAGAATGCTGACCTCTCTCTTGCCCCATCAGTTAAGGCGATCTTCCAGTACCCAGACGTTAGATCAAACGTGCTGAGGTACTGGGCAGCCCCTAACCAATCAATGAGCTCATCAGCTCTGGGGATGGGGTGCACATCAGTCCTGGTGACTGAATTGAGCCCTTGGTAGGCCACACAGAACCGGAGTTCTGGCATGGCACCCGGTGCGGCAGCCTTTAGGACCAAGACCACTGGGCTGGTCCAAGGACTGTTAGAGGACTCAATCACCCCTAATGCACGCATCTTGGAGACCTCCTCCTTGATGCAAGCTCTCACCCTGTCAGTCACTCTGTAAGTTTTGTGCTTAACCGGAGGACTGTCTCCAGTGTCTACATCATGGACACACCAATCAGTGACACTTGGAATCAGGGAAAACAGATCAGAAACCTGGCCCAACAACTGGCGACAGTCATTCTGCTGCTCAAGGGTCAGGGTGGAAGAGAGGTTAACACCATCCACTGACCCATCTTGCTCTGTTGAAGACAGGAGGTCAGGAAGAGGCCCAGTCTCCTCTTCCATTCCATCATCTGTTGCTAGGAGCATGCCCACTTCAGACCTTTCTAAGTGGGGCTTCAGGCGGTTGACATGCAGGACCCGTAAAGGGTTCCTTGGAGACCACAAGACAACCAAGTAGGTGACATCACTCTTGCGCTCCACCACCTCAAATGGCCCGGTCCACTTATCATGGAGCGTACAGGGCTCCACGGGGGCCATGACCCAAACTTTCTGACCAGGCTGAAGCTCAATCAGAGTGGCATTCTGATCGTACCACTGCTTCATCTCTTCCTGACTGGCTTCCAGATTCTCCTGGGGGAGTTGCCTGAAACACTGGGTTTGGTTTCTGAAGGCCAGCATGTAACTATATACACCCTGGGGAGGTTTCCTGGGAGCTTTCTCCCAGCCTTCCTTTACCAAACTCAGAGGTCCTCTTACAGGTTGACCATAGAGCAGTTCAAAGGGCCTGAACCCTAAGGACTTCTGTGGCACCTCTCTGTAAGCAAAGAGGAGGCATGGCAAGAGGACGTCCCACGTACGCCTCATGGGTTCCTCAAGACCCAGAATCATGCCTTTGACGGTCCGGTTGAATCTCTGAACCAGCCCATTACCTTGGGGGTGGTACGGAGTGGTAAACTTCTAAGTTACCCCACACTCGGGACACAGGGGCACATTTACTTAGGAATGTAGTTTGTACCACGGTCTGACACCACCTCTCTGGGGAACCCCACATGGGAGAAAATCCCCATCAGTGCATGTCCCACCACGGGGGCCGTCACTGTCCTGAGAGGGATGGCTTCCGGGTACCGAGTGGCATGGTCCACCAAGACCAGGATGAACCTGTTGCCCATGGCTATCTTGGGATCCAGAGGCCCCACAATGTCAATGCCCACCCTTTGAAAGGGGGTGCTGACCACAGGGATGGCTGGAGAGGAGCCTTGTGCTTCCTCCCACTCTTTCCACTTGTCTGACAAGTCTGACAGGTCCTGCAATGAGTGTCTGAACTTTTGCGCATTTGGGGCCAATAAAAGTGGGGGACAAGCCTTTCAAAGGTCTTGTCCTGCCCCAAATGTCCTGCTGAAGGCACATCATGAGCCAGCCCCAGTAGGAAAAGTACTGGGGTACCACCAGCACACGGGCTGACCCAGGCTCAGCATCCTTAGGCTCACTATACCGGAGACCATTTTCCCAGTAGATCCAATGTGATCCAGACTGATCACCTGCTGCCTGGTTTGCAGCCTGTTGCCGCAAACCCACAAGAGAAGGGCAATTGTTCTGCTACTCACAGAACTCTTCCCAGGAGGGTTCCCCTTCCTGCTGCCAATGGGTCAGCTCAGCTACATGTTCCCCTGCAGGTTCTAGGGCATCCCCCTCAAGGTCTGCCTCCTCCTGGACCGTGGGGGCGGGTTTCCCACGCCCCCAGCCTCTTCTCTTTAAGGCAGGCACCTGGGCCACTCTTTCAGGCTCCAGGCCCTCTTGAACATCCTTACTGGCTGCCATGGACCATGTGGTCACACACGCCCAATCAGGCAGACCCAATATCTCCAAATGAGCCCTTCGCTCCACCTTAGCCCAACGGGAGCTCTCCAAATCGTTACCCAACAGACAGTCAACCGGCATGGCTGGCCTCACAGCTACTTGAAGAGTACCAGAGACCCCACCCCCCACTCAAAGGGAACCTGAGCCACCATGCAGTGGCTCTCTGTGTTGTCAGCTGCAACAACTGGGTAAAATGCATTGGGGACCATCTGCTCTTCAGACACCAGGCGACAACTGACAGCTGTCACACTGGCTCCGGAGTCTCTAAGAGCCTCCACTCTATGGCCATTGATGGTCACCCACTGCCTGTACTTGTTAGTGTTATCAGGCAACTAGACCACCTCACAGTCTCCTAAATAGACAAGGGATATCTCTGCGGGAGCCCACCCACATTGGGCACCCATCTCCTCCCCCAGGGCTACACTCGCCATCTGCCAGGGTGGTGCACCAGTGGGTGCTGTCTTAACCCTCTGTGGGCACTGGGGATCATAAAAACGATGGCCCACTACACCACACTTAAAACATTTCAGGGGTCCCCTATGAACAGGTTTACCTGTCGGGGCCCCGGGTTTCTTCTCGGGGGGAGGCTGGGAACCCTTCCCTTGGGGATTACTTTGGGGCCCTTTCTGGAACTCCCTCTGTTTACCCTTGTCCCCCCACGCTTCTGCTGGGGACCCTGCCCACCTTTGGTGGAGTCTCCCACATGACCCTTGTGGACCCGGGTGCTCACCCAGGGGTCTGCCTCCTCAGCAAGCTTCCTAGGGTTAGTCAGCTTGCTATCAATAAGGTGCTGGCGTAGCTCTGGAAAACAATTATTTGACAAGTGCTCCCATGCAATCAAATTATAGACCGCTTCAAAATCATTCGCTTTGCTACCCTTCACCCAACCATCCAATGCTCTGCCAAAGAAAGAAGCATATTCTACCCAAGTGCTAGACACCAGTTTCTTACAATTCCTAACCTTTGTTTATAAAGCTCAGGGGTCAATCCATACCTGGACATTAAGGCCTCCCTCATGTGTACATAAGAATTCTGATCTTCAGAAGGCAAATCTAATAAAGTGTCCCGCCCATCACTGAGGAACCGCCCCCACAACCCCGCTCCCCAATCCTTTTCAGGGACCCGGTGGGAGGACATAGCTACTTCAGAGGCCTTGAACCATTGCCCAATATCTTCATTCATATGAAACTCCTTAATAACATCCTTGGGAATGAACACTCTTGTTTCTACAGGCACAGATGGTGTGCTGCCACCAGAGGGAGTAATTTCTAAGCTCTTGGCTTTCAATTCCAACTCCCTCAACATCCTTTCATGCTCTAAATGCATCCTCTTTTCCTCCAAGGCTAACTAATTATTCTCTAACTCCATCTGCCCACCCATCTTGAGCTTGGCTAGCTCCATCTTATGCATTCTATCTTTTTCCCTGTCCTCCAGCTCCTCTGGGGACAGGCCCTTTGTAGAAACACTGCTGCCTGGCCTTGAAGGTACTTTCTCCCCAGTCAGGCCCAATGGCCCATCCAGCTGCCCATCTGCATTCTCTGCCTCATCCCTAGGCTCTTCAGGATGCTCAGTAGCATTTCTAGATTCCAACCAGGCCCTCAGCGCCTTTTGGAACTCTTCCTTTTTGGCTACGCCTTTCACAGGGATTTTAAATCTTTTGCAGATAATTTTAAGCTGTGGCACAGTGTAGGTATCAACCCTATCTGCTTCAAACTGTAGATCCATAGATGCGTTGGATGCTGCTTTGCTCATGGTGAAAAACAGTTGGTAGTTCTCAAAAAGCAAAAAGAAGTTCCAAGGAAACTTCTACCAAAAAGTATGTGGTCGCGTTATGGTCTGCACTCACTAGTAGTGTACACCAATCACTGTATATGAGTCACACATGTAAGTCCAAATCCTCACCGCTGACCACCAATGTTAGAACTGGGGGTCTCTAGTGACAGAGGTAGGTACCTTTGACCAAATAGGGACCCTTGCTTCTAGTCAGGGTAAGGGGTACACTTCTAAAATAACCCCTGCTCACCCCTTGGTAGCTTGGCACGAGCAGACAGGCTTATCTCAGAGGCAGTGTGTAAAGCATTTGTGAACAAATAAAGTAAAAACACTACAAATGGACACCACATCAGTTTAGAAAAATAAGTAATCTTTACTAGACTTAACACAAGACCAAGCGACAAAAATCCACAATGCTGTAATAAAAAAATAGACTTTAAAATGGTACAAATAGCTTAGTTCAATGTAGATGGAAAATGCGACACTTTACTCTGAAAGTACCTTGGATGCGTCACGCAATACAAACAAAAGGGTCACAGGGAAAGTGATGCATCGATTCCTTGCTTCGGGGGAGGTGATGCGTCGGCTCCTTACTGTAGCGCAGGGGAGGTGATGCGCCTGTTCCTAACCAGAGAGGAGGTGAGGCGTCGGTTTCTTACTGTGATCCGGTGCGATGCGACAAGATGGCGCCTCGATGCGACAGTCCGGTGCAATACGAGAAAATGGCGTCTTGATGCGATGCGACAACGTTGGATGCGATGCGGGCGCGCCCAACGGCCGTGCAGCGAACTCGGTAAATTCTGAGCCGCGACAGGCCCTGCAACACGCTTCTCTGGTGATGCGACGGCGGGCGACACGCTTCTCCGGTGATGCGACGCGCTTCGTCGATGATGCGACGGTTAACAGCTGAGCTGCAGGGGCGGCACGCTTCTTCGACGATGCGGCGGCGGCGACACGCTTCTCCTCGTTGCGTCGCTCTTCCAGCTCCCAGCGACTCGCAGGCTTCTCAGAGGGCCCAAACAACAATATGCACCTATCTGCAGGCAGAATTCCTCAGCAAGGGAAATCAGGGGAGCTGGTGGTGAAGTCTTGTACCCCTGAGACTTCTGGCAGGAGGCAAGCACAGTTCAAGCCCTTGAAGATTCTTCTTCAAGATTGCAAAAGTACACACAAAGATCCTTTTCTCCTTTCCTTGGCAATAAAGTAACAACTGCAGGCCAACAGCACAGCACAGGGGCAGTCTCCTCCTTCAGTTTCCTTGGTTCTTCTCCTTGGCAAAGGGTTGTCTTGATTCCCAGAAGTGATCTAAAGTTCTGGGATCTGGGTCACCCTTTTTATACACAAAAATCCTTTGTCTCTGAAGGTAGAGAGTGTCTGTACCTAGTCCAAACCAGTCTTGGTGCATTCTGCCAGTGCACAACTTCTTCCTTTGTCAGTGTGGGCCAGGGTCATCATACACACCACAGGAGGTGGAGCCAGCATTGTGGAAGGCAGGCACAGCCCTATTCAGGCTCTGTGCTACTCCTCCCACCACTCCTCATGCAGATAGGTCTATTCAGCCTTCTGCTGACTCACCATGTCTCCTGGAGCCACCCCAGCCCCTGTCACTCACAAACCAGACATAGAATACATAACCTAGCAGAGGCAGGCTTGGATGGTTAGGCAAGAAAATACATACTTTCTCAAAGTGGTATTTTCAAACACAGAATGTTAAAACCAACTTCACTAAAAGATGTATTTTATCATTCTTGCATACTAAATTCGAATTTCTGCCTAGTTCCCTGAGTCAGTTAGGATTATAAGATGTTATAATCAAACTGCCCATTCTGGCCTATGGGAACAGTTAGCCTTGCAATAGTGAAAAACGAAATTGGCTGTAATTCACTATCAGGACATGCCACACACATCAGGGCATGTTCTACCTTTTATATACAATGCACCCTGCCCTTGGGCCTACCTTAGGGGTGACTAATATGTAGAAAAGGGAAGGTTTAGGGACTGGCAAGTGGGTGCACTTGCCAAGTCGACATGGCAGCCCCAGGCTGAACACAGGCTCTGCAATGGCAGGCCTGAGTCACATTTTACAAGCTGCTTCTGTGGGTGGCATAACCAGTGCTGCAAGCCCACCAGCAGCATTTGATTTACAGGCCCCGGGCACACATGGTGCACTGTACTAGGGTCTGACAAGTAAATCAAACAAGCCAATCATGGAGCCGCTAATCCAATACAACAATTTACAATATGGAGCCCTTGCACTTTGGCACTGAATAGCAGTGGCAAAGTGCCCAAAGCATCCAGACCAGCAAAACACATAGCAAAAATGCAGGAGGCAACAGCAAAAAAACGGAAGGGAGACCCACGCCAATGGTGCCAGGTCTAACAGTGGACATGCAGAATAGAGGGGATACAGCATACACTAGCTACTAAATTATATGTGTTTGTCATGTTCTTGTGCCGGTTACAGGCAATGTAGCGGCTTGCAGCTCCGCTCCACCTTGTGGGCAGAAAGCATTGCACTGTCGGTGGCAAGTGGCAGCAGTCGTTCTGAATCACGCATGTGTGGTGCCTCTGCTCACTGAGCTCTTATCGGGCAGGCCAACAGTCATGTTGGGCTTTGCTCTCTGTTCAGGGCGGGCAGGCCATTCCTCTCTGCTTGTTGCGCCAGTCAAAGGAAGCTGCAGTGAGTTTTAGGAGCCACTTTCTGCTGCGCAAACAAGCCTTGCTCACTTCTTGTTAGATGGATACCAGTCTATACTAGAGCCTCATAAACCAATCCAAAATGGTACCTCTATTCCATTTAAAAACTCTGTTTCTTTTTCTTGTTTGAGCCTTTATAATGAATTATTGCTAGTCCTTTTGTATTTCAAAACACTTTAGAAGTAATGTTTATTGACTGTTTCATTGCCCAGTTCATTATTTTTGTCCCCATCTTTTCTTTTCTCCTGAAAATTAGCCTGAATCCTTCCTTAAGGGTCCAAGGTTTTCCTGATCACTTGATCTGTTGTTCTTGATCAGTTAGTTTTTCTCAGAGCCAGTTTTCTATCACTATTCAAGACCAGGGATTATTTTTTTTTTTTACACCTTTAGACCTTCTCCTCCTTTTTGCAGCTCTTTCCTGCATACACTTATTTCTCACATAGTCTCATTCTGTTGGAGTGTATTGTGGCTATTGGAAGGCATCACCCATACCTTGGGTAAACCACAGACCAGCTCCGGAAGAGTTCATTGTGTCCAGCCATTGACAAGAGCACACTACAGCCTTGGAGGTATCATAAATACAAGGGAAACCCCAACATTGGCACCACACATCACATGTACCCACGCAGGTTAATGACTGGATCCCATTATGACGAACTTCAGTGATTTACCAGAGACCCAGTATGCACTTTTGCCCTCTGGTATCAAGTGTATAGAGCCTGTACTCGATTACTATAATCAACTGTCACCAACTGTTAGTAGTGACAAAAGCTGCTCATTTGGACATTAGCCACCCATGTAAAAAGAAGTGCAACTTAGGGTTAGCCTCTGTCGCACAACAGACTATACCGCTGTGTTAGTGTGCACCACAGCATAATTAAGTAGAAGACTTGTCAGGCGATGCATGACACTAGTTTACTACACAAGCAAACAAACGGGGTCTGCTAAAAGGATAAAATGAGGAGCAGGTAGTCAGATGGACCCTGCATCAGGGTCTTTCAATCATACAGACAATGTCTCGGCTGAAAGGGTCCTGGTGGCTCAAAGGGGGCCCAACGGAGTCTGTGACTGTATAACAGAAAGGCAAAGTGGAGTTCTTGTACTTCAGAGAAACCCTTACCCAACTCCAGCGGTAAATATAGGAAGCAAGTTCAGAACCAGGAGCGAAGTTTCAGCAATAATGGAATCTAGAAGGTAAAGCTATGCCCAAATCTAACTGGGCCTAAAGTGGGGATGAGGAGGCCAAGCCTGAAAACTGGACAGAGGATGTGAAAGGCAGGCCCCTGTTCAGTAACTTCTTGTTTAAAGGACCACAGGCCTGAGTTAATGAACATCTAATTGAGGGACGTAGTGAGAGGAAGACCAAATGCCTCCTGAAAAATTGCCAGAAGCAAAACAAAACCTGGTGGGAGATTTTCAAACCTTTTGCCCTGGTTTAGCATCACAAAAGTGGCACTAACCAGCGCAATTGTTTTTGTTGCTATTTTCTTTCCAGCGCAAAACTTGTTTTACCCTGGAAAGCACCCTCGAAGTAGCACAAAGCAGCGCGAACCACTGCTTTGCGTTACTTTGCGCCAAGGGGGCGTTACATGGGTGGTACATGGGCGTTCCCATGCAACTACCCATGCCTTTTGACGCGAAACCATATTTACAAATTTTTGTAAACATGGTTTTGTACCAAATGTTAACAACCCTTCAAAGTAGGCACTAACAGGAGAAATGCTTTCATTTCTCTGTGCTTTTCCGACTTTGCATGCGTGCTGCACTGTGCAGCACATATGCAAAGTGGGAAAAGCTTTGCATCGTACCTAGCATAGTATTTTGTACTGGAAGGGTACCCTTCCTGTACAAAACCTATGCTACACTCATGCACTCACCCTAATGCTACTGTGCTAAGGTGTGTGCATGGCGCACAGCAGCTGAAATCAGCGTCGACGCAAGGGAAAGGGAAGGAGAAAGCCATATCTCTGAAGATATGGCGTTCTCCTGCTAATTTTCTGTGGCGTAACATGGCGCAGCCTCGCGGGGGTTGGCCACCCCCAAGTGTATTAATTAGTACAAATTACAGATGTTTGGTACTGGATTATGTTAATCCCTTTGATGGCAGTTGACCTTGGAAGCCATGTGCTAACCCAAAGCAAATATTTTTTTTTATTTGCGAAGGTATGGTACACAGAAAGACTCCTTCGAGTGAGACTGATCCCTTTTAAGGATCCATGGATTTGACCACTGATAAGCTACAGGTTTCACAGTGGATCGACAAGTGCATGCAAGCTGATCCGAGACACCAGAACACCTGTGGAATGGCGAAGGCCATTGATAGCCTACAGAAAGCTGCCAGAAGACTTTCAAAATTGACTGGGGCTGAAACACTGGTCAGACTTAAAATCAGGAACTACTTCTAGAAACAAGACCCTGTTGTGTGGGGTGTTGGCGGTCAATGGGAAAGAAGGAAGTGGCTGAACCAAAGCTATGAAAGGTCTTTACTGGGAGCCCCATCTCCTATCTCTCCTCTACCACCTCAGAGAGGGATCCTCGCTCTGACGGGGCACCATGATAAATCAACCGATACACCCAGGACAAACGCTGTCCTGCATGACCCTCACCACCTCTCTACCAGGTAGCAGAGGGAACCCTAGGCTAAGCCCAGGACTCGTATCGTTAAGACACTTTGAGTAAAATTTAGCGTGGCAAAATATTGGTGAATCTCCCTCAAGGTAGCAATTACAGCTGGGGGGGACCTTCGTCTGCTGTCCCTCCTTCTTAGTCCACCAGAACAGATGGTCCACCTTCTAACAAAAGGTGTATTGGTTCTCGTGTCAAAACTATACGGAGAGGCTGCAACTGCAAGTTGTTTATGGATTCCCTTTGGTGACTTGACCCAAAAGCAGACGCTTGAAGTCATTAAATCTGTTGTGGCCATCATATGCTGTTTGAGAGAGGTTTATAAATGCTTACATTTCAGACTGTTTTGTTGGGTCATTTGTTTGGCTTTAACTCAGTGTAGGCTAGAGAGTTTTTCTGGAAGGATAATTCTTGCCTCTGCTTGAATCTTCAAGGCTGGTGGCCTCTTTTAATATTTGCTTTGAAGTTCTTTTCTTGTTCACATCCTTCTCTCATTGGGGGACTTAAATGTCTGCCACAGGTATTGTGGATGCTAGGGCTGTTTATGGACTTTCTCCTTCAGATTCGAACTGACCATGGGATTCCTCGTCGATTCTTTATTCACATATATATATGATGTTTTTTTCCTTCAGACTCTCTAAGAATTCTGGTGAATTTAAAAAACTTGAATCATTCAGATGATTGGTTTGCTTCTGCCCTCAATTCTCGCACAGACTTTCTTTTCCCTTTAGGAGTAATGTGTGATGATCACCATTCGTAGCCAGTCCTCTTCCTTTTCATAGGGTTTGTATCTTAACAGCATTCTGGAAACTTTGACTCTGACCTGGAACTTTAGCTCACAGCTCTTATAGATAGCAAAAGCTCTTGCCATGAAGTTTCCTGAAATATAATTTATTCTGCCTCACTATTAAATATGGCACTTTGTATCTGTTTCAACCACGTTGTAATTCTAGAAATCTGAATGTAATGAATGTGTCACGCTGAACAGTTAAACCCCTTCAAACCTGGATAGCTGTGATAGTATCTCCTGAAAACTCTTTTTGCACTGTGGGACATAGTTGAATGGCAAGGTTGCCATGGGCAACGAAGCAAGCAAAGAAAAAGGCCCACACCGAGGACTAAACACATTATGCCACCCCGCTTCTCCACTCCCCCTTTGTCTCTGCCTACTCTTTTCCATGCCTATCTTTCCTCTCCTGTGTCTTTATAGTCGCTTTTCAATTCTTCCCTGCCTCTTCATCTCTTCAATCTGCCTACTCCTCTCATCTTTTTTCGTCTTCATCTTAATTATTTTCCCTCATTCCTGAGTCTTTCGTATATATGTGTGTGTGTATATATATATATATATATATATATATATATATATATATATTCACTGAAAAAACCATAGGTTTCACACACGTTATAGTTAGGAGTTAGCATTTAAAAAACCTTGCAAATTCACTTAAAAAACCATAGGTTTCACACATGTTATAGTTAGCTGGACATTTCACTCGTGAAAAACCATTGAAATTCCCCCGTTATAGTTAGTGCAGGCAACTATAACTCACGCGACCGCAATCCTCTGCTGATGACGTCAGATATTCCATCACTGTATTTAGACACTTATTTACCCATGTCTTCTTCCATTAATTTTTAGCTATACATATATTACAAATATTTTTTTTTCAGAAAGACACATATGTCATCAGTGATGTAATATCTGACGTCATCAGCAGAGGATTGCGGTCGCGTGAGTTATAGTTGCCTGCACTAACTATAACGGGGGAATTTCAATGGTTTTTCACGAGTGAAATGTCCAGCTAACTATAACATGTGTGAAACCTATGGTTTTTTAAGTGAATTTGCAAGGTTTTTTAAATGCTAATTCCTAACTATAACGTGTGTGAAACCTATGGTTTTTTCGGTGAATTTGTACGTTTTTTTTAAATGTTCAGTTATGTATTTATTTATTTTTTTAAGGTTTTTCACCGTGCGCCCACGTTACTCAGTTTGCGGAATTTTTCCGTTTCTACCGTACGCGCACGCTACGTGTACTCCGCGATTTTTCGCAAAAAATTTAAAGGAAATTTTGGCTCTTGGTGGTCCTTCTGGGACCCCCTGACAAAGGCTAGGGGGTCAGGAACTGTCCACCCTGCCCCCTTTTCACGTTCTCCACCTTTGTTTTTCACCCCCTCAGACTGCGAGAGACAAAATGGCGGCCGACACTTCCTGGTTTCGACCGATTCGAATGTTTACTAAGATCTAACAACCAATCAGAATCGCGCTCGCGCACGGCAGCGTGCACGTACGGTAAGTTTTACCGTACGCGCATGGTGCGCGCTTATAGATATATATATGCTTTTAAATGCTATTTTCTCAGGAAATAGTGAACAGATTTACACCAGACCTGCACAAGGCACATCCCTGACCTGAGGACTACCTCTCTGCCAAATTTCAAGTAATTCTGTTCAGCCGTTCGGGCTGTAGCTTGGACTAAAGGTCCTATGGAAAAATGCATGGGGAAAACGTGTTTTGGGACCCCCCCTTTTTCTCAGCCCCCGCTTGACGAAAACCCCCGAGACTTTCAGGGAAGGAGCGGAGCGGAGCGCCCCACCTATTTTGAAAATGTCGCGATGATTCGTCAATCGGCGCCAAAGTTATTCCAAATAGAATGTTGCGGATTTCCTATGGAAACACGGTCCTAACTATAACTATCTACTGGCGACCGCCAGTAGATTATTTATATATATATATATATATATATATATATATATATATATATATATATATATATATATATATATATATATATATATATATATTCACTGAAAAAACCATAGGTTTCAGGCACGTTATAGCTAGGAATTAGCATTTAAAAAACCTTAGAAATTCACTGAAAAAAACCATAGGTTTCAGGGGCGTTATAGTTAGCTGGACTTTTCACTCGTACAAAACTATAGAAATTCCCCCGTTATAGTTAGTTCAGCTAACTATAACTCGCGCGCCCGCAATGCACTGCTGATGACGTCACATATTACATCACTCATGACATGGTCAGTGACATCACTCATGACATCACTGATGACATCTCAAATGACATCACTGATGTCATCATCCAGTGAATGTGTGTTTTTCTGAAAATTACACATGTTTTATATATGTATATCTCAAGGTCGATGTAAGAATAAATGGGTATATAAGTGTCTAAATGGATGATTTGTTTTTGAAAAATTGATTGTATAACTGACTGATTAAGTGTATCTTAGTGAATACATGGCTTAGTGAGTAATGTTTAAATATGTAAATATCTGTATCAGTCTCTCACTTTGTGTATAAGTGGCTGCATGGGTTGGTGAGTAGCTACATGAGTGTCTATATAGGTTATTAGTTGGTTTTTGAGTATCAGTATAAGTGTCTGATGTCTGTATGGTTCGGTGGGGGGTATTACGTAGTGCATAGGTGCATGAATGAGTGACTCACTGTTTGTATGTGTTGAAGACAGCATGTGTGCAGGAGTGTATGGGTGGATGAGTGTGTGCATGGGTGTGTTAGTGAGTGAATGACTGTCTCAATAGTGTCTCTATGAGTAACTACATATGTTTTAAACTAGTATATGTGACTATTGGTGTATATAAGTGAGTATGTGTGAGAGTGAGAGATTGAAAGAGTTCCTGTATGAATAAGTATGTGTTTCTATAAGTGATTGTTTAAAAGACTAAGTATGTGTAAGTTTCTGTAGAAGTAAGTGTGGTGGTGTGTGTATAACTGTATATGCAGGTAAACGGATGTTTGATTCTTTATTAGCATGAGTGACTATGTGTGTGAGTAACTTTATGGATGAGTGGCGTTGTGTAACAGGATGTATAGGTGTATGAGTACATATGATGAGTGAGTACATGTATGAGTGACTGTATAGGACTGTTGGTGAATGAGTGGATGTGGATCTTACAATTACTGAGTAGGTTGTTGTAACTGGTATTGGTATGTCCATTGTTTTGAAAATTTTAATTTCTATTTTTGAATGTGTGTATCAAAGGTTATATTAGGGGGAGAGGAGGTCTGCCACTCTATCACAAGGATGATGTCATCCTTGTGATAGAGTGGCAGACCTCCTCTCCCCCTAATATAACCTTTGATACACACATTCAAAAATAGAAATTAAAATTTTCAAAACAATGGACATCATTGATGTCATGAGTGATGTCACTGACCATGTCATGAGTGATGTAATATGTGACGTCATCAGCAGTGCATTGCGGGCGCGCGAGTTATAGTTAGCTGAACTGACTATAACGGGGGAATTTCTATGGTTTTGTACGAGTGAAAAGTCCAGCTAACTATAACGCCCCTGAAACCTATGGTTTTTTCAGTGAATTTCTAAGGTTTTTTAAATGCTAATTCCTAGCTATAACGTGCCTGAAACCTATGGTTTTTTCAGTGAATTTCAAAGGTATTTTAAATGCTAATTTCTAGCTATGCCTACAGAGATAGGACATGTGAAGAAAGAAGGAAAAACGCACAGAAAGAAAAAAAAGAAATGCAGAAAGAAGCAACAGAAGTCCTCAAAGACGAAGAAAAGTGCAGGAAGAAGTATAACGTGCAGAAAGAACAAACAGAAGAGCAGAAACAAGCCTTGTTGAAAAATCATCCTGTACCCTCAACTTTTTCAGACGGATACTGGTGGTAACCGAGTCTGACTAACCAGTCCTAGAGCCAGTGCTATGTTAAAAGACACTCAGAATACAGTGAAAACACCTACATACACTAGGGCACACTATGCGTTGGGGTCCCCCTGTGATTAACATGACCTCCTCTGTAAGCCCCTAGTATATAATAGGGCAGGGGATTAAAACTACCGCTTAAAACGCACCACAGGGCGTGTTTGAACACGTCACCTCATGCCCCGTCCCCTCCCTTCCCCACTCTGTAAACACGCCCTGTAGCCGTTTTAAGTTGGGAGATTAAGTCCCCTTGAATCCTGAGGGTCCCTAGGGTCCAACTAGACCACTAGGTACCTCCAGTAAGCGCCACAGAGCTGCGTTGCAGAGAGGTGTAAAAAGTGGCACGGCCTGCACCACCTCTCTGCAACGCAGAGCAGTGGTGCTTACTGGAAGCACCTGGTGGGCTAGTTGGACCCCAGGGTCCCTCAGGATTGAAAGGGAATTACTTCCCCAACTTAAAAACGCGCCACAGGCCGTGTTTGCACACGTCACCTAAGGCCCCGTCCCCTCCCTTCACCACTGTGTAAACGCGCCCTGTGGCCGTTCTGAGTTGAGAGATTAAGTCCCCTTGAATCCTAAGGTTCCCTAGGGTCAAACTAGCCCACTAGGTACCTCCAGTAAGCGCCACAGAGCTGCGTTGCATGGAGGCGTAAAAAGGGGCGTGGCCTCAGAACACCTGTCTGCAACGCAGCTCCCTGGCGCATACTGGAGATACCTGTTGGGCTAGTTGGCCCTCAGGGACCCTCAGTATTGAAGGGGAATCAATTCCTCAACTTACAACTGGCCAAGGGGCGCGTTTGCAGAGTGCTGCAAGGAGGGGGCGTGGCGTCCGGCGCGATGCCGGTCTTTTTTTTTTTTTTTTTTTTTTTAGAAGGAGGGCTGTGTGGCCCCCTTTCTTTTTCTAATTTATTAGCCCTGGGGACCCCATCCCCCAGGGCCTGCACCCTAATTTTTTTTGTTGAAAAAAATTAATTTGGCCCTCCCAAGGCCTTAATCGGCCCCGGGGACCCCAACCCCCGGGTCATGGCCTATTTTTTTTTTTTTTATTCTTTAGGAGGGGGGCTGTGTTGCCCCCCCTCCTCAGGCCACTTATGGCCCCGGGGACCCCATCCCCCGGGGCCGGCCTTTGATTTTTATTATTTTACAAAAATATATATTTATAGAAACACCTAGGACATGCTGGACAAACCGTATGTACCTATCACCATGACGATTTGCGTGATATTCATTAAAAGGCGACTATGCATACAATGAATCCACGTAGAATGTATTCACACCGCTAGTGAAGCTCTGACATGTCTGACACCCTACCGTGCCTAATCCCGGCGCCCCCGCTGGTGGGTACTCTCCAAGTAGACACCCTTGTCGTTTATTTATACAAACATGGGTAGCTATTGACGGGCACATTTAATACACATGCACACCAAGACATTCAAAGGGGATTCGACAAAAATTCGACCAAACTATGCAAGAAACCCCCTCACGGTTAATAAAACACACATCCACCGCCGGATGTGTAATACTTTTTATTTTACTCTCTGGAAAGGAGACAAACCTCACTTGAGAGTCACAGCGTGCTCCTGGCTGAGCCCAATGCTGTGTTACACCCACCAGTGCCCGCCGAGTGCCACACACCTCTGTGTTGTATTCCACCAGCTAGTGCGTATGCTATGACACTCTCTAGCCCATGCGCACTGTAACACCACCCCGTGAATATGTCATGCCACACTTGCCTTCGCACGGGTTATATTGCCCCATCTAACGTGCCTTCCTCGATGCCTATGTTAAAAGCACAGCGCTATGCCATACATATTATAATCTGGGATCCATATCTTTGTCACAGTGCATATGCAGTGTTACACTACCCAGCACATATTTTATATTACAACTTTAGAGACTACTTAGGTTATACAACACTGCCCTGTGCATATTACACTCCAAGGCGCATATCACATAGCAAGCGCTAGTGCCTGTGCTATCTCGCGCTCTCCAATGAATCTGTCATTGCGCACAATGTATTGCATATTATATTTCAAGGCCCGGTTCATCTTATATCACACTTTTTGGTGCATAGTTTATACCATATACTATATCTAGTTTTCATTTTCAATCATGCTCTCAGGACTATGTTCTATATAACACTGCGTCCACCTACCCTTTTCACGGGCATTACATTTTGCGATGGGGGGTGGAGGGTCAGGGGATGTTTCTGCCAAGTGAGCCCGGAGTCACAGTCCCAAACGTCCTCTTCTTCCTGAATAAAAGTGAGATTATGCTGCATACTTGTTCATATTTTAAGTAGTTCGCACAGACACACATTTTAAAAACAATAAAGTTCCTAATAGCCACCTTCTATGAACAGTTAGCTTGCTGCCCCATCCACCTCCTCCCTATCCTCTGTTGTCTGAATCCATGGACTAGCCTCCTCCCTCCTGCCATGCATGGTCTGATGTGCTGCCACTGCCCTCCATTTAGCATAATGTACCAGTCCACTCCTCCTGCCCTCCATTGCCCAATTCTATGGCCCATCATTGACCTCCTGCTTAGCCTCTGTGCTTAGCTTGCTGCCCCTATTCTCCTTCCCCCTGCCCTCCGATATCTTTGTTTATGCCCCTGCTCCATCCTTTTTGACCACCATGTTCCATGGACCTGCCACTCCTATCTACTCTGAGTGTTCTGTTGAGCTCCCCTCCCACCTGCCTAGCATTGTCAGATGACTGTAACCTGTCCCTGCCACCTCCACCCTGCCTGTCCACATGCCATGCCCCTATCCCCTTCCTCCTGTCCTCCATTGTCCATTTTACTGCCACACCCTTCTGCCCTCCCTGGTCTGTTGTGCTGCAACTGCTCCTTCTGCCTGCCCCGCGCGGTCTGTTGTGAGGCCCCTTCCCCTGAACTCTCTTGTCTGTGCCCAGGTCCTGACCCTCCTTTCTATCCTCCATGGTCCTTTGTGCATGCCCCTGCACCCTCCTTCTTGCCCATCATAGCCATTGTGCTGCCACTTACCCTCCCGCTTGCCATGCATGGTCTTCTGTGCTGCCATGGCCCCTCCCACCTTCCCTGTGTGGTCAGCTAGCAGCTCCTGACCCCCTCCCACCTTCCCTCCATGGTCTGTGTGTATGCCATCATAGTCTCACTGTTGCTCTCCATGGTGTGTCTTGTTTCTAGTGCCCATCCTGCCTGACCTCCATGGTCATCTTGCTGCTCCTGCCCTGCCCCCTTGCCCCCATCCCTCTGTTTCCATGTGCAGACCCCTATTCCCTCCCTCCTGGCTTGTCGGTTCCATTGTAATGCCCCTGATCCGTCCCTCCTGCCCTTTATGGTCTGTTATGCTGCAGCTTTCTCTCCTGTCTGTCCATTATGGTCAGCTAGCTCTGTTCTCTGTTGTCCATGTGCATGGTCCTGTCCCCTCCCTCTTGCTTTCTATGGATTGTTGTGCTGCACTCTCATACCTGCCTTCAATTTTCAGAGTCCGTGCCCCTGGCCTCTGCCTCTCAACAGTATCCCAATGAACAACTAGATTGCTAACATTCTATATTTATTACAAAAGTGTGGAACGCCTGACGTCATCTTGATGTAATCAAAACTGTAATGCCTAGAGCATTTCCTTTAGAAATTACATATATGAGAGGGTCTTATTTGCATCAAAATTATGGTTAGTGCTCTAAAAAACTAAAATGAGGACATATTTTCTGAGTTTTCAAATAGCGACAAAGAACTTTTAAATTATTTGTAATCTTAGTTTTTTTATCCAGTTGACCACTTGATTAAATGTAGCATCCAAGGGGAGAGGGTGTGGTGTTACTTCCAGAGCTGCAGACTTTGCAACTGGGGAACCAGGTTGGAGTTTCTGCTTCAGCTCAACATTCTGTGATTCTGGTCAAATCACTTAATCTCCCCATGTCTACAACCAAAATGAATTTGATCTTGTGTGATGTAACCGATGCTCATGTAAAGCACTCCAATACCTGACAAGTCTGCACTATATAAAACTGCAAATACACAAAAAATAAGTGTTTTGCACACTTCTGTCATTGGGCTACATTTGGGCTACATCTGGGTGATATTTGTGCTACATTTGGGCTCTTTTGTCTCTGGTGGCCATTTTAGGAGATTTATTTGTTATGAAGTTTCCTAATTTCCTCATTTACTGCAGTCTCCTCAGTAGGAAATGCTTTCAGTTTTTTACTTTGATTCCATCAAGAAGGTATTCAGATATGTCACACATTTGCCATAAATTCTGAATGTTAGCACTCTAGTTGCTCATTAGATCACTGTAGTAAAGCTACTGCCCACCACGGAAGTCTGCTGCTAGTATTAGAAGTGCATGTTTCAGTCTGCATATCAGAATTTTTTAATGAAATAGAAGAGGATTTGAGAAGTCACTCAAAATGTGCCCTAATTTTTCTTTCTTCAGCACTAATCATAATTTCTATGGCAAAATGAACCCCCTCATTGTGTTCCTTTTTAAATTAAATGTTTTAAGTGTTACCAGTTTATTCCAATCAAGATGGCTTCAGGTGTGCCATACTTTTGTCATAAGTAAGACAGTAAGCGCTCTAGTTGTTCTTAAGAACACTCTGGGACATTCTGTCATTGGGCTATACTTGGGCTACATCTGGGTGATATTTAGGCTACATTTGGGCTCTTTTGTCTCTGGTGGCCATCTTGGGATATTTATTTGTTATGAAGTTTCCTAATTTCCTCATTTACTACAGTCTCCTCAGTAGGAAATACTTTCAGTTTTTTACTTTGATTCCATCAAGAAGACATTCAGATGTGTCACACATTTTCCATAAATTCTGAATGTTAGCACTCTAGTTGCTCATTAGATCACTGTAGTAAAGCTACTGCTCACCAGGCAAGTCTGCTGCTGGTATTCAAAGTGCATGTTTCAGTCTGCATGTCAGAATTTTTTTATTAAATAAAAGAGGATTTCAGAAGTCAAAATGTGCCCTAGTTTTTCTTTCTGCAGCACTAATCATAATTTATATGGCAAAATGAACCCCCTCATTTTGTTCCTTTGTAAATTAAATGTTTTAAGTGTTACCACTTTATTCCAATCAAGATGGCTTCAGGTGTGCCATACTTTTGTCATAAGTAAGACTGTTAGCGCTCTAGTTGTTCTTTAGAGCACTCTGGGAAGCTGCAGTAGAACACAAAGGAATCAACTGACAGTCTCTGCCCTTGTTGGATGTACATGTTTTACTGAGAATGTCAGACTTCATTCTTACATGACTGAGAAAGATAATGTGAATTTACAGAAAATATGCTCTCAGTTTAGCTTATAGATCACCTTCCAAACCTCTGTGGGAAAGCATGAGAAAATAGTTTTCTCTCAAACATGGTTCATGATATCACAGCAGAAGGCTTTTTCACATGGTAAAATCACCTTAGAACACACCACAATTCCTAAAATGAGTATGGTACCATCAACAAATGATTTATAATGTAACTAAAGTCTTAAAATCTTCTTTTAACTGCAATGCTTTTTAATGAGGTGCTATCATGTATATTGGTCCCAAGATGGCTGCCAACACTTCTTGGATGAAGTACTGACAGCCAATCAGATCTCACGATGAGATGTGTCGTTAGGCTCCGCCCAGATATGTATGTGATTTTACTTTTGATTTTCTCAGGAACTACTGAACAGATTGACACCAAATATGCAAAAGGCACATCCCTGAGCTGAGTTCTGCCTCTCTGCCAAATTTGAAGTAATTCTGTTCAGCCGTTCGGGCTGTACCTTGGACTAAAGGTCCCTATGGAAAATTTGGGAAAAACGTGTTTTGGGACCCAAACTTTCAGGGTAGGAGCGGAGCGGAGCGCCCCACCTATTTTGAAAATTTCGCGAGGATTCGTCAACCGGCGCCAAAGTTATTCCAAATAGAATGTTGCGGATTTCCTATGGAAACACGGTCCTAACTATAACTATCTACTGGCAACCGCCAGTAGATGGTATATATATATATATCCCAGTATTATTGGTTTGTTTTCTATTCCTAATAGCAGCTTGCACAGAGCCGCCCTTATATTTGTTGGACTTCTCTGCCACCTTCTCTAGTGTGTCCCATAAAGTTTTCAATTAGTGTCTTCACTTGATCCATATAGAAGCCCACACTGCAGTATTTTGTTATTAGTCTTTTGAGACTAGGACAATAACCAATCCCTACTGCTGCTCTAGGCTCAAGAAATTAAAATGTGGAGTGCTCTCGGATCTTCCTCGAGCTTGACAGTGTTTAACATTATATCACCTCTTTTCTGCAATTGCTATGCTTTGTTTTTTACTTTTGTACCTGGCAGGCGGCACAAAGCAGAAACATACACTTGAAGTTTCAATCTTCTGATATTCAAGCTTGCTTCCAAAACTATTATTTGACAGTTTCACACTAGATGTGCCCCAATACTCTCAAACCCCATGCTAACAAAACCAGAGTCCTTATTGTAGGCAACCCCCTTAACCTGTGGTCTGATTACTGGTGGCAAATCAGATTGTGCATGCCCCTGTTTCACCTGCTTTGTTGTGCAACCGTGGGCTCATTATGAACCCGGCACACTCTTTGATGTGTCAGGTGGGGAAATTGATCTGCTTCTTCTGACTGAAGAATTCATCCACTGAGATATCAGTGGTTAGGGCTTCTCCAACAAAACTGAACCCAAATGCTATTCCTTCCATTCCCCCTAATCAGGAGGACACCTGCACCCAGAGGCACTGGGTCTGTTGTTTAGGGTGAGAGAGAGATAGTGTGTGTCTGTGTGTGTTAATTCATTGGCATGGGTGTTCTCTCCAGTCTTATAATGGAGAAGTATTTACATCAAAGCTTAGGGGCAATTTTATAACGTGGCCCTACCACAGCAAAGAGCCCTCACAATTGAAACACCTTTCTTGTCTCACATTACCTTAAGATAACATCCTGTAGTATCTCTTAAGTGTCACCCGCCTGGTACCACAGCCTATCTGAATGACAAGCTCACCACCCCGGTGTTTCTCAGCCCTCTACAGACAGCGGTTAAAGAAAAGCAAAAAAGCAAGAGTCCTATGCATCTATGTTCCCAAATCTTGAATAATATCTCCATATCCATCAGACTTTCCCAACCCTGCCCTAATTTAGGAAAGAACTGAAGACAGTCCTCTTTGAAGAACACTACATCGCGAGGGACTCACGGCTGAGCATACCCTGCCAACTTATGGCGAACAAAGAAAAAACCAAAGGAAATGATGGACGGAGTGTTGAACATTGCAAGCACTCACCCCCAGTCAACTGTTCTGGGTTTAATCCATCACCGTCCTTTGGTTTTTGCTTTGTTCGCCATAAGTTGGCAGGGTATGCTCAGAGGTGAGTCCCTTGCTCTCTTTGCCACTGGATTCAAGCAAGCCTGGCTGAAGACGGCTGAAATGCCAGAAACCGGTCCTAGGAAGCTTGTTTCCGGTTCAGGGAAGACATGTCTTGGCAGTTCGGGCTGGACTGTTCCCATGAGGCACAGGGTCAGACTGATTTGCATATGGCCATGTCTGAACTAGGGTGGCAGAGTGGGCTAAAGAACGGTGATGGATTAAACCCAGATCAGTTGACTGAAGGTGAGTGCTTGCAATGTGCAACACTCCGTCCATCATTTCCTTTGGTTTTTGCTCTGTTCGCCATAAGTTGGCAGGGTATGCTCAGACGTGAGTCCCTTGCTCACTTTGCCACTGGATTCAAGCAAGCCTGGCTGAAGACGGCTGAAATGCCAGAAACCGGTCCTAGGAAGCTTGTTTCCAGTCCAGGGAAGACATGGCTTGGCAGTTCGGGCTGGACTGTTCCCATGAGGCACAGGGTCAGACTGATTTGCATATGGCCATGTCTGAACTGGGGTGGCAGAGTGGGCTAAAGAACGGTGATGGATTAAACCCAGATTAGTTGACTGGGGGTGAGTGCTTGCAATGTTCAACACTCCGTCCATCATTTTCTTTCGTTTTTGTCATGCAGTGTATAGCCAGCATATGTAGAAAGGCACACAGACATGAGAGCACTGCCTTACTCTGTTAAAATCCATACTCTATAGGAAATGTAAAAGTGATGAAGGATATATGCCCTAATTTCATTATCCGGGGACACTTAAAAACACTAATAAATTAGTACATTCCTGGTTTTTTATTCAGAAATAAATATTCTTGAAATACTTTTCTTACATTATTTTATTTTACAATTCTACATATCCCAATGTTGGATAACAGATATTTGTAGTGTCAGAAATGTCTGCAAACAATTGCTGTTTCATAAATGAAGATTAGTGAATTTTATGGCAGGCTTGAGCCTAACAACTTAATGTTTTGTGGTTTTAAAGTATTTATTATATGGTGATTGCTCAATTGTTAAATTTTGTGACTGTTTAAGGTGTCAACAATTCCATGAACTCTGCCGAACTGCATCACTCCAGTAACTGGGAGCGAACATACGACTTTGGTGAATTTGGGACAAGTTTCAGCCAAAAGCCAGATTATTTTAATTATCCTGTTATCCATCCTGGCAGGAATGAATACGCCTTTACTAACAGCAGGTTGAATCAAGGATCAAACATTGTTAGTCCCCAAGGAGCCCACAGAGCACAAAGAACATGTGCAAGGCCAGAAGATGGGAAGAGTTTAAACAGTTCCGCAGCCGCTATTCTTCAATACGAAATAGACCCTGCATTGAAAATTTGTATATGTAGTCAGTGCGGAAACATTTTCAATCAGTCAGCAAGCATGGAGGAACAAAAAAAGACATGCTGTGAATGTGAGAATTCTCTCTGCCAGTTATCTTACCTCCCCAAAGATGCAGTGGATGATATGGGAGGTAAAGCCCACACATGTAATCAATGCGGGAAGAGTTTTAGAAAGTCACAGGCTCTAATGAGACATCAACGAATACATACAGGGGAGAGGCCGTACACATGCAATGAATGTGGAAAGACTTTCCGAGAGTCACATGCACTGGTGATTCATCAGCGACTACACACTGGAGAGAAACCATATTCTTGTAATAAATGTGGGAAGACTTTCAGGCAGGTATCACACCGTATAAAACATCAGCGAATGCACACCGGCGAGAAACCCTATATTTGTCATGTCTGTGAGAGAAGGTTCATTGACTCATCAACCCTGAAGCGACATCAACAAATACATACCCGAGAGAACATGTGAAGAGTCAATAAAAATAAAAAGAACGTTGACAGTTTACCAAGATTGATCCCTAATTGATAAACATGTTACTTTAGTCTAATAAACTGAGAGTGTAAGAAGGGTGTATCTCTGACTGAGAGACAGTAACGTTCTTTCAAATAATGGTTATGGGCCTGTAGAGAACAACTGCAGGCGATTTCCAAAGATCTGTGGTTCAATTAAATCTGAAGGAAAACCACTGGTATTATCCAATTTTTATGGTGCAATATAGCATTTTATATCCATATAGGTTTATTTATTTGTATTTATTTAAAGGTCGCCTAAGGTGCTGACTTAGCCCTGGGAAAATGTACCACATAGTGCTGTACAGACACTACATCCATAAATATAAGTAGACCTGCTTTTAACCTGGGAAAGAGGTACTAGAGATGTAAATTGAAAATAAATTGAAATATTGAGGTAATGGGGTGATAATTAGAATGATATGTACACAAGCAAAAAATGATAAATTGATATAATCAGGTTGGCAGTAGGAACCACAAATATTTTACAACGGGCTAAGAGGTAGCCCATTAATTACCATTGGTTAGCTTTATTGACACTCTCATGTGCTTGCTTCATATTTGTCAGCTTCTGTAGGCTTCACTCTTTGAGTGTTTCTCCTCCCCTGGAGCATTGACACATTACTTATGTCCTTTTACTGCTTGCTTTATCAGGAACTTTTTTTTTCTTTGTGTTTAAGCACTCTATGATAGTCTGGGTTTTTTCACCTGTTTCCTTCATGTACTTCACCTCCCTCCATGCCCCTACTCAATTTCCATCTTTTGTCTGTCTGCTTGCCCCAGCCCCTCCCAGCCACTGTCCATTTCTGTCTGCTTGCTTCCAGCCCCTCTCGGCCACCTTCCATTGTCTGTCTGCTTGCACCCAGTCCCTCCTGCCCTTCATTGTCAGTGTGCTCTCCTATTGCCTATTGCCTGGGCTTCTTTGCCTCCTTCCGTGTCGCCGTGGGGGAGCAGATTGCTAAAAAAAAAAGCATGCAGTGGGTCCAGCTTTGATGTGCTTTCAAAGAAAAACGCTTAGCACCGTCTGCGTTATAGCCCTTTTGCTTTTTAAATGTTTTCCCATCCTGCACAGCAGACATTGTGCTGTGCAGTATGGCTGTAAAACATTGCCAAAACCAATATCTCTTGTAGGTGAACTTTAGTGGCTTTGCCAATGTATGTTCTCTGTGTCAGGGAGAATTTGGTCAACTGACCCTTATCCTATAAATTTCTGCTGTTATGTAAAACCCAGACCTTTGCGCTAACATCTATGTACATGTAGAGTGCACATACGCAGTCCAGGTGAAGGACATGTATAGTAGTAGGACTGTATGTGTTGTGTGAGTCTGAGTACAGATGCCAGTTAGATACATTTTGAATGCCCTGGGTTAGCATGGCACTTGATGAAGATAGTTTTCCCAGACGGAAAGTGTAATGCCTGCATTCCTGTTGTTGGAAGACACTGACGTAGGGAGAATGCAGACAGGGCTTCCTTTAGAATTTCCAAGAGGTCCTGGTTTGTAGTTCTTTCAGAGTACTGTCATTTGGTAGATGGTAGTGGTATGGAATTGAACTGCAGTTTATGTTTTGGAGAATGAGAAAGTTTGTAGTCAGATGCTTCTTCTGTATCTGTTCCTAAATACTGCTTCATGAAGGCAATGACAGCCACGTGTAGAGATCTTCTACTTCATTGTGTCCCTGGTTTTGGATAGTCCTGCTTTTGAACCAGCCACATTCTTACCTGCTTTTAAAACCATTACTTTGTACAAAGGCTGCATCTGGAGAGCAGCTTGAAAGAATCAATTCAAACCCGTTCTGAAGCCTTAGACCGTGGTTCCACGTGCCCTCTCTGGAAAATGTATATACAATGAGATGCAAACCAGCCCACTTGGTTCTAGAGACAGGTTCTTCTTGGTCAAGGAAGGAAGTGCTCCACAGAGCCTTGAAGAGCTGTTATGCATCCAGGCATGGTGTCTGCCAGATTTCCAGAGGTGAGGGACATCACAAAGTCTTCACTTTCTGTTAGAAGAACTGAAGATCTGCCTCAAATGCCTACAACCCGCCTGTCTGAAGACAGGCAAAATAATGTGTCTGCCCCCGCAGGAAGAGAGACTGCCCAGGAGGAGAAACCTCTTGTGCCCACGAGGAGAAACCTCCGTTGTTACTAGCATAACCAGCACTCAGAGAAGCTGACTTTGTCCAGAGTGTGAAGCCAGAGTGACCTGTGATGTGACTGGGTCCTCTCGGTCACTCTGTGTACTTTCCTTGTAAGCTACATTTAAGGCTGTACAGATTGCTGCAGGCTGAGAGACAGGAGCTGATACTGCTGATGAAGTAAGGAAAGAGTACTCCACTGCTGAGGAAAATAACCTAATCAGCCTGGAAGATACAACTGTCAGGGGACACCATCACCAGGAAATCGGCCTGGAGGGCACAAATGGCCCAGGATGCTGCTATAGCTGGTCAAGAGGGCTGGAGGTGCAGAGACCAGGCATTGCTGCGCAGGCTCGTCCCACGGATTACCTTTGTGGCCATCGCCCTGAGTGATGCTGCCTGTGTGGCGAACACCTGGGAAGAGATCCTGCTGTGGTGGCAGGAGCCAACCTGGTCTTACAATATTGCTACTTATCTCAGCAGGTAAAAACGCAGGACCTATCTTGCAAACATGACTAGAGACTAAACACGTGCAGAGAAGTTTGCCATGCTTGCTTAGACTTTTTTGGCATGATGGGGTAAAGAAACATCAAACTGAAGCCACATAATTTACATATCAGAAAAATTGAGCCATCTGCACCTGTGCTTAGTCTTTGCGTAATACCCGAAGTGTGTTGAGGACCATAGTTACGGGGTCTCAACCATGGTGAGAGGAGGAGTGGGATAATATAAAGGTGCAGGGAAGTAGGTAGTAGCTGGAAGTAGCGCCTCATTGCCTAACAAAACATAGTTTTCAACTCTGTATGTCTCTTCCATTAATTGTACAGTAAGTATTTAGTAATGTTCCTGCGGAAAAAGATTAAGCATTCGGCTGTACATTACATTACATTACTGTGTCTGTTGGTTGATTGTTGTTCTGAGCTCTTAACTCCGCCACTTCCTGCGATTGCTTGCCATGGCTGCCCTGAGATTCAAGTGTGGAAAGGGTTGTGCTTTGCAAAGTTTGCAGAGCATGGTAGATGGACCCGGGGACACCAGTGGCAAACAACCTCATCCACCATGGTTGGGGCTATGTCGTCCCTGTCTGCCTTGTGGCCCCACAAATGTGGTCCGACTGTTGGTGACAAGCAATGTAAAAGCTGCAAGTTCCAGTTCCACCTTCTTAAACAGGGCCATACATTCAGCTTAAACATAACAATTCCTGTGTAGTAAAATGGCCGATACAAGGTTGGTGGGAGCAGACCTTGACACCTGTCCCTAGGCCACTTAACGGATCTGTGTTTGAAGGGAAGGAGGAGGGCTCCCAGAGCAAGGATAGAGAAGTCTGTACGTTTTATTAAGCACCAGTTATAGAAGCTTGGCGATAGTAAATAAACTATGATGGGCTCTGGTAAAGGTACCATGTTAGGTATTCGGGGAGGAAGTGCTAACGTGTCAAGCCCTCTTAGCCACTTAGCACAGGTTTTCCCCAGATGTGTCTCCGCATTTGTTTTCTGTGGTTTATCCAAGACATCCACCCTAATTCCAAGGGCACTACAGTCACTTACACAGGGTCTGACTGAGACCCAGAGCAGTTTGCTCTCCAGAAACCTAAGTCTGAGGATAGGAGAAGGCCAGGAAGTTCAAGAGGGAGAAATTGACATTAGCTGACAAGGAATAAGAAGGGAGGCGGTGGGACGTACAGTAGGATTAAGCCCCAGAGTAAAAGAGAAAGGAAAAAGATGAGGAAAGATAAATGTAGAGAGCGTGAACAGACTTGCAAGATTGGAATACACTCGATGAGAGTAATGAACGCCAAGGATTTGTATGCATGATGTGCTCTACGCCACTTGGGCAATACCTGATTGCCTTGACAAATAAGTATCCAGCAAAGCTTGCAGTGTTGTCTGAAGTGTTTATTTAACAAGATTAACAAAAGGCTGGAGAAGCACGGCTCTAAGCTAAAGGAAGAGGGGAACTCTCAACACACTGGCTTCAAACCAGGGTATTTCCCAAGAGTCCAAGGTAGGACACATGCAAAAATGGAAGTTGGTTTTAAGTCACGAACTCAAGGGAAATAGAGGTCAAGAAGGTTCCTCTAAGCCCAAAGTGATTACTTGTTATAAGTGTCACAAGAAAGAGCACTACAAAAAAGACTGTCAGGTGAAAGACCTTGTACCAGCTGCAACCATTTTAGCAAGTGTGTTGACTATGAGGGAAGGGGCCCGAGAGGGCCCAATGGCACTCAACCTTGTAGTGATGCACACTAGGGAAAGGGAACCAGATGCTGTAAAGCACAGCTATTCAAATACCACTGGATTTGTGTGTTGAAAAATTATTATTAATAGTAGAAAGGTTCCTGCTCTGAGGGGTACAGGTGCCTACGGGACTGTGGTTGAGAGAAAGTCTCTCAAACCTGGAGCGGAGGTAGCATTTAATAGCAAGTCAGCCATGGACCTCGTAAAAGCGAGAGAGAAACACAGTGCTAGATGTCTCTTGGGCAGTTATTTGATTGCCCCTTGTTAAGTACTAGGACTAGAAACCTGCATAGCTTGGACTGTGTGTAGGAGGCTGACTTAGTATATGGTACACCTTGCACTAATCCAGGCAACCCCTATGGTGATTTTAGTGGTCTTTGATAACCATAGAAAGCTTTCACAGTGGTAGCTGTGGAGAACAGCCTTTAGGCTTATCTTGAAGGAGTGTTAAGCAGCTTGTTTTACCAGTTTAATCTTATGGTGTAAGTTTAACAAAAAAGAAACACACAGTGTTTAAATAAAAATACTTCTATTTATTACACAACAACCACTAATACATTGGTATACCTCCTACCCAGAGATATCAACTCAATACACAAGAATTTCTTCGAATGCAATCAGGTAAGTAGCACAAAATACAGTGGTGTCCAGGGGGAGACCAAACCATATACTAAGAAAGTGGAATGCGAATTGTAAAGGAGAACGGGATTTGGACCAGAAGACCCAGAGGAGCCGGGGACACAAGGAGCCACCCAAGCTAAGTACCCAGGAACCCCACAGAGGCTGTGTGCGGTGGGAACACAGCTGCGTGCCTAAAGAAAGTCAATGGAGAAGTTGTTGTTGCAGTTTTCTAGAGGACCCTGAAGAATTCCCTTGGAGGACGGAAGGCTAAAGAGACACCCCTCCCATGGATGCCCTTGGAACCAGGTTACCTACACCAGGGAAGCCAGGTGCATAGGGGTGAAGAGACATCAGAAACCTCCATAGAGGACAATGGTAGACTTAGAAGAATATGCCTCTGTAGAAGACGGTGAAGAAGTCCAGTGGAACCCAAGGGTGGATTTTGGAAGTGAAGAACCTGCAAACAGAGGGCACATAATCTATGCCACTCAGAAGTGATCAGGAGTCACAATGCCCACTGATGTCGGAAGATTCAGAAGAGTTGATGGTGTTCTTGGCACTGCAGCTGTGAGGGCCAGGTGACGTTGAGGAAGACCAGGAGCCATGCACGAGCTGTCCCACGTCGGATGTCAGTGGCTAGGTGGTCAGTGTCTGGCGGGAGCACCAACAAGCCTTGGTAGCCGCAACTGGCGTGGAAAAGGAAGAAGGAGCAACGTTGGGACCAGCAAGGTCCAAGGGACTCATCAACAGCAAGAGAGTTGGTGCTGGCCCGAGCAAGCAGGGGAGCCTACTGAAGCAGTTGAAGACCCTCAGGGAGACCCACAGGCCAAAGGCACAGTAGTCACAAGAGGACCTCAAGCAGCTCAGCAAGGATGAAGGCCTATGGTGCAGATGATGTGGTGAGGACGCTGATCTTTGAGGGACAAGATGCTGGAGGGTCTTGTAGTTCAAAGATCTCTGGAGTGCAGAAACAACAAACCTTGGCAACGGCAAGTCGACACGGTGCACAGGAGTTCAGTCCTAGTGGTTCTGATGAGGGATACTGGCCTCAGAATTGCAGCGAGGACAGGTCAGGCCTCGAGGGAGATGCAGAACAACCGCCTGTGTTGCTGGGCCTTGGGAAGATAGTAGAACGACAAGAGCAGCAGACCGGTCAGCTTTGTTGCAGTGCCTGCAAATGCAGGGGAGTGACTCCTTCACTCCAAGGAAGATTACTTTGGGTTTCCTTGATGCCCACAGGTCTGTTGCAGCACATGGAAGAGGCTCAGACACAGATGACAAAGAAGACTTGAAGAAAGCAGCGAGACCAGGAGCAACAGGAGTCTTCCTTAGTGTAGTCTTGGTTCTAGTCAAAGTCCACTGAAGTACAAGTGTCCCGACAGTCAATGAGCGCCATAGGTTCAGGCTTGAGTTTTGTCCCACGACGAATCTAAGGAACCACCCACAGGTAAGCCCTTAAGTACCCTAAGGAAAGGGTTGGACAACTCAGCTGCCCCTCCCAGAGGAGGGGCTGGACAGAGGGGAGAATACTCCCATGTCCTTTGTCCAGTTTCACACCAGAGTGGGAGACAAGGACTCTCAGAACTGGCTCAAACTGGAGTATGCTAGGAGGTCACCAAATGTGCCTTTCAAAGCAGTCTGGTGGTGCTAGCATGCGCCCCCACTCCAGCTCAATAATAAGTCCTGTATGAGAGGTGGTCACACCTCCCTGTGTCAGGAAGCCTATTGTTCTCCCTTCCCTGGGTTTGGTGCAGCCACTATATTGATAGACATCTTGTAATGCCTGATGTCCACTATATGTATTAAAATACCTGACCGCACTTACAAAGCCTGGAGAATCGACTCAGGGGTTTGTAGAGACATTCTCACACTTAAAACCAAGCACCCTGCCCAAGGACTGAAGAGCCTGCCATAGGGTGACTTATAGGTTTTAAGTGCAGTGACCTAAGATATAAGGAAACTTGTATCTGTCGTGAGGGGTGTAAGGATCAACTCACACAGGCTGCAATGGCTGGCCTGTAGTCACAGTTTGAGTGGACTCTCGTGGGTGGCACAATACATGCTGAAGCCCGTGGGAGACACCTGGGGTACCTATGCCCTGGGTACCTCAGTACCATATGCTAGGGGCTTACAAGGGTACACCAGTAGCCAATTGTGGAGGTACCAATGTACTTACCATAGTTAATTTAGGGGAGAAA
Source organism: Triturus cristatus (assembly GCF_964204655.1). NCBI lineage: Eukaryota > Metazoa > Chordata > Amphibia > Caudata > Salamandridae > Triturus > Triturus cristatus. The sequence continues at coordinate 880,936,454 of NC_140589.1, forward strand.
ACACAGTGACTGCGGTCCTGGTTAGCAGGATCCCAGTCAGACTAGGTCAAAAACACATTGACAACAAACAAAAAGTGGGGTAACCATGAAAGCAGCTCTTACTTTCCTACACAATGTCATGTGTGGTGACCAGAGCACTTTGTCCACTTAAAGAAAGATACTTAGAAGAGGAAAGACTCAGGATAGGTTGCAGTCATTTTTCTACTAGCAAGGGATGCACAAAGGCACAGAGAGGTTCTGTAGGACCTAACCTATTTGCCAATTAAGTTTTAAGTCAAAATCCACATTGGTTCCAGTAGTAAGTGTTCCATTCAAGCAGATGGGCATTCTATTCTATTACATATGGCACTTGTAGAGTGCATAGCTACCCATAGGAATTCTAATGCTAATTAGTGCAGATCACTAGCTGTCCAGAGAGCACTAAGGAAGGAAGCTATCAAACAGCCGGGTTTTCAGAAGTTTGTGGAAGGGAAGTTCCAGGTTAGGTGTCCGTACATTAAGGAGTAAGGAATTCCAGAGTTTACCAGCATTATATCTAAAGGACCAGCCGCCACTTCTAACTTTTTTGATGGGGGGAACCACTGCCCAATGGTCGTTTGTGGATCGCAAATTTCTGCTTGGGGTTAAGGGGAGATCAGGGGTCTGGAGATCAGAGGGCCTTCATCACGAAATGTCCTTTGGGCCATACAGAGGGCTTTACATTGGATCCTCTGGGCAACCGGGAGCCAATGGGGGAAAATAAGAGCTTGCCAGGCTGGCTCATGCTGGAATGTTGTAAAGAACCCGGGCTACGGACTTCTGTACCACTTGCAATTTTCTAACTTTGCATTTTGGGGCTCCTGAGTACAGTGAATTTCTGTAGTCAAGGTGAGAGAAAATGAGTGCCTGAACTACAAATCTTTTGGACGATGGGGGGGAGCAGGTACAGAATTTTCTTGATTATCCTAAGGATACCATGGCAGAATGCAGCTAATTTTGTAGCGGGGTCCTGATTATGAGAGAAAGCAAAGACCAGTTGAGTATTGTCTGCACATGAGATAATAGAGATCCAAATGGAAGGATGATATCTGCCAGTGGATGCATGTACAAATTGAATAGAGTAGGACTGAATGAAGAGCCCTGGGGTACTCCACTGTTCAGTGTAAAAACATCTGAAGTACAGCTACCCTCAAATATTTGGAAAGTCCTGTTTCTGAGGAAGGATTGAAGCTAGGAGAGGGCACATCCCAAACCTCCAGTGCTGTAGATTCTGTCAATAAGAATATTGTGACTGACATTGCCAAATGCAGTAAGATCAAGGAGAATAATAGCTGTTGGTACTCCCTTATTCAGCAGCATTTTGGCCCTCTCAACGACTGCCAGGCGCGCAGACTCTGTGCCATGTTTGGGTCGGTACCCGGTCTAGGTGGGGTGGAGACTGTGGTCCTCTAGGTATTCTGATAGGGACTTACTGACATGAGTTTATAGCACTTTAATCAATCCGGAAAGCAGCAAGATAGGTCTATATTTTCCAGGATCAAGAGGGTCCAGGATCGATTTTTTTGAGAAGTGCTTTTACCATGGCATGTTTCCGGTACAATTTCTTCGGCTATACAGAGATTTCTTATTTCAAGTAGGGTGAACAGGATCTGGTCTGTTACTTTGGCTAAGATGTATGGGGGAGCTGGGTATGAAGGTGGTCCTGACTTGACTTTGCTAAGGGTCGTTGAAAGACTCTCTAACGTCATGGAGGGGAAATCTGTGAGAGCAGTATTGTAATCTAACTTTCTATCTCTGTTAAGCCGGAGATTGGGGTCTGGATCAGGTTTCCGAAAGGTAAGGTAGATGTGAATTGTTTCATTGACATTGTTATTCCATTTTACTCATCTAGCATTAGGCAACAAGTATATCTTAGATGTGGTGGATCATGCTGTCAAGTACCCAGAGGCAGTACATCTAAGAATCATGACTGTGAAGCTAGTAGCTAGGGCACTCCTAGGAATCATAAGTGTTGGAGTTCCTAAGACAGTGATTTAAAGAGTAGGGAGCCATCTTTGTCTCCTCTTGCATGATAGAGATTAAAGGGCAAGATGGTGTTAGCTATCCCTTCCACACGTCAGATCATCCTCAAGCCAATGGGTTGATAGGAAAGTTTAAAAAGACCCTTAACCGCATGAGAAACTTCAGGAGGAAGTGGAATCTTCTTCTGTATGCTTATTATTTGCCTACAGATAAATCCCATAGAAGAAAGTTGGGTTCAGTCTCTTCAAACTTCTTTTTGGGTACCTTGTGACTGGTCCTCTTATTTGATTTGCAGAAAGGCGAGAAGGAGCTTCAGAGTCACCTCAGAAGGATGCGGTAGACTGTGATTGGCCTCAGAAGTTGATGGCTCAATACATGAGTCTGGTGAGAGAAATCTTCAGGCAAGACCGGATGAAGATGTGGCATGACCAGAAAGTGATGTTGACTGGGTATAGGAGTGTCAGGAGGTATTGGCACAGAAGCCCATTTCTCCAAGTGGTGTGGGCCATGCATAGTAGTACAGGAGGTTTCTCAGGTAAACTGCCGAGTGAGCACAGGTGCCACAAAGGAGCCAAAGTGGGTGTTCCTACAGAACTAGATGAAGTCATATCTCCAAAGGGATTTCACAGTAAGCATCAGGCCAACGATAAAGGAGGTTATGGGAAATAGCGAACCGCTTCCTGCCTTATTGCACAGTGTTGTGAAGGATGGTTCTGTTGTTGGGGTACCACGTGCCCCAGACTGACTCCTGAGCATGAAAGCGAGTATAGAGAGGATATTCCCATTTCTTTTCATTCTCTGTTTGTTCCGTAGTCCTTGAGCCAGTCCAGCAGGATTGGTACCCAAGTGCGGACCCACAGACTTGCTGTTTTCTGTGCATTACTTGGGCCTCAATAAGGTCTTTGATCTGACCAGTGTCTGTTGTCAGATAGCATAGGCATCTAGTTCCAAGGAGAAGATTGCATTCTTTACACCCTTGGGATTGTACCAGTTTAGGATTAAGGCTTTATTGCCTTATGAATGCTCCTGCCATGTTTCAGTGCCTGGTGAATCATGTTCTCTTAGGGCTGTAAGTGTTCTGTATGACCTACCTTGGTGAAACTGGCATCTTTCAGAGTTTATAGGAGGACCCCCTGAGACTTTTTAAAAAAGGTGTTCATCATGTCACATGGGGCAAAACATACCATCAAGACAGCCAAGGGACAGGTGAAGCAATCCTCCGTAGGCTACCTTGGGTGCCAAGATCTACTGTGTGTTGGGGGTGGGATGCTCTCAATACCAAGCTAAAGTAAAAGCATTCATAGTACTGACTGGGTTCGGCAGGAACTTTGTAGTAAGCTGTGGGGCAATATTTGCTCTCTTGAGAACCCTGGCATCCAAGAAGCTGCCTAAGAAAATGATGTTGGCTGCACAGCGTATTTGAGGACTGCACTCTATAATGAACCTGTGTTGCCGACGCCTGACTATGGTCACACCTTCATTGTACAGGTTGATGAGACAAAGTAGTTTAAGCAGTACTGCCTCAAGTTGGTGAAAAAGCTAGAGAGTATCCAGTGGCTTTTATTAATTATAGACTACTTCCTTGGGAACAGAACTTGGCGGTGAGTGAAAAAGAATGCTTTGAAATTGTGTTATTGAGGGTGTTCCGACCTTACCTATGTGATACCCAGTTTGTAGTCCAGGCAGACCTTGATGGCAATGGAGGGTAAAATCCCAAGTTGCTGACATAGTCTTTCTCACAACAAGGCTATTATTTCATACCAGAGCACAAAGCTGGAATGAATCATGGGAATGCAGATGAACTTTCCTGACCGTTTTGCAAATCCTACTACCAGTTTAATCTAATGCTGGAGGAAGGTTCCCGGTAGGTTCCCCTGGGAGGGGGAGGCATCTGTTGGGAAGGGACTGTCCACTGGGGGTGTCTGTTGTGAAGGTAATGTCCACTGCACGGTAAATTGCCATGTTGCCCCTCCCTTAGTGCCTGACCTTTCTTTTGGCTCTGGTTTCGCACTAACCTAGCTCTGTGCAGAGGCTTAGGCCTTTCCCTGCTAAAGAAAAGTCAAGGACCCGTTCTGTGACCTAGACGGGTGCACCAAACATGCCCTCATAACAGGCTGTGGACCAATGTCCATGCACTGGGTACATCACATAATACAGTAGTAGCAACATAGTGTATTTTGTGAATCTGTAATGTGACCTGACCTTTTTCTCTGTCAAGGAGAGTGCGATCTACTGACCACTCAAGTAAAGTTCGGCTGTTATGTGAAACCCAGAACCTTGCCCTGACATTCTGTGTGTATGTCATGTGCATGTGTGCGCAATGCGTGTAAAAGACACGATTGTTAGTACAACTCTTTTTTTTTTTTTTGCTTTTCACCGCACAGGATGGAGGAGGAGGCTAACTTCTCTGAACAGTGGAGGTGTATTTGCTGGAGGGGGGAGACCCAGACACTGAAGTGAGGAGGTTGGAGAAAGGGCTACCTTTAGAAATTCCATGAGGTCAGCTATCACAGGACTGCTGATTAGTTCACCCTGAGCACTGCCATTTTGTAAACAGTTGGGATGGGAATGTCCTCTGCATAGTGTACATTTGTGCGCCCCTGCCCTCAGTGGCCAACAGAGAGTATCTGGTTTCCTGGTTTTCAATTTTGGCCCCAGCTTTGCGCAAATCTAGTATATGCACAAACACCATGGCCTGTCCTTAGATATGTGAAAGGTCCTGGCCCTGAAGGGGTGCACCACCTTTTCCATCGTTTGTTAGAAAATGGCATACTGGCCCTGTTATGGGTTTAGCATGTATTGTTATGGTGTCGGCATACCGAATTTTGTGAATCACTACCTATGATCAGACATTCTTTCTATAAAGTTCTGCTTCCATGCTCTAATGTCCTTGTGCACTTTATACGGTTTGTATATGTGTGTGAATGCGTTTTTTGTATCAGTGTTCAAAAGTAATGGAGGCATGTGAGTTCCATTTTGATATTCCTCAGCCTATTTATGTGCACAAGATGGAGGTGAGCTGAAGCTGGAGGAAGGAGACCCATTCAATAAAATGGGAAAACAGGAGACAGGAGTATTTTGATATTTGAATAGGTCCTTTTCCGGAGAGGGTTTGCTGATTACCCTTCCTGAGCATTGTCATTTGGTACAAGTTGAGAAGGGTTGAACTGCAGTCTCTGTTTTTAGTATGAAAGGTCCTTGAGGAGAGGCCAGCCTTTTGTCTCCTTCCTAATCACTGTTCAGTGTGGTTGTTGATAACTAGGTGCAGATGTCTAACACCTCTTTGCGCCTTTGTTGTGGGTGCTCCAAACTGGAGATGATCCTGCTGTTATGAGCATCACTGGACACATGAAAGAAGGACTAATCCATACCACTTCTGAGTGCAGACAGTGCATGCGCATGCACGGTCTGCTTTGACTGTGTAAACGTGGGAGGTGCTCACCCACTTATTCCATTTCCAAGGCCTCTCTGACTAATGAGGAGAGTGCTCCACGAACTACTCCGGACTGTGCCCAAGTGTAGTGGTATGATCCCTGGATTTGAGCAGACTGCGCTGCTGTACTGTCATTGTGCTGCCAATAAAAAAGTTTTCCATGGAAGTCCCATGACCTCTGACCCTGCAGCTCACCGCCAGCCTACATGATGCCCAGAAGTGGGCTTGCGACCATCCAGAGACCAGCAACGCAATAGTCTGCATTCCTGCACAGACTCTGGGTGGTGACCTCCACCCAGAGTCTGGTGCTTCTCTTGCAGGTTCCTGCAATGACTAGACTCTCTCCCGAGCCCAGCAGTGGGAAGATAAAAAAAAAACATATTTGGTACTGTGACCAGTAACTGCGCACTTCCTGCTGTGACAAACATCTTTTCGTGCAAAGATTGTGTCTGGAGAACAGTCTGAAAAATACATTTAGAGAAGAACCAACCCAAACCCATTCTGAAGCTTTAAATGATGAACCCCTGGTCTCTGGATGGAGAATTTGTATAAAAGTGTGATCTATACAATCCCACTTTGTTTCAGTTCCAGGTTCTTGGCCAAGGAAGGCAGTGCTCCACTGAGTACTCGAAGAGCTGCTGTACACCAGGGCTGATGTCTGCCTGATATTCAGTCTCCCAGAGGTGAGAGGACATCCCATGATGTGCCTAGAAGCCCAGTGCCTGCTGAGAGAGGGAAGTAGTGTTCCAAGCACAGCTGGAGGAGAGACTGTCTAGAAAAGCCCAACTTGTGCACAGTGTGAGGAGCGCCCAGAGAGAGCTCAGTATTCTCCTAGCACGAAGCCAGAAGGGGACACAACGAGTTATTATAGGGACTTCATTTGCCCTCTCACCTCCCGATCCCTAGGAGCACCTTCCTTGTAAGCTTCTTTTAAAACTGTACTTGAACTATTACTAGTGTCGACCGGCAGATTGCTGCTCGCTGAGAGACAGGTGCTGCCACTGCTGAATAAATAAATTAATCCCCGCCCAGTGAGAAATTGGCCCAAAGCCACCGTTTCCAGAGGACACCATGGCTAGTAAATTGATCTGCGACTGCAAGTGCCACCTCAGAATGACACCGTAGCAGGTCAGGAGGCTCGCTGCTACTGAGAACAGGCATTGCTGGGCAGTCCTGTCCACCGATTACTTGTGCAACTATTGTCCCTAGTGAGGCAACCTTTGCATCCTACAATTGGAAAGATGCAAAAAGAACAATTGATGGACGGAATGGTGAACATTGTCAAACATTCACCCCAGTACAGAGATCTGGGCCTAAAGCCATCGATTTTTGCTCACCACGCCATTCCAGTTTGGACCCAGCTATATGCAAATTAGTCTTGACCCTGCTCCCCATGTGAACAGTCCAGCCCAAACTGCCAGGCCACGTCCTCCCTGGACTGGAAACAGGCATCCTAGAACCGTTTTTGGTTTATCCCCATCAGCATGAGCCGTGAGCATGGGGCACGTCTAGGCATACCCTTCCCATGGAGAGCAGGGTCAAGACTGATTTTCATATGGCTGGTTCCAAGTTGGAATGGTGTGGTGAGCAAAAAAGCCATGAATTTAACCCAGGTCCGTGACTGAGGGTGAATGTTTGATTTGTTCAGCATTCCGTCCATCATTTGTTTGTGCTCTAATTTTCACCCTAAGTGGGATGGGTATGCCCAAACGTGGGTTCCATACTCGCTTTGCCACCGGATTCAAACTAGCCTGGCTGATCAGGAGTGATACCCCGAAACTGGTCCCAGGATGCTTGTTTTCCGATTCAGGAAGGACCTGGCCTGGCAGTTCGAGTTGGACTGTTCCCATGAGGAGGTGAGTCAAGACTGATTTGCATATGGCTGGGCCCAAGCTGGAATGGTGTAGCAATCAAAAACTCGATGGATTTAACCCAGATCTGTAACTGGGTGTGAATGTTTGATTTGTCCATCATTTCCTCCATTTGTTTGTGCTGTAATTTACACTTGGAAAGAGCCACTACCATGATGGCAAGAGCTGGTTCACTCCTGCAGTGCTGCCTAAACTGTTACAGAGACCCACAAATAAAAACACAGAGCCTAGCCTCTTCTTGGGTCTGGAGACTTAGGGGCATATCCATGACTTTGTGGCACAGCGCAGCAAGTAGCCTTCCTGCGCTGTGCTGCGTCACGGGGAAAAGGCAGGAATGTGCCATATTGAAAAGAATACAATGCATCCCAGTCCTTGTCTCTGTGCTGGTGCCATTTTGGTGTCAATGCAGGCACCCTTGCACCATGATGCAAGGGTGCCTTGCACCATGGTGCAAGGGTGCCTGTGTTGCATGCAGGATTGTTTTTGAGAAGGAAGGGGCACCTACCTGCACAAAAACAATTCTGAGAGGCAAATTCCCCTTTCTATGTGTGCTGCAGAATTCAACACACATAGAAAGAGGAACTAACTAGGGACAGGGATCTGTTTTCTTAGCATAGTATTATTTTCTGCCCTCACAAAAGAACAGCTATTTTCAGGACCTGAGGGTGTGGTGTGGTTTGAGGGGTGGTCGTGGCAAGTAACAATGTGGGAAAGAGAATGGAGGAAGGGGGTGCAAGCCAAAGGAAAAAAGTACCCCTGAAAAGGGGCAAGTGGTGGAAAGGCACTGGGCAAGGGAAGCCGTATTTGGGCCATGCTCCAGTGTAGGGACAAACAAAAGAAGAGGCTGTCAAGTCAGCAGTCGCTGAACAAAGAGAAGCAAAGAAATGATAGTGATGATGAAGCCAAGCAATGTTAAGCAAAATATCTCGCAAGCAACACCGTATGCACTGTCTCAGGCGGGACCTAAAGTATAGGGTTTTCGGGGACGGAAGGAGCAAACTGTCAAAGAGTTGAAGGTGCCAACCACACATACCGAGGACATAAACAACCAACAGTCTCCTCAAAACATTTATGTACATTATGGTGAATGCAGGAGAGCGTTTAAAGAGGTGCTGGGACTATGTCCTGCCTGAGGGAAGACACCTTTACCACTCAGCCTTGCATGCAGGATCTTTACTACACAGGTATTCGTACCTTTAGCAAGCAGTACTTTACCACTCAGGTAAGAATTTTTTTAATAACATTCTTTTTAGCCAATTTAAAAAATATATATTTTATGGTTTAGGGAGGAGTGGAGGTAAAGGGAGGTAAGGTTGATTTTAGGGGTTAGGGGCTGGTAGAGGTGAAGGGAGGGAGGTAAGAGTAATTTTAGGGTTCAGTGGTGGGTGGAGGCAAAGGTAGTTAAAGGTGAATCTAGGGGTAGGTAGAGGTAAAGGGAGTTAAGGGTGATTTAAAGGCTCGGTGGGTAGAGGTAAAGGGAGGTAATAGTGATTTTAGGGTTTGGGGTGGATAGAGGGAAAGGGAGATAAGGGTTAATTTAGGGTTCAGTGGTGGGTGGAGATAAAGGGAGGTAAGGTTAATTTTAGGGTTCTTGGGAGGGTAGATGTAAAAGAAGGTAAGGGTGAATTCATTGTTTGGGGTGGGTAGGGGTAAAGGGAGGTATGCGTGATTTTACGATTCTGGGATGACTAGAGGTAAAAAGAGGTAAGGGTCAATTTAGTATTAAGTGGTGGACAGAGGTAAAGGTGCTTTTAGAGTTCTGGCGTGGGTAGAAGTAAAGTGAGGTAAAGTTGATTTTAGTGCTCACGGGTGAGTAGAGGTAAAGGGAGGAATGGGTAAATTTAAGATTTAAGGTTGGTAGAGGTAAAGAAAGTGTTGCTTGAGTTTGAAATCCTTAGAAAAAATGGAAGGCGGTGGGTTTGGCAAAACAGGAACAGTTTGTTTAATTAAACATTATGGCTAGGAGAACAGTTACAGGCACGAGGTCTGAGGACTATCACAATTTGCAATCGGTATATGTTCTTCTTTTATACAAAACGTGACAGGTTATCAAGGTTTCCGGCATACCATAAATGGTGAGGATTGTTGAATGCTGCCTTTGGAGTCATAAATTAGTGGTCTAATGGTTACTACAGGTGGGTCTCGACCTTGCATGGACACAGTGTGGCCAGTGGATACCATGTCCTGATGTCTGACAAAAGGAGCACATAATCACTACTTGTGCTAGGTCATGATTGGCTATGTGTTTCTAACTCATGTGACTCTTTATGGTGATTTTAGGAGACGCTTACCCCCTCTGGCCATGTGTTCTTTATTGGGGCAATCGCCCCTGACCATTGTAATGTCAGTGTACCTATTTGTGGGATTGATCAAGAGTTTCCTGCCCAAGTGTTTGCATGCCAGCTACGCACCCTCCCACCTGTGACCTATCAATCAGTAATCCCGGGCTGCTTGACTACATAATCGCGAATTGAGGTTGATGTGGAGTTCAGAACGGGGGATTCTATTAATAAGGATGAGATTTCATTTTTATAGATGAACCCATCGATTTCCATATAAACTGTAATGGTGATTTTGGGTTCATGAGTGGGTACAGGTGAGGGTGATTTTAGGGTTTCAGGTGAGTTTGGATAAAGGAGGGTGAGAGGGATTTTAGGGTTTGTGGGTGGATGGAGGTAAACAGAGGCAATGGCCTTTTAGGGTTTACGGGTGGGTGGGGGTAACGAAAGAAAGTTAAAGATGAAACATAAACATTTTGAAAACACTACATGTTTGATGATCAATAAAACATCCCCTAAATTAGAAAGAGGTAACCCACAAATAAGTAAATGTGACACTAAGAGAAAATTCAGATAATCACATACTATATGGCAACAGTCTTAAATGAATGGAGTATGTTTACATCTTCATCATCAATAAAACTGGATGGCGACCAAAATGTATGTTTCAGGCATGTGTCACATATGACAAAGTTTCGTTATTGCTAATTGTTTGTGGAAATACCAAGAAGTGTGAGCTTCAACTTCAATTAGTTCCAGGTTGTCTTGCAAGCAAATGCACAACAAAAAGTAGCACAATCTGAGTGCAAACAGTGTGGAAGAATCCTAATCAAGAAATCAATCAGTATGTCAAAGATTAAGAGTTTTTTTTTATTTTACAGAGTTTTATATAGCGCGGACTTGACCCGAATCGGGTATCAGAGCACTTTACATAGCGCCAGTTGCATTGCATGAGGCCACATTCATTTTTGTTAGGCATGGGGAGATTAAGTGATTTGCCCAGAATCACAGGATGTTCAGCGTCATTGCCGCGACTCAAACCCAGTTCCCCAGATTCAAGGTCGACCGCCCTAGCCGTTAGGCCAACTCCTGGTTTTTTTCTGGGTGTCAAAAACCCGTTTATGATTGGGAAAAAATTCAAGTTTTCCCGACTGGCCTTATAAGTAGGTGAATCCCCTTTTCCACTGGAGAGCAAGAATCACTAGGGGGGGTTAGAAGTCCAATTGGGCTTAGTAATATAGAGAATTATGGGGCATATTATCAAGCTCGACGTTAAAATTTTTGCCGCTTTGGCGGCAGAAAACTGCAGCTAAAGCGGCGATAATGGGCTTGATAATATGCCGCAGATAATTCCCATAGAAGTCCATGTTGACACCAGAACATGGGCCTCTATGGGAATTCTCAAGGGCAAATTATCAAGCCCATTATCGCCGCTTTAGCGGCAGTTTTCTGCCACTAAAGCAGCGTTAATTGTATCGTCGTTTCTTGATAATATGCCCCTATGTGCCCAGACGTCTTCATATTTCAAAGAAACTGCTTTAGTTAGCAAATAAAGGTTGCTGGTTTGAACGTTGAACCAGAATACAAAGAAATCACATCAGCCAACACGTGTTTTGTCTTTTCCGGACATGCAGGCCTGGAGCTTTCTCAAGGCTGGTAAATTTAACAAAAGTAAGAAAGTCATGTGGTCTACACAGTAATAATGGAAATCGCTATATGGAAGCAGGAAAACAAGGGGGTATGATAAAAATTACATAACAAATAACCAATGGACATCCATGAGGCACCTAATATTACTCATTGACATTAGCATAAGAAATTACATATTGTCAGCAATCCAAAGTGATTATAACACACAAACCTATACATGACATGCAGGTATTAATGATATGATACATCAAAGGAGATCGGCATGTAATTACAAAGAACACAAAATAATTTAAATACATACGGAATCCAGTGAGGTATACGTATGTCGAAATTCATTGTAGTGACTGGAAATGATGCATAAAAAGAAGCAAAACCAGGAACATCCAGGAAGGAGAAACAAACGTTATTAATTAAGCAGATATTGTAACCTGTCTTATTCGTGACTAATCCCGTGATATTCACTACAAAGAATGTTATGTGCGTGAGAAAAGGGTGAACTGATCCCGAAGGCGGTCAGTAGATAAGGAAAACAAGGAACAACAATAGAACCAAATGACAATAATCTAACATGCAGGCCAGAGAACATACTATATAGAACAAGCCATCAATGTGGAACTAGTCATCACAGAATCTTACCGGACGAAATAGAACTACAAAGGTCAATGTAATTGGATAAACACTCGGGGTCACAAGGGTCGTGACCTGGATAACGAGATACAGTGTGTCAGGGTGATGGTCTGATGAAAAGTATAAAGTGTCCCAAAAGGATAAAGCGGGTCTAGTCAAATTACCTGTGTCTCTGTTGGCCTCTGTACCCTGGTGAATGATTTATTAGCTTGCTGTCCAAGCAAAAGTCGAGTCAGGGGCGGTCCTACTCTTAAAGGGTGTTCGTATGCTGTGTCAGGTCCACTAGGAAATGTATCCCTATTTAACTTCTAGGGGCATATCATCAAGGACCAGCGATAATAATCTCTAAGCACACTTAGCGCTAGGATAATTATCGCCGGGTAACGTAGAATTTTATTATATAGATATTTGGAACTGGTTTCCTTTTTTAGCCAAGCACACAGGATATATTATTAATAACTTTTTATTCCGGCGCTTGATGACTGGACCCTATTGGACTGGTTTTATAGTTAAGATTGGGTCACTACATAACATAATTTACCAATAGTAATTTGCTTACATGTCCATTTCAGCTGGCAAAATACTACGCACGTCGTACTCTTGTCCCTTGGGGCCAGTTCCTGCTCACCTTCAGCGTTTTGCACTTTATGGACCGTGTTCACATGCCCTTTTGCTGCTAAACATATTACCACGTTGCACTTTTGTCCTCAGGGGTCAAATCCTCCTAGCCTTTAGCGCCTTGCACTTTATGGTCCATGTTTACATGCCCTTTTGTTGCTAAACCTATTATCACGCTGCACTTTTGTCCTCAGGGGCCAGATTCTGCCAGTCTTCAGCACTTTGCATTTTATGGACCGTGCTTATATTCCCTTTTGCTGTTGAAACCTACCATCACGTTGCACTTTTGACCTTTGAGGCCAAGATTTCGTTAAGCTCTTGACCAGCTTCGAACCCCAGTAGTTCGGTAATCAGTGGACCAACCTGACCTTTGAGTCTGTGTTTGCCCGGTACCACTTGCACGATAGCCTCTCTTTTTGCTTTGGAGATGATGGGGAAGTGTGGTTGTGTACCCCAAAAAAACCTTTCGGGGCTATTACTGGTCCCACACCCCCAAACTTCAATTGATAGGATGCTACAGCGAGCTATTGGGGTAGTCTTGACAGAAATTGAGCTTACTGAGAGGCGACTATCCTTAACCCCAGAACTCTTCCCTCAAACCCTAGGGCCACCTATCCCTGTACAATCTAGTTTGGGCTCTATTCTCTGTCTAACAAAATCCCTACCTGGACAAAGCGAGATTATGTCATCGTCCATGCATTCCTCCCCAGTAAAACCGAGAACCCGCAAAGGTAGAACTAACACCACCCTGCCCAAAGCCACAAGGCGAAAAACAGGAAATGGGACAGGAACAAACAAAAAATCTAGTCCAGAACCCTGCTCCAGGGAAGGCGAACTAGTAAGACCGGGACGAGAGGTAGAGCACATTTTAAATCCTTACAAAAATCCTGACTGCCCTTCTTGGGTGAGGAATCTGATTGGGGAACTAGAGGTACAGATGAGGGCTATTTATTAAGGAAGAGCTAGCTCTCCACCTCGGGAGCAAATCTAGCCAGATGCCCAATCTGTGTGTACCTGGCAACACTTTGGCTAATATCTTGCCGACCCTAGTAGAGAAGAAAGATGGTAGTACCCAGAAGGACAAAGTATGGCAACCTCCTCCTCCTATCATGAGCACTGCCAAGATGGGGACTCCTAGAGTTGCCCAAGTGGGCAACGAGCACTCCCCTGGCGAGGAACCCGGCATACACCAGGCTCCAATTAGGAGGGAGACTCCCAGCCTCAGGGGCTCCAGCATGCAGAGAGCGAGCCTCCATCCAGACCAGATGACAGATAGGGAAGAGCCCAACCTAGCAGACAATGTGCACGTAGGCCCAGCCCCCCTGCTTCTTCCAACTATTGACCTACCTCCAGCCTCTCTTCCTCACGTTATAGTTCTAACCGGGGTGGCCAACTGCCATACATGGCGGCCGTGACTTAGTGGAGCTCCGAACCCGGGCTCCTTAATCCTGGCATTTACTGGCTGCACACGGCGTCCAAAGATCCAGAACGCAGGCACTGACACCGGAAAGCGGAGCGGACGGCTGGGCCCGCTTTTCGGACTGCTGGTGGGGCGCTGTGGCGAGAGCTGAGGACCGGGCCCTGTGCAGGAAGCGGAGAGATGTGCGGAGATCCTCGGTTCATGAGGCGGGGAAGCCCCACACAGACGGTCGCTCACCTCTCACTGCTGCTGCCTGTCGCCTGCTGCTGCCTGTCTCCTGCTGCTGCCTGTTGCCTGTCGCCTACCTGCTGGTACCGACCCCGCTCACGCCGCTCCCTCCTCACCTGCGCTGACCTCCGCTTCACGCCGCTCTCCTCCTGCTGCTGCTGGCCACTCTCCTCGCCTCCTCGCCGCCGCCGCTGCCCCGGTCACTCGCCTTCCTGGTTTCCCGCCGCTGAGCCCGCAGTCCCGCCTCTCCTCCCTGCCCATTGGCCACCCAGCCTCCCGCCTCCCAGCGGACCCTCCCTCCCGGCTCCTTACTTAAGGTGACCGCGGCGGGCTGGTCAGTGTGACCCCTGTGCCCCACACAGACGGTCGCTCACCTCTCACTGCTGCTGCCTGTCGCCTGCTGCTGCCTGTCGCCTGCTGCTGCCTGTTGCCTGTCGCCTACCTGCTGGTACCGACCCCGCTCACGCCGCTCCCTCCTCACCTGCGCTGACCTCCGCTTCACGCCGCTCTCCTCCTGCTGCTGCTGGCCACTCTCCTCGCCTCCTCGCCGCCGCCGCTGCCCCGGTCACTCGCCTTCCTGGTTTCCCGCCGCTGAGCCCGCAGTCCCGCCTCTCCTCCCTGCCCATTGGCCACCCAGCCTCCCGCCTCCCAGCGGACCCTCCCTCCCGGCTCCTTACTTAAGGTGACCGCGGCGGGCTGGTCAGTGTGACCCCTGTGCCCCACACAGACGGTCGCTCACCTCTCACTGCTGCTGCCTGTCGCCTGCTGCTGCCTGTCGCCTGCTGCTGCCTGTTGCCTGTCGCCTACCTGCTGGTACCGACCCCGCTCACGCCGCTCCCTCCTCACCTGCGCTGACCTCCGCTTCACGCCGCTCTCCTCCTGCTGCTGCTGGCCACTCTCCTCGCCTCCTCGCCGCCGCCGCTGCCCCGGTCACTCGCCTTCCTGGTTTCCCGCCGCTGAGCCCGCAGTCCCGCCTCTCCTCCCTGCCCATTGGCCACCCAGCCTCCCGCCTCCCAGCGGACCCTCCCTCCCGGCTCCTTACTTATGACGCCCCCCCAGCGACCGCGCAGCGGACGCGCGCAGCGGGAGCGCCGACTGAGCGCCGAAGGTGCGCCAAAGGTAAGCCCGTCTGCGCCCGTCCGTGCCTGGACCGCGCCCAGCGCCAGACCCCCTGGCCCCCGCGCCCACCAGCCCCCCCGCAGGACCTACGACTTCGCTACGCTCATCGCACTCAAACCCGCCCGAGCCCCCGGATGCCATCGAGCGTCCCCGCGACGCACCCATGGACCCTTCGACTGCCGATCCTGCAACTTCTCCTGCCTCCGAACAAGCACCACGCCCACCAAGACGGACAACAGCAACCACCTCAAGTGCATCCTGATCAACACCCGCTCCATCCACAGACACGCCGTGGAACTCTGGAACCTCCTCGACACCGCATCTCCAGACGTCGCCTTCCTCACGGAAACCTGGATGAACGACTCCTCAGCCCCCGACATCGCCATAGCCATCCCGGACGGCTACAAGATCATCAGGAGGGATCGCAACAACCAGACCGGAGGGGGCATCGCCATCGTTCACAAAAGCACCATTCGCATCTCGACTGACTCCACCGACGCATTCAACACCGCCGAATACCTGCACTTCCAGATCCACACCGACCCCAAGACTACCCTCAGAGGCACCCTCATCTACAGACCCCCGGGACCACGCGCACAGTTCTGCGAAGACATCACGGACTTCATCAGCCCTCACGCCCTCCCCTCCACCGACTACATCCTCCTCGGAGACCTCAACTTCCACCTGGAGAACAACAACGACCGCAACACGACCACCCTGCTGGACAACCTCGCCAACCTCGGACTCCAGCAACTGGTCAACACCCCCACCCACTACGCCGGCCACACGCTCGACCCCCTCTTCTCATCCAGCAAGCACATCATCTTCAGCCACTGCACCGGACTCCACTGGACTGACCACAGCTGCGTCCACTTCAGCTTCAAGAAGAACACGGTCCACCACCACCCGAAGCAGGTTCCCCACAGAAACTGGAGCAAGATCACCGTCGACCAGCTCACCACCTCCCTCAGCCAGAACCCACCGGTCAGGACAACGGACCCTAACACAGCAGCCCTCGACCTCACGCAATGGCTAACCTCCTGTGCCAACGACCTCGCCCCACTGAAGAACCCACTCACCAGGCCCAGAAGCAAGAAGGCCCCCTGGTTCACCGACGAACTCAAGGACTCCAAGAAGGCCTGCCGCACCCTCGAGAAGGCCTGGCTCCTCGACAAGACCACCGACAACATGACCGCCCTCAAACTCGCCACCCGCAGACATCACCAGCTCATCCGCACCACCAAGAAGAAATCTTTGAAGGAACGACTGGACAAGAACGCCCATGACAGCAAGGAGCTCTTCAACATCGTCAAGGAGTTCTCCAACCCCAGCACCAGCAACAACGACATCACTCCCTCGCAGGACCTCTGCGACTCCCTCGCCTCGTACTTCCACCGCAAGATCGCCGACATCCACAACAGTTTTGGCGCTCCACCCCCGCACCCATCGACCGAACCTACGCACCCCGCCGCTATCCTCCAGACATGGACCAAAGTGACCCTCGAAGACACGACACGCATGATGAACACCATCCACTCCGGATCTCCGACCGACCCATGCCCCCACCATGTCTTCAACAAGGCCGCCTCTACCATCGCACCCCACCTCCGAGACATCATCAACGCCTCCTTCGACACAGCCACCTTCCCAGAGAGCTGGAAGCACGCCGAGCTCAGCGCACTACTGAAGAAACCAACTGCGGACCCGACCGACCTCAAGAACTTCCGCCCTATCTCGCTCCTTCCTTTCCCTGCCAAAGTCATCGAGAAGGTCGTCAACAAGCAGCTGGCCGCCTTCCTCGAGACGAACGGATCCCTTGACCCATCGCAATCCGGATTCAGAGCCAACCACAGCACAGAGACCGCCCTCATCGCAGCCACCGACGACATCCGAGCCCTGCTCGACAAAGGTGAAACAGCGGCACTCATCCTCCTTGACCTCTCCGCAGCATTTGACACTGTCTGCCACCGCACCCTAGTCCAACGCCTCAACGACACCGGCATCCAGGGGATTGCTCTGGAATGGATCATCTCATACCTCTCCGGCAGAACACAGAGAGTACGCCTCCCTCCGTTCCGCTCTGAGGCCACCGAAGTCATCTGCGGCGTCCCGCAAGGATCATCGCTCAGCCCCACTCTCTTCAACATCTACATGAAACCCCTCGCTGCCATCGCACGCCAACACAACCTCAACATCATCTCCTACGCCGATGACACCCAGCTGATTCTCTCCCTGACCAGAGACCCCGACACCGCAAAGCCGACCTACACGAAGGGATGAAAGATGTCGCCGAATGGATGAACATCAGCCGCCTGAAGTTGAACACGGACAAGACAGAAGTCCTCATCCTGGGACCATCGCCCTCTGCATGGGACGACTCCTGGTGGCCCCCGGCCCTGGGCACCGCACCCAAGCCAACGGACCACGCACGCAACTTGGGCGTCATCCTGGACTCCTCCCTATCGATGACCAGACAAGTCAACGCCGTCTCCTCATCTTGCTTCCACTACCTCCGCATGCTCCGCAAGATCTTCAGATGGATCCCGACTGAGACCAGGAAGACTGTCACCCAGGCCCTCGTCACCAGCAGACTAGACTACGGAAACACCCTCTACGCCGGTACAACAGCCAAGCTTCAGAAAAGACTTCAGCGTATCCAGAACGCCTCCGCCCGTCTCATCCTGGACGCCCCCCGACGCAGCCACATCTCGAGCCACCTAAGAGACCTGCACTGGCTCCCTGTCAACAAGAGGATCACGTTCAGGCTCCTCACCCACGCACACAAATCCCTCCACGACCTGGGCCCAAGGTACCTCAACGACCGCCTGACCTTCTACACGCCCACCCGACAGCTACGATCCGCGTACCTCGCCCTCGCCGTCGTCCCTCGCATCCAGAGAGCCACCGCCGGAGGAAGATCCTTCTCCTACCTGGCGGCTAAGACATGGAACTCCCTGCCCGTCCACCTGCGGCTGACCCAGGACCACCTCGCCTTCAGGAAACAGCTCAAGACCTGGCTGTTCGAGCAGTAGCAGACCCCCTCCCCCAAGCGCCTTGAGACCCTTCCGGGTGAGTAGTGCGCGATATAAATTCCTTGATTGATTGATTGATTGAAGCTGCCTGGTGGACGTGCCTAAACTGGGCAATAGCGGGAAGCGTGACCGGAAACCCTGGCCCGACAGTGGGAGTGTGCCGCTCTGATCGCGGAACGACTCCGGGTGCAACATTGAAAGGCCAGAGGCGAGTGCGACTACGTCACAGTAGCGGGCCTTTGGACTGGAGGCTACGCGTGGTCGCGGCTGCTGTGGGGCCTACGGCGTCCCCCTCCGGGAGCTGCGGTGAGTGCTGGCGTGCACTGAGCGAGGGCGACTGGTGCCTAGGTGCCGCAAAGGTCTGGAGGCACACGTTGCAGGGACTCCTGCGAATGGCTGAGGAGGTGTGTACCCTCGAGACTGTGAGCAGGGGCCTGTAATATTGCTTAAGCTCCTGAGGTGTACTGTTGCTGAAGCTGCCACAAGTGGGATGGGGAGTCCCTCCTAAAGCCAAAGGGGACACTTGCTACACCTCTAGCCCCACAGCGAGGGTGACAGGACTGGGGTGCTGCGACACAGATGCTGTTAAGGTAGCCCTGGACAGTTAACTGGTCAGCGGTGCGCACAGGCTGACAGACGTCGCTGTTGCTGGAGGGCACGGACACGGAATTGCCCCCATACTATTTCTGCCCAATAAACTTGGTTCAAGCCCCGCAGGGAGCTCTGGAGTGGTTGGCCAATGACATTTAGCGGTCGCGACGCAGTGGCGTCGCTGTGTCTCTTATACCCTGGTGGGGTGGTCTTCTCCCGCACTCATAGGCCCGGGCAAGCTGTAATGGGCCGCAACAGGGGAAAACAGCAGGACGCTGGCTCGAGTGCGGACCCCACTCACGGCCAGGACAACCTTGGAGAGGCCTCACCGACGCCTAGCTGCATACAGCCTACCCAGATGGCGGAAAATGCGGATAAACTGGATCTGATCCTGCAAGAGGTTAGAGACTCAAGGAAAGCCATTGAGCAACAAATCGGAGCCCTTACGACCGGATTCACGCTACTTAAGGCAGACCTCGTGAAGCTAACGGATAAGGTAAAGGATCACACAGTGGCGCTAGCGGATCTGTCTCCACATTAAACTCAGAACACGACCCACATACAACAGCTCCAGCAGCAGGTCGCTACATTGATGGACCGGGTGGAGGATGTGGAAGGAAGGGCAAGGAGGAATAATGTACGGGTCATTGGGCTTCTGGAAAAAAGCGAGGGAGATGAACCAGCTAGATATATGGAGCAGCGGTTCCGTGACCACGTTGCTGCGGAAGGCCTCTCTACCCAATACTGCTGGGAGCGCGCACACAGAATACCCACTGACCGGCTGAAACTGGGAGCTCCCCCCCGACCCCTCATTGTCAGGCTGCTGAACTACAGAGACCGGGATACGCTTTTGCAGAAAGCCAGGGAGAGGTCTCAGATACATTTCGAGAACAGCAGGATGTCGCTTTACCCGGATTATACGCTGCTAGTCCAAAGACAGAGATCCTCCTTCATGGGAGTTCAGAAGAAACTGAGGGATCTGAATCTGAAATATGCACTGCAGTTCCCGGCCCGACTGAAAATTATTTATGACCGGAAAACGCACTTCTTTGAAAGTCCAGGAGACGCTGAGGAATAGTTGGAGGTGACGGACCCGGTGGGGACCGGGGATAATGCTTCCCAGAGTACGCAACGCAGCTCTGCTCGAGTGGATATGTCAAGCATCCGGCACAGCAGGAGGATACGCAGGAACTCCTGACGGACCAACCCCACGCCACAACAAATGCACCCGGGCAAGCAACAAGCGATTGAGACGGCTGCTACTTTCAGAGAGCCTACGTTGATTGAGGACTCCTCCTCATCGGACGGCACAGGGAATGGGTCGGACTCTGAAGGCAGCGTGGCTCTCTTCCCCACTGTGACCCCGCAGACGGCGGATGGTGTGTTCAGCTGACCGCCAGAGGATGGTGTTGTTCATGGACCTGCCATAATGGACGTTAATGTATCCTTTTTGTGGACCTATGTTATTGACGTGTGTAACTGTGATTGTATTTTGTTAGCCCGGGTTTCAGTACGGATGGAGCTCGAGTTTATGCTGGAGAGCGGGTATGCACCCCATGGACGGTGTTGGTAACGATCCCCAATTTACAAATGCTGCTTTAGTTCAGGGCATAGTTTTGCTCACCATGGGGCATATTATCAAGCACGGTGTTAAATGTATCGCCGCTTTAGCGGCAGAAAACTGCCGCTACAGCGGCGATAATGGGCTTGATAATATGCCGCAGAGAATTCCAATAGAAGCCCATGTTGACACCAGAACATGGGCTTCTATGGAAATTCTCAAGGGCATATTATCTGGCCCATTGTCGCCGCTTTAGCGGCAGTTTTCTGCCGCTAAAGCAGCGATAATTTTAACGCCATTTCTTGATAATATGCCCCCATGTTTTGGTTTCTGGACCGGTACAGTTCTTCAACCGGACCGTGTATTGGGGTATGTGGGGGGAGGGGGGGGGGGGAACAGTCTTATTTTTCTGTATACCTTGGGTTGGCTGGTTAGCAGCACATGTATGTTATTGCCTGTTATACTGCTCGCCGCGCTTTTGCAATACATTTACCCAACACATATAAGGTAATAACGTGGAATGTTCAGAGGCTGGGCTCTGTACATAAGCGTTATAGAATTCATGCTCAACTGCTGAGGTGCAAAGCACATATAGTTTATCTGCAGGAATCCCACATGGTTTAACAGGAGGCGGTGAAATTACTTAAGAAATGGAGGGGGCAGGTCTTCTCCACTAGTTACTCGGGGTACGCACGGGAGTCACCAGCTGGGTGAGACACTGTGTGCCATTTCAGCCCCTAGAACAAAGAATTGATCAGCAGTGACGCTATATTTTTATACGCAGGTCCCTCGATGGTCAACAGGTAGTACTAATTTTGAGCAGGAACGATTTCTAGCCACCCTAAACCTGGCATTGGCAGGCTGGGAGATGCATCCCTAGATAATAGGTGGGGACAATAATGGATGTTGACCTTGATAGGTCCCATCCCCCTTTGAACGGTACGGGGGTGGTTAAGCAGGCGCAGGCTCTGTGCGGTTGGGCAGAGGGATGGGCATTAAGTGATGTATGGAGAATGTGGCACCCTACGCACATGGAATACTCTTTTTACTCCCCGGTACATATGCTTCACACAAGGATAGATAGGACATTCTGCTCGAATACAGTAGCGATGCAAGTCACTCACGCCACATACCTAGCAAATACCTTTTTGGATCACAACCCACTTGAGATGGAGATTACGTGGGGCAGGATACCTACTCCAGTGCCTACATGGAGGCTCTGGCCACAGTTGCTGGAAGACACGACATTCCGGGCCACAATGGCAGACACTATTACCCATTATTTCGCTGAGAACAGTAACACGGCTTCTAACGGACTGATAGAGTGGGACGCCTTTAAGGCGGTCATACGTGGTAGGCTAATAAGTGCGACAGTGGATGCCAGGCAGGAGGTTCAAAACTCCCTCGTGGAAACAGAACACAAGATGGACAAGTTGGAACAGGAAGCATTACATGACAAAGAGATGCAGGTGTCACTTCAAGAAGTGCGTATCAAGCACGCTGAATTGTTAGAATCCCTCCGACTCATAGACTTTCAGAGGTACACGCAGTTGTGCCACTCCGAGGCGGACAAGTCGGAGACACTGTTAGCGAAGATATTGCGAGATGACCCCCCCACAATTGTTATCAACGTCGGGCGAACCTGTGCTAACCCAAAACGACATTAATGCGGCTTTCTGCCAGTATTATACCTCATTATACAGCAAGCCTGTGGATAGGGAGGAGGATTGCACAGATGACTTTCTATAGGCACTATCCTTTCCCCAAATAACAGTGGAAGTCCTGGAAGGACTGGCAGGTCCCATCACTGCGATGGAAATTAAGATAGCACTAAATGGGCTCCCGCGAAATAAAACGCCGGGAATAGACGGGTTACCATCGGAATTTTACACTACCTTTACGGACTCTCTCCTACCCAACCTAGTGCACTTATATAATACAGCGCTGAAGGAAGGGGCCCTACCCCTTACCACGGCGCAGGCACTGGTGGTCTCGCTCCCGAATCCGGGTAGGGATCCTACTGACATGGCAAGCTATCGCCCATTGTCATTACTAGCGACGGAATACAAGATACTGAGTAAAGTGTTGGCAAATAGGCTTCTGCCCCTTCTGAACAAGATGATCCACATAGATCAGACAGGTTTCTTATCGGCTCGGAGCACTTCTCTGAACCCTAGGAGGCTGCACCACCTTATGTTGACTGCCCCGGAGCGCTATGCTCATGAGGGATGCATATCGTTAGACCTACGTCGGCAAATGGGACTCGCTGTTTGACTTACGAGAAACTACTGATTGAAATAACGCTCGGATGGAACTTATCATGGCTCCAAATCGTTTGAAGTGATTACTTTGAGAATAAGAAGAAGCTGTTGTTCAACTATTATTGTGAGAAATATAGCGCATGGATACAAATATTAGCAACTTTGGGATTTCGAGATTTTATATTGATCAAAAATAGGAAAAATCGATTATGTTGACCGATTATATATGAGCAATACAGGACGATAATAGAGCCTTGAGGAAGCCCTTTTGGGGCGAAACGCGCTTTGGCTGTTGTTTTTGGAAAAAAAATTATAAATTGGAATGATCTACAGCTGCATTTGCCGTCCAGTGATGTTGAATCATCTATGTTTGTTTCACTACATTAGAGGATGAAAGTAACATGTATATGTTGTGCTCTGGTGTCATTGTCTTGAGACATACGTCAAGCGTTTGACACGTTGCAATGGGGGTACATGTTTAAAGCGCTGACTAAGTTTGGGCTCCCAGAGGGGTATATTAATTGGCTTAGATTGTTGTACAACACTCCTACATTCGAACGGGTGGGCATATATCGGCAGAATACCCGATATTTCGAGGGAAGAGGCAAGGTTGCCCACTTTCGCCACTATTGTTTATACTGGCGCTGGAGCCCCTGGTGCTACGGTTACGTAGAGATGCACGGGAATTGGGTATAGAGATAGGGTCTATAACACGCCTTTTCTCGGCATATGCCCCCTCGCGGAGATCTTTGCAACCTTTGAGCATGTATCAGGATTGGCCATTAACCCAGCAAAGTCCCATGCCTTTTTCTTTCGCGAACACGCCACGCCCACAGAAATTACATTTGGATCCACGACTCTAAAGGTGTCCCCGCATACGTTCAAGTACCTGGGCATACACGTATACAGGGCCCCTGCTGACATGCTGGAAGGTAACCTTAATAGAGCAATTAGTGACCTGCATTCTAGCGTTGCATTTTGGTCCACGCTACCACTGTTGGTGATGGACAGAGTGGCTATAACGAAGATGGTGATTCTCCCACGATTGATTTACTATTTCACGAATCTGCCTCTATTAGTCCCTCAAACTACCTTTAAACTCTTAAACACCTTACTTATTGACCTTGTTTGGGGGAAAGGCAGGAGAAGGATAAGTCTTCGAAAGCTCCAGCTAGGTACGAGAAGGGGAGGGTTAGGAGTGTCGGATCTTAGAGCGTATTACTACGCCTGCCAGTTGCAATGGTTATCTTATTGGACGGCAGGGCGCAATCTGCAAGAAATTGGGTTCACGGAGCGAGATATAAGTAGTGGGGCCCTACACACACTGCTATTACAGAGGTGCAAGCCCCCTCAACATCTTCCACCCTTACTACTTATAGCTCTGCAATGTTGGAAGGCGGCGCTACAGTACACAAGCTCGCACCCTGCGTATGCCGGCAACATCCCCTTATTGGGTATACCACTAGCAGTCGGGAGGCTAACAAAACGTACACTAACGCCTTGGTTGGAAGAATGAATTAGCACGGTATCGGACTTATTTAAGGATGGGCAGCTACTGGATCATGTCAACTTTGTTTGGGAAACGGGGGCACCGGGACATTTGTATATGGTCCATGCGGCACTAACCCATTATGTCAAAACATATTGGGCTCCACAAAGACAGGAACCCACCAACCACGAACTGATTAAAGCACTATATTATATGGGCCGTGGGAGACACCTGATAAAATGGCTGTATATGGGAATTCGGGCACATACAGAGATCGCCCTTTTTTCATTACGCAATGCATGGGCGGAAGACATAAGAAGGGCCATTGAGGACAAGGAATGGTAGAGAATCATAGAACACCCCCGAAAACCTCCCGTAAAGCCAAATTTAAGTTTATTCAAACAATGATTTTACATAGGGCATACCTTACCCCACACAGATTAGATAGGATGTTCCCACAGACCCAACATCACTGCCCGAGATGCCACTGTGAGGGAGCTGACCTAGCCCATATGGTCTGGTCTTGCCCGCGCCTACAAGAGTTTTGGGATGCGGTTAGATGTTACACGCACGGAGCCACACATAGGAACATACCTAATACTATGGAAGAGTGTCTTCTGGCAATTACAATGCGTTGGAAGTCCAAGAATCCCCCTTCAGCTCGTGCGTGGTATAATGATCTGCTCCGCTGGGGCAGTGCAGAAAGTGCTGAAATCCGGAGGGAGGAGGCCAGGGGCCTGCGTAAGAACCCAATAGCATTAGATTGGGATATTATGTTAGAAGCCCTGAAAGCACAAGACCTGGACTCTATTGCCACCCCTCAGGGCACTCAGTAGAGTCCGATGGAAGAGCAATATATAGTAACGCCCCGAACGATGTACATGCAAACAAGCGTTGGTGTACCATGAACAGGTTCGACATATACTTATAAGTCAATTGCAATAATAGTTAATTGTATAGTGCTGCTGTAAGCTAAGCAAACGTTATGGGCCATATGTATACAAGGCAGATCTATATGTCAACAAAGGGGCTGCAGGGAGGGGGGAAGGAGGGGAATTTGTTGGGGGTTTGTTTCCCAGTTTTGTAGTAGCCTGAAACGTGAAGAATTTTGGACTTCGATATGGACTGGAAGATGTGAGGCTTACAAATACGTGCTGTGATAATTACTATGGGAAATGTAGCACACTGTAAGGGTGTATATATTGTTTACAGCGAAGACATTCGTTTACCTATGTAATGCAAAGTAGATTCACATGCAATTTTGTTCAAAAAGTATCATCCCACATGCTTCATGTAAAGTATAAGATTATGAAGATATAGGAAATAATAAAATTTGTTTAACATTTTTTTTTTTTTATATAGTTCTAACCGGGGTACCTGAATTAAAAACTGGCCAGCTAGAAACACATCTGGAATTGAGAAATAAGTGCCTTTATTGGCTCACTAGGCATAGACAATTTGCGGGTGAGATTCTATTCTATTCTATTCTAGCGCAGAGAGTGGGATGGGTCGGCAAGAACCCTAAGTCAACCAAAGGAGACTGCATAGTAGTCAACTTTAGGAATCCTCAGACAGTCCGAATCTTGGCTAACCAGTCCCCGTGCACCGCCCATAGGGATCCAACTACACACCTTGGCCTTTTTTTACTCTTGTAATCCCCCACCCCAATGGACCCCTCACACTAGAGCCCCAACACATTGGCTTCACCCCATTTTACCTTTGGTCAATCGTCCCGGACACAGTACAACGTTCCAGTAGCAAATAGGTTTGGGGCACTTGAGGAGGTAGATTGACTTTAAATTCCATCTGATTTCTCTACTACCCAGGGATTGGGGGGGGGGGGTGGTCAATAGAGAGCCCAATCTAAAAATCATAGGGCCGCACTCCCCAAACATCGCTGGAGAGACCCTAGTCACCTTTGGCGAACCTCTTCATAAATCCCACCCGGGACCCCAAGGCTCAGTAGGTGCTAACATAGAGGTATTAAACAACCAAGCCTCCTTTACTCCAGAACAGACAATGGTAACCCAGGATGGGAATAGATCCCTAGCGGAAATGAGAGCATCAGACCTCGAGCCTGAGCCAAACATGACACAAACCACGATCTCCTCTGACACTAGCAAGAGCGATGCCAACTCAAACCGGGATCTCCAGTTGAGGGTGTTGTCGTGGAACACTGCTGGTATCAAAAACAAACTTCAAAACCCTGATTGGCTACAGTTTGTACAAAAACATGATGTATGTATGTTCCAGGAGACCTGGGCCAGAGAAGACACTGTCATGAGGGGCTTTGTAACTTTTAATGTGCTAGCAACCATGGGGGGCTGAGGAAGACCATCGGGTGGGTGAGGCACATGGGTTGCCACACATCTGGATTGTTCTGTTGAACAGCTGAACACCTCTTCGGATGACATCCTGTGTACCCTCCTTACTTTTAATGCTGGAACTAAAATTGCATTTATCAACATTTATTCCCGCCCGGTGTCCCTTGCCCATGAATCCCAGGCCATAGACATGCTTACATTCCTTGAGCTAATTCCTCCAAACACTAGGTTGGTGATAGGTGGTGATTTCAATTGCCAGTTTGAACCCTTAGCCCTCTCCACTGATCTGTTGCTCACCGCTGAGGATTCCCTCTGGCTGATCTCTGAACCGCTGATCCCTCCGGTGAGAACTTGGACACCCTGATATTACAGATTAATGCAGTCACATTAACCCATGCATTAAGAGCATGTAATGGTCGTACCAAGTCAGACCAACCTGGAAACCCCACCTTTAACAGACCGGGGCAAACATCTTTATTGGACTACATTTTGGTGCAAACAAGCATATGGCAATGGGTTGTCGATTTCGCTGTCTGGCCAAGACATAACAGCGACCATAACGCTCTGGTACTTGTTCCCAAGCTCCTGGAAACTTATAGCCCCCCAAGCACTAGCAACTTCCCTGGTACTAATCTAATTTTAGATAACAATAGGAGACGCATTAGGTGGGAAACCTTGAAGCAGTCATCAGGCAAGATCACCGCCCTGTGCTCCTTAATTATTCCACCTTTACTGACAATGGAGAAGATTGCACAGACCCCCAACTCCAAGGGCACTATTGCTCAATTATCGGCTATCCATACAGATCCGACCACCAGTTTGACTAATATCTTTAATCCCTTGACACACTCCAAAGCTAAGAGGGCCCCTAAAACCACCTGGTTTAATAAATCCTGCCGAATGGCAAAGGGTGCCCTCATTGATGCCATAAAACTACAAGACAGATCTCTGATAGAAATCAGGAGGGCCCTATATGGTGACATTTTAAAGTCAGCTAAAATGGAGTGGGAGTCTGAAAGATGGGATGCAATAAAACAGGCACTCATCAATAGAGATATGAGGGTGTCCTGGAACTTGGTTCGCACAGGTAGTACTATAGAGAGCTCACCTATTGAACCGAATATTGCAGCTGATGTCTGGAAACACCATTTCCAATCGTTATACTCCACCCAGACCATAGTAGAGCCCACAGGGGGAACCTTGCAATTCATTGTGGGGAACCCCCCTGAAGACGATGGTGGATTCACCCTGACTGAAGTCCTTAGTGCAATCGGGAAGCTCCCCCTGGGGAAGGCCCCTGGACTAGATAAGATCCCCAGGGACCTATTTCGGGAGCAGCCCAACATCTGGGGCCCATATTAATGTGTAATATTTAATGCCATTTTAAATGGCATGGAAATTCCGGATACCTGGTTAGGGGCAGAAATGTTTCTAGTATATAAGAAGGGATCCCCCCTCCTGCCCACCAACTACAGGCCAATCAGCCTGATTGATATAACTCAGAAGCTGTTTGCCAGGATTGTTCTGGAGCGCCTCCAGTCCTGGGTGGATGATCCTGAGTCCGTACCAGGCCGGTTTCCGTAAAAATATGTTTACCATCGACCAAATCTTCAGGCGCCAATTATTATATTGGAAGACGGTGACAATAGAGGGTGGGCGCCTCTATTTGATCTTTGTTGATCTTAAATCAGCTTTTGATTTGGTGCCCCGTGATAAACTCTGGGCAGTTTTAGAGCAACTGGGCATTCCGCCCTACTTGCTCTCTTTGATTAAGAGATTGCACACTGGAAATTTTGCCCAGGTGAGATTTGGGAAACATGGAGAATTGACTTCAAGTTTCCCTGTAAACAGGGGTGTAAGGCAGGGGTGTGTTTTGGCCCCCACCCTGTTTTGTCTCTTTATTAATGCCCTGGTGGACCAACTAAACCAGGTAGACAACATCGATGCCCCTAAGCTCGCCTATGGCAAGGTGCCAGCAATGATATTTGCGGACGACACCTTGTTACTATCTAAATCACCTATGGGCATCCAAAGGACTCTTGACAGCTTTTCTCTATTTTGCAATAGTAGGGGCCTAGAGATCAACACACTAAAAACCAAGTATATGGTATTTAATCCTAGTAAAACATCTCGCCCTAATCCTACTCTGAATTGTATCCAGCTTGAGAGGGTAACGGTCTTCGATTATTTGGGTGTGACACTAACGGAAACATTTGGGTTGGGCCCCCAGCAAGAAAAGGCAGACCTAAGGCTAGCACAGATGGCAGGGGGGTTTAGCTAAGCTTTAAAGGAACTCCACATCTAGGCAACCTGGTCCACTGTCCGAGACATGCAAAGTCCAAACCAGGAGTGCTGTAATGTATGGGGCAGAACTCTGGGGACACCTCCCTGTAGGTAGAATGGTTAAAACCGAGAACAAGTTTATGAAGCAGCTCTTGGGCCTACCGCAAAGCACCCTCCTCATCCCCCTACATATGGATCTTGGGATAAGACCCATAGACGAGGGGATTGGATTGCGTCCCCTGACCTTCTGGCGCAGGCTATGGGCGACCCCCGAGCTAATAGCCTACCAGTGGGAACTCAAAGCGATCATGGGGCTACCCTGGTTCATACACATAAGAGATCTGTGCTGCAGATTAGGTCGTCCGGATCTATGGGCCAAACCAGAGGAGGTGTCCCCGATAACATCACGGCTCGAACTAGTTAAAACCTACAGACAGTGGAGATTGACTGAAACCCAAGGGAGTACAAATGTAGGCCATTTAACCTTAGACTTTTTTAATTTTAAAGACCAGTATTCATTTGAGCTCTTCATTGATGATGTACAACCGTTCAAGGCAAGGAAACTTTATGTCCAATTTAGATTGGGGTGCTTGCCGGTTCACGCATTCTCAAAGAACTGGTCAAAAGCTTCCCCTGTAGCTGTCCTGCCTGCAATAGCCAAGAA
This sequence comes from Triturus cristatus, assembly GCF_964204655.1. Taxonomy (NCBI): domain Eukaryota; kingdom Metazoa; phylum Chordata; class Amphibia; order Caudata; family Salamandridae; genus Triturus; species Triturus cristatus. The sequence continues at coordinate 880,965,905 of NC_140589.1, forward strand.
GAGACTCCTATCCACGTTTTCTTCTTCTGTCCAGAATACGATATACCCAGGAGGTACGGGCTTTTACCAATTTGCAGGAACCTGGAGGTTCAGAGTCAAGGGAGGCCTTTAGAGTCTTGAGAACCGACACCCACCCTCTGATAGTCTTTGCTGTGTCTCGATTTCCTAACTCTATGTGGCACAGACGTCGCAAGTTTTTAATTCCCCCCTGTATATGATAATCATTCTTCTGCCATTTCCTATTGTTTGATCTCAGTATGAAATCTAATCAAATGTTTAATTCATTTTTAAATATACTTCATAACCGTTACGAATTGTGCCCAATTTATCGTTTATAGTTTTATTTTGTAATGTTCATTGATGTTTTATCGTCTAATTTTAGTATTCTATGTATTTTATGTACTGCCTTTATGGTCTTTTAGATCGAAATAAAGCTTGGAAATGGTAATGGCTTTTCCGCATGGGCAGAGAATTATGTAAATTGTAAATTTACTGTTGCTGTCAACCCAGGTTTGGATTCTTATCAGTGGACCGGTTTTCAATTTGAGTTCTTTCATTTTATTGAATCCTATTTTACATACATTACAATCATGACAAATCTGGAATCCAGCCATCTGTCCAGAAATAATGTTGCGATTGTTCTTTTATCTATGAATTCAGATCTGCCTAGCATTTGTTGGAGATTTTGTGCCCTGCGAAAACCTAATTCAGGTTAATCGTTAATGGTGTTTTTGAGTAAAGGATTGTTTATCAATAGGTTCCAGGGTCTTATGAGAACCATCTGTAACATGTGGTGGCCATTATGGGAGTACGTAAGAAAACACACAGATCCCTGTTAATTTCTTATCCTTGGTGGTTTCACTCTATGAATATCGAAACACTTGGTGCTTGGGAAAGTTTTCATGGTTTCCTGGAGATGTTGCTTGTGGTACCCCCTTGTCTCTAGTCCGTTCAATAATTCTCTGCTTTTCTGGTAGAATATTCACTCCTCGCAGCAGTTGCGTTTGGTACGCAAGAATTCTCCCTTGGGTATATTTTGAATGGTACCACTGGGGTGACAACTATCTGCTCTCAAGATGGAATTTGCAGCAGTGTCTTTTTAAAACAATCTGGTTTCCAATCTGTTTTTTTTAATGTTGATTGTAAGGGTCAAAAAGCCAATCTCTTTACATGAGAATTTAGAAGTTGTCAATGTTCCATACATTATCATCCAGTTTACCAAGGAAATTGGTGAGTAAGTTCCTGTCTCCTTGCCAGGTACAGGAAATATCATCTATGCATCATCCCCAGAAAATTATGTGAGATCTGTATTGGGAGAATTTTCTTTCCCATATCCAGTAACGTTACACATCATCCATCAAACCACAGGCATATGGTGGCGCAAATTTTGGGCCCTTCACAGTTCCACGTAGTTGTTTGTAGCATTGTTTATTGAAACTAAATACATTGGGGAAGATTTATGTCCCCTGGCGCATCCCTGCAAATCAACATGGATGCGCCAGGGAAGATGCGTCACGCAAGTTTGCCCTTGCGCCACCGCAGATGCGCCGCATTTACAATGCGGCGCATCGTGGCGCAAGGACAAGCAGATACGTGACGCATCTGCCGGCGTAAGGTTGGCGCAGTGCTGAAGTTGCGTCGCAAGCGCGACGCAACTCCAGCACTGTTCCAACCTTTCCTATCCCTAACATGGTGCGTCAAGCCTTACGCCCGCTTCAAGCAGGCGCAGGGTTTTGACGTATCAGTGTTGGGAAAGTGACTCAGTGAAATCTTATAGATTTCACTGAGTCACTTTTCAGGGGCGTTCCTGCGACGGAACGCCCCCCTGATTTGGAACGCCCACATGAAACCTGACGCAGGTTTCATGTGGCACAGGGCTTTACACCGTGACGCATCTCCATAGATGCGTCACGATGTAAATGGGGTGCAACAAGGCGCAGGGATTACGCCGCCGCTGCGTCACAAAAGTGACGCAACGGCGGCGTAAAAGTGGCGCAAGTCCGATATAAATCTGCCCCATTGTGTGTTAGGCAAAGAGACAGCATGTGCTGGGACCCTTTATACTTTCTTTAAGACCGTCTGCCCTGACACACTGTACCTCGGTATGCAGGTTGTTACCCTTGTGACCCCAATCGTTTATTCATTTACATTGACCCTTTGTAGTTCCATTACCTTCGGTAACCTTTTGTGTTGACTAGTTCTACACATGACCAATTAAAAATAGCATGGATGTCACGCTCCTCAGAGAAAAACTCCTTCCATATATGGCACAAATCCCACATCAGAAAATCATGGAGAAATAAACATGAAAAAATAGCATTACTCCCAGTAGCCTTCTTCTACCCTAGAATTAATCTCTGCTACTTAGCTCCATTGACACAGAATTTTATTAAAAGATACTTTTTAAACAAAACAGTATTCATACTCATGAAATTCACATGGTAGGATAATTTCTCGTTAATTAGCTTGCTAAACTGATTTACATCTTGAATACCAAATAAGTGGTCCCATCCAATGGTGAACCTACGGTTATGTATGGTTCCCATAGAGAGTAATTGGTTTGAATAATCAGATTCCAAATCTGGTTATGCATAGCTATGATCTATCAACAGTTATTTCCCACTTTTGCTATTTCATAAGGAGATGCACTTGCTTCACCTGTCTTCTGCCACCTCACCTGAGCCTCCAAAGACCCAAACGTTACAGCAGAATGGCAGCTGGCAATCTCATCTGCCTTGCACCTATCTTGGGTGTCCAAGTGCTGAAAGGAGGGGAGAGAACACAGGAGGGTGCACTTCTTGTACAAACCACCACATTTCCTGTCAACCGTGGGTCTCTCCTGACCTGCACCGAGAGACTAAAACATACCACTTTGACCTTCGGCCCTCACAGAACCCCTGACTACTCAGCAGAGCCTCCTTCCCTCTCAATGTGAGAGTGAAGAGGGCAGTTTTGGTCAAATGGGGAGGGAACGTACAGAGGGTATCCTGGAAGAGTGATCACATACCATGTGTTTTTTGTTTTGAGATGGTGAAGGACTTTTCAGAGGGTAGATTCTGAGGGTGGCAGGACACCAGGTAGAATTTTATTTTTTGTATGGTTAAAGAGTTAGGGATGGTGTGGTACGGTCACAGAGCTCCAGGTTGGATTTTTTGTGTAGAGAGTAAGGGGGAAGAAAGGGGAACCTGGTGGTTGCATTATGTATGGCTCCCATTAGTCCTCTACTCCTCCACTGCTCATCTGAACAGGGGACAAGACTGTGGAGAGTTAGCCATAACATACAATTGTAGAGTAACTTTCAATAAAGAGTATGTTTTTCACATTCAGGTCCTAAGTGTCATCATAGACAACCTGAGCCTCACTTGTGTTGTCTATTTGATGGATGTGAGAGGGCCGACGGGGACTTCAGTGTACAGCCCCTCCCTTCTTGTCCTCCGAACACTGTACAAATGGCCTCTAGTTCGACAAAGGGAGAGCAAGAGTTAACTCTGCCTGCTACCTCTTGCGCACAGAGACGCGTTGCCCATCTGGGAGCGACAGACCAATGGGGACGAGGAGAGGCGGGGCCTCGAGCCCAAAAAGAAGCTCCTGGGAATCGGGAAGGCTCGCTGAGCCCGGAGAACGGAGACACCACACAACAAGAACCTAGTTTGGAGCAAAGCACCTCGACCGGCGTGAAGGAAACCACGTGAAGCCTCGACCCTCGAGATCCAGACGAAGGTCCATAGACCTGATCGGAGGAATGGTGGACACCCCCGGAGGACGCTGGCGAGTCGCCGCAACTCAGGAGAGTTGCGGCTGACGCGGTATGTGACTCGGAAGGGGGTAGGGAGTGAAGGGAGGGAACCGGGAAAAAGGGTTGCTCCACTTGTATAGTACTGTATATAGTCCGCATCCACACCCCTTTTCCTGCACTGGCGCCGACCCCTCACTCCGTAATTCAAACCTCACCTAGGCACTAAGAAAATGCACCTCCAGTAGTTAAATAACCGCCATCTGTCCGCGCTGCTACCAGTGGTTGTAGGGCTTTGGACATCGGTTTCCAGTCACATTTGCTGTTTCCAGGATTCCATCCTACATACCTCAAGAGCAAACTTATTAATGTATTTCATATGTGTGTATATATATATATATATATATTTGTGTGTGTGTGTATGTGTATATATATATTTGTGTGTGTGTGTATATATATATTTGTGTGTGTGTGTGTGTGTATGTGTATGTATTTATTTGTGTGTGTGTATATATATATATATATATATATATATATATGTGTGTGTGTATGTGTCTATATATATGTATTTCCACAAGGTGCCTCTCCAGATAAGGACGCCACTCCGAGGCAGTAGGTTTCAACTAAACCAATTTATTACTGAAAGGCTGCCTATCTCAGCTGTTTTTAAAATCCCAACACGTTTCGAGGCTTCACGCCCCTTTTTCCAGGGTAACCAATAGCAAGCCACGGCGTTGCCACAACTATTTCTTTCCAACAGGGCACGCAATCTTCAGTGATGCATGCTGGTAGTTGTCGGCCAATTATTCCCCACCATTAGGGTCCGTATCCATTGCTAAACACAGTTTCTTTGGTTATTAGTTCAAATTTCAGCCCTCCGGTGAGCTCCAGGTGTGATGTACAGCCTTCAAAAACAGCTGAGATAGGCAGCCTTTCAGTAATAAATTGGTTTAGTTGAAACCTACTGCCTCGGAGTGGCGTCCTTATCTGGAGAGGCACCTTGTGGAAATGTGTATATGTATATATATATATATATTTGTGTATGTGTATATATATATATTTGTGTGTGTATGTATATATTACCTACTGGCGGTCGCCAGTAGGTAGTTATAGTTAGGACCACGTTTCCATAGGAAAACCTCAACATTCTATTTTGAATAACTTTGGCGCCGGTCGACGAATCCTCGCGAATTTCTCAAAATAGGTGGGGCGCTACGCTCCGCTCCTACCCTGAAAGTCTCGGGGGGATCCGTCAAGCGGGGGCTGAGATAAAAGGGGGGTCCCAAAACGCGTTTTTCCCATGCATTTTTCCATAGGACCTTTAGAACGAGCTACAGCCCGAACGGCTGAACAGAATTACTCAAAATTTGGCAGAGAGGTAGTCCCTAGGTCAAGGAAGTGCCTTTTGTAGGTTTGGTGTAAATCTGTTCAGTAGATTCTGAGAAAATAGCCTTTAAATCAATATATATATCTGAGCCCGCTTACGGTACGCTTACCGTACGCTTACGGTAAGCGTACGGTGGCGTGCGCGAGCGCGATTCTGATTGGCTCTTAGATCTTAGTAAACATTCGAATTGGCCGAAACCAGGAAGCGGCGGCCGCCATTTTCTGTGTTTCACTCTGAAAAAAAAAAGAGTGAAAACAAGAAAAGGGGGCAATGAGGAGAGTTACAGACCCCCTTACATTTGTGAGGGGGTCAAAGAAGGACTGTAAAGTACAAAACAAACATTTATTGATTTTTAAAAAAAATCACGGGGTACGCGTACGGTAAGCTTACGGTAAGCGTACGGAAGAAACATGGCGTGCGCGAAGGAGATTCTGATTGGCCCATAGATCTTAGTAAACATTCGAATCGGCCGAAACCAGGAAGCGGCGGCCGCCATTTTGTGTGTTTCACTCAGAAAAAAAACAGAGAAAACAAGGAAAGGGGGCAATGAGGAGAGTTACAGACCCCCTAACATTTGTAAGGGGGTCAAAGAAGGACAGAAAAGTACAAAAAAAACATTTATTGATTTTAAAAAAAATCACGGGGTACGCGTACCGTAAGCTTACGGTAAGCGTACGGTAAAAAAAATAAAAATAAATAAATGAAAAGCAGATTTAAGAGTTTAGAAATTAGGGAGCTCTAAAAAGAGCTGTTGTGTTTATGAAGTCATTTTTTTAGTGGTACCTACAAGTAAGTACCGATGCAGAGTCTAAGGTTCAAGAGGAAGACTCTGTTCCCTTCATCATTGAAGTGCACACCATCTCCTCTATAAATGTCTTGCATGTCATAACGCAAGTTGTTGTGGTAAATGGCACCCATACCATAGTCACGGAGGAAAGCAGAAACAGATTTGTTGACGTGCTTTCTTGCTTTGTCAATCTGCGGACAGAAATGATTGGACCAGTTCCATTTTTGCCTTTGGCATATGTTGGAAAACACAAAGGCAGTTTTAGGGAAAAGTGTAAACAGTTGTGCAAAGGTGTCCTTCATAAGCATTTCCAGACCTACCCCAGTCAAAGTGCCTAGGTCATTGCCACCACAGTGCACTATTATGAGGTCAGGGTGTTGGATTTGAATGAAGGATTTCACCAATGGCATCAATTGGTGCCACTTTAACCCTCTCTGACCAATCCATTTAATGTCTACATTTGGCAAAGCAAGGTCTCTCACCATACCTGTTTTCTCTGCAAACTTTTCACTCCAGAAGACATAGCTGTGCCCTACAATCCACACTGTGAACATCTTCAAAGGAGAACTGGATGCACTCAGGAGGTGTCTTTCAGTAGAATGGCAATATGAAAAGAAAGACAGTTTGGAAATGGAGGCATACATATTTTTTTCAAAACAAAAAGAACTGATTGGCTGTTTCATACCATTCTAGAATAAAAACTAGGCTGTATGTGTAAATTAATAGAAGCATGTTTTGTATTGGTACAAAAAAATGTGTAACCAAAGAACAGTACTATGGATTTGCTGTAAGGTTTGAAAAGTCAAGCACTCTTGCTCTGTGGAATTGAAACATTGTGTGTCGAACTTCTGACCTAACTCTACACAGCAGTGTTCCATGAGCTGTTGCTATGGTAGCAGGCAGAAGTCAAGTTGGGGGAAGGGTACTAGGCAGAAGTCAAGTTGGGGGAAGGGTACTTTTGGAAAAGGGTTGGTTTTCAACCAATAGAAATGTGTGATTACATTTGAAAAAAAGGGGGAAGCACTGAGATTTGAAACTTACATGTATATGTGTGGAAAAATAGAGGGAAAGTTTGCCATTATCTGGTTCTGCTGAGAGGAGAGAGGTGAACACAACAGAGATCCTGGCTCTGATAATCTGCTGTTTGAGTGTCACATTTCTTTCACAACTAACTAATTTTAAAGGTGAGTTTACAGTTTGAGAGGGGATGTATGTGGTAACTTAAGAAATGAATAATAGAAATGGGAATTGTTTTTGTTGTAGTTAGACATGGTGGTTTCATAATGTGTCAGTCTGTAAAAGTGATTTACACTTGCCCCGAAAAAAAAAAGAGCAGTAAGTGTGCTTTCAAATTGGCAAAGAAATTTCGTTTTGGGACTAATGTGAAAACATGACTCTGTGTGCATAGAAGAATTATAGGCAGAGATTTATTGCGTCTTGCTCTGGTGATTTCACAGTTGCATTAGATGGAAAGGGGGAGCGAATTTTTGGGGGAAGAAGCAGAGTCTTAGCACACACCCATGTGCTTGCCATGTATAGTCATGCACAGTATTTAGAAGCGAGTGGGGTTTTCAGGTTTAAGTCTGTAATGCAAATACATTCAGCATCACTAAGGCTGGTTGCCCTTGCTGGAGTGTAGGCAGTCACAGAGAATACACATGGTGGTGGTCTGAAAAAACAGCTTGGACATGTGCAATTAAATAAATTAAAAAAAAAGGTTTCATAATGTGTCAGTCTGTAAAAGTGATTTTCACTTGCCCCGAAAAAAAAAAGAGCAGTAAGTGTGCTTTAAAAATGGCAAAGAAATTTCGTTTTGGGACTAATGTGAAAACATGACTCTGTGTGCATAGAGGAATTATAGGCAGAGATTTATTGCGTCTTGCTCTGGTGATTTCACAGTTGCATTAGATGGAAAGGGGGAGCGAATTTTTGGGGGAAGAAGCAGAGTCTTAGCACACACCCATGTGCTTGCCATGTATAGTCATGCACAGTATTTAGAAGCGAGTGGGGTTTTCAAGTTTAAGTCTGTAATGCAAATACATTCAGCATCACTAAGGCTGGTTGCCCTTGCTGGAGTGTAGGCAGTCACAGAGAATACACATGGTGGTGGTCTGAAAAAACAGCTTGGACATGTGCATTTAAATAAATCAAAAAAAGTGGTTTCATAATGTGTCAGTCTGTAAAAGTGATTTCCAATTGTAAAAAGTGATTTTCACTTGGCCCGAAAAAAAAAGAGCAGTAAGTGTGCTTTAAAAATGGCAAAGAAATTTCGTTTTGGGACTAATGTGAAAACATGACTCTGTGTGCATAGAGGAATTATAGGCAGAGATTTATTGCGTCTTGCTCTGGTGATTTCACAGTTGCATTAGATGGAAAGGGGGAGCGAATTTTTTGGGGAAGAAGCAGAGTCTTAGCACACACCTATGTGCTTGCCATGTATAGTCATGCACAGTATTTAGAAGCGAGTGGGGTTTTCAGGTTTAAGTCTGTAATGCAAATACATTCAGCATCACTAAGGCTGGTTGCCCTTGCTGGAGTGTAGGCAGTCACAGAGAATACACATGGTGGTGGTCTGAAAAAACAGCTTGGACATGTGCATTTAAATAAATCAAAAAAAGTGGTTTTATAATGTGTCAGTCTGTAAAAGTGATTTCCAATTGTAAAAAGTGATTTTCACTTGGCCCGAAAAAAAAAGAGCAGTAAGTGTGCTTTCAAAATGGCAAAGAAATTTCGTTTTGGGACTAATGTGAAAAAATGACTCTGTGTGCATAGAGGAATTATAGGCAGAGATTTATTGCGTCTTGCTCTGGTGATTTCACAGTTGCATTAGATGGAAAGGGGGAGCGAATTTTTGGGGGAAGAAGCAGAGTCTTAGCACACACCCATGTGCTTGCCATGTATAGTCATGCACAGTATTTACAAGCGAGTGGGGTTTTCAGGTTTAAGTCTGTAATGCAAATACATTCAGCATCACTAAGGCTGGTTGCCCTTGCTGGAGTGTAGGCAGTCACCGCGAATACACATGGTGGTGGTCTGAAAAAAACAGCTTGGACAAGTGCAATTAAATAAATTAAAAAAAAAGGTTTCATAATGTGTCAGTCTGTAAAAGTGATTTTCACTTGCCCCGAAAAAAAAAAGGGCAGTAAGTGTGCTTTAAAAATGGCAAAGAAATTTCGTTTTGGGACTAATGTGAAAACATGACTCTGTGTGCATAGAGGAATTATAGGCAGAGATTTATTGCGTCTTGCTCTGGTGATTTCACAGTTGCATTAGATGGAAAGGGGGAGTGAATTTTTGGGGGAAGAAGCAGAGTCTTAGCACACACCCATGTGCTTGCCGTGTATAGTCATGCACAGTATTTAGAAGCGAGTGGGGTTTTCAGGTTTCAGTCTGTAATGCAAATACATTGAGCTTCACTAAGGCTGGTTGCCCTTGCTGGAGTGTAGCACTCTGGACATGGGCTTTTTAAAAAATCTAAAAAGTGGTTTCATAATGTGACAGTTTGTAAAAGAGATTTTCACTTGCCCAAAAAAAAGAGCAGTTTGTGTGCATTCAAATTGGCAAAGAAATTTTGTTTTGTGACTATTGTGAAAAGAAATGTAGTAATATATTTAAATACAATAAAGGATTTTTTTTTAGTTTTTTTCAGGTATTGCTGAAGAACAGTGAACAAAATTTAAGATGCCTACAAAATCTCGAGTTCAAAAAACGCTAAAAAAAAAACTATATTTGAAGACAACTGGAGGACCAAAGTTAGTAGAAGATGCTCATGTTGGGAAAAAGAAAAAATCTTCTGGTAAGCAGAAAAAACTATTTCTTAAAAAAATATTCAAAACAAAGAAAAATGTACAAATGTCTGTCCTGGGAAGAATGTAACAAAACGAAGAGAACAGCAAAAAATTGAGAATTTAGTTAATGCAAATATACCTTCTGCAACTGAAAAGTTTTACATAAACAGAAAAACAGCGTTTAAAGAGATACGTAGAAAAATGTTTCAGAGAAGAGTTATGTCCAATTTGATAAAGGATGTGAAGAAATATAAGCAAAAGGCAAAATATTACAAGAGAAAAAAAGAAATTGAAGCCATTGCAGCAAAAGCATTAGAATTAAAAAGGAAACTATTCATATTAATTTTGAATAGGATGCGTACATTAGATAAAATGGTTAATGTACTGAAATCACAAAGCAAAAGCAAAAGAGTAGTGAACAGAACAAACTTTTGTAAAGTGTTTTTAGGAAAGTGGATGCATAGTTCAAGTAGTGAACCTTTTTTTAATGAAGAGAGCTATTTTCAAAGTAATAGTTTGCTGCATGCAGTTGACACCAGAGGTCGTTCATACGAAGTAAAAAATGGTTGCATAATGGAGAAGGAGATAATGGTTCCAAGAGATGAGGTACAAGTGATGGCAGATGAGGCAATGGGGAGACGTCCTAAAGCCCCAGTGTACACTTGGAATTGTAGTAGTATTTGCACGGTGCGTCAGGAATCTATTGACAGATTTCGAGAGTTTCTAAGAGAATATAGTAAAAAAAGTGTAAAACAGAAGATTAAGGTGCTTCAAAGTCTGGATCCATGCAGAGTGAGAGAGAATACTGGTTTGCAGGGTCATTCTCTGGCTTGTCTATCTAGAAAAGTGTGCAATAGTGTTTTCCATCATTTTAGGATGCTGGCTGTTCATCATACTGAAATGAGAAAGTTTGTGAGACGGTTGTATTTTGCCAAAAGTCCAGCAATAAAGTTAAATGAATTGAATAGGGCTCTGTTCCGAGGAACGGTATCAGATGTAGAGAAGGTTGTTGATGAAATTCAGTTTTGTTACTTTGGTCCTGAACAAAACAGTGCAGAGAAGGACACAGTAAATGAGGAAGAAGTGGAAGAGAATGTAGAACCTTCTGTAAGTAAGACATTTAATGATCACATAACAAAATTTGCAATAGTCTCTAATGAAAGACCAAATGTTACTTGTATTTGTTGCCGCAGAACTCATTATAGAAAACAAACTAGGAATGTTGATCTCTACAGAAAGAGTGAAAATGAAGATAATTATAAGTGGATGGATTTTGCCACATATATATTTCTTGAAAATTGTTTTGAATTGGGTGAAGATCAGCGTATTTGTAAATACTGTTACAACAAGTTAGAGGAAAATAGAATGCCGACCAGAGCTGTACATAATAATTTAGAATTGGATGCTATTCCTGCTGAACTTTCTGAATTAAATACATATGAGTCTATACTCATTCAATGTGTTCATCCGTTCCAGACCATAGTACGTATGGAGCCCAAAACTGGTAAATTACCTCCTTCAGATTTACTGAGAGGTTTAAAAGGTAGAGTGGTGTATTTGCCCTTGGATTTGAAAAAAAATATGGAAACTATTGATGCGGATACTTTGGAAACTGAACCATTAATTATTCTGGTTAATGGTGTACCTACAAAGAATAAGAAGATTTGGCAGGAGCTGGTAGATGTGCGGAAAGTACAAAGAGCAAATTTGTATTTGAAAAAAAATAACAAATGGTATGAATCAATTTATATAGAAGAAGAAGAAGAAGACGAAGATTTTCAAGAAGACACAGAAATACCAACTGGACAAATTGAAAAAGTGGACAAGACAAAGGAAGAAGAAATTTATGAACATTTTAGCATACATCCTCTTCATTCGAAAGAAGTTATGGGAGACAATATTGATCTCTTTCAGATGAAGAAAGCAAAAGGAACTCCCGTGAGTGTATGGGAGGAGAGCTTGGAAGCTCGATGTTTTCCCCAGCTGTTTCCTACGGGAAAAGGAGGACGATACGATGAACGTCCAGAACAGATTCCAGCTTCAGAGTATCGGACTACAAGACTATATGCTGAAGATCCCAGATTTCGACAAAGTATTCCTTATTTGTTCCATCTTTTATTTGAAAGCGACTTGTCTGCACTGTCTTATGCAGTAAATCACATTTTAAAAAGTGGAGTACATTTACAAAATGTGTCTGCTAAGGATTTTATGGAGAAAGTGCAGCACCGAGATGATCATTTGGAAACACAACTGATCAATCTGATGGCTTGTCAGCGTGGGACAAATGAATATTGGTACCGACGCCATGGTGAACTAAAATGCATGTTACGCAATTTAGGAACACCAACATGGTTCCTTACCCTAAGCTGTGCCGAGTACGCTTGGGATGATTTACTGGATTTTCTACGAGAGGCCAATTCAAACATTAAAAACATCGAATACAAGACAGCAGGAGAACTGTGCTCATTGGATCCGGTTAATGTTTGCAGATATTTCAATCATAGATTTGAGGCTATGATGTCCTTCATCTGCAATAAAAAAAATCCACCCCTTGGAGAAGTAGTGGATTTCTTTTGGAGAAAAGAGTACCAGGCAAGAGGTGCTCCTCATATTCATATGCTGTTGTGGATCAAGGATGCCCCAAAGTTTGGAACAGATACTGATGAAGCAGTGTTATCTTACAAAAGCACAGAAGAGAACAAGTTAAAGGAGCAAGTTTTACGTTTCCAAAGTCATCGGTGTGGAAAATACTGTCGACGGAAATACAAGAGCAAAGAAAAATACTACACTAAATGTCGATTTGGATTTCCTAGACCTGTTCTTTCAAATGGAAGAGTAAACAGTTTTATGTCAGCTGTGAGACATACTATCACAAGAAAATCACCTAAGAATACCTACAACCTTAAAAGAAAAGAAGAATCAAAAAATATAAATGACTACAACCCAGTCATTTTATCCATGTGGAACGCTAACATGGATATACAGTATGTAGCTGACAATTCCATTGCTGTTGCACGATATGTAACGTCTTACATTACGAAATCAGAAAAAACAGAATTGAAGGAAATGTGGGAAGAGATTTCTCACGAGAAGACTGTTAGTAAGAAGCTGTACAGTTTCAGTTTGAAGATGTTATCGCATCGAGAAATTGGATCCTACGAATGTTCAGATAGGTTATCTTCTGCAAGTCTCTACTCAAAGTCAAGAAGAATAATTTGGGCAAGTTTAGGCCTTGCAGCAATGAGAAATCGGGTACTGAAATCTGTTGGAGAAATTGAATATTTGGCCGAGAATGACCCAGAAAGTACAGATATATTGAAAACAAACATGTTGGACACATATTATCCCAAGAGAAGTCATCATCTGGAGAACATGTGTCTCTATGAAGTGTTGCAGAACTACATTTATTCACGGAAAGCTGCAGAAGACATTAATAATGGAAAATATAAAGTTGTTGGTGAAGAAGGATGTTTGGTGAAGCAAACCAAAGGAAGTTTGATAAATCACCGGAAGCTGAGTTGCGACACTACCGACAAGAAAGAATTTTACTACTTGGCTCTTTTACAGTTGTTTAAACCATGGCGTACAGAGGATGAACTACTGGGAGAATTTCAAAGCTATGAGGATTCATTTAATGCTTGCAAAGACAGCATACAATGCAATACATTCACAACTTATCTGCAAATGTTAAATGAAGAAATTGAACAGGAAACTACAATTGCAGCAGAAATAGCTAGAGACAGTTCTCAGGACAGCCAAAGTTCAGGAACACACAGTCAAGATCCCCTAGGACAACCAATCGTTGAAAATGAAGCATCAATAGCCATGAATGAAGTGGAAACAGCTATGAATCAAGCTCAAGAAGAATTTATAGACTTAGAAAATTTGGAAAGACAACTGAATCAAGAGCAGCAACAAATTTATGAAGAGATCAAAAACAAAATTGATCACGGATTTCTACATGTAAAAAAAGAGTGCTCATGCACATCATTTCATCCAATCAGGATGTATGTAAGCGGACAAGCTGGCACTGGAAAAAGTTTCCTAATTAAAGTCATCAGAAGCTACCTAAAGCAAAAAACGGATTCTACGTTGTCTTGTGTGGTTACTGCTCCAACTGGGTTAGCAGCATATAACATAAAAGGAATCACCTTACATCGTTTGCTAATGTTACCAGTGGAGCATGAGAACAAAATACAATTCAACAAGCTAACTGGAGAAGCATGCTTGGAAGTTTCACGAGTATTGAAGAAGATGCAAGTTCTCATTATTGATGAGGTGAGCATGGTATCAAACTTAATGCTTGCCTTTGTGCATTTAAGAATGCAGCAAATTTTGAAGACAGACTATGACGTGTTATTTGGTGGAAAACACGTCATAGTTTTTGGAGATCTTTTGCAACTTACTCCAGTTAAAGGACAACCAGTGTTTAATACTGTGACACATGAAGACACGAAGAAGTCATTGGGAAGCATCGGTAATACAAATATTTGGTCCTTCTTTGAGTACAAGGAACTTACAACTAATATGAGGCAAGCAAACGATGAAGAATATGGAAGTATTCTGAAAGATATCAGGATTGGACTACTCACAGAAGCTGGCAAAAAAGCATTACAGACTCGGCTGCTACATAATTTATTTCCAAAGGAAGAAATAGTTGCAGAGAAGATATACAAGAACATTGCAGAAAACAAAAGTGTCATCTGCTTAATGCCTACTCTACGTGAATGCTCAATATTCAATGAGGAGCTTTTGAAATTGGAAAAGGAAGAGATCAGGAAATTGGAAGCAGTGGACAAAATTGAGGATGGAAGAATTACTGTCACAGTAACAGGCAAACTGAAAAATAAATTGGACTCACTAGAGAAGAACATCTCCAAAACAGCTGGATTAGAAAAAAATCTATATGTTTGCATGAACTGTAGAGTGTTTTTAAGGAGAAATTTGGATGTTGAGAAAGGTTTAGTTAATGGAGCGATGGGAAGAGTTGTGGGTTTTATTAATTATCAGAAAAAAGAAGGAATTGAATGTTTAAAAATAAAATTTGATCAGATAGATGAAGTTAAAGATATTTGTCGTTGTACAGTTCGTTTTATGCTTGTGAAAGACTTATATGTACGTAGGAAGCAGTTTCCGTTTTCTCTAGCATATGCTGTAACTATTCACAAGTCTCAAGGATTGACTGTAGATTGTGCATTTGTGAACATTGGTTCAACTGTGTTCAAAGAAGGTATGGCATATGTTGCTTTGTCACGAGTCAAAACATTATCAGGTTTATTCATGATAGACTTTGAAGAATCAAAAGTTAGTGCTGATACAAATTGTGTAAAGGAGTATAATAGATTAAGAAGAAGCTATGCTCCTCATTTAGGTCAGTATCCTGTGTTGGAGAAACGTGTAGTTTCTCGTAAAAGAAAAAATGAGAATATCTGTAGTGAAGATGTAGAGAAGAGGAAAAAAAAGAGGAGTGATGTAATTGCAAGCAAAAAGAAAAAGGAAAATGAAGAACAGGTTGTAGGATGTCATTTTGAAAATAGCTCTGGTGTCAACTGCTACGCAAATGTAGTGCTGAATGTTGCATTTTATCTGGAAAGTTTGCAAGAGCAGATAATAGTAAATCAGGGAAAAAGATTCTGTTCAGAGCTGAGTCTCCTTTTTCAAAAGTTGAGTAAAGATAAAACTCAAATAGAAAGTGCTACTGACATTAGAAAACTTTTAGATGTATGTTCAGGACGAACACAGTTTTCTCAAAATGAACAGCAAGATGCACATGAATTTTTGATGTATTTTCTTCAGGTAGTGGAAGAAGAAGGAGTTCCCATTGACATTTTTTTTGGTCTCTCTTATAAATGGGAACATGGTTGTGATAATTGTTATAATATATGTGGCTCTATTGTTGATAATGAAAGGTTTATTTATTTGACATTGCCAGAGAGTAAAACAGTCACTTTTGCAAAATTAGTTAAAGATGCTAATCATAGCATGAAATGTGGTGAGTGTAATTCTGACATGTTTTCAACATTAATTTTAAAGGAATACGGACAGTATGTAATTTTAATGATGCAACGATGTAGAGCTGATGGTTCAAAATTGGATACTTTAATAAAGAAGTTTACAGGACAGCAATTATCAATTTCAGGAAAAACTTTTGTAACTGTTGCAATAATTTTCCATGATGGACCTACTGTTACTTCTGGACATTACACAGTTTATCTAAAATGTGAAAAAGGCTGGACACTGTGTAATGATTCCCAATTGATTTTCAAACAACGTTTGCCTTTTGATTTAGCAAATTCCTATCTAATCTTCCTGAAACCTAAATTTTAGAGAGACTTGGCAAGATCTGGACAAAATAATTTTACCATTTTACTGGATTACCATTGCAATTTTGTAAAAAAAAGATTTTTAAAATTATCATTTGGCCTAACGGAAAGATAACCAATTGTAATGTGGACTTTTTTAATTTTTAATGCAATTTTGAAAAACCAATAATTTAGAGATTATCGGTAACTTCTGCACATTTTAAATTTTGGAATGTTATTGGACTGCCATTGGAAATTTTTTCAAAAATGATTTAAAAAATTACTATTTGGCCATGTGGAAAAGTAACCAATTCTATTGTGGACTAAATAAATTATTCAAAAAATTTTCGTGAACCAAAATGTTACAGAGAATCGGTGAGATCTGGACAAATTAAACTTTAGAATTTTATTGGATTTCCGTTGGAAATTTATTCCAAATAAAAAATTTAAATTACTATTTGGCCTAAAGGAAATGAAATCAGATGTATTTTGGAGTTATTTGAGATATAATATTGTGATTATAGTTCTGAAACAAACATATCAGACGGTATTTTAAAGAAATAAGTATTGGTATTAGATGATATTTTTTTACAATATTATGCATTTCTATAATGTTAAGTTTAATTAAAAAAAGAATCAGGGCTTTTTTAATACAATCTTTGTGATTGGTATTTTTTTTTGCCCGCTGTAAAATGATGAATGCAATTGCTTTCACAATTTATAGTGAAATGCAATATATTCTGAAAACAGCAAAAATAAGGCAAAAAGATTTTTTGGTAAAAAATGTAAATATGTGTACTGTATTATAAAATGTTTAAAAAATATTAATACTTTTTTCTTTTTTTCCAGATAGATATAGAAAATTTTCGAAAACTACAAACATTTTTAAAACTATTTTTTTAAAAAAGAAATGAATAAATATTTTTTCAGTGAGTATGGTAAGTCAATAATAATAATTGTAGTCTCTCAAGGACAATGTAATGTGATAAATGATTTTTAGTGTTTTTTTAAAAAAATAAAAAAAAAGTACGCGCACCGTACGCGTACGGTAAAAAAAAAATAAAAAAAAGTTTTTAAAAACATATGTAAAAAAAAGATGAAAGATAAGGTTGGCTCTTAAAAGAACCGTTGTGTTCATGCAGGGACAGAGGAAAGGAAGCATGGGAAAATTATTCAAAGCGACAAATGTGCTGATCTATTTTGTTGTTCACTAGGGAAACACTGGTCTCCCTATGGCAAATTAGATCTTTACAAAATGTGCAATGAATATCAACCTTCCGAAATCGAGGGTTCATTTCCAGAGGGCCAGCAAAAGGAGATTCTCCCCCCACAGATGAAGGGCTCACCTGACCTGCAGAAGAAGGAGTAAGCCCTGCAGGTGATGGTCCAGGCTGAGCTGCTGTGGATGTACTGGCTCGTCTTTCTGAAGAGTTACCTCCAAAAAGATGAGCATGTGTCCTTCTGTGTACATCCTGGAGGTGTCTCTTCATGGTGTGATTCCCAAAGGAATACTTCCTGTCAGGATTACCTCTAGAAAGTACACGCTTACACAGCCTGCAAGTAACTAAGGGTGCATTCACCTTTTGCTGGCCTTCTGGAAAAGTAAAATAATCCCAAACATAAGAAGGCTTTTGTTTCCTCGATCTCTGCCTCAAGACAGTGCTGCTAGTGCTAGCCTCACTCTCAGAAGAGCTCTGCTGTTCTGCCATCGTATCCCAAAGACAAACCAGCTCCTTCTCCCAAGGGATCACAAGCAGAAATGAGGGGAATGGGTGTGGTGTAGGAGAGTTCTAGAACTGAAAGTAGTTTCAACCAATCAAAAGTTGTGTTTCAAGATCACATGACCTACCGTACGCTTACGGTACGCTTACGGTACGCTTACGTCAAAAGTGCGCATGCGCGTAAAAAAGACACGCGCTTGCGCGCATGCGCATAACAGTCACTCCCCGGCACTTCCGCGTAACGTGCGCGTGTGGCGTAAGCGCGCACGCGTCCCACGCGCAGTACGCGCGGCTACGCAAAGTGCGTAACTATACGCAAGCAGCGTAGATAGATTACGGACGTTGCGTAAACCGTACGCTTACCGTGAGCTTACGGTACGCGTACTAAAAAAAAATAAAAAAATAAAAAAAGAACTGGAAATAAATTTTACATGTTTATTTTAAAAAATATATTAAAAAAAAATATTTAAGGATTTTAAAAATTAAAGCATAGTCTTTATAAAAGGTAAGAAAATTAAATTAAAAATATGTTTGAAAAAATTGAAGAATAAAAAAAAAATTAGCATTTAAAAAACCTTGCAAATTCACTGAAAAAACCATGGGTTTCACACACGTTATAGTTAGGAATTAGCATTTAAAAAACCTTTGAAATTCAGTGAAAAAACCATAGGTTTCACACACGTTATAGTTAGGAATTAGCATTTAAAAAACCTTAGAAATTCAGTGAAAAAACCATAGGTTTCACACATGTTATAGTTAGCTGGACATTTTATTCGTAAAAAACCAATGAAATTGCCCCGTTATAGTTAGTTCAGCTAACTATAACTCGCGCGCCCGCAATGCACTGCTGATGACGTCACATATTACATCACTCATGACATGGTCAGTGACATCACTCATGACATCACTGATGACATCTCAAATGACATCACTGATGACATCACTGATGACATCATCCTTGTGATAGAGTGGCAGACCTCCTCTTCCCCTAATATAACCTTTGACACACACATTCAAAAATAGAAACTACAATGTTCAAAACAATGGACATACCAATACCAGTTAAAACAACCTTTTCAGTAATTCTAAGATCCACATACACATCCACTCATTCACCAACAGTCCAATTCAGTCACTCATACATGTA
The DNA here is from genome assembly GCF_964204655.1 of Triturus cristatus. NCBI lineage: Eukaryota > Metazoa > Chordata > Amphibia > Caudata > Salamandridae > Triturus > Triturus cristatus. The sequence continues at coordinate 880,984,770 of NC_140589.1, forward strand.
CTCACTCATCATATGTACTCATACACCTATACATCCTGTTACACAATGCCACTCATCCATAGAGTTACTCACACACATAGTCACTCATGCTAACAAAGAATCAAACATACATTTACTTGCATATACAGTTATACACACACCACCACACTTACTTCTACGGAAACTTACACATACTTAGTCTTTTAAACAATCACTTATAGAAACACATACTTATTCATACAAGAACTCTTTCAATCTCTCACTCTCACATATACTCACATATATACACCAATAGTCACATATACTAGTTTAAAACATATGTAGTTACTCATAAAGACACTATTGAGACAGTCATTCACTCACTAACACACCCATACACACACTCATCCACCCATACAGTCCTGCACACATACTGTGTTCAACACATACAAACAGTGAGTCACTCATTCATGCACCTATGCACTACGTAATACCCCCACCGAACCATGCAGACACTCAGACTGATACTCAAAAAACCAACTAATAACCTATATAGACACCCATGTAGCTACTCACCAACCCATGCAGCCACTTATACACAAAGTGAGAGACTGATACAGATATTTACATATTTAAACATTACTCACTAAGCCATGTATTCACTATGATACACTTAATCAGTCAGTTACACAATCAATTTTTCAAAAACAAATCATCCATTTAGACACTTATATACCCATTTATTCTTCCATCGACCTTGAGATATACATATATAAAACATATTTAATTTTCAGAAAAACCCACATTCACTGGATGATGTCATCAGTGATGTCATCAGTGATGTCATTTGAGATGTCATCAGTGATGTCATGAGTGATGTCACTGACCATGTCATGAGTGATGTAATATGTGACGTCATCAGCAGTGCATTGCGGGCGCGCGAGTTATAGTTAGCTGAACTAACTATAACGGGGCAATTTCATTGGTTTTTTACGAGTAAAATGTCCAGCTAACTATAACATGTGTGAAACCTATGGTTTTTTCACTGAATTTCTAAGGTTTTTTAAATGCTAATTCCTAACTATAACGTGTGTGAAACCTATGGTTTTTTCACTGAATTTCAAAGGTTTTTTAAATGCTAATTCCTAACTAGAACGTGTGTGAAACCCATGGTTTTTTCAGTGAATATATTTGTGTATGTATATATATATATATATTAGTGTATGTGTATGCATATATATATTTGTGTATGTGTATGTATATATTTGTGTGTGAATATATTTGTGTATATGTATATATGTGTGTGTGTGTGTGTGTGTGTTTTCCATATTTTCCTATCTTACCTAAAATGCAGGCCCCCTTGCAACAGTACGCAAGGGTGCCTGCATTGACGCTAGGGAGCCAAAAGTGTGCCAGCACTAGAAAAGGACAGGAATGCGCCATATGATGGTAAATACAGTGCATTCTTGCCCATTCAAGCAGCACAGCAAAGTGGCTTGATGCATTGCATTTAAGGAATGGTAAATCTGTCCCAATATTTCCTGGACCAATGTTTGATAATGTAAGGGTTTACTCCGTCCATAAATTTAGCCAGGTTATAAATTGAATTTACGTTAAACTGGTAGCTGTGAAATATGTGCCTGTACACAATGCAAGTGCTGCTGTTCCGCAATTAGTTTAGACTGTAATCAAACTAACACTTCAAAATCACAGTTAGATACAGTAAAGTTGCAAAAGGTATGCAAGTAAAATAGAAGATGCTTATTTAAAAGCTTTATTTGAATATATACACTTTTCTTGAACAATGTACAGTGATGGTATTTCAATGTGCATCCTCGTTCCTTCATGCTAAGCTCAGGATTTCATTTACAAAGTGAAGAACAGAATTTCTTCTCTTTCCTTCCCTGTCAAATTTTACTACGATGGAGAATGTACATCCTTAACAATATATATGATATCATTTATTCCCACATTCTTAATAAAAATCTGCGGTCCGGCATACGGACAGGGTGCTTTTTCTAGCGAGAACAGTAAAACTATATTAACTACAAGACATGTTTTTTGTTTACAGTAAAAACGGGTGTAGGACAACATGTCTTTTACGCATTCATGTAATATCAAATGTAACCATAAGACAATATAAAAATATATCCCTAAAAATAACATTTTGCCATATATTATATCATAACATAATTAGAATAAACAATGATCAAAAAATTCACATAGAAAAATGATCACGGGTGCCTTATTTCTAAAGATATTTTAGCAGAACTGCAGAGTGGAGGGTACTATTTCCAAATACTTGACATCCTTTGTCATATCCCACATTGCGGTAGGCAAACAGGCTAGATTGGTTACAAGATGGACATAAAAGCAGTGTTTAATTTGTAAAACAAATAAGTGCCAGGTCTCTCGTTAGGAGGCCACTGCAGCTCACACCACACATTGTCCCTGCCATGCTGCCAATGATAGTAACAACAATACTACTAACCATCACACTGCTACAAGTGTGACAGTTCGGACTATTTCAGTCTTCCAAAGCTATAAGAATGGCTTAGGCGGCAGGTAAAAGTAATTTTTAATGTATATTGAATTAATAATTACTTTTTGTTGTGGTCATTTCTAAATTAGCTAGGCAGCGTCCCCTTGTGGCAGACTTTCACAAGCACTGGTGTTGAGAAACAAGTGCAGGTGCTGAGCACCGGAAACCACAGGCGCAAATTAAGCACTGCATAAAAAGAGCACCTACAAAAGGTTACCTCACAATTTTCCATGACTCTTTAACAACTTATGAGATTGCACCGCAGCAAAGCCAATGGCGGGCCAAGCTTGTCTTCTTCAAAGGATCACATGAAGTCCTTGATACACCAGTTTAGATTGTGTGGACACATTGCTTACATGTTTTGATGGTAAAAGGGCATGGTTCTCCGAAATATCATTCTATTATAGCCTTATAGCCGGCTGCCAAGGGCTGTACCGGTTGTTAAAGGCCCTGAACCCGAGGGGCGAGGGCCTATAATGAGGGAGAGGGACTTTAACAACCGGTATAGCCCAAGGCAGACGGGCTAAAAGGCTATTGGAACATTCCAACCACTGAGGGTAGAATGATCTAAATTAAAAAGGCCGAAACATGTAGACAAACATTGGCATGCTGGCGCTCATGATCTTATACCAGCCATTATAAGCTCGGAGCAATTCCATTGTCTTCAGTGGAGCTCTTAACATTCAAATGTTATCATTAAGACCCTGATCTGAAGAGTCTGCCTGCTCCACTGTCAGAAGCTGGGGAGGCGACCACTAATTCTCTTAGAGAGAATGCATGAGACAGACAGTTTATTGAAGGCCTAATTCCTCAACCACACTTTGGTGAGTGCATGGAAACTGCATCAATCACAAAGAATACTATAAATATGGAATGCTAATATAATTTAGCATATTTAATCATTGTATTTTTTTTGTGTGGAATATAGTCTAGGAGAAACAACTGAGACTAAATTAAGTCTACGGAAAGGCAAAGCTAGTAATTTAATGGCTAGACATATCTTTGTGAGTTGGCTCTTAACGTGGACATTTCATAACCACAGTGGAAACCAAGCATCAGGCAGTGCAAACTGAGAAATTAGTATAATATACTAAGAGTTTGGTACAGAAGCTGTTCTTAAACTTCTGCTGTCCCCATACCACCCGAGTATGCAGAATAAATAGTTTAATATTTTACAGCATTTAAAGAACAATATCACTATTTGAATATATATTTAATTAACATTAAAATAAAGAGGGACTGTGCTAAAACGTAGAATAAAATGTTGTTAATTATCTATTCTCTCCTTTCTGGACTTTACACTAGGGTAAATGTCTGAAACTTCCTGTGGCACTGTATCGGTAAGAGACCTCTGGTTAGACAGCATGGCAGGGGTGCGGAGAGGGACCTCTGCTGGCAGAAAGAGAGGGGGCAGTTAACATTTGTGTTGTTTTTAGAGAGGCTAGTCTTAGTGAAATTATCCAAGAAGTCTCATGCCATGTCTAATTCCCCCTACAGATTTGCTCTGTCATAGAACAATATTTCCCCGATATAAAGGAAGACTTCAAGCTCAGGCAATAAAAGAGAGACTGATCCATGCTAGTGAACTTTCCAGCAACATAAGGAATGTTATTTTAAAGCAGTAGTTCACTTGCTATAAAGCCTAAGTGAAATATTATTTTTACTGCCTTCACTCTGCTTTTCTATAAAAGTTTAACTCCACCTTCCAGTTTTTTTTTAACATCTGCCGTAATCATTAAATATGGCAGTTAGAGGGAAAAACTGCGTTCATGTTTATTGATTAGAGAATTATTTGTTTATCCATTTGTTTCACAGCTTCTGAAGTGGTTAGTTCCATTAGATTAATTATCAGTTTTTAAACTATGAATAGGCAACACATTATAACCGTGAAGTACTTTTGCAAAAACATTCAAGGTGTGCGAAGTTATTGGAGGTCTCATTTAGGAGTTGGCCCGGGGTTGCTGTTGCTAGCCCTAAGTGGCTGTTCGCAGCTCATAAGAGCTGCTTTGCACCCTTCGTGATGTTAGCATTCTAGTTACTGATCCTTTGAAAAGTTAAATACCCCAAGGTTTTCTTAAATCATTTATTATCTTTGGTGGCTGAATGTTTGTTCCATTTGTTATCTGTAAGGATTGAAATTTTCTTGGTTCACTTTACCAAAGAGTGGAGGCAGTAAACTTTAAATTTGATGTAAGGATGTATCTTCTCCCATATTATCACTTCCTGTGATGTCATCGGAGTGAAAGGTCATGCAAAGCCACTTCTGGTACCCTGATGATTTGGATGAACTGATACCACTAGGTCCTCTTTCCGGTGGTACTTAGAGTGAGTGCTCAGAATCCAAAATCTACTTCTGGGAGAGTGAAATTGGAATCACTAAGGTTAAATGGAAGTTTTATGGGGGAACCTCTGCCCTTTTTGTTTGGAGAACTGGGGTTCGTAGATTCTTTTGGAGAATTGACATGAACTTGAGGTGTGCTTTTATTTTGTGTGCCCACGTCTAGCGCTACCTCAGGGGTGTGTACAGCGGGACCAGAAAAACCAAATGAAGGGAGCTTAAACTGAGGTCCACTTATTTTTTTCTCTGAAGTTTTAAGGTTCAGCTGTGTATCCAATTCTGGAGCCGATAGGTCAACTTCACCTTTTACCTCTGGAGCATCCAAATTGAAATCAATATCTGGCACCAGTATTTTCTTTTTTTTGGATATCTTATCTGAGGGAACTGACACATCAGGATTTTGAGGGTTCTCTGCAGAAATGCTGGCTGATGGCAATTTAATTTTTGGGACACTGATATCTACCTCCGGGCGATCAACATTTATTTTATTTTTCATACCCGGCAAGGAAATATCAATGTTGCTGTCCATCGTTCTCCCATCTACCTTTATTTTTGGGGTTTCGATGTTTGCACCAGACATTTGGACTGAGGGCATATTGAACTGTGGCAAATTCATATTTTTTTGAGACCTTTTTAAGCTAACAGTCGATGCGTCAATTTCTACACCCGGCCCTTCAACATTGGCTTGCAATTTCGGGCTGCTAATTTTCGAATCACCTTTAATACCTGGAGCGTTCACATTTAAGTTCATTTCCGGACCTCCTTTTCTCTGGGAAATGCCTGGCCATGCCATTTCAACATTTGCACCTTGTGTATCAATAGTGGGAAGATGAGCTTTTGCCATGGAGCTCTCCAGTTTGCCTTCCACCTTTGGCAATGAAACCTCAAAGTCGGGTGCTTGCACATTAGGCTCAGACATTTGAAATGCCGGCATTTTGAACTTTGAAAACGTTGATTTCGTGTCAGGTTTTGTAAACTCAATATCTGGTGCGTTTATATCAAGCTTGGGCCCTTTAAGACTCCCTTCCACTTTGGGATCTGAAATGCCACTGCTTCCTTTGAATTGTGGAGCCTTCAACCTTAAATCACCCTCAGGAGCGACATGTTTGTCCGATGAGATGTTTAATGAAGGCATTTTAATTTTAGCGTCTGTAATATTTGCACTAGGGAGATCTACGTTTATGTCTGGACCTTTGAATGTGCCTTTTGTTGTTGGCATGTTCACATCTATGCCACGTTCATTCACAGTACCACCCGCTTCCAGGTCTGGGGAGTTGAGGCTGGGCCCAGAAAATGAAAATTCAGGCAGCTTGAAGCGAGTGGGATTGGTCTTTTTGTCAGATTTTTTAAGACTAATATCAGGTGCATTCAAATCTAGCCTTGGCCCTTCAACCTTACCTTGCAAATTCGGTGCATTCAAATCACTACTTAGTTCTGGAGATTTCAAACTCACATCTCCACTAGAACTTGTTTTTTTCTGGAAAAACTTTGGCATTTTAAATTTTGACGGTTTCACTTCTGCTTTAGGAAGATCTATATTAATTTCAGGACCTTTCATCTTTGGTGCTTGCATGCTTATGTCAGGTTTTGTAATTTTGCCATCTACTTTTGGTAATGAAAGATCTAGCGATGGTGCTTCTACGTTACCATCAAGCTCAGGACCTTTGAAGCTTGGACCGGATAGTCCAAATGATGGCATTTTAAAATGTGGCGAGCTCACCTTTTTGTCAGAACCTTTCACATTAATATTTGGTACCTTAATATCTACATTGGGCACTTTAACATTTCCTGTCAATTTAGGATCTTTAATATTAAGGCCACCTTTTAGATCTGGTGCATTCACACTTAACCCACCCTCAGGTAGGTGAAGATTTCCAGAAGGCATGTTGACTGAGGGTATTTTAATTTTTGGAGCTGTGATATCCGCATCTGGCAGATCCACACCGACCTCAGGACCCTGAAATTCACCTTTCATTTTCGGCACAGAGACATCCACTTTAGGTTTTTTCATTTTACCATTAATGTCTAGATCTGGCCCTTCAATATTACCTTTTAGTTTTGGAGAAGGGATGTCAAAGTCACCTTTCATGTTTGGACCTTTTACATTTAAATCAACTTCTGAAGTTCCCGCCTTGGTACTGAACATTCCCCCCAATGAAGGCATTTTAAACTTTGGACCTTTCACATCTAAACTGGGAGAGTCCACTTTTGCTGATGGCGCTTTCAGGTCACCCTCAACCTTTGGCAAAGACACATCTAGTGATGGCATTTTTAAGTTGCCATCAAGCTCAGGGGATTTTACACTGGGCCCAGATATCCCAAGCGAGGGCATTTTGAATTCTGGTAAGCTTATCTTTTTATCAGAACCTTTTAGGTTAACATTTGGTGCGTTAATATCAATGGCGGGACCATCAACCTTAGCCTGCGCCTTTGGTGCACTAATGTCAAAGTCGCCTTTCAGTTCCGGAGATTTTATATTTAAATTTGCATCTGGTATTTCTGCCTTGGTATTAAACATTCCCCCAAGAGAAGGCATTTTAAACTTTGAACCTTTCACATCTAAACTGGGAGAGTCCACTTTTGCTGATGGCGCTTTCAGGTCACCCTCAAACTTTGGCAAAGACACATCTAGTGATGGCATTTTTAAGTTGCCATCAAGCTCAGGGGTTTTTACATTGGGTCCAGATATCCCAAGCGAGGGCATTTTGAATTCTGGTAAGCTTATCTTTTTATCAGAACCTTTTAGGTTAACATTTGGTGCATTAATATCGATGGCTGGGCCATCAATCTTAGCCTGGGCCTTTGGTGCATTAATGTCAAAGTCACCTTTCAGTTCCGGAGATTTAATATTTAAATTTGCATCTGGTACTTCTGCCTTTGTGTTAAACATTCCCCCAAGAGAAGGCATTTTAAACTTAGGACCTTTCACATCTAAACTGGGAGAGTCCACTTTTGCTGATGGTGCTTTCAGGTCACCCTCAACCTTTGGCAAAGACACATCTAGTGATGGCATTTTTAAGTTGCCATCAAGCTCAGGGGGTTTTACATTGGGTCCAGATATCCCAAGTGAGGGCATTTTGAATTCTGGTAAGCTTATCTTTTTATCAGAACCTTTTAGGTTAACATTTGGTGCATTAATATCGATGGCTGGGCCATCAATCTTAGCCTGGGCCTTTGGTGCATTAATGTCAAAGTCGCCTTTCAGTTCCGGAGATTTAATATTTAAATTTGCATCTGGTACTTCTACCTTTGTATTAAACATTCCCCCAAGAGAAGGCATTTTAAACTTAGGACCTTTCACATCTAAACTGGGAGAGTCCACTTTTGCTGATGGCGCTTTCAGATCACCCTCAACCTTTGGCAAAGACACATCTAATGATGGCATTTTTAAGTTGCCATCAAGCTCAGGGGTTTTTACATTGGGTCCAGATATCCCAAGCGAGGGCATTTTGAATTCTGGTAAGCTTATCTTTTTATCAGAACCTTTTAGGTTAACATTTGGTGCATTAATATCGATGGCTGGGCCATCAACCTTAGCTTGGGCCTTTGGTACATTAATGTCAAAGTCGCCTTTCAGTTCCGGAGATTTAATATTTAAATTTGCATCTGGTACTTCTGCCTTTGTATTAAACATTCCCCCAAGAGAAGGCATTTTAAACTTAGGACCTTTCACATCTAAACTGGGAGAGTCCACTTTTGCTGATGGCGCTTTCAGGTCACCCTCAACCTTTGGCAAAGACACATCTAGTGATGGCATTTTTAAGTTGCCATCAAGCTCAGGGGTTTTTACATTGGGTCCAGATATCCCAAGCGAGGGCATTTTGAATTCTGGTAAGCTTATCTTTTTATCAGAACCTTTTAGGTTAACATTTGGTGCATTAATATCGATGGCTGGGCCTTCAACCTTAGCCTGAGCCTTTGGCACGTTAATGTCGAAGTTGCCTTTTAGGCCGGGAGATTTTACGTTTAGATCTGCATCTGGAACTTCTGGCTTTGAACTGAACAGTCTACCAAATGAAGGCATTTTTATCTTTGGACCTCTCACATCTACATTAGGAAGATCCACATCTGCTCTGGGAGCTTTGAAATCTCCTTTAACCTTCGGCATTGACACATCTAGTGATGGCGAGTCTATTGTACCATCAAACTGGGGTGCTTTATTGTTGGGCCCTGATATCCCGAATGAAGGCATTTTAAATTGAGGTGCGCTTCCCTTGATATCTGGAGCCTTCATGCTAACACTTGGCGCCTTGACATCAAGACTTGGCACTTTAATATCCCCTTTCAGTTTTGGATCTTTGATATTAAGATCACCTTTTAGTTCAGGAACATTCACGCTTAAGCCCCCCTTGGGTAATGAAATATTCCCGGAAGGCATGTCGACGGATGGTATTTTCATTGTTGGAGCTGGGATGTCTACATCTGGCAGATCCACCCCTACCTCAGGAGCTTTGAATTTGCCTTTCACCTTTGGTAACGAGACATCCACTTCTGGTTTGTTCAGTTTACCATCTGCCTCGATTTCAGAAGATTTTAGGCTGGGTCCTGACATACCAAAAGAAGGCATCTTAAAATGTGGCAGGTTCATCTTTTTTTCTGTACCTTTCAGACTGATATCTGGTCCATTAATGTCTAGATCAGGTCCTTCAATATTGGTTTTCAATTTTGGAGAAGGGATTTCAAAGTCCCCTTTTACATCTGGTGCCTGTACATTTAAATCAACACCTGGGGCTCCTGTATTTGTATTAAACATTCCCTCAAAGGAAGGCATTTTAAACTTTGGACTTTTACTCTCTACATTTGGAAGGTCCACTTTTGCTGTTGGAGCTTTGAAATTCCCCTCAATCTTTGGCATTGAAACATCAAGAGATGGTGCTTTTATGTTGCCTTCCAGATCAGGGGATTTTGAACTGGGCCCCGACACTCCAAAGGTAGGCATCTTGAATTTTCGCCCTTTAGCTTCTACTGTAGGAAGATCCAGATTAATGTCTGGACCTGTAACTTTTGATGGGACCGTCATCGATTTTGATGAAGCGTTCAGGTCTACACCTGGTGTTCTGTAATCCAGGCTAGTGCTTTTCAAATCGCCTTGTAACTTTGGAGTTGGAACAGTAATGTCACCTTTAAGGTCAGAGGATTTAAAACCTATGTCAGCATCAGGAATTCCGGGTTTCGTATGAAAAATCTTTAGCGAGGGCATTTTAAATCGTGAACCTTTTGCCTCTACTTTTGGAACATCAATCTTTGCCGAAGGGCTTTTGATGTCCCCTTCAAATTTTGGCGATGACAGATCTAGCTCAGGTGTTTTTATGTTGCCAGACTTTTTAAAAGTAGGCATTTTGAAAAGTGGCTTTTTCACATTAGCGCTTGGTGCCCGAATATCAAGGTTAGGGACTTTCATATCACTTTTTAATTTAGGATCTTTAATACTGAGGTCACCCTTTAGCTCTGGAGCCTTCAAGTTTAAGCCAGCCTCAGGTAATGAAAGATTACCGGAAGGAACATCTATTGATGGCATTTTCATCTTTGAAGCAGAGATATCCACATCTGGCAGATCCACATCGACCTCCGGACCTTGTAATTTACCTTTCACCTTAGGCACAGAGATGTCCAATTCAGGTTTTTTAATTTTGCCATCTAACTCCACCTCTGGAGTTTTAAGACTGGGTCCAGACAATCCAAAGGATGGCATCTTACCATGTGGTACATTTAGTTTATTTTCTGACCCTTTTAGACTAATATTTGGTGCATTGATGTCTACATCGGGCACTTCAATGTTGGTATTAAATTTTGGAGAAGGTATGTCAATGGCCCCTTTCATTTCTGGTGTTTTTACATTTAAGTCTAAATCTGGACCTCCTGTCTTGGTATTAAATATTCCCCCGACTGAAGGCATTTTAAACTTCGGAGCTTTCACATCTGCATTGGGAAGATCCACCTTTGCGGATAGTGGTTTTAAATCCCCTTCAACTCTAGGCAATGACACATCTAGTGATGGTGTTTTTATGTTGCCGTCTATCTCAGGGCCTTTTGCACTAGGCCCTGACATTTGAAAAGATGGCATCTTAAAATGTGGTGCATTAAAGGTTTTCTCTGGACCTTTCAGATTGACATTTGGTGCATTAATGTCTACATCTGGTGTTTTAATGTTTGTTTTTAATTTTGGAGCAGTGATATCTAAATCCCCTTTAATTTCTGGTGTTTTTACATTTAAATCTGCACCTGTATCTCCTCCCTTGGCATGAAACATTCCTCCCAATGAAGGCATTTTAAACTTTGGACCTTTCACGTCTGCATTAGGAAGATCCACCTTTACTGTTGGTGGCTTAAAATCCCCTTCAACCTTGGGCAATGAAACATCTAGTGATGGTGGCTTCACATTTGCATCCATCTCAGGGGCTTTTACACTGGGACCGGACATTCCAAAGGATGGCATTTTTAACTGCGGCATAGTAAATGTATTTTTTGGACCTTTCACACCAATATTTGGGGTATTTAAATCTAGATCTGGCCCTTCCATGTTGGCTTTTAATGTTGGAGAAGGTATATCTAGGTCCCCTTTAATTTCCGGTGCTTTTGCATTTAAATCTACATCTCCCTTAGCAGTGAACTTTCCCCCCACTGAAGGCATTTTAAATGTTGGTCCTTTCAAATCTTCGTTTGGAGGATCCATTTTTATGGCTGGAGATTTGAAATCTCCCTTAACCTCTGCAATTGAGACATCTAGTGATGGAGTCTTTATATTGCCATCCAGCTCGGGAGCTTTTGCACTGGACCCGGACTTTCCAAAGGATGGCATTTTAAAATGTGGCATATTAAAGTTTTTTTCTGGATTTTTCATCTTAATATTTGGTGCATTAAGGTCTACATTTGGCCCTTCAAAGTTAGTTTTTATGTTTGGAGAAGGGATATCAAACTCCCTTTGAAATTCTGGTGTTTCTACATTAAAATCTCCGTTTGGAGACCCTGCTTTGGTATTGAACTTTCCTCCCAGTGAAGGCATTTTAAGAGCAGGTCCTTTTATATCTACGTGGGGAAGATCAACTTTTGTGGCTGGAGATTTAAAATCTCCTGCAACCTTTGGCAGTGAAACATCCAGTGAAGGGGCCTTTATGTTGCCATCCAGCTCAGGGGCTTTTGCACTGGGCAAAGACATCCCAACAGATGGCGTCTTGACATTAATTTTATTTTCCGAATGCTTCAGACTAATATTTGGTGCATTAATGTCTAGATCTGGCCCTTCAATGTTGGCATTTAATTTTGGAGAAGGGATACTGTGCTCCCCTTTCATTCTTGGTGCTTTTAAATTTAAATCCACATCAGGAATTCCAGCTGTTACATTAGGGGTTTGAAACTTTGGCCCTTTCACATCTGCATTCGGGAGGCTCACTTTTGCGGATGGAGCGTTAAAGTCCCCTTTCACATCTGGCAATGACAAGTCCAGGGATGGTATTTCTATGTTGCTCTGCCCAAAGGAAGGCATTTTGAATTTAGGTTGCTTTATGTTTTTCTCTGAACCAATGGAGTTGATATCTGGTACCTTCATATCTATAGTGGGGCCTTTAATGTTTCCCTTCAATTTTGGATCTTTGATATCAATTTTGCCATTTAACTCTGGACCCTTGAACTGCAAATCTTCACCATTAACAGAAAGTCTTCCTTGAGGAATGTCTCCTAATGGCATTTTGACCCCTGGTGCTGTGAAATTTGACTCTCGCTGATCCACATTCCAATCAGGACTTTTGAATTGGCCAGCTTTTATGTCTGGTACTAATGCATTAATCTCTGGTGATTTAATGTTGACACCTAGGTCTTTTTTTATGCCACTCCCTTGTATGTCCAATCTAGGGCTTTCAATGCGAGCAATTATCCGGTCGGAAAACTTTGTTGCGCTCTCTCTGTTTGCACGTTTATTGCTGGGTTCCGACAAATTTTCCAATGACTTTGCTGCTTTCAGATGCCGTTTAATCTTATTGTTGAAGAGGCTCTCATAGACAGAATCACGGGAAACCTAAAAAATAATTAATAAAAATATATGTTAATATATGTAGATGAATTTTCATGATGGTGTTTAGACTAAGTGCTTTGAGGCACACTTACAAGATCATCCATGTGAACATTAAATGTAGGTGATGAAAATACGCTTTCTGGAGATTTGACCTCATTTTTCACGTGAAGCTTAAGGCCTGTTTTATACGGTTCAGTTGCCTTCAGTATGTCCATGACGTCGTTCTTGTTGAGATTTTCAAAATAAATTGTGGCACCAACCAGTTCATCTCCTACAAAGTGGAATACACACGTTACACGTGAAATGATTCATATGAATACTTTATTTTCTGATTGGTCAGACTGAGTTTAAAATGCATTATGATACACTTGTTAATATGTATTAAATTACATGCAGGATCCTGTAGCCAACTGTTGTATAGTGAATGACTAGATGCTGACCTATTTCATGTAAGAAAACTAATAAAATATGTTTAAAAATAAAAAATACTTTATTTTCAGACATATTGATCTACGTCAATGTTATGTCTCACTTAAAGAGAATATAGATAACAAATAGGGAGCTTTCCTTCCCGGAGGTGCTGAAGTTAGGTGATTCCTCCTTTCATCTGGAAGCACAAGGCACAGGGCCTCTCCATACAGTCTGATGGGACCAGCCCTCTTTTCACAGGAAAATCATTCCCTATGTTCAATACTTAGTGAGCCCTGCCATGGGCCATACACTATGAACACTGCAGGCAGTGGACAAAAGCTTAAAAGCTTAAATCATACATAGAAAACAACTGTTGGTTAAGGAAAATAACTGCTCCCATTAGAAAGACATTAATCTGTATTATGGAAAACCTTATAAATTCCCTCAAAAACATAAATCTCTCTCTCTCTCTATATATATATATATATATATCTCTACATCTACATCTATATCTAAAGAGAGAGATATAGAGATTGGGACCTGGTTTGATGTTTTCAGAACCGGAGAAGAGCCCAGGGATTTGTAGTAAATCTAACTATACAAGTAGAACCATTTTTTAGGAGTGTTTCGGCTCGCTCCACTCTGGAGCCTTGATCACTCTCTGTACTGAAGTTATGGTAACTTTGAATACAGCACTTAAACTTAGTTTAAAGCAACTCAGAAATTCTCATGCACAAGAGCTATGCAAACCATAGTTTGGACACCAAATGCACTGCTCATATACTCATTCTTGATTTGACAGATTCAATTAAAAATGTAAATATTACAGATAACACATTACCATAACAGTATGAAACAGATGACGATGAATGTACTACTATTTATTTGTTTGAGTATCTGTTGGTATTTAATCACATTGTGCTTTTAGGTTATTTTTTGGTAAAAAAATATTGACAGGTCATGAGCATTGCATTTGGTGTGCAAGGTGTGGTTTTCATGGCTTATGTGCAAGTAATGCCCTGCGGTTCCAACCAAAAGGAGCACATTTCAATGTTTTTTGGTTTTAATTAGCAAACATAAATGCACTTTTACTGTATTTTTTCAGTGCGTTTGTGAAATTGTTATAAACCTACATTTATGTGTTATAACCAAACCCAACCACAACTTCACTTTAACCTTTGTTTTTTCAGTGATATTTTGAGGTTTTTGATCATATACTACATACATAGGGTTCAGTATGAACTGTCAAACCTCTCTGCATGAAATGCAGCACCCAATATTGGCTGTATAATGGGAAACACAGGCTTCAGCTGGGTGATGCAGTGGTTAGTCACAGGGTCAGGCTCTGGGCCAGGCCTGTCGTAGGTTGACTGCCCCCACTGCAAACAGTCTTTGGCCTGCGCAGAGGGCAATGGCTTCAGGGAGTGCCCTATTGCCAGACCCAGTGCCCTACCCACCACAGGTGGCCAACCTCCTTGGGCCAGGCCCGGTTTTACTTTCCTTTTAATTAGGGTTTGCAGACCCTACTGTAGGTTTCCTGGTCATGGATCACCATCCCAATACAAGCTTCATGGGCTGGTGTTGGAGCTCCCCCGAGACCTGGTTTTGGTTTTGCAGAACCCGAGAAAAGACCAGCAGAGGCTTTGAAGTATACGCCCATGAAGCTTGCACAGGTCCCTGGCAATCCCTGTCCCAAAGAACACAGACTTTGCAGCAAAATCAACATTTCTTTATTATGTTTTTACTATTTAGTCACAGGGTGTGGCCTCTAGGAGTACCCACCTCATGGGCATGAGAATGAGATTGCACTCAACCTGCAGCCATTCGAGCCCTTTCAATTTCTTTCAAGTATGCAGGTACTGTGTCCCCGCATCTTGTAATGGTGGCCATAGCATTTTTCCTGCCAAGCCAATCACAGCGCTTTGGTTCCATACACACGACTTTAAGTTTGCGGAACCGAAATCGGCAAACGCGAGAAATCTCCCTTGGCAGATAATACTAGAATATTTTTCAAACATTTGCTACGCGGACGTCCATGAAACCTGGTACGCGGACCTCCATGGATTAACAGTCATGGGACCGCACCATTTAAATGGTGCACTGTTCCTGTTTGTGCCATGGCACTCTTTTAATTTGGCTGGGGGCCCTGTCCTGTGTGGAGCATATTAGTGAAAGACAGACCCACTGTTTGAAGCAGCTGATTCGTCTTTCACAGTGCACACGCCACCTGGCCTGCTTTTGAAAGGTGGATAGCAATCCCACTGCACAGGGTGAAATGAGTCACTGCACCCATCTACAAGGGGATGTATGGCAGGTCCTTGGGACCCCATTTTACCCCATTTCAAATTGCGCACTGATTGTGCCTCATAGCAGCCTCTTTGCCTCTTCGCAGTATGGCACAGACTTAGAGTGAAATTGCATTCCTCATTTGATTGGGGCCACACTCTCCTGCAAATAAGCACTGGCACTAAATGTGCGCTTGTGTTATCTGTATTACAGAATGGACCACCCAAGCATCTATGGCCCTTTCTGTTATACCAGAGTGCCAAATGGTGCAGAAAGGGGGTGCACACACCTTTTGTGCCACCGCTGCACTTTAGGTAATACGGTCTTAATATCTGTATATTTTGACTCCATTATGCGCACTAAACTAAATTTTAAGCATTTACTTTTTCCAATTTACTGAACAAATTTACACAATTTGGGTAAAGTTCTAATTTCAGACCAAGTTTGGTGTAATTCCATTCATAATTATTTCTGTATCTGAGATCAAAGAATCCCCGGGAAACTAAAATGGAAACAGTCCCTTTTAGGTACCTCCTGTTTTTTGGCTTCCGCTTGATGGGTCAACATGACACTTGCAATGCCAGACCCAAAGTGGATGAACTTTTTTTGGGAACTTTCAATGCAGATTCATTGAATGGTGCCAAAGTTATTAGGAAAACTAAAAAAAACGATTTTCAATTGAAATGCTGATCTAATCAGAATTACACAGGTTTTTTTCGTGTGTTTTCAAATTTTTCCAGAACAATAAAATTGCATCACTTGGTTGCAACTCTACTGGGAGTTTGTTCCATGCTGACAGACCTAGAAAAGAGAAGCACCATCCCGAGGTCAGACTGTGAAGTGTGACTTATTTAAGTAGGGAGACAGAGAATGCCTTTGAAGCTAGGGATTTCCCAGCCCCTTCCAGGCCCATTGTTCCCTTCGAGAGGCTACCCTCCACAGGTTAGCAGGTAGTTAGGTCAGGCAGACTAAGACTTCCTTGCGAATGGGTTCTTGTTTTAGTTTCCTTCTGAAAGGAGAATTCCAGCACCCGCTACCTTCCTGCTCATACATCACAAAGACCATGGCTGGTGCCAAAATGTTCTAACCAGAAGCCTGGGATCCCACAACAGTGATGAACAGGAGATTTATTTGAGCTCCAGGTTTGGGATACTGACCACTACCTGTCCGTGCCAGGTTTGGGATCAGTAACCTAGGAAATATATATATATATTTTTTCATTTAATTATTGTCATTTCAGAAAAAAAACATCATCAAAGTAGAGTCTACATGGAGGGAACCGGGGGACAGTGTATATGCTTTTCACATCAAATCATGTTTTCTCGTACTGGAGATAAGACGAGGATACACCATAAAGGGTGGGATAGCCAAATTAAACAGGAATATAGATATCATGGATAGCACAGCACGTTGATCCGGCTAGTAAATATAGGAGTGACAATCAATCATACTGATGGGGCCCATCATCAGGCGGGGTGTGGTCTCTGTCTGTTGAGGGCACAGCGGTGAATAAAGTTCCAGTTGTCTCTCTTTGTCCCAAATAGATCACCAGGGTCCCCAGATGTCTTTCGGATGGGACTGTATTGGCATGAGCTCCCAGTGGTTGGAGAGCTGCTCCTGGCAGTATGAGGCATCATGCAACCAGTCCACCTCTTTAGAAGCAGGCTGCCTATCCCAGTGGATGGCAACTCGTCTTTTAGCCAGGAGTAGGAGCATAGCAATGAGGCATCACACTCCCGGGAGGGGACAACTTAACTTTTTTCTCCAACGTACAGAGATAGTACATATAGTGTATGTGGCATACAGTACCTAGTTACATCATACAAAAACCATATGATCTGTGGAAGAGCAGATCGAAAGTATAACATACCACACCGAACACCCCTAAAGAATGTTAAATGTACATTATTAACAGATACCGGACCACAGAAAGTCAAAGTCAATGGACTAATCAGGTGAGTTTCTGACCACCAATTGTTCAATGGGATCGTGGGAGGGAGGGGACATCTTTGACGTAGCGTAGTGGGGTCTGTGGCTTTGAGTGACCAGTAATCTAAGGCAGTTCTCTGTAAACTTCAGTCCAGTAGCTAGCTACATGCGGGTAGACCCATGCAAGGTAGAAGAACGTGGTTTGCGGGGCAGCGCACCTCAAGCAGCACGCCTTGACTAGGCTCATGCTGTGCAGTTGCACAGGTGTACGACATTGTTGCTGTAGAAACTTAAAGTGGATAAGCCAGAGTCTATAATTGGTTGACAGGGCAGCAGATTGACCACAGCAGTATGTCCACTGCACCTCAGAGATGGGAGGGCTTGTGTCAAGTTCCCATGCCGCACTGGCTGCAGGGGTGCCTTTTCTTGCATTGTGGCATACAGACGAGTGACCAATTTGAGGGGGGAAGGATTTGTTAATTGGTGTTCCAGAGCATGCAGTGTGTGGGGAGGCGTGGAAAACGTTTCATGCAGCATTTGGTATGCAGCTTGGAGCTGCTGATAGAGGAGGGCATCAAGCGCAGCGGGGCAAGGGTGCACGTCAGGTTCAAGTGGGAGTACAAACTGACCATCTGGGTAAAGATCTCCAAATGTGAGGAGGTTCTGTTGGCGGCTCGCCATCTAGTTCCCTCATCTATCAGTTGAGGTATCAATGGGTTGCGTACGAGTGGTATAGTAGGAGTGCAGAGACATGATAGCTAGGTGTGTCGCCGCAAGCCATCCCATGCCCATTGGACACAGGCCACTGTGTCAATCTCTGCGCATGGGATCTTGTTCAGCTGGTATATCGCAGTTGCCAAGGGGCAGGGGACCATCTGGTCCGTCTTCACCACTGTGTGTGGCTGGAACAGTGTGATGTTTAGCCAAAAGTGTATGTATGAGCGTGTGAGCAGTACGCATATAGGTGCATGTCAGGCACGTTTAGGACTCCCTGTTGGAAGGGTAGTGTAAGCATCTCCCACACGATCCTTGGCTGTTTACCTGCCCAGACCACAGAGATTAAATTTGAGCAGAGTCATTTCAGAAATTGTGCGGTGAGCCGAATCAGAAGATTGATAAATAGATAGAGCAGCTTAGATAGGACAACCATTTGGCAATGGCGATCCTCCCTGCCATGCTGTGCTGAGACCAGGTCGGGATACTCTCCTCAAACCAGGTCATAACCCTGCCATAGTTCGCCCTCCAAAGTTCGTCTGTATTCCTGCTGAGCCATATTCCTAAGTATTGGATTTGTTCAGTGGCACACTGTAGGGGGTAGTCAGACTTAAATGGCTGCGCATCTATGGTGAGAGGGAATAGGGTGGATTTTGACCAGTTCATTAAAATGCCATAGTATCCACCAAAAAGGACTACCTCTTGTATATTAGGAGACAGGCTCGTTTGTGGTTCTTGTATATAGAGCATGGTGTCATCAGCATACAATGAAGGGGGCTGACTTCTCAGGAGGGTTATTCGATGTGTCCTTGTGCAAAGAAGTCCAGGCCCATACTTGGGAATAATTGTCTTCGGGGACATGGCCCCCAGTACTGGGATAAAGGGAAGGTTTGGGGTGGTTGCATAGTGAAGTGAGTTCTAGCTCCTTAAAGAATTTGCAAAATATGATGCAATATCAGTGAGATTTTAAATCCTGTAATTCAGTTTCTTGTGGATATTTTGCAATTGTGTTATATTCCCGATCCCTCTGAGAAATTTTGAGCAAAATATTTGAAAAATTGCGTATATGGCCATTTATTTTCAAATAATGTTTAAGAAAAGTAGTAGCACTAGCAAAAATGGAATAGGATCGATAACATTTTAGGTTATGGTTTGGGGTTCTGCTGGGAAAACTGAGTTTCATATCAATTCTTTAGAAGTCTTCCTTCAACTTCATAGACCTTGTATTATTAACTGGTACACATTAGTGTGTGTCCTACTGTATCCAAAAACATGCTACTACCCACCTAGCAACTACCAATATCCTGTGCAAACTCCACACAGACTACACTTGCAATCATTCAAAAGTCTTAAAAACATCAGTGGCGATATCTTGGACGAGACATTAATATTTTAGGCAAAGGTCTTACATATCAAAAGATGTCTAGCTTTCAACTGTCCCTCATTTGAAGGTTTTAACCATCACCTTTAATCCAAAATTGACCGATTTGGAATGACCCTCCAAAATATTAATCCAGCCTTTTGCATTTCACTGGAAAGTACAATGCATGATTGCAGAGGAAGTACAATGTTCCATTGTTCCCTCTTAAAATCTCCTTCCAAGTCTTCACTAAATTCGCTATGTATTGGTGTAGGCAGAATATCTGGTAAACCTATGTGTCGATATGGTAATAAATAAAGGAAGGTACTGAATTGAAGTGTTACATATGTGCTACAGAAAAGAGGCCAAGCATGGAATGCAATAGTGTGGTACCACTATAAGCCCCTAAAAAAGTTAAACCCTCCCCATCTGAAACTGACTTCAGATCAACAACATAAACATTGGTCCTCTCCCACCTGGATGGAGACAACTGTGCTTAATGGCCTCCTCGACTCCACTTTGGCACCCATTAAAGCCATCCTACATGATCTACGCTCTTCTTATTGAGGGCCTATGTAAATTCAAGTACACCACCTCAGAAATGAAGGAACTTCCCTGGTTATCACTCCAGGCCTGTATCCTCTTTGACCAGGTGCATCACCAACAAGGCCATCAGACACATTCCCAGCATACATCGCAATGCAATAAGTCATCATGGGAGGTCAGCGCCATATCAGGATCCAAGACATAGTCAAACTGGAAACAAAGACATGCACCAAAGAGAAGGCAAGATTGCAAACCGTCTAACTTTATAAACCAAGGATGTGGAAAAGTATGCCTATCAACATTAGAACTGTTCTGGCCCTCCAGCAATGTTCCTAGGTTCTCGCCCTTTGTTCAGTGTGCCACTACTTCCCCAGGTTTGTGCTATATAAGTATTCTCACATACATAGATTGTTACAATTGATCATCGTTTCAAAGAGAGCAGCAATGAAAGGACATAGAAATGAAATGTTCCTTCATCCAGCAAAAGGGATTTCTCTAAAAAGAGGCCAAGGACTGACTAGGTGCGTGCACTTTCAGCACTGGAGACCGGGGTAGACTGCAAGCCCCAGAGTACCTTGGGAAGGACAGGAGGAGGTGGGGAGAGCGTTGTAGCACCAGTTGGGCTTTTGAAGAGGCCCGCTCCCTTCCTGCAGTGCAGCCCACAAACTTTCAATGTTGGAGGAGGTGGGGAGAGCATTATAGTGCCTGTCGGGCTCTTGAGGAGGCCTGCTCCCCTCCCGCAGTGCGGGACGCGCCCACGTGGGTGCACAGGGCAAGAGCTGGCCCGTCTTAGCCTGTCGTTGGCCAGGTGAGCCTGGGCTGGCCCGTCCCTCTTGGCTCATTTCCCTGGGACAAGCTGATCTGAACTCTGTCACATGAAAGCAAGGTAGACCTGACACGGTTGTAAAAATATTAGAAAAAGAAAGATTGCCCCCTCCAGTAGACAAGGAAGGGGTCACCTTCTCCAAAGTCGTCCATTACTAATTACTTGTCCATGGTTATGGTGGTAATCATATCAGTGCTCGAAGAGGTGGTGGAGAGGATTGACGCAGCACAGAAGCAGGCCCAAAAACCTCCCCTGAAACCAGGGATGATTAATTGATTATCATTAATAGGGGGCCCAATTCTATACTCCTACAGTGAGCGGACACGGTGATATGCAGGGAGCAGGTCTAGGGGCTGACTAATTTAGAGAAGTGTCCCACGCCTCTTCATATGTAAGAACTAACACTGAGAAACCTAATCGGGGCAGAGACCTCTTTGTTAGTGACCACCTCACCCAAAAAAGAGAAGGAATGCGAAGAACAGACCCTCAGTTAATATCGATCAAAGCAGGCACAGAGTGTCCCAAATTGAGGGATCCAAACAAATTCTTGAGAACTTGGATGTTCTAAAAGATAGCAACACATTTGTGAAAAAGTCACTGGAACAGTTTATGATTAAAACTGAGTCCATATTAGATGATTTTTAGAAAACATTAGAATCTATGATAACGTTAATCAAACATTAGCTGGAGCCAGTGCTTTCACAATCCTTTCCTCCAAATCGCGTTACAATATGCACCAGTACCAGAGCGGGGGCAGCTGAAGCAGTGGGTAATTTCACCAGAAGGCCCCTCATCTTGACTGGTGAAGGGGCAAGCCATGCTGATATACAGGAAATAGACTCTACGCTTGGTCAAGTTAGAGCTGGGTCTAATCAAAAGGGCATGCCCAAGTATAATGGCCCAGAACCTATCAATGAGACAGAACGTATCGGTATAAGGCCCTTGCAATTGCCACCTGATTGCACCCCCCACCCCGTGATTATATTAGTGAACGTCATGAAGACGATGAGGGGTTAAAAACGAAAGACAGCACACTGGCTACAGTCTATAACATGATTTACCTATGATCTGAATAAGAAGATCCTCTATACCCGGCGGCGATCTACTAAGACCTCAAAAGGGGACTGCATAGTAATTAATTTTAGAGATCCAGAGCTTCGTCATAGTTTATTACAATGTTTAAATTATCTGGCTAAAAATCGGGAAGAATTCTGGGCCCATCAACTTGTTTTTTTATATAAACCCATGATACTTTGTGTAGCTAATTACCCAAACGTCCAGAAAGCGCAAACTCCCTTTTTGCATACACAGCACTAGTTTAATGTCCCTGTGAGCAATCGCTTTGAATTAATGAGTGACCTGGGCATGATTTATTGACTGAAACCACTGGACAACACTACTATGAAAAATGGGGAGATGGAAGTTTTCATTGACTGTTTCACAGACACAAGAAGCCCAGTATGGGATGGTTGCCAGGGAGACAAGTGTACGGCTAGAATCCCTGGTGTAGCCAATGGGCCTAAGCTGGATTTCCTGGAATAAAGCAGGTGCACGCTCAAAGATAAAAAAAAAACAGATTGGTTAGGTATTGTGACCATTTTTGATATTATTTGTTTGCCAAGAAACTTGGATGTTAGAGGCATTTCATATTGATGGCTAGTACATCTTGGCACAACCAGCTCTTCTGTCGCCGGCTTGATGAGCCAGGGGTGGCCTTGTTACTTTTGTATCTGTTCAATCTCCAGTTCTCCAAACTTCACTAGTATGGTCCTCTCCTTTCTTTTTGGTACCCCTGTTATCTTTTCCTACGGACCCTGATATTTTATTTATAAACTTCTATTATAATATTTTTAATCAACGTGTGTGCTATGTAATTGATGAGTTTGATAATTTTTTGAAGGGTTTTTACCAGCATGTGAAAGGCAAGGTTGTATTAGTATGGTTTGGGGATTTTAATATACCTTTATGTCATGTTAGTGGAAGACAACTGTGTAGTTTTTTAAGATCAAAAAGATGAAAATAGGTCACATTATAGACATGCAATGTTTGATGAGGCGCTAAATACTCATATCGAAGTATGACTTTATTTTAAGTAGCAAGATACTTCATAGGGAGCAAAATAATGTCTCTACTGTCATGGGGAGTTCGGCGGGTAGTACAATTGATTTTATGCTGATATCAGCCGAATTTTTACCTTTTCTTTCCGATTTTAAAGTTGTCCCAAAGTGTTTTAGTGATCATAATCCCCTCACCATTATATTAAAGTGTCACATGAAAAAGTGATATAGGAATAAAGTTGCCAAGATAGTCTATTAGAAAAATAAAGGTCTGAGAACCAAATGGGCCAAAGTGAATCCAGAGGCTTTTAACCAAAAGATTGTTAAAGAGAATATGGAATCTGTTTTTTTTACCTATTTGTCAGAGAATTTTGTTTCTTTTTCTATATTGGCAGGGTTTTAAAGTGTATGTAGGTCCATTTTAAATAATCTGACCACAAATAGAGCCTCTTCAGGGACCCTGTTACATAGATGGTTCAATGCGGTCTGTACAGGTGCGATAAAAACTTGACGTCACCTACTCATATCAAACTGCGTTCAGCACCTGACAAGAGAAATGCTAGGCGTTTATATAAAATCACGCTAGAGTAGAGGAAAAACGAGATTAGGGGCAAAGCTTGGGAAGATCTCCTAGTTGAAGCAAGGATAAGGGACAATACTCAGTTCGGGGAAGTAGTCAATCATCCAATATTCTTAGACCTAGATGTCCCGAAGGTTGAATCCCTGATCCAGACAGGCCTGTTGGTGTCCCATTTTACAGAAATCTTTCAATCAGGTAATGAGCTGTCACACACTCTTGATGTCTCTGATAGTAGGCACATATTTTAATCAGAACCCAAAGGGTTTTATCACCCCAAAAGAACTCTGTGAAGTAGTACTGGCTATTAACCACTGTGCCCTGGGTAAAGCTCCAGGCCCAGATGGGCTTCCTGCTGACTTTTATAAATCCAATGTTCATTTATGAACTCCTACGTTATCAAATGTCTTTAGGAGAGCTGTGGTGGGCTCTATTCCAGACTTGGAGGTCTTCTATAATTGTTCCCATCTTTAAACAAGCATTTGTAAGCGCACAATGTTTCGCCTATGTGATTAATAACAAGCTGTTTGTGCAGGTAAACCTAAAAACACAGATATCAGACTTGATATCCAACTTGACTACCAGTACTCAGTTCAGTACCAGAGCAATATAAAACCTGAAAAGAAAATGTATGCAAGAGCAATCTTTCTATTCAGTTAAAATAATAACCAGTAGATAGCAGTGTTGTCCAGTTCTTCCAATAAGGGGAGACAGTGAGGTGAGATCTTCACACATGCTTGTGCAGGCACACTAATATAACTGTCCAAAACAAAGTTATATAATCGAGTTCAAGAACTTAAGCCCACATAAAATGTAGACTGAGATCCAAATGAATACTGCTCGGTGGCGTCATGATGAAAAGATCAGGAATGTAACACAGCTGTTTAACCTCTTCGCTGCGGCGCAAATTCCGCCGCAGCGCTGCCGCAGTGCTGACATTCCAATCGCGGGCGCCCATCGTGACTCATGACGGCCGGGAGACGTCATGAGCATGGAAGAGGTTAATGCGTACAGAAAAGGAAAGTAAAAAACAACTAAAAAGTTCCACACAGCCGCAAATTAAGACAGTAAATCGGCGACGGGAACTGATAAGAGCCCTCTTTTAAGATATATTAAATACAAGAGATTTCACAAGCATAGTGCAAGTGCTGTGCAGGTGAAAACTAAAAAGAAGATAGAGCCTCACCTGCTTGCTACAGACCGATTTCCCTGTTAGATTCAAGTGTCAAGATACTGGGAGAGTGTTTAGGTCACTCCTGGAAACCTGGGCTCAAGAAAATAAGATCTTGTCTGATGCTCAACTTGGTTTCAGACCAGGAATTGGCACAGTGGAACAATTTTTAAATCTCAGGGGCTTATTTATGAGCACTAGCGTTACTTTTGCACCGCCGGAGCGTCACTTTTTGTGACTCACCAGTGGCGTAAAAAATGCACCATGTCGCATCATATTTACAAAGTGACGCATCTAGGTAGATGTGTCACTTTGTAAACCCCTGCGCCACATTAATCCTGCCCCAGGTATAATGTATGCAGGGTGGGCGTTCCGACGCAAGTAAGCCTCGTAAAAGTGACACATTGAGATCTATCAGATTTCACTGTGCCACTTCTAGGATGCAAATGCGTCAATATCTTATGCCTGCCTCACAGCAGGCGTAAGACTGACGCAGGCACATTTGAAATGGGACTTGCCCATGTGAAATGACCCATTGCTGAAGTTGTGTCACTTTTGTGACACACTCCAGCAATGTGTCATTTTTGCGCCTACAGATACGTCAGAAATACTGACATATCTGTAACCCCTTGCGACATGATGTGTCATACTGTAAATATGCGAATCCAGCATGTCGCAAGCAGGGCGCAATGAAAAGTCACGCAGCGATGCGTCACTTTTCATAAATGAGACCCTTAATGTTATTGCAGGAAAATTTGTCACTGCTAAGAAGGTAGCACCGCATATGGCATTCATCGATCTAACAAGTGCTTATGACTTTGTCAATCGATCAAAGCTATTGATGATAAATGAGAAAAGGGGGGCAGATACTGAACTCCTCAAACTTATAAAACGTCTTCATCACGATTTAACAATAACAGTCCGATTTGGCACACATGGAATTCTCAAATCAGTTCTACACAGAGTGTGAGACAGGAGTGCATTTTAGCCCCCTTTTTACTGCTTTACTTAACGGGATTAGTAAGCACCTAATAGGGACAGGAAAGGATATGCCCAGGATAAGAAATGAATCCCTACCCGTTCTGCTTTATGCAAATGACGTGGTATTGATTGCCCATACTGCAAATGGCCTGCTGTTACTGGACTCCTTTTTGTTCTACATGAAAGATTTAGACTTAAGAGCAAACTATTCTAAATCTTACATTATGACCTGTGGGCATCCTAACACGAAAATAAAGCACTTTGCAATGGGGGCACACCCTTGGAGAAGGCAAAAAATTCTAATAATCTAGGGATTCTTTTTAGTTCATCTCTCCTTTGGAAATCTCTTTCTAATGCAAGAGCACAGAAATTTGGCAGGAACATGGAGGCCATTTTTAGATTTGTACAGCAACTAAAGCATCAAACTATTAAGGAGATGATAAATCTATACAAAGGTAAATGTATTTCAGCAGGCCTATATGGTGCAGGTTTGTGGGACTACTGTAATGTGGGGCCCTTCAACAAATAGAAAATGGCTTTAGCCGTAGATTTCTAGCAGTTCCCAAAGGTACCTCCACATTTATTTGCCAGGAGATATTGGGATTACCTTATGTGGAGGAATTGATTGGTTTAGCCCCGCTCTCATTGTGGATTAAGTGCTGGGGGAGCCCAGCGGTAGCCCTAGTTGCGACCTGCACCTCTCATGGTGTATCCCTAGACAGGTTAATTAGATACCTTGGTTTGCATACTTGAAGAGAACATTTGAGAAATTAGGCCTGATGGAAGAGTGGATTATTGTTAATTGTAAAGAGAGGGAGAGGCAGCGCCATCTTGAGTAGTGCAAGGAAGGAAGGTTGGCGAAAGCCCAGGCACTGAGGATGGTAGCGAGATACTCACTAGTGACAGCCACTAGGACCCTTGAACCATGTCCATTGTGGATCGTCAACCCAACCATCATTTTTGGTCTTCCCCATTTTAGATTGAACACAGTGCACTTTAAGGTTGTTTTCCCGTTGCAAAGTGCCTGCCAGCACGACTTGCCCCCGTGCCGCAGTAATAACGCCTCGAAACAGAGCACAAGTCCCTTTATATTGTTTTGCTCACTAGACTCAGCACTTCAGTCCTCTTTTCTGGTTTCTGCAGTGCGTAGGTCAGACACGAGGCACCACCAGTTAGGACAGGAATTTTAGCAGCAGCTCTTTAGATTACATATCTGTTATGCAGGGCTAAATTATATTAGGAAGGCCTTAAAAATCAGGAAATGATATGAAGAATTATACATATGATTTATTCCTGTTATTCTGCAATACAATGAACTCGACAGTTCTATTCCTGATGATTTGTTTGGACAATTTTGTCACTTTTGTCATCTATTTGTATAGGTTCTCGTTTTTATGACGTTTATGGCATTTGCCGACTACAGATTTGAAACTCAACTCACTAGGTGCTACAGTAACAATGCAGAACACAGCGACTCTGCTGAGCCTCTGGGTGATGCCAGCTGTCAGTGCCAGGGCCCATGGGTGTATGCCCACTGTCATAGGCCGTCAGAGTGCAACACACGGTCTGCCTAGGGCAGCGGCGGCAGAATGGAAACTGGTGATGCCCAAGTGTGGCAAATGTTCAAATATTGAGTAGGGAGCAGCAGCAGAACAGATTCCACACTGATGTACCAGGTTGTGCAGGTGCGGTCACTTTGGTAGTAATGATTCACGAAGGCAGTTGTATTGCATTGTACCACTTATATAGTGCATAAGTTTGGATGCACTGATTTATTTTTTTTTTAAACATAGTTTATTGGTTTTTGCACATTCACATAGAAAACCTTGCACAATTTGTTTCACCATACTGTCTGCAAGATTAACGCACGCCTCCCCACCAATTATACAACCCCCTAATACAGGTTCGTAAAATTCCCTCCCGGATTATACAGCGCAGAAAACCAAACATCTACATAATAAACTCTACCCTTAACCCCTAACAACACTCCCAGCTTCCCTCCCCCTCCCTCAATCCTCCTCACCAACGCATGCGACAACCTCTGTCCTCTAGTGCCGTACAGCCCAAGGAATACCAATGAGTCAATTTACGTGATGTGAAGTTTGGATGCACTGATGTGCAATTATCAAATGAGTGTCTGGGCGCACCATAGAGCAGTGTGTGGTATTTATTTATACCATTTTTGGCTAAGGTGCTCGAGCGCCATGTCACCAGGTCTCTGAGCACCTTTGTGGAAGAAAATGGGGTATTGGCTGCCCGCCAGGCTGGTTTTCGCCCCGCACACTCTACGGAGTCCGTAGTTCTTTCGGTCCTTGACAACCTCAGGGAGGGGAGGGACACCAATCAATTCCAGGCATTGGTCCTCCTCGATCTCTCTGCCGCCTTCGACACGGTGGATCATACCATCTTACTTTCCCGTGTCGCGGCGGCGGGGATCGGGGGTACGGCCCTGGTTTGGTTGTCCTCCTTCCTGAGGGACCGCACCCAGGCAGTTCGCCTGGGTGACTTCACTGCGGACTTTCGGAAAGTTCTGGGCGGGGTCCCCCAAGGCTCCTCCCTTTCACCTCTTCTGTTTAATCTTTACATTTCTCCCCTCATTTTTTCTTTACAACAAATGGAGGTCTCCGTATACAACTATGCGGATGACCTCCAACTTGTCTTTAATCTGTCCTCTTCTTCTGCCTCTATCTCTAATTTCCAGTCCACTATGATTTTCATCAGGGACTGGATGGATTTCAACCACCTGAAACTCAACCCTGATAAGACCGAGTTGGTGTTGACGGGTGGTTGTTCCAGTCCCTGGTCTTCACTCTTTTGGCCCCCTTCCCTTGGTCCCTCTCCGGTCCCCTCTACTTCGGTCAAAACCCTTGGTATTAAACTCAACTCTCACCTTACCCTTCACTCCCAGGTTAGTTTTGTGGTTTCTTCCTCTTTTCTGTCTCTTCGCACCATCCGCAGGGTCTCTCGATTTTTCACCTTTGAGGCCTTGAAGTTGATCGTCCTTGCGATGGTCATCTCCCGCCTGGATTATGGCAACGCCCTATATGCAGGTATACCTGCATATAGTCTCAGGCGGTTGCAGATGATCCAAAACCAGGCGGCTCGGCTGGTCTTTAACCTTCCTAAACCCTCACATGTCACTCCCCTTCTGAAACTTTTACATTGGCTTCCGGTTCGGGAACGTATCCAATTCAAGCTTGCATCTATCACTTATCAGGCTCGATTGGGTACGGCCCCTGCATTCATTTCTTCGGAGATTATCCCCTACTTGCCAACTAGGGAGCTCCGATCTTCTTCCCAATCCCTCCTGATAGTTCCCCGGTTTCGCCGGAAAAAGTGGGGGGGCTCAAAATTTGCGACCCTTGCCCCAACCCTTTGGAACTCATTACCCCTTGATCTCAGATCCCTAACCCCATATTCCCAGTTTCGAAAGAAACTTAAAGCCTACTTCTTTAGCAAAATTTTCATTTAATCCTCTGTTACCCGACCTCCCTTCCTTGCCTATTGAGGAGATCTGCCAGTTACAGCGCCATGAAACCGCTGGTGTAAGAGCGCTATATAAGAATTTTTAAACTCAAACTCAAACTCTTATTCTGATCATTTTTGGGAGGTGTTTTGGTGCTGTGTTTGAGTGACCAGAGAGCTGCTCTTGTCCTGTCTTTGGGTGCAGCGCCTAGCCATGTGATGGAGGGGGAAATTAGAATTGTAAATAGTTGGCAGTTGTAATTTACGCTACAGGTCCTGTTTTTGGTTCATGGTTTCTATTACACTATCAGTTTATATCCAATGCTGACTGCAGCTGTTAGGTCAAGCACTCTGTAAAGGTGTTTTGAGCCTGGGAGAAGCACAGGCAGATGAAGGTGGGCAAGAGGCAGGTATCTATCAGTATAGTAGCCTTGTAGGTAGAAATTGAGGGGATAAAGAATAGGCAGCACCACCCTAACCAGAGGGGCGGCGGGGTGATGTGTGCACGTAAACAAAAGATGGGTTTAATCAGAGAAGGACAAGTAATCCTTACAGAATTATGAGCAAGGCAGATGTGCTGTGACATGACTAAAATGATGCCAGGTGGGTAAGAATGGAATTTGGAGACATGAGCAGTAGCCATTCACCTTTTTAAGTGCAGGGATATTGCCTACTGCTGGACAAAAACATCTCATGAGGGAGGCAAGAAATGGAAGAGCAATCGCGGTTGGCAACTTTGGCTCAAAGTACTCAGGGGCATATTAACAAGGGCTTTATCTCCGCTTTTTTGGTTTTAAAAGCCAAAGAAGCGGAGATAAAAATATCGCCCCATCAACAACAGGGTGCTAACATGCAAAATCGCATGTTAGCACCCTTTTTCACTACGCTTCCATTTGCATCTCTAATGAGATGCAAAGTGGGCGTTCCAGAGCAAAATAATAGGAGAAATGTCGCTAAGCGACATTTCTCCTATTATCAAGCTTCACGCTAACCCTGTTAGAGACCAAAAAAGCAGCGCTAACCACGGTTAACGCTGCTTTTTTACGTCTGCTAATTTTCAGACTTGGCCATGTAATCCAATTGGAGGTGGATTACATGGCTGACTCCACCATGGGCTATCAACAAGGATATCCCTACCCTTGTAGTTTTATCGCTGCTTTACCAGCGATAATCTCCCAAAATGCAGCTATCGCCGGATTTTTTATCGCCTAGGTGGTTAGCGTTGTTAATAATGCGATATCCAGGTGATATTATCCAGCGATAGCGGGCGTTAAAAAAAATTTAACATGAAGCGCTCTTAGCGTTAATTTTCCCCGTTCCTGGTTAATATGCCCCACAATCTTTAATGGTCCATATTTAGATACGAAAAGATGTATTAACTTTGTAAAATGCTGAGTTAATACAAGAAGTGCTTCCTAGGGGTGTTGGTAGGTTTGTAGAGGTTTATGAAAAGAAAATGCTGTTTTCTTGTGAGGATGTTTATATTCTTCTTAAAACATGCTATGACAGTGAATGAAGTCTAGTGTCCACTTACACATCTGGCATGGCTGTGGGTAAGGAAACACAATTATACAGTGAGCTACCCAGTTGGGACTTTAGGCATCAGTTTCCTATTACTCTCTTACCAAAGGCTATTAACCGACTTGCAGAACTCTCTAGAACAGCGTTTAACTTTTTGAATGGAGTGAACCCACAGTTCATCACTACTGGAAACCAGGGACCCCCAGCTTAAGCAATTTCTACGATTTGAACCACAAAACAGTACACAAGAAAACAGAAACAAGTATACATCAAATAAATGCAGAAGTTATTAAATATTGTATTTAAGTTGCAAGCTAAAAAATACAAAAATCTTAATTTCAATGGGAAGGTGGGGCCTTTTAAAAATTTGTTTTAATTTCTAAAAGGAGAAGCAGCATGCTAGACGCTAGCATATCCCTTTGTCTTTTTCCTCCTGATATATGCTTTGTGTTTTTACAGCGCATACCAACTCTTCCATTGAGTCCATAGTAGATACTGTTTGATGTTCTTGTGGAGCTTCCACGAATCAAGCTAAGAACACCAACTTTATTTTTAACCTCCAATTCCAAACTCCTTTGAATTCTATATCTATATATACTTTAATATTCTGCAAAAATTGTTTAATTCTGCTAAAATTGTTTAATTCTTTAAACAGTCAAGGAGCCCTTGAGAAGGCGTTATGGCTTTATGGACCCACAGGTTAAGAACAGTTGCTCTCGAATTGGTGATTATTATCACAGACTGTCACAGACGAAAGACCTGGTCACCAAATCTACCTGAACCCTAATTCCCAAAAATATATTTAGTAAAGTCTGCTGTCGCACATCCACAAAGTGAGCTAACCTCCACACGTTCATTGCTCCTTACCACGCGCTTGGATATCAGCTGCTTCCTGGTGGCCTGCAGTACCAGGTTAGCCATGCTCACGAGGGAAAGGGGGCTGTCTCTAATAGTGTTGCACAATGGCCCTAACAATAGTACCACATCTCATTGCAGAGATGAACACGCCTACGGCAGGACTCCTCCAGCTTCCTCAATAGAGGGAGAAACAAGCAGGATTGTACGCCTGTGGCCCATGGTTGGCACCCAGCCGCCATCTTTCCCCTATGTTAGTAGCTGTAGCTGAGAAGCAGGTATTTATGGCCTAATGCAAAATTAAACTGTAAACATGAGAAATCCAGTACATTTTAGTGGTTCCACATAAAAGGTAGTCCCGTGGCTACCCCAGGTCTACAGTCCTGAAGAAGATGCTGCTCAGAGGAAACAGTGGCTGTGAGAAGCTGAGCCGCTGACACGACCACATGGGGCGCGACCTACTTCTAGAGGCTGTGAACGAGGTCCGAGGCCAGAACGTATCTACTTTGTGAAGCTAGCGTTAACACCTGTGACAGCACATTCCAATTCAAAACTAAGCACCTAGAAGGATCAAAGCACTGAGGCACTGCAACTGCCAATGCGGTCGGAATGTCAAGAATCTCTGAGGGCTGAGCGAAACCCTACAATATTCGAAGTGTCACTCCACCCAGAGTAGGCACCTGCTTGTTTCAGAGGGATTTTGAGATTGGGCCCGGGGAAGATCCTAGCGACAACCTCCCTCTGAGGATGATCTCTCCTGCCACCTATTCACCTCCACCTGCCTTGTGCTGGTTCTACCATGTCCTACCATTGCTTACAAGTGATGCACAACATGAACAGTGAACTTAGTTGGGCCAATGCTCCCACTGAAGTATCCTTACCTGATGGGCTGTGCCTTGTGCACACTATCGAAGCAGGGTGGACTCCAGTGACAGTGCCTCTATGAAAGGACTTCACGAACTTCACCATTGGAACGAAGAAAGGTATTGTGACATTGTTCCCTGAGACGCAAGTGTATTCGAGAAAGAGGTAACTGAAAGGTTTGATTGTTACTTTGCGCACACTAGATAAGTGTCAGGCTAGAGCCAAAATTAAAAATCAGGTTACTAGATACTCATAGTCAGGCACTCAGGTCAGGGGAACATGACGGTACACTATGCAGGGGATATTACCATCCCAACAGATGCCCCTGCCAGATCAGTCTACCTGAAACCTTACTCCACCTAAGGAAAAGACCAGTCATCAGATTGGCAAAAATGGAAGGAAAATTCATTTGCATTCCTGAGCTCCACTGCGAAATGTAGATCTTGCAGTGCGATAGACAATCTAAGCAACTTGAGATTTTTAACCCTTCATTGCCATCAACCACTGGAGTGGTTTGTAACCTGTCGAGACCATTACCTAGTACCAACCAGATATAGCCAGAACATTCACATGGCTCACATTATGGCAACACATTCTCTCTGAATAGCTGTCCAGTTATGCTCTCTGGGAAGTAATGTAAGACTAATAAAGACCACCAGATGCCCTTTACCCTTTTCATCAAGTTAAGCCAGTACTGCTTCAACTCCATTTTCTAAGCATCTAACTGTGCTATGAGGGGTTGACAGTAGTCTGAGGCCTTCGGTGTAGGTTAATTGCACAACGTCGACATCCCACGAACCAGCCACATCTCCGGACATCTGAGAGACCTTCACTGGCTCCCCGTCAACAAAAGAATCACCTTCCGCCTCCTCACCCACGCACACAAAGCCCTACACGACCAAGGCCCGAGCTACCTCAACAGCCGAGTCAACTTCCACGCTCCCAAACGCCACCTCCGATCAGCCAACCACGCCCTCGCCGCCGTCCCCCGCATCCGAAGAGCGACTACAGGAGGAAGGTCCTTCTCCTACCTGGCCGCCAAGACCTGGAACTCCCTCCCTACCGACCTGCGCCTGACCCAAGACCACCTCTCCTTCAGGAAGAAGCTGAAGACCTGGCTGTTCGAGCAGTAGCGGCACCCCCCCCTCCACCCCCCCCCCCAGCGCCTTGAGACCCTACGGGTATGTAGCGCGCTTTACAAGTGTCACTGATTGATTGATTGAACGCTCTCTTCACATACTCAAAAACTATGGGACACTCCTCAGTCCAAATGACCTTCTTGGGCTGCTTTTTTTATATCAAAGCTGTCAGAGGCCACTATGATCACCTAGTAGTACAAAGTTTCTGTTTTAACCAATGAGTTCTAGAAAGAATGTCACATGTTTGGCTGGTGGACACTTCCCACTCCAATACTGAGTGGCATGAATCTTGCTATACAACTAGTGAATCGTCCTGTTGCACTCCTGAGGCCCAAGGTAAACTACTGTGTACTTTCCCAGTTGGAGAAGATACCACTTTCCACTAAGGGTCTCTGGTAGAGTTTCTATCATGCTCCAAAAGGTCTTGTTTAACCACTAAACTAATCAATTAGTTTGTGGATGGTATGCAGTAGAGGAATTGTATATCATACCAGCTTGCTCTTACATCGCTCTCATATAGGAGAAGATAAAATTGATTCCTTGGTTTGAAATACTTGGTAATATAACCTTAGAAATGATCCCTAGCTACCACTTTTGCAGTTGTTGTCCTAAGAGTGCCTGCGTTTTAGGCTGGATTGTAATTGTTTTTGTGCAGTAAGGGACACCTTCCTGCACAAACACAATCCTCAGAGGCATTCTCCTCTTTCTACGTGAGCTGCAAAATGCAGCACACATAGAGAGGAAAAAATAAGGGGAAGTAAAGATATTTCTCCTGGTTCCGCCTCACCTGGGGAGGAATAGCATTTTGATGCATTCCCAGGTCTACGACTAATGGTAAATCTGGGAATGCACTAAAATCCATGGATGGATGCATGGGAACACTTATGTTCCACCTATGGAATGCCTCTACGGGGCACAGTAGCTCAAGGCAGCGATTTGCACTGCTTTGCGTTACTCCAGATTTATCAAGCCATGCAAGGTGGCCTGATAAATCTCACTTAGGTTTTGCGTCACCCTTGCGCCCCACTGCGTGGTGCAAGGGTGATACAAAACCATGATAAATCTAGCCCAGAGGGTCCAACCAATTGTGCTCCTATTGCTCATGTATCCTGTTAAGGGCTTTTAGTGGGCTAACAACAGCAGTAAATTCCTAATCCAAATGGTCGCACACTGCTGACCTACCTGCGTGTTACCCCAAAGAACTGTGGTCCCTGTAGTCAGCGTCGGCGAGTACACCTATGCTCGTGTCGTGAGTGCAAGTGTGAATAGCGTGTGCCATCCCTGGACACGTGTTTCGAGGTTGTTGCCTCTCGTCAGCAGGGAGTAGGAAAAGAGTGCAGGGTTGCTGTGTAGGCTGCTAAAATCATTATCAGGTATGTACCTCTCGTGGCAGCGCAGGTGCGTAACCTAAGCCCGTCGGCTTCCCGGCTCAAAGAGCCACTAAATAACTAATCCAAAATGGTCGCACACTGCTGACCTACCTGCGTGTTACCCCAAAGAACTGTGGTCCCTGTAGTCAGCGTCGGCGAGTACACCTATGCTTGTGTCGTGAGTGCAAGTGTGAATAGCGTGTGCCATCCCTGGACACGTGTTTCGAGGTTGTTGCCTCTCGTCAGCAGGGAGTAGGAAAAGAGTGCAGGGTTGCTGTGTAGGCTGCTAAAATCATTATCAGGTATGTACCTCTCGTGGCAGCGCAGGTGCGTAACCTAAGCCCGTCGGCTTCCCGGCTCAAAGAGCCACTAAATAACTAATCCAAAATGGTCGCACACTGCTGACCTACCTGCGTGTTACCCCAAAGAACTGTGGTCCCTGTAGTCAGCGTCGGCGAGTACACCTATGCTCGTGTCGTGAGTGCAAGTGTGAATAGCGTGTGCCATCCCTGGACACGTGTTTCGAGGTTGTTGCCTCTCGTCAGCAGGGAGTAGGAAAAGAGTGCAGGGTTGCTGTGTAGGCTGCTAAAATCATTATCAGGTATGTACCTCTCGTGGCAGCGCAGGTGCGTAACCTAAGCCCGTCGGCTTCCCGGCTCAAAGAGCCACTAAATAACTAATCCAAAATGGTCGCACACTGCTGTAAATTCCTGTGCACTAGTGAAACTATTAGCCCCTTGCTAGCTCCTTATTCAGGATTCATTGCCTCGCTATAAAGCAGTCCATCCTCCCAACCAACATAAAACTTTCCAATTACTACTTTACTTTACTGACCTGTATTTGGGCTTCCTTTAGAAGTCTCACAGACATAGGGAACTCTACTTGTGCCTTGCAGAATTCCTCCTGGGTAGGTCCTCCCACAGAATACAACCCCTGTAGTTCTGGCAGTGATCCAGACTCCACCACTTGGTCTGCTTCGGGTATCTCATCCTCCTTTCCTTCTGGAGTAGAGGCCATGGATGCCATAGCCAGTGGCTTTTCAGAGTCTGTGCTTATCCGCTTACTACCCTGTTGTGGTCCAGACAATTAGGTAATGGTCCCAGTCTCCTCCTTAGACTGATGTGCAACCTGTGCTCTGGTCAACACAGTTGATGTGGTGTGAGCTGGGTAAGCTTCTGATCCTGGCACTGAACCAGGGGCAATCTCGTTATTGCCCAAGAGTCATCTAGCACATTGATTCTCTCTCATGCCTACATAACCATGGCTGACTGGCCATTGATTTCGACCTTAACTCAGGTAATCGAATACTCCATGTCCTTTTCACTGGCTAACAACTCTGTGCCATTGGCACAAGGGAGAATTTGCTGTTTTTTTTAAAAATACTTTCTCTCAACCATAGTTCTGTAAGCTTCTGTATCACTTAGGACAGGAGCATTCACGCCATTGATATTAGCTTGCAAACACAAACCTCATTATGTTTGAATGAAAAGCTTCTGCACCCTCATAATTCTAAACAGGTTGCAGTGGTAGCTCTAAATTGTCACACTCCTACATTGCTCAGATAGTTTTTGGCCAAGGATGACTGTGACCTGCCCCTTTCCTTTGTAGGAGGATTTGGGAGCTGTTTGTTGCCACATGCTTGCCAGGGGGCCACATATTGCCCCTTGCCTCTGAGAAAGGTGTATGTAATGAAATCCCCCTCACATGGTCAGTGCCATAGAGTAAAGCTGGGGGGTAACCACCCCAGACCTAGGCAAGAACTGGCTCTATATAGTACCAAAAAGCCATCCTGGCCTTGGGTAGGAGGGAGTTTAGTAGTATGTATGTATTGGTATTTATGTATCGTAAACCTATCTAGGAAGCAACGTAGTGCTGTACATTACATGGTGGGTTGGGAGACTACTTCCAGGCCGTGTACATCAAGTGGGCATTACACAAATACATTTTAAACATTACATTTCAAATTTTTAGGTGCAGGGAGATTAAGTGTTTTGTCAAGAATTCCAGGATGTTGAGACAAGCACTGAGGCTGGTATTCAAACCTGGATCCTGAGGTTCAAAAGTTGGCAGCTCTAACCACCTGGTTGTTGAGCAGGATTTATTTACACTGGAAGTGACATCACGAATTTCCTATCTGAAAATTATTTTCTTCTCTCATACGTCAAATCAACTAACCAGGGCATCCCACCACCTGGGCACCTGTAGCTTAGGGCAGACAGACTACAATGTTTTCTGCATGGGCTTGTAAAGGCCAGGAAGGCCTAGGGCCAGAACCTCATCTCCACTGCTACATCATCAAAAACCTCCAAGTAAATTGACTTATGTGCTAGTACAAATCGACACAATCATTCCCAGACTATGACCAGACAAATACTGATACCACATTTTCACAAAATGCAGAGCCAGCCTCCTACAACCACCATGCATCATCAAACTCCCAGCCACACTCTCTAACTCATGCTCATCAATGCATGCTCAGAGGCACTAAACACTCCAGACTTTGCAGACCTTATCACCTATCACAGCCTTGACACTCTCTTCTTCACAGAAAAATGCTTCCCTTCCACATCCTGGAACAGACTAGATATCCTTGTTCATATCACCTACAGTATCCAAAGTGTGGACCCTCCCATGAGAAAAGAAGAAGCCTAGCCGTAAGCTATAAGGTAACCATTAGTCTTCTTGGGCATGCACCTGTGACAAGCAAACAATACCTAAGTCTATTTAGCAAATCATATGCAAATTCCCACTATCTGCAGCCCTGTACTCCACCTGCACTGCATCTATAGATCTTCTGGTCAGAACAAGGTCTTCAAAAATTAATATTCAGACTTCCTAGTCATGTCCAGCTCCCAAAATACCCAAACCACTCTCCTCTGTGACTCCAATGTCTCCAAAAACACAAACAGTGAGAAAACAAGAGATTTTCACCTCAGTTTCATTGACACACTAAGGGGCATATTTATAAGCTCCTGTTGCCACAGGAACATTAATTTTTCTGATGTTCCAGGGGTGATAGGGGCTTTGCCGTAATTACAAGGCAGCGTTAAGCCACTTAACGTGGCTTATCGCTGCCTTGTGAATAAGGCCTCCTTTCACGCAACACTTAGCATGAAAAGGGTGGGCAATGGGTGTTACGGTGGGCGATCCGCTGCAACACCTATTGATTTTGACGCTGCCTCATATTTACAAGCGAGGCATAAATATGGGGCAGGGCCAAAATTAAGACCAGGGAAAACGTGGTCTTAACATGGCGAAACAACAAGAAATGTTTTATTTCAATCTTTCCCTGCATCGCAGGCACCCTTGCACAATGGTGCAAGAGTGCCTGTGTTGGCGCTAGGCAGCTACATTTAGCGCCAGCTCTCAGGGAAAGGCAGGCGTGCACCGTATTCTTGTAAGCACTGTGCATCCCTGTATTTTGAAACAGCCGTCAGAGAGCGGTGTTAGCCTTCTTGGCTTAACGTTAATGCCGCGGTCCAACAGTTTCCTAGTAAATATGGTCCTCAATGTGGTACAGCATGTAACCCTACCAACTCACTCCAAAAGCCATATTTGAACCTCGTCTTTTCAACATCACAAAGCGTCTGATGCAAACTACCCATACCTCTAGAATGAACTGATCATATCTCCATTACCTTGTTCAGTGTGCAACCAACACACCAAAGTCAACCCAAGAGATCAAAAAACCTTCATATGACTAAGGGACTTCTCCATTAACTACCTAAAGTGGAAATTTCTTCTCACCCTGCCCCTTCAACTCCGCATTCAACATCAACTGTCATCTAAATGACCTTAGCTATTTTCTGGTGCACCACTGTCAATGCCAACGCTCTAACTGAAAGAGGAAAGTGCAAGCCAAGCTCCTCAGCACCTTCGATCATGACGACAACAAATGTTCCATCTCTAAAAATGGAAGAATAACAGATCCCCCAGTCACCTTCCACTGCTAAAGTCTTTGTGTGCAATGCACACACCACTCATTCAATTACCCAAAGCCTAGGACCAAACCAGCTCCATCAAAAAAACAACCAGCAGATGCAGTACACTTTTTAAGACTAGCAATCATTGCATCAACCCCCAGCTGACTCACCAATCCCATGCTCCACAGAGAAGAGTAATACAAGACTATACCCACTTCTCCTTTTACACTAATACCTCTATAGTGCTCCCAACAACAATCATAATTCAAATCCTACCTCTCACACACCTCACCAACATCCTCAACTACCTCAAAGCTGTCAGTTATGAAGATGATGTATTACCCTCATCCTTC
Source organism: Triturus cristatus (assembly GCF_964204655.1). Classification (NCBI taxonomy): domain Eukaryota; kingdom Metazoa; phylum Chordata; class Amphibia; order Caudata; family Salamandridae; genus Triturus; species Triturus cristatus. Next base: position 881,023,964 of record NC_140589.1, read on the forward strand.
ATCAAAGCATTCTTAGGACATGCCCTCTCAACATTCTCAAGACATCATCTTCTGTAAACTACTGGTCCATCACTCACTTATACTTCATTGCCAAAATTATCAAAAAAGTTGTCCAAGCGACCTATCCAGAACCAATTTAGTTAAACTTGGGAGGGGAACGACCACATAGTGTCAGCGAAATTGTGAACAGGAGGGTACCTTCTACCACCTAGTCTGGGACTGCCCATTGGTCCAACAGTACTGGAGGGAAGTGATGGGGAAAGTAGCCAGAGTCAGTTGGAGAAATGTAGAGCTACACCTAAAGCTGCGCCTCCTTAACATTTGGGAGGAGACGGATCTAAATCAGAAGGAGCAGATATGGGCTACTCTAGGGATGATTTCACAAAATGAAATATAGCACAGCACTGGAGGGTGCAGAGCATACCAACTCTCCGGGACTGGAATAGGGATATAGACTCCTGCATGATAACAGAACACACTATATATTCAATGGGAGGATGTCCAAGTTAATGGGGTGGGGGAGGAATTTGCACTAATCCATCCGACATAGGGGAAGGGTCCTTGAGGAGGCGAAATAGTGAAGGGAGCTCGAGTGTAGGCACCACTGAGGTGGCTGATATGGGAGGTAATCGCTAATACTGTGACAATCTGCAACCTGTGAGTACCACTGAATTGTATGAAACTAGTGAAATGCTGTATTCACCTGAATGAGTTAATTTCAATAAAAAGATTTTTTTTTTTTTAAAAGGTTGTCCAAGCACAAAATGAAGATCATATCAGTGCCAACTATCACAGCATGACTATCAGTCTGACTTCTGACACATTGTAGCATGGAAACAGCTGCCTTACAAATTGTGGGCAAGGCTCTTCTGATCACAATTTTTCCTCCATCAGTTCTTCTTCTTCTACATTTCCAATTGGCACTAGTTCATTAGGTCCCCTAAGCTCTAGACATTCAATGCACCAAGCAATGCCTGCCCGTCATGCAGCACCTAACTGAAACATAGCCCCCAAAAACAAATGTTTCCTAAATGGCAACAATAACGAGCAACAACGAGTCCAAAAATGGCTCCATCACATGAACTTGGTTGCATTCAAAGTCTAACCTTTGACCAATGTCAACTTGACACTGACCTCACCCTCAAGGAACTGCTGACAAGAAAACCAAAATGGCTTGGTATTAGCTTTCACTACGAAAGAAAGTGAAACTGTTCTTCCCAGAAAGCGACTTCAGAATTACTGTTTAAGCCTTGTACTTTGCATCTGGATATCGATAATGTGTCAGGGGCTGTCCGTGACTATGTCGGGAACACAGTCAGGGTCTTGGGCAAGGACAGGTAACTGGATAGAAAACGTACACAGAAAGAGTAGTACTGCGCTGCCCAGGATCTCACAGAAAGTCAGAGGAGAAAAAGGGATCCAAAGGGAAAGCCTGTACAAGTGAACAAGTGAACAAGATGGCTAAGACTCAAAGGATGGGCACTCAAGAGGCAATTTAGCAGATATATATATTCACTGAAAAAAACATAGGTTTCAGACATGTTATAGTTAGGAATTAGCATTTAAAAAGCCTTAGAAATTCACTGTAAAAACCATAGGTTTCAGGGCTATTATAGTTAGCTGGACAGATCACTCGTACAAAACCATTGAAATTCCTCCATTATAGTTAGTTCTGCTAACTATAACTCGTGCGCCCGCAATCCACTGCTGATGATGTCACATATTACATCATTCATGACATGGTCAGTGACATCACTGATGACATCACTGATGACATAATCCAGTGAATGTGGTTTGGTTCGTTATTTAAATATGTATATATAGCAATCTGCATTGAAGAATGAGTGGATATATAAATATCTGGATGGAGGATTTAGTAGCAGTGTGATTGACTGTTTACTTGACTAATTTATAGTGTCTCACTAAATATATTGGATAGTAACTAAACTGTGTGAATATCTGTATCACTTTGTCAGTTGTTGTGTAAACTGCTGCATCAGTTGGTTACTAGCTACGTAAAAGTCTATATTAGTTATTGATTAGTTAACTGAGTATTTGTATGGGAGAGTGAATGTATGTGTGGTTCGGTGGGGGGTGTGTGGCTGCCCAAAGATGTGTGAATAGTTGATCCAGTAGGTATAGGAGGTTAAGACTACATGTTATAACAGTTGTTTGGGTGAGTGAATATCTTTATGGGTGTGGTGATGAGCAAATATATCTCTCAATGGTACATGTCCAACAAAGTAGAAAAACTAAAAGGCAGTGTATGCGACAGCTGTTGTATAAAAATAAGTATACATAAGACTCAGTGATTGTATGAATGACTGTATGGATAACTGTATACTTGTAATAGTGATTTTAGAAGGGAGCCGCTGCGCCTTCGGCTTTTGCCTGTGAGGGGAAGACAGGACTTCATTGCCCAGGAGGCTGTGTGCTGCTCAACCTCCCTCACCTGTGCAGCTCGTCTGGGGCTACAAAACATCCTGCCGCTCCCGCTTCGAGGGACGCGCGCGTGCCGGGCGAAGCCCGGGTCAAGGGCGGGCCCGTTTGAGCCCGTTCAAGTCTGGAGTAGGCTGTCCTTGGCCCACTCTCTTTCGTGTGCTCCAGCATATGTTCCCTGGACCTGCTGCGGTAAGATCTACCACTTTTATTTTGAATCAGGTAGCTGCACTTGTTTGACTGTGTAATGCCTCCAGCGGGCAGCAAGGATAAAAAATGGACTAAAGGTGGAAGCGTAATGGGAACTCTAGACCAATTTATCACGCGAGCCTCCAGTGTTCTAGCGCGTGAAATAGCGGATACAGAACAACGGCTGTCTACTGAGCCAATATTTACAAAACGTTCCTCCTTGGGTCCCATTATGAACGCACGTACGCCAATTCCTTGTTTTGACGATGAAAGGACCGCTTGTACATCTGATGCGGATCCCTGTGTGGTAGTATCACTAACCGCCACAACTTTGGGGGACGGTCCAAATAGCCATGCCCAAGATGAATGTGGGCTGGATGGGATAACTCAAGAAAAAGCGATGAACACCGCAACTAGGTCGAAGTCGTTTCCGATACCTACCACCTCCACGAGAAGTAACAAAGTATCAAAAAAAGTGGTTGATGCCAAGATGAAAAGCTGTAAAGGTGGCCAGCTTAAGAAAAACAACTTTAAAAACTCTAAAACACCAAGGTGTGATGGGGGAGGAATGACATCTCGGGAATTGACTATGGAGACCGCAGGGTTTGTGGAGAGTGTGGGGACCCAGACTGAGCCTACTGCAGTATGTCCGATGAATCTCATGGAGTCAGAGGTTTCAGTTCCAACATTTAATGATGTACTTTTGGAAAAATTAGGGGGCTTAATTACTGGCTGCTTGTCACCACTTACTAAGAGATTGGCAAATATTGAAGAACAATTGGAAATTATTGCTAACACTGCTGCTCAAAACTGTGGGGGTGTGGGAAGGAAGAGTCATTCCAATGTTGAATCAACGCCCCAAATACCATCTCCTCTAACTGTTGATTGTCCTTCTACTTCAAATGATGCAATCAATCCGGAGAGATTGCGGCCATCGGCTATGATCCAAATTAATTATCCAGCCTGGGGGGTACCATCAAAGAATGCAGGCTCAGCTACGATAAACTCTAGCAGTGGCCAGCACTGCCAACTTCCATCTCGCCCTGAAACTACCCGTCACCTTGCTGTATCATCCCGCAGCAATAATAAAATACCGCTTCCAAGAGTGGATTTACCACCTGAATCTAGTCCGTATGTAGTTGTTTTGACTGGTGTACCACATTTGGGGAATGATACTGAGCAGTCATACCCATCACTCAAGAACAAGGTTACGTTCTGTCTCAATAAGTATAGACCATTGCCATCACACGTAACCAGTGAAGTATTGTTTGTCAGGAGGGTAGCATGGGTGGGTCACAAGATAAAGGACACCAGGGGGGATTGTATTTTGATTAATTTTAGGAATACTTGGCCGGTGAACTATGTTTGTGGTTGGGGCCAGTCTAGGTCTGTGGAAGGTATTGAGTCCCACCCATTGTCCTATTTCTATCCCACCATTCAATTGCAACCTAATCCGGGCTCTGATCGGGCTATTGATGCTGCAGGGACAGTGACAGGTGGTATATACAGCAGAGGGAGACACCGCAACCCACCCCCTAATACAGCTTTTAGTCAGAACAATAGATACAGTCCTCTGGATTTGGTCGACTGACTGTAATTTGAGAGCTCGCAACTTCCAATTGCAGCTGAAAATATAGTCGGTATGAAAAGAAGGGTGGCTCAGGGAGTATTGGTATTTGCAACCAGAATATTGTAGGGAGTGGTAGAATTACCACTAGGGGTAGCCTGGCCAGTGGGACTTTGACTACTACTACTAGTGGCCGACCTCTGATTGTCAAATCGAGAAAAGGGGCAACTGATGTAACTCTGGCACCGCTTTTTCCGGTGCCACAAACAAATAGCGAGCCCAAAAGTGGGGATATAGCCGGTGGGGCAACTATGAGTCCATACCACGCGTGTAGTAATAGTCAGGAACCAGGCATCAGGGCCTCAGATCACAGTGAAGGGACAAGAAACGTTGCGTAGTGTTTTGAACGCGTCCACCCAGAGGTTCTTAGTGTTCTATCCACCAGCCCTAATAACAACAGTAATACCCACACTACCATCCATGTCGCAGATACTAGCTTCCATACCAATGAGTCGGTAACATCCTGCCCATTGGATGGGGCACATAGTAAACCGCACTGCAGTAGGCTCGCCTCAGCGCAGGTGTTGCGAAGGAGTGTGGGTGGAAACGTGGAAAAACTTAGAATTCTCTCATGGAATGTTGCGGGTTTAACCAGTAAGATGATGAGTGTTGAATGGGGTTCCTTTGTGGATGACTGATGTTTGTCTGTTCCAAGAGACCTGGGCCCGCACGGAGCAGCATCGGGTGGGTTTCGCTTCATTTTCTGTTCCAGCAGTGTGGGGAGGGCGAGGTCGCCCCTCGGGGGGTTTAACTATCTGGATTGGTTCCCACTTGGGATGAACGTGCAAAATATTAAATCCAGGCTCTGTGGATATCCAGTGTGTTGTTCTGGTCTTCCCAGATGATTACAGGATAGCACTAATTAATGTATACTCTCGTCCTGTTGGTGTAGCTAAAGAGTCCAAAGTTATAGAGGACCTGACTACTTTTATCTCAACTGTACCAAGTAACATCCATGTATTGCTGGGAGGTGACCTGAAATGCCAATATGAGCCCTTGGTAGGCTTTAATGATACTGACCATATGGAAGAAGACCTTTATGGGGTCATACCTATGGCGCAGGCAAACCCGGTGAAAGTCTGGACACCTTTAGCAATACAGATAATGGCGTTGACTTTAACCCATTCTCTACTATTGTGCAATGGTCGCTTTTCTTCTGATATCCCTGCAAAATTGACGTACAATAAATTTGGGCAAATGTCTCTCCTCGACTATATCATGGTAGAAGTTAGGTCATGGTCGAGAATTCTTGATTTTGCGGTTGTTTCTAGGATTTTTTTTTTTTTTTTTTTTTTTTTTTTTTGAAAAACCTTTATTGATGTTTCAATCATTTACATGTATGGGCCTACAACCCCCCGGGGCCGGCCGCTAAATAATCAGGATAATAAAAAGCGAATGTCAACACAGGCGGCACCTCGGAGAGCGAAGTCTTAAGTTCAGTATAGTCCGGCCAATAAGCCGCGCAGGTAGGGCACCAGGAAAGAGAAGGTTTTTCATTTTATGATGAAACAAAAGAATAGGATCAGGTGCCAGACAATTTACCAACAGTGAGAAGGGCCAGGATGAGAGACAAACAATTAGCAGCAATACAGTTAGGCGATGGTGCAGGCGCGAGAAAGTACGGATAGGGAAAGACATCAAAGAGAGTTGCGCCTATTGGTCCCCGTACCTAAAGCCCAGCGAACCCCCCAGAAACTGTGGCACACATGAAGAGCAAACGATTCACAAGCAGGGTGGTGTATCGCACTGATCCCAGAAAAGAGGGCAAAAAGAGACAGTGGAGAAAAAGGAGGCCATGGAAAAGAAGATAAAGACGAAAGAGTCCCCTCCCCCATCCCCCCACCCTGCACCTCTGCAAATGAGTATGGCCCCACCCCCCAGCAGTGTGCCTGTCGCCCTGGAACTAGACCCGAAATATAGAAGAGACAGGGAAAAAGAGAGTGAGAAAGGGCCCACCCAGACGGGTGGGCGGAGAGAACATAATAAGTTGGAGGAGGGCCATCAAAACATATCCCCGGCTTCTCCCTCCCGCACGGTGAGGTCTCCCCCGGACAAACAAGCAGCGGCACCAAGCCGATTATATCAACAAAAATAGGGGAGGGGGGGGGGATGGGAGGCATTACACACCAACTGTTCGAATGACCCCGGGAGCGCACAACCATGAGTCCGCCTATCTATGAAGTGATCCCCCTCGAAGGATCAGCCTCAGCCTTGACCACTTTTTGCGATTCTGCCCATACCTGCCCCTTGACCCAGCACCATGTCCAATGTCCCAAGGTATAGAAGTGACCAAAAACAGTTGGGAAACGCCGCACACAGGTGGGGTGGAAGTCTCTTGGCATCCGAACAGACCGCTTCATGGAGGGGCATCTTTTCCAGTGTTGCCCGAGGCTCTGCACTGCCCACAAGGACCTGAGAGGCCGGAGCAGCCAAATGAGATACACGGTGCTGAAAGTGTCCCTGGGCCGCCAGAGACCGCGCACGGGACAAGGCCACCATCTTCCGCGTAGGTCCAATACCTCCGGAGCAGATCAAGTTCACCGTTGGCCGATCACACGGTAGCATATGGTCCGAAGTGTCCGGCTGTACACTAAGCGCGGGGGGGGCCACAACATCTTTCTCTTGTGGGCAGTGTGGAAAGCCACTGCGTATCCGTGGACCAGCATGCCGCCACTGTCCCAACGCTGTTACCACACCATCTAGCTTCCCCCCCAGGACCCCGGCGCCATGAGCGAAGGAGTAATGAAGGGCACCCAGGGCCTCCAGGAGGTCGCCATATCCCAGAGCGGCTCCCTCCGATCGCTCCGCCACACTCCCGAAAGTCACACACCCCCAGTCCCGCTGCGTCCCAGCGGACAGGATGGCCGGCTGCATAATGACAAGATGGCCGCTGGGAAGGCCCGACTCATATAGGGGCCAGGACCAAGGGAACAACGCCTCGAGGGCCACGTCGCTGGAGACAGAGATCCCGGGACAGGCACAGATCCAGCCGTTGCGCAGTCACAGGCAACTGTCGCCTCCGCCACGGACCATCTCCCGCAAAAAGCCGGGAGCAGTCCGCAAGGATCAAGGCGGGCCAGGGACGGCGCCCAGGCAGCTCACCAACAAAGGCAGGGGCAAACGCCACAGAGTCCAGGAATCGTACACCCGGGCATGTCCTCAGTCCGCAGCGCTCAGTAGAGGGGAGCGGCCACGGCAAAATGCAGGCCGATGGGGGCTCCACTCCGGTGGACCGGCTCCACCCAGGCACCACAGGCCGCTGTTGTTCAACTGCCACCCGGCCAAGGTGCCCACTCGAGGTCCCGGCTTCGGGACCGCACGGGCCGCAAAGTTCGATCGCTGATTTCTCCGGGTGTGTGGCAGTCAGAGACCTCGGAGTCACGCGGTCGGTTGCCACGTTCACTTACGGACGCATTCTCGTGGTGCAGAAGAAGGATCTCTTGCAGGATATCCGTGCGGGGTGCGGAGGCTCACGGAGCCGGGAATCTACGCTGCCGTCTCGGTCGCCATCTTGGCTCCTCCCCTCGGTTGTTTCTAGGATTGATAGTGACCACAATGCCCTGATTCTGGACATGGCATTACCTAATGTCAGCAAGATTGGTGTATTGCCTTCTGAATATAATTCAGGCGATTTAACTCTAACAAATGATAGGCGCAGAGTTAAATGGCAGCTATTGCTGGAAAACCGTGGTAAAATTGAAAAACTCTACAGCTTGGCTATTCCAATTTTAGAAGACATTGCAGCTCTTGTTGATTCATCTCTGCCTGCAGATTTTTATGGTCAGCTGGAGGTTTTCCACAAGCGATTAGTTACCAATATGGCTGACATTGTCTATCCCTTGGTTCCCAAGAAGGGGAAGAGGGCCCTTCCTAGTTTGTGGTATAACACTGCATGTAGGAAGGCTAAAAAGGAACTACTGTCGGCTGTAAAAGCAAGCAACCGGGATGAAATTAAAGTTAGAAGGACAGACTATAAAGTATTAACCAAGGCTGCGAGGGAAGAATGGGAGGACGAAAAGTGGTCTTCGTTAACAGTGGCGCTTGACACTAAAGACTTTAGCAAATTTTGGTCCATAATTAACACCGGCAGTAGTGAACCAAACCCGGCCAATGACCCTAACTTAGCGGCAGATGTCTGGGAAAATCACTTCCAGGCCCTGTATTCTCCTGAGGTTTTGCCAGGTCACCCGGAATTATCTACGATTCCATCTAATGCAAATACGCAGTGTGAGGTGACCGAGTTTACGGTTGAGGAGGTTTGCAATGTTATTGCTAAACTCCCCTCGGGAAAGGCTCCTGGTCTCGATAAATTACCGGGCGATCTTTTTAAGCATAAACCGAAAGTCTGGGGTCCTTACCTTCAGATTTTGTTTAACGCGGTCCTAGGTGGTATGCCGGTACAATACACATGGATGGGTGCAGAGATAGTGCCTATATATAAAAAGGGTTCTCCTCTCCTACCCTCTAATTATAGACCTATGTCTAATTGATGTCTCCCAGAAATTATTTGCAAGACTCATCTTGGATCGTCTTCAGTTGTGGATGGAGGAGTTTGCAATTTTAAGTCCTTACCAGGCCGGGTTTCGGGCGAACACCTCCACCGTGGACCAGATTTTCCGATTACTACTATTATATTGGAAAACTGTGAAAATAGAGGGTGGCAGCCTCTATATGGTGTTCGTGGATCTCCGAGCAGCCTTTGATCTTGTGCCACGGGGTAAGCTCTGGTCTGTACTCCTCGAGATGGGCATCCCCATTGACTTAGAGGTCCTGATGAGATTACATGAGGCAAATTATGCCCAGGTTAGATGCGGGAAGAATGGTTCTTTGTCGTCACGGTTCCCAGTTGGCAGGGGGGTAAGACAGGGATGTGTGCTTGCACCGACCCTGTTCTGCCTCTTTGTCAACGGGGTTATTGCACATCTTAATGCAGTGCAGGACAAGGACGCTCCCAAGTTGGCTGGCAATAGAGTGCCTGCTATCATGTTCGCTGATGATACCCTTTTACTATCTAAGACACCCATGGGTATCCAGCGAACACTTGATAGCTTTGAAGAATTCTGCACTCTTCGGGGTCTTGAGATAAATATTCTCAAGACTAAATATATGATTTTTAATCCGCCCCGTTCTACACGCCCGAACCCTAAACTGGGGGACACAAGACTTGAAAGGGTAGCTGTATTTGATTATCTGGGAGTCACTGTTAATGAAAATTTGACATGGAGACACCAGATAACTAAGACACAACTTAAACTGGCTCAACTTCCTGGGGAATCATCAAATTGTTAAGCAAGTCTTCTAGTAAACTAATTGGTCCGCCGTTGGAAGTCTACAAGGCACAAGCCAGGGGGTCTTGTATGTATGGGGCTGAGCTTTGGGGACATTCTAATAGGCTTGCTATTACAAAGGTTGAGAATACATTTCTGCGGCAGCTGCTCGGACTTCCATCGAGCACCCCGCTTTTACCGTTGAGGCTTGACCTAGGGATTAGGTCAATCGTCGACGAGCTTGCATTAAAACCCCTTAGGTTTTGGCGCAGGCTCTGGGTGACCCGAGAGTTGACCAGCTACAGACAGGAACTAAAAGAAATATTGTCCTTCTCTGGAGCTCAAAAAATCCCTTGGCTCATCTACATTAAGTATGAACTGACGAGAATTGGTGTTCCTGCCTTGTGGGCTGATCCAGAAAGTCAATGTAAATTAATTTCACGCCAAATGCTAGTAGCTATTTTTCGCTCTAAAAAAAAAAAAATGGCCGCTCAATCCCTCCTCTGGTTCGGCCATGTGTTCTTTTTTATCTGTGAAGGATTGTTATCTTTTTGAGCCTTTTCTGGACGTTATATACCCCATCCTAGCCAGAAAATTGTATGTTCAGTATAGGCATGGTGTTCTCCCTCTCCGGGCCTCTACTTGTAAGTGGGCACTTATAGCACCAATGAATTGCCCAGCCTGTGAGTATGAGAAAGAAACGGAGACTCACGTCTTTTTTTTCTGTCCGGCTTATGTTAAATCCAGGAGATATTGGCTGCTGCCCCTTTGTAAAAATATGGGGTTTCGTTATTGTATGCAAGCGCTAAGAATACTGAAGTCTGACACATCCGAATGTATTGTATTTGCTGTCTCCCAATTTTTAACAGCTATGTGGCACAAGCGTAGAAATTTTGTTTAATTAACTATATTGCCGGTTCTTAATATCGATTGGACTATTACTGTGTATTAATAGTGGTGGTAACTCAATGCTAGTTTTTAATCTTTTTTACTTACCGTTTTAACTTTTCTTGATTTTATGAACTATTTTTAATGTTCTGTCTCCCTGTGCTATCTAGGTATTTTACGTATGAATTCCAGAATGCACTGATTGAATTAATTACGTTGATTGTGATTCTTCACATGTGTTCTTTATGCTATGTGCACACTTTTTATGGTCATTGTGTACCGAAATAAAAGTTTTTGATGATGATTTTATAACACACTAAGTAGGAGTTACTATCTATATGAATAAATGAAGTGGTGTTTGTATAAGTGTGTAGCTGAGTAAATGTAAGCATGATCCATTGTTTGCATAAGTGAGTAGGATGACTGCATAAGTGAATAGGATGTGTGCTGGTGTGTAATGTCGATAAAGGTGTATAAGTATATTTGATAGTGTTCTATTGACAGCATGTATGAGTGAATCTATAGGTAAGTGATTAGATGTGTGTGTAGATCCAGGAATCACTGAGTGGGTTTTTAGAAATTTGTATTGGTGTGTCAATGGATTCAAATATGGTACTCTGTATTTTACAGTGAGTGATGAAAGGTTATACTACTGTATGATGAGGTGTATCTGATGGTCACATGGATGATGTCATCGGTGATGTCATCAGTGATATCATTTGAGATGTCATCAGTGATGTCACTGACCATGTCATGAATGATGTAATATGTGACATCATCAGCAGTGGATTGCGGGCGTGCGAGTTATAATTAGCAGAACTGTTTATTTTTACATATTTTATTTTTTAAATTACATTATATATTTTTAATATAAATGGAAATAAAAAAATTAATTTAAATATTGAAACTGAAATATTGTTTTTTTGTTGTTGAATGTATAAGTGTAGAACTAAAAGTGTGTTGGCTAGTTAGGGGACTGCATGCATAGTGGATAGGGGTTTGAAGCAGTCCATGTCCTAAGGCCTGGCTCACTGCATGAATACTTGGGTACTGACTGAATGATTAGAGTACTGCAAGGAGAGTGCCAGGGTGAATCTATAAGTGTTTGGGTTTTGGTGCAGTGAATGGATTAGTACATGATGCTGAATGGGTCACTAGAGGAGTGCAAGGGGAGTGACGGGGTGTTTGCTGGAAGTGAATGAATACTGACTGGGGAATTGAAGGTGTGAAAGACAAGTGTGTAGGTGGTTAGAGGACTGCATGCATAGTGGATAGGTGTTTGAGGCAGTCCATGTATTAAGGCCGGGCTCACTGCATGAATACTTACACAGTGGTGAAGGGAGGAGATGGGGCCTGAGGTGATGTGTAGAAACACGACCTGTGGCGCGTTTTAAGTTGGGGAAGTAGTTCCCCTTCAATCCGGAGAGCCCCAGGGGGCCAACCAGCCCACCAGGTGCTTCCAGTAAGCGCCACTGTGCTGTGTTTCAGAGAGGTGGCGCGCCACTGCGCTGTGTTTCAGAGAGGTGGCCCAGGCCGTGCACCTTTTTACACCTCTCTGCAACGCAGCTCTGGGGCGCTTACTAGAAGTACCTAGTGGGCTAGTTTGCTAGTTGGACCCAAGGGACACTCAGGATTCAAGGGGACTTAATCTCCCAAATTAAAACGGCCACAGGGCGCGTTTACACATTGGTAAAGGGAGGGGATGGGGCCCGAGATGGCGTGTGAAAACACGTCCTGTGGCACGTTTTAAGTTGGGGAAATAATTCCCCTTCCATCCTGAGGGCCCGTGGGGGCCAACAAGCCCACCAGGTGCTTCCAGTAAGCGCCACTGCGCTGTGTTTCAGACAGGTGGCCCAGGCCGTGCCCCTTTTTACACCTCTCTGCCAAGCAGCTTTGTGGCACTTACTGGAGGTACCTAGTGGGCTACTTGGACCCTAGGGACACTCAGGATTCAAGGGGACTTAATCTCCCGAATTAAAACAGACACAGGGCGCGTTTACACAGTGGTAAAGGGAGGGGGATGGTGTAGGAAAGTGGCTCTATATATACAGGACCAAAGAAAAATCAGCCGAACTACGGATTCCGATTTACTCACCTGTTATCAGGAGAGACCTCAGTGCTGCATCTTTGAGCCCAGTACTGATCCCCTCCCCACAATTTAGAAAGCCCCGGGGGGTGGTGGTCCCCGGGGCTGGGGGGTCCGTCACTGACCCCCCAATTTGAATATTTAGTGCCCTGGGGAGGTGGCGGTCCCCAGGGCGTGTGGTTTTCTATTATTTTTATTTTTTTTAAAGCCCCGGGGGGTGGCGGTCCCAGGGGCAGCGGGGGGGCCTTTGTGCCCATCACCCATGTTTTTAAAAGCCACGGGGGTGGCAGTTCCGCGGGGCTGGGGGGGCCTTTGAGCCCATCACCCATGTTTTTAAAAGCCCGAGGGGGTGGCAGTCCCCGGGGCTGGGGGGGCCCCCCCGAGAGCCCCCCCACATAATTTTATAAAGTCCCTGGGGGTGGCGGTCCCCGGGGCTCTTGGTTCCCCCCGGGGGATAATTAACAACAAAGCGGGGTGCCCGCACTTCGGTTTTTTTTAAATTGCGGCCGAAAGTAGCGCTGGGTGCGCGAATCTCAATGATTTCTTTTTTTTTTTTTTAAATGCTTTTTTGGGCCCTGGGGGTCCTTGTGGGACCCCCTGAGCAGGCCTGGGTGGCTCAGGGTGTTTCTACCCTGCCCCCTTGCGCGTTTGTTTTAATGTTTTTTTGTGCCTTGGTTCTACCGAGGCACAAGATCGCTGCCAACACTTCCTGGTTTGGAGTGTTGACAGCCAATTAACATACAGCTCGTGCTCGGCAGGGTGCGCGGATCCACCGCGGCGATAGACATATATGTGATTTTGATTTTCTCAGCAATTAACCAAAAGTCACGACTCTGAACCAAGGTCTACCTTTCTGCCAAATTTGGTGTAATTCTGTTCAGCAGTTCGGGCTGTAGCTGCGATTAAAGGTTCCTATGGAAAATTGCATGGGGAAAACATGTTTTGGGACCCCCCTTTTTTCTCGGCCCTCGCTTGACGAATCACCCTGAGACTTTCAGGAGAGGAGTAAACCGGAGCGCCCCACCAGTTTTGAAGATTTCGTGAAGATTCGTCAACCAGCGCCAAAGTTATTCCAAATAGAATGTTGCAGATTTCCTATGGATAATAAGTCCTAACTATAACTACCTACTGGTGACTGCCAGTAGGTAATTATATATATATATATATATATATATATATATACACACACATACACACACACACACACACACACACACACACACACATATATATATATATATATATATATATATATATATATATAACACATTCAATAACATTAACAATAAAGGGAATGTGGGGTAAAGCACTCGGGAGCTCCGCACGGTAAGACCGAAGCTCAGTAGGTTCCTCACCCACAATTGCAGTTACAGATGCTGACTGCAAATACCCATATATAGTATATGCACACAAGGGCAGGCTCTGTGGAGCTGATACCTAGGGTGATGTTATAAATGTAACTCAAAGACAATACTCACAGTGAACAAGAAAAACCACCTAGGTTGTCAGCTGTGCCCACGGATCCCGGCGATCAAACAGGAACACAATAGGCAGTAACAGTAAGGGGGTAGAACTAAATACAAGCACAATAGACAAGGACTAGCAAGGAGGAGTGCTTAACAGGAAAGGAAGAAAATCACAGGGCACACTTGACAGAAAGCAAGAAACAAACATACAAGGTACTAGAAGCAAGACAGCAGAAATAGAAAGACAGTAAACTAGGAACTGCAACCAAGGAAATGGGAAGAAAAGCAGGGCCTGGAAAAGGATATACAGAAGGTGAAGCTACATGGGTATACTTGAATAGTATTGAACCAGGAGCCAAGAAAACAAAATAGCACTGAAGGCTGTGCTGGAGCAAGAACAAGAATTTAGCAAAAGCTCAAAAGCCAAGGCAGCACTGCAGGCAGTGCTAGTTCAGGAACAAGGGAAACTGCTGCAGCTCAAGAACAAGGAATGCTGAGGCTCAGGAGTCAAGATAGCACTGCAGGCAGTGTTAGTTCAGGAACAAGGGAAATTGCTGCAGCTCAAGAACAAGGAATGCTGAGGCTCAGGAGTCAAGATAGCACTGCAGGCAGTGTTAGTTCAGGAACAAGGGAAACTGCTGCAGCTCAAGAACAAGGAATGCTGAGGCTCAGGAGTCAAGATAGCACTGCAGGCAGTGTTAGTTCAGGAACAAGGGAAACAGCAGCAGCTCAGGAACAAGGAATAACTAATGCTCCAGAAACACTGGAAACAAAGATATCAAAAGCTCAGGAAACACTGGAAACAAGGAGCGGTCTCACCGGAACACAGCTACAATGACCAGCCATGGCCTGAAGGGAGATGGGGCTTAAAAGAGCTCACAGTAATCATATGCATCAGGTGTGAGCGGGCCAGCAGCAGCCAGCCACAGGTGAGCTGAATTCCTCCACCCATCCTTGGCCTGCAGGGGTGGAGACGAAGCAGTGAGCAGGGAATTCTAGGTAATGGAGTTTCCGGCATTAGCACGCTGGCTTCCACACAACCCGGCATGGACTGGGGATGGATGGCCATTTCCAAGTAGAGTCCAAATGGCTGGAAGTCAGTATGTACATGAAGGGTAGGGTCTGGAAGCTTATTAGAACACTGGAGAGTTCCACAGTTCAGCCCCCTTGTGGTGGACACAAGAACACAGGGAGCAAGTGGTGACATAATGCACTGCTTTGTAACATCCCTGACTGTCCACTGGACCCCTGTAAAAGCATCCAACATGCTGCAATAGTAATCATCATGGGCTTTACCAAAAATGGCCACATCAACCCCACCCTAATGGAACTCCAGTATGACATGAGCAAATACATTGTATTGTAATTGCATTTATTCATACCCTATTGTGGCAAAACTCATTATTAAATGGTAACATGCTGCATTGTGGGCAATCTTCGGTTGGGGGTGAATTTCAACTGCGTGGGCTTATGTTTTTGTGTTGTGGAGGGTGATCAGAGTAGTGCTCTTATTGTGTCTTGGATCAGAGCGCGTAGATGTGTGATGAGGGATGGAAGGAGACCGTCCTCAGGTTATGTTAGCTAACTGCTTTGAATTAGTGGGTAGGTCCCCTAACAGTTTTGCAGTGATTACAAAAATACTCTTAATTTAAATATATTACATACCTTTACTTATTCCAAGATTCTTCAAAACAGTGTTGTCTTGGCGGACATCCGATACAACCACATTCCCATTTTCATTTTCCAGTGTGATGCCACTTGAGATGCTCCCTCGAAGACCAGGAAGAAGAACTTTGCCACCATCTTGCAGGATACCCTACAGAAATAATAGCATACATAGCATGTTAGGGTTTCTCTGCTGGTGGATTTGGTAAGTTTAGTTAACAAGTTTTATTTAATTTTGTCAAGTTTCCTCAAATATGGCTGCGGAATGCTTTGGTATGAAAAGGCGTTAGCTGAAAACCATTTAATCAAATACGATTGTCTATGCACTAAATGAGTAATGGGCTGTGAGTTACCACAATTGCATGTATTCTTCTTTGTGTGTCCTTGTTGTAGAGCCAACAAAGTAGAGTGAAGCAATTCATCAAAAAACAGAAAAGGACATATTCAAGTGGTGGATTACATTAAAGGAATGGGGAGAGGAGGGGCCAAGTAGAGAACGCCCTTCCTATTTGGACACAATGGTTCACCACATAACGCTTAACACAAGCACTGGCAAAGCCAATATGCCTGGTGTTTGCCTCGATCCTTCTAGCAATTCTTGTTTTCTCATGGTTTTATGCAAAACTTTATTGTTTGGGAATTTGCCAGGCCCTCCCCAATCTGAAAAAAACCATTTGCTATAGGCAAAAAAGGGTTTTGGTCATTTTATAACCACATTACTCCCTGCAACTGAAGCTAACTACTTAAAAAGTCAGCCTGACTGCAAGCCTCTTGCCTTTGAGAGATGAAGAATGAAAGAAAGAAAAAAGCAAAGAAAGAGAGAAACAAAGAAAAAGCAAAGAAAGGAAGAATAAAAGAGAAAGAGAGAAAGAAATGGGGAGAAAGACAGCAGGAAAGAGAATAAAAGAGAAGAAAGAGTGAAAAAGAAAGAAAGAGGTAAAGCAAAGAAAATAAAGAGAAGGAATGAGAAGAAAAGGGAGAAGGAAGAGATACGGAAAGAAAGAAGAAAAGAAAGAAGGAAAGAAAAAAGGAATGAAAGAAGTCTAGAGAAAGAAAGAAGGAAAGAAGACAAGAAAGAAAGAGAAAAAGAGAGGGAAAGAAAGTGAGAAAGACAGAAAGAAAAAGAAGGAAAGAAAAGAAAAAAGAAAGAAGGGAAAAAGAAAGAAGGGAAAAAGAGGATACCTTAAAACAGAACAGTTTAAAATAGACACAATCTGGTATGCTGTGAAATATTAGTAGTCAGAAAAGCAAGACCCTCCAAGAGTAATTTTCAATAGTATTGTCAGGAGATAGTATCTGATAAAGATGGAACGTACATCAGAAGCATTCTGCCATCACATCTGGCTTTAAACATAAAGGCAGCACTAAAGTTATTATAAAATAAAAACAAAAACACTGGCTCTGCAGGGAACTAGTTCCATGCGTGGGGTGCCTTCCACGTACCACAGGGATAGGTTTACTTCCTTTCCCAGAGAAGAATACCGTCCGTCTGTTCACGTTTTAAGATTCTGCAAAGGCCTGGACATGATTCTTCAGTAGAAGTTTAAATAAAATCGTTTGTATTCATTAGGTCTCGCGAGCCAAAGGCTCGAAAGAGACATTTTATAACTGGGTTTTTCCAAGTGCTGCCGTGGCCTAAAGCTACAGTGCACGTGAACGTGCACGCGCGCAGCCGCCAATCACTGCTGCGCGCGCACCACTCGCGTGCTTGCCACACAGCGCTCCCGTCCAAGCGATCGCGATCACTTTCGCTTTGATCGCGATCGCTATTACTTTCGTTTTCGGCCGCGCGGCCGAATGCTTGTATTTGCTGATCCGGGGAACGCCCTTTAACATCTGCCGAGATAAACACAGCTCTCATCGGCCCTAGAATCGTGCACGGTTAAAATGCTGTACAAAGACTGCGTGAAAACTGTAAAGCAGTTGAACTATTGGAAAGTAGGTTTCTTTTCCGCTGGGAAGATGACTCGCCAGCATTTCTGACGACGCTGCACTTTTAAACTTTCGTTTCCGATTGAATCACGAGTCTGACTCTGAACGTATTGCTTCCTGTTGGAGTCGGACTAACAAAAGCATCGGATCCTCGGCAACGGAGGCCTGTCGGAGACATGGAAATGGGGGAACCCTTAGACTTCACTTAGGTTAAACTGTAAGAGGCACCAAAAGACAGAGTAGGTTACCTAAATTTACAAGTGATGGGACACTCAGAGATTGACATCGTGGTACAAGTGCCCCGCAGTGTGTGTATGTAACACCCCATTATAGGCGACTAGAGTTCTGTGCGTCAAAGATGCAGAAAAGAACTGCACGAATTTATATCACAACATACATTGTAATGACTACAACATGACTGATTCAGGAGACGCCCAAAATTATACATATAGGCAGCGCGATGCATATTAGTTATTTCAATAAATAACTTTTTGCAAGCAAAACGTTAGTATCAAACAGTGGCAACAAAAAGGTCTCCTCGGTTACAACGTCCTTGGTAACAGCACAATGTTGACATGAAAAGCATTCCATATTACATATTGAGGCAACGGATAACAGCTTTGCAAGGGAAGACCAACCATCGAACTCCATTAAAGAAAGGGGAAAGCCTGCAAATACAAGAGAATCTCATGGCCTGCAAGTAGAAAATACACCAGCTATGCATCCAGGTTCTACAAGGGTCAGTGCATTTGGGCAATAATGCTAATCTGAAATGGGCATGTGTTTGAATGCATGTTCTATTATTACTTCAATGGAAACTGCTTGGCCGAACTGCATACAACATGAATTCCTAGGGGTAGAATCTGAAATTCTCATATAGCAGTTTGCATTCAGTGAGTGGCATTTTGCCCACAGCAGAGAGCTGCATAGTTCCACAGCCCCTCAGAAAGAATTTGGCAGAATGTCCTTACACATAAGGCAAGCCCATCTAAAAGGGCACTTACAAGGCACAGACTGTGTAGATTGTCCAATGGGTACACATCAGAGGCGCAACTAGAGCCAAATTTCTAGAGCAAAATTTTGTAGGGTTCGGGGTGGGTTAGAAAAAAAATTCAGTGGGCTAATTCTTCCAGCAACAGGCAGAGTGGAGATGCAGGGGTGAAAAACAACAACATTTCGTTAACAAGCAAATGGTCTTCTAAAGACCTGTGAAGTACTCAGGTGCACCTGTGGGGGTGCCGGGAAGCTGTCTCATCCCGGGCTGCCACACATGACGTGGGGGGCTGAAGCCATTTGAGCCCAACGGGCACTGCGCGCCTGGTACTAACTAGATGTTATCAATTATTACAAGAAAATATGCCATAAACCAACCATGAAATCGTCTCTCTGGCACCAAATAAACTATGGTGTGAAAGAAATGGGAAAACCTAGCTGCAGTGTGCAGTAAAAGCATTCAAAATCTAGATTAAGTAAACTGAGGGGCATATCATCAAGGCACCGCGATAAAATTATCGCCGCTTTAGCGTCCGTTTTCGGGCGAAAAGCGGCGATAATTTTATTGCATGATCAGCAAGGTCACGCTAACGCGTGAATCCATGCCTCAGCGCCTGTTTCCTTAATGCCCAGCATCTCACCGCTAATGAGATGCATAGTAGGCGTTCCACAGTAAAATAACCTAAGAAATGTCGCTAACACAAGCTACTCATATCAGCAAGCAGCAAGCAGGGAGCAAACCCGCGTAGTGCGGATAATAATCGCTAACCGCACTTATGGCAGCTTTGTTTACGCCTGCTTCCAAATTGACTTACCCATTACATCCAATGGGAGGTGGATTGTAGGGATGAATACGCACTGGCTTTTTGCTCTTTAGTTTCTTTTGTTTACCCATTGTTTGGGCCCTGTTTCTCTGCTCTGTGTTGTGTTTTCTGTGGTAAGTGGTTATGAGTAAAAGCGCCGGGACACTCTTTTAGAGTAGCTGAGCGCTATATAAAACAAACTTTAACATAACATAACATAACATAACTATCAACAAGGTTCTGATTATCGCCATCATATTATCGAAGGGTTTCCAGTGATAATAGCACACTTTCGCCGCTATCGCTGGATTTCCTATCGCATTGGAGTTAGGCGTTGCTGATAGCGCGCTATCTCTGCAATAGAATCCAGCGATAGCCGGCGTTAAGTTAAAACGCGCTTAGAGATGTTTATCGCTTCATGTTGCCGATATGCCCCAGAGTCCTGGTGCAGTCCTTAACTAACAGGTGCCCCCTTTCATCGCTGAATCGACACAATCCATTTGTTTTAGCTTCACCGATTTTAACCAAAAGTACTGAAACATTTAGTAGTTTAAACGAGTATCTTTCTTTGCTTCTTTCCGGAGGGTTGAAACACCCGGGAATGTCAATGTCGCCTTTCTGCAAAACTACAGGCTTTTTAGGTAAGCATACACCTTACTTAAACCGCATGTGCACAGTTCGACGTCCTTTGTTTCTTAAACAACTTACTACACACCCATAATTAAATACATGCCAACAACAAGCATTTGCAATGCAATAGGTCTCGCAATTACACAAGTTTAAGCTATTGGCATTGTAAATGACACCGCCTTTTATTTATGTTTTAAAAACAAAAATAAAAGGCATTGTTATTTGCAATGTTTATAGCTCAAACTCGCGTAAATGCGAGACCTATTGCATTGCAAATGCTTGTTTTTAACTTGGCATTTCGGACTTCGTTTACTTTCACTATCACTCAGAGGTCATTAGGGCAGCTGTAGAACACATTTTAAAGTGTTTTCTTCTTGCATTTACTGTTTAAAGTATGAACTTGTACGGAAACAAATATTGGCTTTAGGTGATTTTTCTAATGTTTGCACCAGCCTGGACATTAAGATACCCCTCATTTCAGTAAAAAGAAACAGCCCATTGGTGACCCTACTGCCATGTTTGTTCGATGGTGCTTTTTCTCCTGGTCAACATTAGAAACTGTGATCATGGCCCGGTATCTGGTGGTCTAGCTGTGGTGGGGAAGCAGCGCCCACTGTCATCTGTATGTCATCTTGGAAAGGAGTTACAGGAAGCAGGCCATGTTGGTGCAGACTCTCAGGATCAAATATGGTGCAGGATAGTTCCCTAGGAATTTCCTCATACATCCGGATGTGGTAGGTATCATGACACAAGTTGATTTTGAGAAGTGCATCATTTGACCAGCAAATTGCCTGTGTCTGGCTTTAGTCCATGGCCAAGTAGGTGTATTGAGGGTGCATAGGCATAGTGGGGCGTAATTGCAGGGCAGATGTTGTTTCTTTTGGTCGCTCAAGCTGAAAAGCTAAGTGATAAGTTGGCCTAATTGGTACTGTTTGTCCATCATCTTGGTTTCTCTTCTGCTAAAAGGCAGGTGGGATTTGCAACTCCCTGCTCCTTATCAGAGGCTCATGTTCTTATTTCCAGTGAGGCCCTCACACTGTACCTATTAGGAAAGGATAAATCAGGCATATAGGCGGTCATTTCTCACAGGGCTTGGTCCGTTCTGGACCTTTTGATGTGATGCCAAGTGTAGGAGTATCTGTTTATGCCAGTTGAGGCAGACTGAATTGGGGTATGAGCTATTTGTGGCTAGGTTGGCTCACCAGTTTATTCCTATCTCAAGTTTTGAGGTGGTATGAAAAGCGAGGGTCGAAAGCATTGCTCAGTGTGGATCCCGTAAGCGACTTGTGTGGCCTCACTTGATGACCATTCCACCGGTGGCATGTCCACAGCTTGTCCTTTAAGGATTTTGATAGAAGCAAAGGCCATGTCTGGGCACTGTTGATCCTGGTCCTGTAAGTTTGGGGTCGGGGGGTGTTGTGTTCATGTCAGGAAGCTGGGGGCGGGTGAGGTGGCAGTGGCCACTCCCCAGCTTGTTTTAGGATAACTTGTAAATTACTACAATTATCTTTATAGGCTTTCCTTTTGCTACAGTGTCCGGATGGAGATAGAGATGGAGGGCTGCCACTTGGCCCATGTGACAGGCATGACCAGTATTTTTGGTACAAAAATTTGGGAAAAATTGGCAATTGCTCCTAAACTAGGCCCAGGTACAACCCAGAAGAAAAGGAGAGCTAGGCTCATAAGAGAAGAGCTTGGCCCAAGCATAAGCTAGAAGAAAAGGAACACCAGCCTGCCGCTAACACGAGACAGCAAATACACTTTTAAAACAACTCTATGAAAAATTGCAGCTTTGGGAAAGGACCCCTGAGATGTAATATCAGAATATAATTGTCAGCATAGCATTTAAATTGAGTCCTCAATATTATTTTCATATAAAATTATAGTTGGGTATCTGTGAGTTACAGGGATGGTTTTCACCAAGGAGTTTAGAGTGGCATCAACTAAACAAAGAGTGAAGCTCAAGGTTCCTAGGAGGTCACAAATCTTCGGATTAGCACCGTTGTGACATCGCTGCAGCGAATAGCTGGATTTCGATCCAGTTGTTCACTATAAAGGCTGCCAATAGAAGAATTTACAACAAATAGAACTTTAGATGGGTAACAGAGTGATTTTCACCTCAGGATTTTGACTGACATGAAATAGACAACAAGAGCAAAGTTCGAGTTATCTATAATGTCACCCTGAGGCGAAAAACATCCCCTTAATTTGTTTTTTACCCATCTATAATTTTATGTTATGTATTCTACCCCCAAATCATCTACTCCTGCTGCCAACTGTATGCAGGGGCAGAGGAGGAATGGGGAGCCATACATAACATGGCCTCTCCTCCCTGTCCCAAATAAAAAGAGAAAGCACATACTGGCCTCCTGTCACTGACACCGACCACTCTCGGTGTCTTCGCCTCCCTCACCTTCAGAAGTTGTGCTCCCTGCATTCCAGTGCTGATCTGACAGGCTCTCACGGAGCTTAACCAGAGCATCCTGGATTTTTTTAATGACATAGCAACAGTGACGTATGAGATCTGTAACCCACATCACATTTACATCACAGCAGTGAATTATCACATTTAAAATGTGACATTCACACTAATGGCTCTCAGTGAGAGTCATACGCAACACAAATATTGCCTCATTCATGTTAATAATTGAAAATCCACACCAAAAGAGATGATATTTGTAAACAATATTTAAGATACAGTATTCTGTATACAATATTCTGACATACAACATCTATAGAGTACTTTCTAGAGACTACAGTGCCACCTGTCCTTTAGGAGAAAGGTTCACTGTATGCTCTTCTCCTCTTCCACTTCAATGCAATGTACTGGTTTTTTTTCTCAGTTTCAAGCCCAGAATGGTCACAGGTTCAAATCCTAGCAAGTTCACTCAGTTTTCCATTCTTTCCTGGTCAGTTAAGTGTGTCCCATTGTGCTTGGTATAAAATAAATGTGTCACCAATGAATCATGCCAAGGGTGAGCACTCACTTCACACATACACCTGTTATGTTATGTGCTCTCTGAAGACAGCTGTAGATCAGCACTCCAGTAGAAGCTTTCCAGTTAAGGCAAACTCTTGAATTGCAGTAGCAGGTAAGGAGTTGAGCAAGGCATAGATTTGGAAACCTATACAATGACAACTTGCAAGAAGCATAGACTTGAGGCCAGCTCACTAGGTCTAAAGGAAACAGATGCTGGTGGGATCTCCTGGTTCTACAATAAGGCAGTCTTTCAAGAAGGTGTAAACATACTTTTGAAATCTTTTTTATTAGCACTGCTTTCTTCTGACATTTTATTGGGTACATAGAATAAGGAATCTGGTGCCTACTACATGGTTACGTTGTACAAGTCTCAGTTTTTAACAATCCTGAATGGGTGTTTGTGGGTACGGAAACATCAACAATTTATAGCACTCAGGAACGTCCAGGGAGTCCAGTTACCAGCTATAAACTGTCTGCTGCTGCACAGCAAAGGCACCTCACACATGTATCCTGCTACCAGGGGGAGAGTACCTCCGAGAGAGTAAATAGTCTTTTTATATGAGATAAAGTTGCCTATGCCGTACATTATAAGGCTATTTCAAATCACAGAGGAGTTCCATTACCATATAGAGTAACCAGACTGGAAGCCAAATCCTTTATAAGGTAATGGAACTCTGAAGTGACTTGCAATATCCTTTTAATTAACGCAGAGGGTACTTTTTTCCTTATAATACATGGTGAAGTCATCACACTTCACACTTGCTGGTTAAATCCTTGGGTCCAAATTTATCAAGCAGTTGTGTCGCCCTTGCGCCACGTAACAGGGCGTAGAGTGACAACTCATAAGTTAGATTTATCAAGCCATGCAAGGCCATTTGATAGCGCAAATCACTGCATTGCGTTACTCTGCCACAGGGATGCATTCCATAGGTGGAGCATGGGTGTTCCCATGCATCTACCTATGGATTTTGGCACATTCCCACATTACCGTTACTGGTAGGCTTGGGAATGGGTCAAAATGCTACACATAAAAAAAAAAAAGAGGAAAATGCCTCAGGGGATTGTTTTTGTGCAGGAAGGTATCCCTTCCTGTACAAAAACAATCCTGCTTACAACGCAGGCACCATTGCACCGCCTGCATTGGCACTAGGCAGCACATTGTGCGCCAGCACAGGCAAAAGACAAGAATGTGCCGTATAATGTTGAATACAGCGCATTCCCTTTCCCTATTATGCAGCCCAGCAAAGTGGCTTGCTGCACAGCATGATTTTTTGAAAAATAAGTGTGCTTAATAAGTCTGCTTAATGCAGCACACTTAGAAGTCCCAAAATTTCATTTTTTTAAATGATTGTTTATGTGTAGTAAGGGAGACGTTCCTGCACATAAACAATCATTGGCACAAAGCAGCACACACAAACAACAAAAATAAGAAATGAAGCATTTCTCCTTGTTTCGCCTGTTTAAGACCAGGTTTTCCCTGGTCTCATTTCTGGCGCTGCCCCATATTTAGACCAGCCTTGTAAATAGGGTACAGCGTCAAAATCAATGGGGTTGCGGAGGAACGCCCACCGTAACACCCATTGCCATCCCCTTTCACACCAAGTACAGAGTGAAAGGGGGCCTTATTTACAAGGCAGCGTTAAGCCACATTAAGTGGCTTAACGCTGCCTTGAAAATAAGGTGAAGCCCCTATTTACCATCACAACGTCTTAAAAAGTGACGTTGTGGTGGCAATAGGGGCTTGTATATATGCCTCTTGTTATCTTGCTATTTTATGTTCAGTGCAGACACAAAGAATAGAACGTAATTTGTACTGGGAAATTAAAAACGCAGCCAAAAAGCATTAAGTAATATTTGCAAACAGATATTAAGTCACTTTAATGTAAATCACAAACAAAATGCTTTGGCTCAGATTGTGCTGAAACGTGTAGGGATTCTATTTTTCCAATAATGACCTATATTGTGGAAAAAACAAACATATTGCTGTAAATATCTCCTTTCTGCTTTTTGCTTTCATTTTAGAAAATATTTCAGAAGAAGGAAATAGTAGTTTCCTTGTTGCGTATTTAAACGGCAGCTGTAATTACGCTCCATGTCCTGCCTTTCACCCTGGCTGCAGGCGTTTGTGTAACCATCTTGTTTCTTTATTACAGGCGACTAGTTGGTCACAAGTTACCTCTAACAAGGAAATTAGAGACCGACTTTTATGCAGGTTTTGTTCCAGTTCTGTCGGATGTCACAGCAAAGGTCCTATACCCCGATAGTCCAAGGAGATTGTGCACTTCCATTTTGGGATGACAGAAGGTGCTCAAGTGTGAGGCTTTTATGCCTTAATCCTCGCCCTTCCTGTTGGTTTTTTTTTAATCAAGGTATATATGTTTCATATAGGGTGACCAGATAACTCCATATCACTAAAACACCATTTTTCCATCCCTGGATTTTGATTTTACATTCCAGTGCATTCTGGGAGTTGTAGTCTTGGTTCACTTTAATTGAGCCCATTGAACCTACGCACCGCATAAATAACGATGAGACGTAAAATCAAAATCTAGGATTGGAGAAGTGGTGTCCCGGAGACATTCAGCCATTTGTTCACTCTAACTGCATATGTTTGGCCGTGATCGGGTGGTAGGTGTGGAAGCAGGAGTGGGTTCACGGTTTAAGAATTCCTTGGTGTGGTTCGGTCTGAACGCAGTTGAGCAGAGTATGGACGCAATTCTATTTCATTTTCTCATTCTACTTTATCTGTTTTTTGTAGTATAATTAAAGAAAATAGTTGAATGAATTTCAAATGCTTTTTTAAGGGATCCTCAATAACTTTTCTAAGATATTAATTCAAAACTGTACAGTAGCGACAAAGATTCATTTTCGATTCATACCATCTCAGGATGACACACGATTCTTTTCAACAAAGTTACACCAGTCTAATTTCAAATACATTATCAGTCATTTGTAATTTCTCTTACCAAGTTAGCAGCCATGTTTGAGAGGTTTCGGGCTGTCTGTGTTCTTTTTCATACACCTGAAAGCAGAAAGTATCACAATATTACTCAAATAAGTCAGACAATCTACAATACAAGAAGGAAATTACTATAGCTAAAACGAACCATTTCGCAGATCTTATTATCAAAAGTCCTAATAAGTCCCGCGACACCTTCAAGATTATTAGAGAGCTCTCTCATCCTGCTTGTGCTGACAGCCAAATCAAGCCCTCACAAGAACTTTGTGACGGCCTTGCAGTATTCTTTCAAGAAAAAAAATCAATAAAATAATCGAGGGAATGAATAGTAAGCCCACCTTCACATCGCAGGACAATAAGGCCACCTTCACATCGCAGGACAATAGCAACCAAGCAAATAGAGGTGAATTGATGGAATCTACCAGGAGCTTCTCTCCAAACGCTAGCTTGGAAAATTTTGTGATCCCTTCTAAACAGGAATTTCTCAGAACAGCCCTCAACACGTCATCAGGATCCCCTTTAGACCCTCTTCCCCATAAAATGGCCAAGAATTTTGAGGCTGATATTTTTCCAGTTGTGCATCAGCTCTGTAATCAATCCCTCCTCACAGGCTCCGTACCAAGAAATTGGAAATTGGCGGTTGTGACTCCGTTACTAAAGAAGCCAAATCTGGACCCTAACAGCCAAAAGAACTATCGACCCATTTCCCTCTTACCATACCCGATAAAGATCATAGAGCGCTGGGTCAGCAGATCTCTAGCCCTCTTCCTGGAAACTAATGTCATTTTGGAAGAGGAGCAATTTGGTTTCAGACCAGCTCATGGAACTGAGTCAGCCTTGCTGACAGTCATGGATGACCTACGCATGAGGGCGGACAGGGGCGAATCAGCAATTCTCATTCTGCTGGACCTGTCCGCCGCTTTCGATACGGTGAACCATGTCATCCTGTTAAATAGACTGAAGAACATCGGAGTTGGAGGAATCGTGCTTGACTGGTTCCGATCTTACCGGACGGACAGATGGCAGGCAGTAGCCATCCCGCCATATCAATCAGAATTCATTAAAGTCCCGCATGGGGTCCCACAGGGGTCTGCTATCAGCCCTATACTGTTTAACATTTATATGCAACCCCTGTTGAGGATCATAAAAAGTCATGGCATCAGCGTAATAAATTACGCTGATGACACCCAGTTGACGATCTCTCTTGATGGAGCCCAGGCAAATTCACTGGAGACTTTCCATACCTGCATGCTGCAAATGTCACTCTGGCTGAACCAGAATTCACTGCAATTTAACAGTGATAAAACTGAAATACTGCATTGTGCAGTAGGAAGAATCCCTACAAACCTACCTACAGATTTCTGGCCTCAGCTGCTAGGAGACTCGCCTATCCCCGTGAACTCAGCAAGGAATCTCGGAGTCATTATTAGTAATACTCTGAGCCTTGAGACTAACGTCAACAAGCAGGTTAGCTGCTGTCTTGCCTTTCTGCGTGGACTGCGAAAAGTGCTACCTCTCTTGCCCCCACAGACTAGAGCCAACATAGTTAGGAGTACCATCTTCAGCCGTTTGGATTACTGCAATGCTCTTTTGCTGGAATCTCCTGCCTATCTTATTTCCAGACTTCAAAGTATCCAAGCGGCTGCAGCCAAACTGGCACTCTCTTGGGAACGAGGATCTTCCACTACTTCCGCCCTGGCCGACCTTCATTGGTTGCCCATACATCAGAGGATCTGTTTTAAATCCTTATGTACTGTCTTTAAGGCAGTCCATGGGCTAGGCCCTCGACCACTTCAAAACAAGTTCAATTGGTATGAGCCGACCCGGCCTCTCCGATCCTCTTCCCTAAATCTCATCAGTATTCCCAGAATCAAGAAAGCGACGTGTGGGGGAAGAGCCTTCAGTATTGCCGCAGCGCACCTGTGGAATAATCTCCCCACTGACATCAGAAAAACAAATGAACTGATGGCCTTTCGAAAAAAGGTGAAAACATGGCTCTTCCCAAAAAAATCTTCCCAAAAAAATCCTCCAAAAATTTCTGCTCAAAAAGCCCAAAAACCTAACTGATCAGTACCTGTCCACCGCTTCCTTCTTCTCAACAGGTCCTCAGCTGTATGTACCTAGCGCCAGGATGCCCGTAGGGTTGCAGAGCGCTCTACAAATGCTATAAATAAATAAATAAATCTTTAATTTAAAATGACACAAATCATGCTGATTTCCATGGGGCAGGCGAGCGCTTTCCTGTGTTCATAAAAATGTGCGCAATATTAAGTGATTTTAATTGAATAGGTTGAAAAAAATTCTATATCAGAGAGCAGTGTTTGTTACAGAGCCTTTTTAAAGCTATACTTTTGAAGCATATTTAGGCGTTATATTTATTTTTTTACAATTTTATATAGCGCTAACTAGATCATATTGTTTATAGGCCCTGGGTAATTAAGTGATTTGCCCAGAATCACAGGATGTTGTGCCAATGCTGGGACTCTTCACATCTCAAAAACATGCAAATAGAACGGACACAGGAGGATATTAACAAGGAACAGGGAAAATTAACGCTAAGGGTGCTTAGCGTTAATTTTTTTAACGCCCGCTATCGCTGGATAATATCGCCTGGTTATCGCGTTATTAACAACGCTAACCGCCTAGGCGATAAAAAATCCAGCAATAGCGGCATTTTGGGAGGTTATCGCTGGTTTTGCAGCGATAAAACTACAAAGATAGGGATATCCTTGTTGATAGCCCATGGTGGATTTAGCCATGTAATCCACCTCCCATTGGATTACATGGCTAATCTGACAATTAGCAGACGTAAAAAAGCAGCTTTAACCGTGGTTAGCGCTGCTTTTTTTGTCTCTAACAGGGTTAGCGTGAAGCTTGATAATAGGAGAATTGCCGCTTAGTGACATTTCTCCTATTATTTTGCTCTGGAACGCCTACTTTGCATCTCATTAGAGATGCAAAGGGAAGCGTAGTGAAAAAGGGTGCCAACATGCGATTCTGCATGTTAACACCCTGTTGTCGATAGGGTGATATTTTTATCTCCGCTTCTTTGGCTTTTAAAGCCAAAAAAGCAGAGAAAGCCCTTGTTAATATACCCCACTATGCGGTACAAGCTTTCCTATATTCTCACCCAAGCAGTGCTTAATTTGAGCCAATGGTTGCTGGTGGGACGTAACAGCACTCATTTTTGGGGACCGGAACTTATTTTTCCCCCGTAAAACATTTACAGAGAGCAAGAGACAAAAACAAAGGGGAAAGGAAAAGGAAGAGAGAGAGACTTAAATACCGTCACAAAGGGAGAAAGCAAGAACCTGCAAGAGTGAGATAAAGGGGCAAGGAGTGCCTGGTAGTGGATTAAAGAGGCAGGTAATGGATTCATAGCTTGCAGCCATGGTATTCAGAGTACTGATATTTAATAGAGCAGGCTGCGGGCATCTGAGCAGAGCTTTGGGGGCGGTACTCGTTCTTATACAAATTAAGTACCACACTAAAGTATCCCTTATTCATTCTCCCGAACACATTACCACCTGTTCCACTGACCACTGACATCAGTACAGAAGTTGTATTACTTTACCCTGTGGCGGCTCCTCTGTTATGCCAGAAGAGCGTTTTCCCCCCGCCAGCAGATGCAAAACTTGAAAAATAAAATGACAATAAAACAGGTTTATTATAATTTAGATTTTTTTTCACAGGGTCGAGTCTTGGGGGCGGGGCCATCGTGATGACAAAGCACGAGGGGGAGTGGTGGGCCCTGCTGCACGTGCACATGTGGGTTTGCCGGCCATCTTAGGACGGCCAAACTGGCATTGACACAGATATCGCCAACCCGAGCTGGGTTGCCGAGTTGGAGACAGCAGGAACAGGCTCCCAGGCCCCGTTGGAGCTCAAATCCAGCCCGCTCAGGCCAATCCTGCCGCTTCTCTCATGATCCCAACATGAGAATAGCGTCTGGATTGGCCGTAGGGGAGTCTGGGAGCCTCAGCCTGTGCTGCAGTGGAACCAGAGGAGCAAAAGAGCGACAATGCAACGGGTGGCAGGTATGTTCTTTTTTGGTGGTTTTTGTGGTGTTGTTATTATGTTCCCTCAGCACTGTCTCACCACTTTTCCCTGACACCAGCCGCTACTGACTTTACCCTGCGTCTTCATGCTTCATTACTGTTCTTAACATGGCTTTGATGGCTGAACCCTGCTCTGTGCTCTTCGGGAAATTGCTAAAGACAGAAACATTCACACTAGCTTTTGATTCCATCTCAGAATTGCTAGCAGTCTCGTGCACGCTTCTGGGTCATATTAGACTATTCCTGCAACACAATCATGGACTTTCAATGCTAACTAAACAGAGCCCTGAGAGGCGAGACACTGTGCAGCAATAGTGAATATGCACGTTCTGCACTTAGATTGGTGCAACACTGAGACACACTGCGCTCTAGACAACATTTAAATAATGAATACATTTGAAAATAGATATTAACACACAGTTGCAAAGTGGTCGACAACACAGCCTGCTCTCAACATGTAATCTTTAGAATGTTCTAAGAAGCCACATGGCAAGATACATGAACTGCATCAAAAGACAGACAAGCAAAAAAATAAAAATAGGAATATAAAGTAGAACCTGAAATGAAAATATGGCGCACCGAGGCGCATTTACAAGCTCCTTGCGCCGCCGGAGCGTCACTTTTAAAATGGGAAAAGTGACGCACCGGCATCGCAAGTGGCTTGTAAATACACCCCTACGTTTATTGTCGTGGGTGTAGATCTCTTTCAATGAACTTATGCCTAAACCAATAGGGGAAACACATCTTATTTTGTGCCCGAATTGATCCGCAAGATTACTCTGTATAAGATATCATTGCAACCTCAACCTGGACAGTTGGCAATTTTCAGGTCAAAGCCGGCTAGTCAGCGCTTGTGCTATCTGTTGCAAGACATATTGTGGCTCTTCAAGAATATACAGGGGCTATGAACCCACCCATTGCTGACTAATAGTTGGCTTCAGGCACTGGTGGCACCCAGTGTGACAATGTTTTTTGCCCCCCCCCCATGACCACCTGCGCAACGGACTCCCGCACTACCACCACCTTTTAACAGTCTCCATAACCACTCGCACTCAGATGCATTTATTTGGTTTTATAGTGTCACTCATAAAAGTGAAGGGTGTCAGAACCCTTTACATTGCACACACATTACTCAATCATATGTGTGTAAATCAATGTATAGGAAACGTTACATAAGACAGAGTGGTAGGATTTATATGTCATCCATACTGGTAGGCAGTATAGTTTAGGGGGTCTTGGTCTGGAGAAGCACAAAGTCAGAATTTAAAATGTAAGACCATGGTTGGGGATTATCTTTAATAATCGGAATTGATTTCTACCCAAATCAACACTTTGTACAACATTTGGATATTGAAAGTCTGGGGGGAAAAAAAAAGTCAATACTCTCTAAAGTATACTTCAAGTCTGCATTTCAGTTCTTTGATGACAGTTAATAGCTCAGTGTTTTTTTTTTAGCATTTAAATTTATAAACTGCAAATAACAAAAGGAATTCTCTGACGAAAGCAGTAACCCCCTGACCGATTTACGTTATGTACACTTCGTGATTTGCATGGTACACATTCTCTGCAGCAGGCATATTGACCCTCTGCACTACCTTAAGATGAATCAAAACATCCCCCAGTGGAAACTTCCACTAGACAAAACTTAGTTTTCTCTCCAGGACGAGCATCAATCACCAGAGTAGGCTTGACATTTTTATTGTTGGCTGAAAATGGCTGGAGGTCAGGAACGCTGCAGCGGGTGCTTTTAAAAACAATATAAACTAGCAAACAGGCGCCCCATGCAAAGTCAGCACCCGGTGCAGTGGCACCAGTCGCACCGCCCTAGAGCCGGCCCAGGTTGGCTTTCTATGTAACTTTCATTGGCTTGTTTATTATTAGTGTACCTGCCTGTCCATCTTGTGTTTGTCCTACCGATGGAGCACAGCCTCTTTACATCGCTTTCGATTGGTTGCCTTCGCTGCTTAGATTGCTTACTTTTCAAGAACTTTTTTAGGTCTCGCGCCTGCGTTGCACTGTGCAGCAGTGCTGGCGCGGCGCGAGACATTTAGTAGGTGAAAAACAGGGATTTAGCAATGACCTAGGAATCGCACATGCTTGTGCATGTGCGATTCCTTTTGTGCTACCCCATTGGCCTTTGCGTGCGTCTTTTTTAAAAAGACTCCACGTTATTGGCCAATGGCGGGTCGCGTTGCTCCGCCCACGGCCTATTAGTGTCTATTACGCGCTTGGTGCACGTAATAGACACCAATAGGCGTGTGGTTTCAATTATCATGCCCAGACACGGGTGCGATAATTGAAAGGACGTCTCCTGTGGCGCGCGCGCACCACTCCCAGGATTGTTTATTTTTAGATCCATTTCCCAGAGAAGCAACGGAAGGACGAGTGAATCCATGCACATTAAGGCATTTCACTCATACCGATCTGTGATCCAGTCTTCACGAGGACACATAGGCGATATTATTGCATTTTCAGCATAGTTTGTTTTTTACGCCTAGTGGAGGAAACAGCAGTACTGTAAATATATGTATAATTGCTTCCTCATGCTGCACAACAAACTAGTACCCGTCACGTGACCCCGTCTGCCACTCCTGGCTTTTAGCAAACAGTCTCCGGGGCTCGCAGTTTTCCATTCACTTGCAAAGTTCTGCTGACTACACAGCCTGAGGTCACTGCTGCAGGAGGTCACACATGACCTGGAGAGCACGCAGTAGCTGTGCACAATCACTGCAGATGTTTGCACATTGAACTAATTAGGCCGTCAGCAAGTTACTGCTCTTGGATTTGTTGAAGTGCCGGCTTGGGTGAGGGGCACCAGGTACACTCCTTTTCCTCCCCTGGTGTAGAGCTTAAAATGCAGGAACTTAGTCCTGCACCCCTGTACAGTACAGCCCTTTTCAGCAGTATTTAATATTTAACTATAAGTTTTAGCAGGAGAGTGCTGGCTCACATGGCCGGCCTTGAGCATGGAGAGCTGGGCCAAGGCCCGGGGCGCCGATATTCGTCGGGCGGAGCAGTAAGCCTCCTAACTTAATGTTATGCAAACAGCAGCTCGTCCAATGGTCTCGATTGGGTGCCTTTAAAGACTTTGTAATCAGCGCTTAAGGTACTTCCTCGTAATTGTTCGCTCCCCATCACCCCCCTGCCCTCCTCCCAACTTCCTCACACCTCCTGCCATCACACCCCAACGCACCCCACCCGCTCCCACAATAAACGCCAATTTTTCCTTCACCCAGGGCGCTGTCCCGGCCGTACTACGCACAGGTTCTCTGGGATAATGTGCACCTGTGCTCCCATGTTTCCCTTATTAAATGCATCACACGAGGGAAGTGATTTCAAGGATCAAGAAAACACAAATGAAGGGGAACCAAGAGGCGCCACAGATCTGGGGCTGGTATCTCCCAGCTCATTCACGGGTGACAGTGAACAAGTAAAGCAGCTTTACAGGGCTGGTGAGTAGCTCTAGGTCAAAAGTCACCTTCAACCAATCCTGGGTTTGTAAGCATCTTTTCTTTTGTCTTGGGGATTATATTTTTCGGGTGCCCACGTTGTATGTACGTGCCTACAATTCCCAGCATGCAAAAGAGCGGTGGAAATGGAATTGAAATCCAGAGCTTGCTGAAAGTGTCGCACATCACACGAGCTGCCTACCAGCCTTAAGTCAAGAGATCAGTCCAGCACTGATACCTGTTTTTGAACAAACATCGACGCAGACTGCAGGAACTCGGTGGCTTCGGGCACAGCATTCCACGTGCTAGCGGCGGAGCCTGGAAATGATTTAGGATTCGGCCCAGAATAGCAGAGAGTGTTATTTTCTCATTTCAGCGGCTCACCACACAATGTGGCCGCATTCCTGGAACAATGGC
Organism: Triturus cristatus; assembly: GCF_964204655.1. Taxonomy (NCBI): domain Eukaryota; kingdom Metazoa; phylum Chordata; class Amphibia; order Caudata; family Salamandridae; genus Triturus; species Triturus cristatus. Next base: position 881,057,812 of record NC_140589.1, read on the forward strand.
CAGATTTGACTTGCATGCCGCGGAGAACCTGCCAACTCCTGTCCAGCGAAACCTCCACTTGGCAGCGCGTTCCTTTTCCAGAGGCTGGGCCCAGCCTGAGGCTTAGAACCCAAATCCCAGTGTCTGCTCAGAGGCCGGATGCGCCTTCTAGGAACTGTGTGTGGATGTTTGAAGTTTGGCTGGACTCCCTTTTAAGCATTCACGGCGGAGAATTGTTATCATGGGGCCTATAAGGGAATATATTATGTCATTTTAATGTTGAGGAGATTTCATCTAAAGCACTGGTGCCAAACCGTGGTCTTCCAGCACCACAGCCATGCCACATGTACAGGACATAGGTTTTCATACAATCACTATAAATGGTACTTATTTACATGGAGGGTGAACCTAACAACGTTGCTGGAGAGAGAGAACCAGTGATGTAGCAGTGTCTTTAACAATGAGGCATGCTATTGGCTGCCTTTGGAAGTCTCCTATGGACTCCACCTCTCCCGTCTGTCCTCCCAGTGAAGCACCTAGCGTCGACTACACACGAAGCAGGCACAATCTAGGAAGAGCGCATGTGTTGAGGAAATTCGATTTTCGATCTCGCTTGTATTCAGTTGTGTTCCACCGCCATTTTGTGTTGCCCTCACTCAGGCAGCACAATGAACGAAGTTTTTCTGCTGATCTTACTGCGACGTGTCAAATAACCTTCTGCCTCTGTTTACGAAACTGATGTCAGGGACTGGCTGAGTCCACTAATCCTCGTCTGGTTTGACTAAACCCTGTCTCAACTGTCTGTCGGTTCACACCATTCTTTCCTGACTTTATCTTATCATCTTCTGGCCTTCGCTATTCTCTACTTGTATTCTCTCATTTCACAACGGTCCTCCAAAACATACAAATATGTCCTGCCACCTGCAAGTTGAGTTGTAGACACTACCACTGATTAACTTGTGGGGACAAAAACAGATGGAAGAGAGGTTTATTTGGGTTACTTGATATCTTGTTTTCAAACTTTTCTCATTGGTTATATCTTGTTTTCAAACTCTTCTCATTGGATAACCATGTATGCATTGGGAGTGTTCTTGGTGAATCTATGCGCTATAAAAGATTGTGCGCCACGGAGTAAAGTGGCAGTCGTCTAAGAACATACTGAGTGTACTTCTGGGACAACTGTACTTAGCTGCAGCTAATAAACCTGATCTTCTACGCTCAACAGAATGTCCTGTGTCTCTGTTCAACAAAGCAGGTGAACTCAGGAGATTAAGACGTGCCCTGTGCCGCCAGGCCCATAAGGCCCTGGTTCTTCAAATTGGTTCCCTCTGTGAGGCGGCTTCAGAGGTAGCGATTTTGCCTGAGGGTCGTGAGGAACCCCGCAAGAAAATTCTGAAGGAATCGCGAACCACGTCAAGCGACCCCTGTATGTCGAAGTGGTCCGAAGGTCTTTTTCAGCGTGGTTTCTCCTTCCTGACGGCTGCTGACGACTGCTGCCCTGACTGCCGCCTTGCTTTGGCCCCTTTTGGTGATGTATGGTATCGCGAGACGTTAGACGGGCCTCTGTTGGCGTAAGAAGACACTTAGTTAAGTATTGATGGGTAGCTCCCACTATTTTTGTTTTGATTTGGGTCTTTGATTCGGCTATTGCAAAAGCCGAAGCCGAGGGGTGAGTACGTTTGTGCTATATTATTTGATTTAACCCCTTGATGTTTGTGAACAGTCCAGTGAAATAACGATGCTTGGTCTGAGTAAGTTTTGTTGTTTTGGTTGTTACAGGGATTCCCGGCTGGAGGACTGTTGTCCAATTCCTCCGGTTGGAACTTCCACTTATGAGCTTTATTCTAAACATGGTGTTGGCCCCATTGCCTTTAATGAGGCATGGATCCGATACACAAAGAACGATGGTGTTCTACAGTGGCCACAGAATGGTAGCTTTGAGCCTGACATAGTAGATCATTTGGAAGCAATTTTGTTTAAAAGAAAAGCCCGGCCGGCAATGTTTGACTCTTTCCGCCTCTGGCGTAAGGAAGCCAAACAAGAGAGAAATTAAACAGGCAAAACGAGATAAGAAAACACAAAGTATGACGATTATACAGGCTGCCAAGCAGTTTAAAGATAATGAGATTAATCATGAAATGGAGATTTCAGAGAGACAGCATCGTATGGCGATAGATAAATGCTATCCGGTGTTGCCTATTTCCCCTTCTGATAAAAGTAAGGATCCGGAGGAAGACCCTTTGATGTCTCACTTATTGAGATTGCCTCCTCCCTATGTACAAGGTGCTAATGCACCCCCATTGTTACAACCAGTTCAGCCATTAGTTGCGCCTCAGCCTGCTCCGGCTCTTCCGCATTTGCCCCTTCCGGTAGTGCCACCCCCACCTCTTTCGCCACCGACTTCTTCACCTCCGTTTCCTGAACATCAATCTCCTTTGCCTTCGGCTCCCCTTATAACTGTTAATTCTTCTGTTAGTTCACCTAATACCTTGTCCCCTGTTCTTATGTCTAATTCTCCTACTGTGTGCAAACGAATCACAGATACTGTCTCTAGGTTTCTGTCTCCTTTCTTTGAGACTTTGAATATGTCTCCGGCTTTTTCTCGAAGACAGTCTCGCAGTCAACTCCCAGGTTCCGACGAACGGGTGGTATTGGACACTCTCGCTCGCAAATGGATCGAGAAGGGTCCCCAGTATAGTGTGAAAGATATCATGACCACCTTTCATCAGTGGGAGGCGCCCACGCAGAGATATGTATTTAATGTTATGTGTGACACTCTCGCTAAAGAATGGGAGGATATGGATTTGGGTTTACTTCCTCAGGGTTTGTTAGATGTTCAGGCTAATTTCGATAAGGGACTCATTGTGGGTTCTAAGGTTGAGGATGCCGTAAGGACACTTGTCACTTTTAGGTCCTTATTTTCCTCACAGACTTTTTTTGATTCCGATCCTGCTGTTAGGCTGACATCCAAACATTATTCCATGAGAGAGGTTCCTCCAGTGTGGAGAGAAGCGGTTGCACAAGCAGGTGCTAATCCAGCTGTTCCCGCGCACTTCCAGCGTATATGGGTACATGTCCCCTGGAAGAGATCTGAAGTTTTGGCTCTTAAACAGTCTCTACCGGATCCCCGTAAAAACCCTGCTGGCTATTATAAGGAGTTGTCCCAGACGGTTGATGCCTGTATTATGAATTTAGCCGATATTGATATGTTGATGGGAAATGTAGTCCCACAAGCATTATGGGCTCGGATTCGTAGAGAGGATCACGCCCAAGCATTGGGTGGCGATTGGGCTGCTATAACTGCCGCGGATGCAGCCCAAGTGGATGGTGCTAAGCCTGATGTTTTGATTTCAGAACTCCATGGTAGGATTATTACTTTAATGAAAACGATGATGCCCGCCTTGCGAGTTAATTGGGATAAATTAGCTGCGTGTAAGCAGCAGAAAGATGAGTGTCTCTGATTTCTTCACTCGTTTTGAGGAGACGTTTATTGATCACAGTGGTCAGGATATGACTACGGAGGGTGGACAGCGATTATTTGTAGATAAATTCGTATTTAATTTGCTTCCCGAACTGTCACATAAGTTGAAAGACTCCGAGAGTTCATGGGCTGTTTCTTCTTCTGCCCAGATATTGGCTACTGCTCAATATTATGAGAACAGGGATAAAGAGGAGAAAGATAAGCAAGAGAAGAAGATGAAAGAATTAAAAACGAAGGTTCTTCTGCAACAAGCTTACCTCCTCGTTATACTCAGCACCAGTTTCAACAGCCTCCACAGTTTCAGAGGGTGTATCAAAAGCCTGAGCCCTTTATTCCGCGACCTTTATTAGGTCCTAACCAATGTGCCTATTGTAGAGAGGAAGGTCATTTTAAGAATAGCTGCCCGGTTTTATTGCAACATAAGGGAGAACTATCTGCTCCACGAGGCCATGGTGGTTTCCAGATAATATACAGGGGTAGAGGTCGAAGTGTGATGCCTCAAGAACAGCGTTCCTTACGCCCTCCACATTCTACGAACTACTTCGATCAGCAGAATACTCAGTCTACACAGTATTACAATGATGATTATCATGTTGAAGGTGAAAATGAAAGCCTTCACGCTAACTAGGACAGCCATAGACAAAGTGAGGGAGTTGTATCTATTCCAGTAAATCAGGATGGGCCTTATGTCAATGTCACTACAATGGGTGTTTCAGAGCCATTTCTTTTAGATACTGGTGCGATGAGAAGTTCTATCATGCATTCTAAACTCCCTGGGGCACCTTTGTCTGGCTTAACAAATGTATCGGTAGGATTTTCTGGCGCCCCAGTTCGTAACCCGGTCTCCTGTCCTTTGCCTATTTCAATTGGCCCTTATGGTATGGAAGCTCCTCTTCTTTTAACGACTGGTTGTGGCGAGAATCTGTTGGGTTTGGATCTATTGAAAAGAATGCATGCAACAATATATTGTTCTCCTTCTGGTGTGCATCTTACTTTAGGGCAGAAATTGACTTCTTCAATGTATTTGTCTAAAGATCAATTCCTACCTGAATTGCTCGCTCTTCCTGCAACGCTCTGGGCTACGGGTCCAAATGATGTTGGTTGTCTTGAGATCCCGCCTTATGTTGTTACTCTCAAGCCCAATGCTAAATTGCCACGCATTCCTCAATACAGAATTTCCAATGAAGGTGAAAGAGCGCTTTTGGATATCATTTATGATTTGGTTCAGAAGGGTGTGATTGAGGAAAGGAGAGGAAATGTATGTAATAGTCCTATTCTTCCTGTTCTTAAACGCACTGATCCTTCTAAGCCTCCTGTTTATCGTTTTGTGATTGATCTTCGGGAGGTCAATAAAATTGTTGTACCACAGTTTCCTGTTGTTCCAGATATCACTGCCCTGTTAACTAGGATACCTGCCTCAGCGGCTTGGTTTTCTGTTATTGATCTGAAAAATGCTTTCTTCAGCATTCCCACTGCTAAAGAGAGTAGGGATATTTTTGGTTTCTCTAGGAGGCCGAAGTTTCCGGTTCAAGCGCGCACCCCAAGGCTATTGTGAAAGCCCCTCCATTTATAGTCAAGCTCTGAAATGTCAGCTCGATGTTTTTCCTTTGCCCCCAGGTGCTACTCTTATTCAATATAAGAATGATTTGTTGATTGCTGGCGATTCAGAGGATGTCTGCAAGAATGTGACTGTTGCACTGTTACGTCACTTGTCTGATCTTAATCATAAGGTTTCGCCTTCTAAACTACAATATGTCCGTCGAGAGGTTACCTATTTGGGTCATCTCTTATCAAAGGAGGGAAGGCGATTAACCCCAGAACGTATTCAAGCAATTGCGCAAATGTCTGTGCCATCTACACAAAGAACGGTGCGCGCCTTTCTGGGCATCACTTCTTATTGTAGACCATGGATTCCGAATTTTTCTTTTTTGGCCAAACCTTTGTTAGCACTCACTTTGAAAGACACACCCCAACCCCTTCCTTGGACTGACGAATGTCAAAGGGTTTTTCTGATTTACATACTGCTCTGTGTTCTGCACCTGTGTTGGGTACTCCAGATTACAGTAAGCCCTTCACGCTCTATGTCCATGAAAGAGAGGGTTGTGCGTGGTCAGTCTTAACACAACGATTTGGAGACAAACAGCGGCCATGTGCCTATTTTTCAGCTACGTTAGACCCAGTAGCCAAGGCATTGCCTAGTTGTCTCAAAGCTACAGCAGCAGCAGCGATTTCTATTAGTCAGTCTACTGGAGTGGTGCTAGATAATACTCTCATTGTTAAGTTACCACATGCAGTGGATACCTTGCTAAATAGGACGAAAACACAACATCTTACAAGTGCTCGATTGTCTGGATATGAGCTGACGCTCTTGGCTAGTCATGTGCACATCAAACAATGTAATATTTTAAATCCAGCCACACTGTTACCTCTTCCAGAAGAGAAAGATATTCGGAAACAACAGGATTGTTTTCTCCATACTGAGGAGGAGACAAAAGGCAGGATTGATTTGAAAGATACGCCGTTAGTGGATCCAGATGGGATCCTATGGGTGGATGGGTCTTGCTTCAAACTCCCAAATGGTGAGACAACTTCAGCTTATGCTGTTACCACCTTATATACAATCGTGGAGACAGCACGCATCAGACATAATTCAGCTCAGGCAGCTGAACTGATAGCTTTGACCAGAGCGTGTGTGTTATCTAAAGGAAAGAGAGTGAATGTGTATACCGACAGCCAGTATGCGTTCGGTGTGGCGCATAGCTTCGGTCGTTTGTGGAAGGAAAGAGGATTCCTTACCTCCCACGGTACTAAAATACAGCATGGTCAATTGGTAACTGATCTTCTTGAGTCACTTGTTTTGCCTAGCCAGATAGCAATTGTGAAATGTAGTGCGCATAAGAAGATTACTGATGATGTTGGTCGCGGAAATGCTTTTGCGGATGAGGTAGCAAAAAGGACAGCCAGAGATGCTACAAGTCGCATGTATGTTGCGGGCCCTGCGAATTGGGTCAGGGAAAGAGGGATGTGTGAGGACACAATAGAAAGTGTGAGATCGATTCAGGGAGATGCTACAGAGAAAGAGTTGAGAAAGTGGAAAAAGAGTACAGGAATGTTAGACGCAACAGGATGTTGGATAGAATTGTCAGAACACCAGCGTTGGCTGTTACCAGACGCCTACGTACTGCCTGTAGTTACTGTGGCGCATGGTCCAGCCCACATCAGTGCAAAAGGAATATGTAAACTTCTGGCTCCAGTGTGGCTGAACGAAGGGATTCCAAAATGTGCAGATAATGTGGTGAAGCATTGTATCATTTGCTTGATGTACAATCCGGGAAAGGGAACCCCAACTCCGGCAGGTCATTTTGCTCCCCCAACATATCCTTTTGAGGTGTTGCAAATCGACTACATTCACATGGATCGATGTAACAATCTTAAATATGTTCTGGTAGTGGTATGTGCCTTTTCCAGATGGATAGAGGCTTACCCCCTGAAAGACAAGGTTCTTCTAAAAAAGGGTTCTTCCCTAGGTTTGGTTTGACGCGCATGGTCTGGAGTGACAATGGAAGTGAATTTGTAGGCCAAAATTATGCAAAAGGTGTGTACCGGTCTTGGTATAAGGCAGAAGTTTCATGCGGCAAATCATCCTCAGTCCGCGGGTTTGGTAGAGTGCTATAACGGCACTCTCAAACTTAAGCTTGCAAAAGTACAAGCCAGCACAGGTCTTAATTGGCCCGATGCTTTACCTTTGGCTCTCCTGTCCACTAGAACAGCTGTACATTCTCGTTTGGGACTCAGGCAATACGAGATTGTTTTCGGGCGCCCAGCTAAAGTATGGGGAGTCCCTCGCCCTAGAAAGTATTCTGATATACAGTATCCAATGCTGATTGACTATTTACATGACCTCACCACTAAATTACGTGTTCTTCACCAGCAGGTTCAAAACGCTTCACCAGAAGCATCCACAGACCCAGGTCATTCTATCCAACCTGGAGACTGGGTCTGTGTGAAAAATTTTCAGAGGACAAAGAATTTGGAACCTCGCTGGAAGGCGCCTCGACAAGTTCTCCTGACAACTCGCATAGCAGTAAAAGTCGAAGGGAAAAAGAACTGGATCCACGGCGTGCACTGCAAGAAAGTGCCCTTGCCCTTGCCTTTTGATCAGTGGGTTCGTAAGGGTATAGGTGATTCTGAAGGAGAAAAAGTCCCCCCGATTCATACCTTTCAGCAGTGCACACCTGGATGGAACTCGATCGGAGAAAGAAGATGATGACATTCTACAAGAAGCCGTACCTTCCCATCTCCGATTAAACACTACAGAGCCACAGACCCTATTTCAAGACCAAACTGTACCAACAAGGACTAGATACAATTTAAGACCTAGATTGTTCAAGGACACCTGCGATTTCCATCTCTTCTGCTACATTTATCATCTGTCCAGGTTGCAGGGTCACGGTAGGAGTCTTGGTTTGTGACCTGTATAATGGCTAGGCCCCCAGGACTTGCAGTGTCATAGGACGGCTAATAATCACAGCCGAGTGAGTAAGGAAGATTGCCGTGAGCAACAATTTTAGAGGATGGATGTTAAATTAGGAAAGAAGGATAATAAGGAAGAGATGAGAAAAATATTGTACAGTCGATGTGGCGTAACATTGTGGGTTTCTATATTTTTGTGCATCTTATTGGCTTGTGTAGGTTGGGTTATTCATGCTATGCAGCAAAAAGTTGTCCCTAATTCTATCTCCTTGCCTCTTCATTCTACTATCTCCCCACATCAATTATATACACTTCACCAACATGAACTAATCAGGAGAACAGAATATTTTAATAATTCATTTATCCAATTGTTGCACCAACACCAATTGGTAGTCAACACAACCGACTGTTGGGTGTGTGGACTTATGCCTCATACCACAGATAAAGGGATGCCATATTTAGTCCTTCCATTTTCTTATGAAGGTTCCGCTTGGGCCTATTTTGTAATATTTTCAAATGCATATCAAAGCCGATTTAGACGTCCAGTTGGTTCCTATGGTAGTAAGCCAGATTTTAGTCATAATTCTCTGATAAAGGGAATGGTGGCTATGACTAAAATTGTGGAGAATAATAAGGTTCCTGTTGACGAGAGACAAACATATACTAATTGGAACGTGACTCGTTACATTACTAGCCTTACAGATCTAAACAGGGAAAATCTCCACCTATTTGGACTGTCCCTCATCAAGGTAATTTCGGTTTACAAATGAATGGCCAGACTACTGACACTGGACAAAGAAAAAGCTTTTGTTCCCATACATACATCTACACGTCTCAGAATTCCCCGCCGTTAGTGCCATCCCAGGGCACATATTTTGTCTGCCAGGATAGAGCTTACACGTGGCTACCAACTGATTTTTCAGGAACATGCTATATAGCTTTTCTTCTCCCTCCTACATACACTGCTCCTTCAGGCCATCATAGAAACAGATATGGCAGAGGGATTATTGATTCTAAAGACACAGTAGGACAAGAGGGAAGTGATTTCCTCAAAGGATTTCTTCCTTTTTGGGGCCCAATGGCCAACAGCAGAAACATGAGACAGCTGGTTCGTGTTGTTGAGACTACAATAGATGTCACTGTGGGAGCCTTGAGTAATCTCACAGCTGAACTTCAGGCGGATCGTCTCATGACTTTGCAGAACCGTATTGCACTAGATGTTATTCTTGCAGATCGTGGTGGAGTCTGTAAATTGATCGGATCTAGCTGTTGTATTTATATACCGGACGACGCACCTACGGTATACCAAGCCATCTCCAAATTACACATGATCTCCAAATCGATTCATCAAGACGAAGGAGATTGGTCTTTATTAGGATGGTTTTGGGGATTACTATCTAAATGGGGATGGAAGGTACTAACCTTCCTTGGAGTGGTTTTGGCCATAATTTTTTCCTGTTGTCTCTGTATGCAGTGTGGCCCCGCCATCTGCGGTCTTTGTGCCACTCTGTGCGTCCCAAGACCTGAGACACAGAAAACAGAGAACATTAAAATGATGTTGCATCAACAATTTGACGACCTCATGGCTATTGACATTGATTCAGATTAATGTGAATCTGTGTGTTTTGCCTGAGTTATGGCAAAAGGAGGGTCTGAGGAAATTCGATTTTCGATCTCGCTTGTATTCAGTTGTGTTCCACCGCCATTTTGTGTTGCCCTCACTCAGGCAGCACAATGAACAAAGTTTTTCTGCTGATCTTACTGCAACGTGTCAAATAACCTTCTGCCTCTGTTTACGAGACTGATGTCAGGGACTGGCTGAGTCCACTAATCCTCGTCTGGTTTGACTAAACCCTGTCTCAACTGTCTGTCGGTTCACACCATTCTTTCCTGACTTTATCTTATCTTCTGGCCTTCGCTATTCTCTACTTGTATTCTCTCATTTCACAACTGTGCTCCAAAACATACAAATATGTCCAGCCACCTGCAAATTGAGTTGTAGACACTACCACTGATTAACTTGTGGGGAGGGGTGACAAAAACAGTTGGAAGAGAGGTTTACTTGATATCTTGTTTTCAAACTTTTCTCATTGGTTATATCTTGTTTTCAAACTCTTCTCATTGGATAACCATGTATGCATTGGGAGTGTTCTTGGTGAATCTATGTGCTATAAAAGATTGTGCGCCACGGAGTAAAGTGGCAGTCTCCTAAGAACATACTGAGTGTACTTCTGGGACAACTGTACTTAGCTGCCGCTAATAAACCTGATCTTCTACGCTCAACAGAATGTCCTGTGTCTCTGTTCAACAAAGCAGGTCAACTCAGGAGATTAAGGCGTGCCCTGCGCCGCCAGGCCCATAAGGCCCTGGTTCTTCAGTGTGTGGCTTATTTTGTCCTTTTTAGTACCCACAACTTTGATCTGTTTGTCTAGCACTGCCCACCGACTGACCCTTTCTAAGGCGCTGAGTCGAGGGAAGCGCAGGGAAGTTGGAAATGTGATCACCTAGGGCGGTTTACATCTCAGCTGATTTGTCGATGCGGCCTTTTTTTACATCCAAATACTGTTTTGCAACCCCACCCTGTACCAAGACTTGCAGGTGCCAGCGTGAAAATGCAAAACTGGAGGAGCTTTTAAAACGTTAACGTAAAAGTTTGAGATTTCTGGAAGAGTCATGTTCTGCTATTGCACAAGCCTTTGTTTGCTCCGTACACACCGCCTTCAATGATCCAGAAATTAAATTAATTTCGTATTTTTCATTCCCGTTTTCTTCTTTGCTCTTTTGATTTTGTCCAGGACCCCTTTTTAATTTGTGAATCAAAGGTGTGTGTGTGTTTCTTTTCTGCCTGTGCCTTGCTTACAGATTCCTCCCCCTCGGGCAGCTGGACAGGTGTCTGTGATGGCTCTCTTCTTTGATGCCGGGACAGGTTTTTCAAGTCCTCTTTGGTACCTCATTGTAACCGTGGGAGAAGCGGAGATGAAACAGCTCTCAGTCATTAAGTGTCTTTTGACCTCCCACCTCCCGCGTGTAACAGAAATGGAGCTAAACCAGGCGTGTCCGTGCTTTCTTCGATCCTGTGCTTCGGTGGGTTGTCTGTCTCGGGGAGTAGTGTTGCGATTGGAACCAGTTTTCTGAGTGTGTAGTGCAAGAGCTAGCAACCCTCCACAGGAGTGCACCAGCTTCTACTTATTGTGAGTGGGCTGGCTTGTGAGAAAGTGACTTATCATCTCACTGTAGCATCACTTCTGTGGTCCACGGGGATGGAGGAGGTGTGTCGCAAGAGGACGTAGGAGACAGTGGCAACACATTCACCGGCTGTTTCCGGTGTGGAGGGGCTCGGGGCTGGGGTGAGAGGGACAGCAGTGTGAGACAGCAGTGAGAGAGAGAGACAGCAGTGAGAGAGAGAGACAGCAGTGTGTGAGAGAGACAGCAGTGTGTGAGAGAGACAACAGTGTGTGAGAGACAGCAGTGTGTGTAGGAAAGACTACAGTGGGTGAGAGGCAGGAGTGGGTGAGAGGCAGCAGTGGGTGAGAGGCAGCAGTGAGAGAGAGGCAGCAGTGAGAGAGAGACAGCAGTGAGAGACAGCAGTGAGAGAAAGACAGCAGTGTGTGTGACAGCAGTGTGTGTGACAGCAGAGAGAGAAAGAGACAGCAGTGTGTGTGACAGCAGTGTGTGTGACAGCAGTGTGTGAGAGGCAGCAGTGGGTGAGAGGCAGCAGTGGGTGAGAGGCAGCAGTGGGTGAGAGGCAGCAGTGGGTGAGAGGCAGCAGTGGGTGAGAGGCAGCAGTGGGTGAGAGGCAGCAGTGGGTGAGAGGCAGCAGTGGGTGAGAGGCAGCAGTGGGTGAGAGGCAGCAGTGGGTGAGAGGCAGCAGTGGGTGAGAGGCAGCAGTGGGTGAGAGGCAGCAGTGGGTGAGAGGCAGCAGTGGGTGAGAGGCAGCAGTGGGTGAGAGGGAGACAACAGTGTGAGAGAGAGACAACAGTGTGTGAGAGAGCAGTGTGTGAGAGACAGCAGTGTGTGAGAGACAGCAGTGTGTGTAGGAAAGACTGCAGTGGGTGAGAGACAGGAGTGGGTGAGAGGCAGCAGTGGGTGAGAGGCAGCAGTGAGAGAGACAGCAGAGAGAGAGAGACAGCAGAGAGAGAGAGACAGCAGTGTGTGTGACAGCAGTGAGAGAGAGACAGCAGAGAGAGAAAGAGACAGCAGTGTGTGTGACAGTGTGTGTGACAGCAGAGAGAGAAAGAGACAGCAGTGTGTGTGAGAGCAGTGTGTGTGACTGCAGAGAGAGAAAGAGACAGCAGTGTGTGTGACAGCAGTGTGTGTGACAGCAGTGTGTGAGAGACAGCAGAGAGAGAAAGAGACAGCAGTGTGTGAGAGGCAGCAGTGTGTGAGAGGCAGCAGTGTGTGAGAGGCAGCAGTGGGTGAGGGGCAGCAGTGGGTGAGGGGCAGCAGTGGGTGAGGGGCAGCAGTGGGTGAGGGGCAGCAGTGGGTGAGGGGCAGCAGTGGGTGAGGGGCAGCAGTGGGTGAGAGGCAGCAGTGGGTGAGAGGCAGCAGTGGGTGAGAGGCAGCAGTGGGTGAGAGGCAGCAGTGGGTGAGAGGCAGCAGTGGGTGAGAGGCAGCAGTGGGTGAGAGGCAGCAGTGGGTGAGAGGCAGCAGTGGGTGAGAGGCAGCAGTGAGTGAGAGGCAGCAGTGAGTGAGTGGCAGCAGTGAGTGAGAGGCAGCAATGTGAGAGGGAGACAACAGTGTGAGAGAGAGACAACAGTGTGAGAGAGAGCAGTGTGTGAGAGACAGCAGTGTGTGAGAGACAGCAGTGTGTGTAGGAAAGACTGCAGTGGGTGAGAGGCAGGAGTGGGTGAGAGGCAGGAGTGGGTGAGAGGCAGCAGTGGGTGAGAGGCAGCAGTGGGTGAGAGGCAGCAGTGAGAGAGAGACAGCAGAGAGAGCGAGACAGCAGAGAGAGAAAGAGACAGCAGTGTGTGTGACAGCAGTGAGAGAGAGACAGCAGAGAGAGAAAGAGACAGCAGTGTGTGTGACAGCAGTGTGTGTGACAGCAGAGAGAGAAAGAGACAGCAGTGTGTGTGACAGCAGTGTGTGTGACAGCAGTGTGTGTGACAGCAGAGAGAGAAAGAGACAGCAGTGTGTGTGACAGCAGTGTGTGTGACAGCAGTGTGTGAGAGGCAGCAGTGTGTGAGAGGCAGCAGTGGGTGAGAGGCAGCAGTGGGTGAGAGGCAGCAGTGGGTGAGAGGCAGCAGTGGGTGAGAGGCAGCAGAGAGAGAGAGACAGCAGAGAGAGAAAGAGACAGCAGTGTGTGTGACAGCAGTGAGAGAGAGACAGCAGAGAGAGAAAGAGACAGCAGTGTGTGTGACAGCAGAGAGAGAAAGAGACAGCAGTGTGTGTGACAGCAGAGAGAGAAAGAGACAGCAGTGTGTGTGACAGCAGTGTGTGTGACAGCAGAGAGAGAAAGAGACAGCAGTGTGTGTGACAGCAGTGTGTGTGACAGCAGTGTGTGAGAGACAGCAGAGAGAGAAAGAGGCAGCAGTGGGTGAGAGGCAGCAGTGGGTGAGAGGCAGCAGTGGGTGAGAGGCAGCAGTGGGTGAGAGGCAGCAGTGGGTGAGAGGCAGCAGTGAGTGAGAGGCAGCAGTGGGTGAGAGGCAGCAGTGAGTGAGAGGCAGCAGTGAGTGAGAGGCAGCAGTGAGTGAGAGGCAGCAGTGAGTGAGAGGCAGCAGTGAGTGAGAGGCAGCAGTGAGTGAGAGGCAGCAGTGAGTGAGAGGCAGCAGTGAGTGAGAGGCAGCAGTGAGTGAGAGGCAGCAGTGAGTGAGAGGCAGCAATGTGAGAGGGAGACAACAGTGTGAGAGAGAGACAACAGTGTGTGAGAGAGCAGTGTGTGAGAGACAGCAGTGTGTGAGAGACAGCAGTGTGTGTAGGAAAGACTGCAGTGGGTGAGAGGCAGGAGTGGGTGAGAGGCAGCAGTGGGTGAGAGGCAGCAGTGAGAGAGAGACAGCAGAGAGAGAGAGACAGCAGAGAGAGAGAGACAGCATAGAGAGAGAGACAGCAGAGAGAGAGAGACAGCAGAGAGAGAAAGAGACAGCAGTGTGTGTGACAGCAGTGAGAGAGAGACAGCAGAGAGAGAAAGAGACAGCAGTGTGTGTGACAGCAGTGTGTGTGACAGCAGAGAGAGAAAGAGACAGCAGTGTGTGTGACAGCAGTGTGTGTGACAGCAGAGAGAGAAAGACAGCAGTGTGTGTGACAGCAGTGTGTGTGACAGCAGTGTGTGAGAGACAGCAGAGAGAAAGAGACAGCAGTGTGTGAGAGGCAGCAGTGTGTGAGAGGCAGCAGTGGGTGAGGGGCAGCAGTGGGTGAGGGGCAGCAGTGGGTGAGGGGCAGCAGTGGGTGAGGGGCAGCAGTGGGTGAGAGGCAGCAGTGGGTGAGAGGCAGCAGTGGGTGAGAGGCAGCAGTGGGTGAGAGGCAGCAGTGGGTGAGAGGCAGCAGTGGGTGAGAGGCAGCAGTGGGTGAGAGGCAGCAGTGGGTGAGAGGCAGCAGTGGGTGAGAGGCAGCAGTGGGTGAGAGGCAGCAGTGGGTGAGAGGCAGCAGTGGGTGAGAGGCAGCAGTGGGTGAGTGGCAGCAGTGGGTGAGTGGCAGCAGTGGGTGAGTGGCAGCAGTGGGTGAGTGGCAGCAATGTGAGTGAGAGACAGCAGTGTGTGAGAGAGACAGCAGTGTGTGAGAGAGACAGCAGTGTGTGAGAGAGACAGCAGTGTGTGAGAGAGACAGCAGTGTGTGAGAGAGACAGCAGTGTGTGTGTCCTAGAGAGAGCATGGAGTGTAAGAGACAGCAGTGTGTGAGACAGCAGTGTGAGAGCTAGCAGTGTGAGAGAGACAGCAGTGTGTGTGTCCTAGGGAGCGCATGGTGTGTGAGAGAGACCGCAGTGTGAGAGACAGCTGTGTGAGATTGCACTGTGTGTGAGAGAGACAGCAGTGTGAGAGACAGCAGTGTGTGTAAGCGAGACAGCAGTGTTGTAAGAAAGAAAGCAATGTCTGTGAGATAGTGTGTGAGCATAGAATAGCATAACAAAACACAACATAGCATAACACAACAAAACATAGCATAACAAAACAGCATAGCATAACAAAACAAAGCATAGCATATCAAAACAAAGCATAGCATAACAAAACAAAGCATAGCATAGCATAACGAAACAAAACATAGCATAACAAAACACAACAAAACAGCATAGCATAGCAAAACATAGCATAAGAAAACATAGCATTGCAAAAACACACAACAATATACTTTTCAGAAAAGAAAAACAATATAAAGAAGCATTTGCAATGCAATATGTCTCGCATTATTAAAGTTTGAGCTATTGGCATTGCTAAATAATGGAACACCAATAGCTCAAACTTTAATAATGCGAGACCTATTGCATTGCAAATGCTTGTTCTTTTAGGTAAACACTCCATGAGAGTATGTGTGTTTTTGAGCTGTCTCCTTCAAGTAATTCTCTCCTTCTGCACTCCATATTGCTCTGTCCCATGTCTCCCTCTCCCTGCCCCCTCAATATTGTGAACGCCCATGTGCGTCTCCCTATTGTGTCCCCCACCCACCCCTACTTCTATCTGCTTAACCAAACCCTCTTGTTGCTTCCACCTCCTCGTGCGCTCTCCATGTTGGTTCTGAGCCTCCTGCCCTCCCCAGTGTTGCTTCATCAAGCATCCCTGAGTGTCCTCCCCCAAATGCCAATGTTACTTCTTCTCCCGTTACTCCTGTTCCCTTCACCACTTGAAAAAAAAAAATTACTGACCCAATTCAGATCGGTAGCTAAAAATAAAAAGAAAGTGACCTCGGTGTGTGAATGTGTGCACCTTCAAAATGATGCAGGCACCCCGCGTCAAAGGCTTTAAAACAAATCTTTAGCAATGCTGCACAGCATCGAGGAGGTTGTGCAATGAGGCTACAAGCAATTGGCAAAGCTGATAGGCCTCAAAGGTGAGACCTAATGTCTTTGGAATGGTTGTTAGTTGTGTAGTCAGACACAAGACCTAATCCTGCATCTACCAGCTTTACATGATCAAGGACACACCCACACTCCTGATCATCCTCTCAAGCAACCAGAATCAGGCCCCTGTCTACGACGGAACTCCAGAGACCGAGGTGTGAAAGTACTTGACCTCCGACAGAGTGGTGTAGGTTCATCCATTGATCCAAAGTATCAATGGCAGAACCTACACCATAACATAACATATCATATTATAAAATAACATAACATTAATTAGAACATTAGAATACTAAGAGTTCCATTAAAGACAATGGAGTAGCTCCTGGATTATAATTGCTAGTATAAACCCGGAGCCCCAACATTCTAATATTTGTCTTCCTGTTTCTCCCTTTTGAAATTTAGAACATTTTAACCTAGTGGGTGAAATGTTCTAATAGCCTTATAGACTTCTACCTCGGGATATATCGGTTGTTAAATGCCCTCTCCCTCGTTAAGACCCTCGCCTGCAGCTCGTACCTATAACTCGGAATCAGGGCCTTCAACAACTGGTATAGCCCTCAGCTGGGGGATACAAGACTATAATAAAAGCCCTGAAGTGAGAATCACCCTCCCTCTAGAATGACAATGGGAATTAGATATCGGATGAACCCATGAGGACTTGTGGGAGAACAGCAGCTTATACTCTTCTATCTTGATCATTTGGGCTTTTCGACCCTGAGCGTGATCTATACTAGCTTGATTTAGAGAATGATCGAAGGGTTTGTAGGTTATCTTATGTCAGGATTGAAAATGCTTTTTGTAGATCTTAGTTCATTAACTCTACATTGCCTTGATAACTTAAGACGTTGCTGTAGTAACCCCCAGTTTTAATAGTATGTAACGCTATCAGTAACCTGTAAGGGTGGAGCATAGTTTTACCTGTAAAGGAGTACGCTAGACTTAATTGACATAATTTGACAGCATTGGATAAGTGTGCTTTTTATTTTTTGGTTTAGTGCTGCTTCAATGGCGGTATTGTGATTTTATTAAACTTGCATAACTATGTTTTGTAAAGTAAAGTGAAATATTCTCTTCAAGTTTACACTTAAATTACAATGCAATCTGTTTTTCATTTCTCATAAGAAATTAACATTAATTTCCGAGGTGAGAGATTTAAAAAGGGTCTATTCTGATTGATTTCAAAACTATGGAATTGTGCTCGTCATTGTGAAAAATGTACACAGTTACACTGTCGAATGGAACTGAATTGCAGATTATTACAGATTTACCCAGGGAGAGTCTCCAAATGACTTATGGGCTCATTTAAAGCATATTCTGGCCGTTCTCATGTTAAAGTCTACTTAAAACAGTTGTATTAAAGGTGGTGAACTTTGCCAAGTAGGCAGCATGTTTGCAGCCCCCACTCTGCGATGCTTTTTGTTTGTCAGAAACAGGCCCCAGAGCAGGAGGTTGAATAATGTCCCTGACGCAGATAAGTATTCTCTCTTCACGACCAGTGTGGTAAAGCGGGCGGAAGGGCGGAGGGCAGAGGGATCGCGGGCAAAAAAAACGAAAAAAAAAACGTACCTGCAGCCTGCCGTGTTGCGCTCTTCTGCTCCTCGTCTTGCAGGCACGGGCTCTCAGTCTCCCTGTGGCCAATCCTGAAGATGCTCTCATTCATGAGAGCAGATTCAGCATTGGCTGAGCACCCTCGATTTGCACTTACAGACAGACTGGGAATCTGCGCCTGCTATCTCCATCCCAGCAACGCAGCGGGGTTGGAGAGAGCTTCAATGTACATGACGGTTTGTCCGGCCTGAGATGGCCGGCCAAACCTTCATGCGCACTGAAGGCATTGCACTACAACTCCTCCTGTTTCCAAAATAATATAGCAGGGTTTGTCTAAACATACTCTCCTCTTGCGTGGGAGTAAACATGGAAAACAATGGCTGCACTTTATTAGGAAGACAAGACTTCCTGCTTTTAAATATCTCAAACAGCATGGCTGCAAACCTCAATGACTGCATTTTTACAATAGCATTTAGTTAAAAAAAATAGTACCTTTAATATTTTGATATGATTTTATAAGCAGATCACAAACCTTCCTTAGGGTGTTTGTGTAGAGACAGATATATTTTTTTATATCTCTTTTTATTTATGTGTATTGTATTTTAAGGATTACTGTTTAGTATGAAAAATTACATACAGATATTTAAATTTACACTGGACGTCAATGACCTAAAAAAGACAATTAATTGAGGATTCCGTTATCAGATATATTTACACAATGGATTTCCTCTTTATGAGCTCTTAAAGGACAAGTTACTTACCTTCGGTAATGCATTATCTGGTAGAGACATGATCTAGCTGCAGATTCGTTCCCTTTGAATTTCCCAGGCGTCAGACTGGATCTGGAAGATTTTTCTTCAAGCAATACCCCTGCGCGTTGGTAGGTGGCATTGGTCTGCTTCATGTGACGCCGTCGGTGTCATATGCACCGAAAGTGATATCCGCGTCACCTATATAGGCGCCACCTCAGCACGCTGACGTCAGTTACTTTTCATGACTTTCCGCGGCAGAAACGTGGAGACAAGGAGTACTGACATTGGTGTGTTTTTAATAATCTAGGGCCCTGAAAGGGAACAGCCCAGACCCTAGAAGCTTGTCCGCAGCACGAGGAGGATGGGTAGGTAGGTAAGGAATCTGTGGCTAGATCATGTCTCTACCAGATAAGGTGTGACTGAAGGTAAGTAAATTGTCCATCTGATAGAGACATCTAACCACAAATTTCTTTCCTTTGAATATATACCCAAGCCATGCCACCCGATGAGGAGGGATTGCGGACAAAGTTACACTAGAAAGTCCTACAGGATGGAGCAGCCAAAATGGCCATCCCTGCTGACTTGACAATACAGGCAGTAATGTTTGGTGAATGTTTGCAGGGATGCCCACGTTGTTGCCGGACAGATGTCCAGAACTGGGGCTTCACGTTGCAAAGCAGTGGTAGCGGCCTTAGTGGAGATGGTCCTCTTCTGCACCGCACAACCTTTCTTCGCTTCAACATACCCCATAAAGAGTTAGTCGCCCACCCAGAACTCTTTTGTGCGGTCAAGATAGAATGACAATGCTCTCTTGGGGTTCAGGCATTCGTGTCGATCCTCTTGTTTAGATGAATGCGGAGAACTTTAGAAAGTGGGGAAGGTGACAGATTATCCTACATGAAATGGAGTTACCACTTTTGGAAGGAAAGAGGCCCTAGTGCAAAGCAACAATTTGTCAGGGAATATCGTCAGAAAGGGGGGCTTGGACGATAAAACTGCAGTTCTCTCACCATCCTGGCAGATGTATTTGGCACTAAGAAGTCGGTTTTGATGGTGAGCAATTGTGTAGGGGCTCAAAAGGAGCGCACATTAGAAAAGTAAAAACCAAATTAAGGTCCCACTAAGGCATAATGAAAGGGGCAGGAGGGAACATATGGTCCCTCCTGCCCCATTCAGGAATCTATGTACAGTTGGTGATTGAATTAAGGAGGGTTGGTCTGACAGCCTCAGGAAGGCATATAAAGCCAAAAATACCCTTTCAAGTTGCCCAGAGCAGAGCCCTGCTGGGCAAGGGTCAAAATAAAAGGCAAAATATCAGACAGTAAGAAGCAAAAAGAGGGTCAGTAGACATTTCTGTACAATATTTTACAAATTTGGTCCACAGGCAGGTGTATTCGATCTTAGTGGAGGGACGCCTGGCTGCCAGAATAACATTGCAGACTTCAGGAGGAAGGTCAAAAGCTATCAACTGCCTCCGCTCAAGCTCTGTGCAAGAAGGAGCAGAATTGACAGATTTAGGTGAAGGACCCTCCCCTGCTGCTATGACAGAAGGAACAAAGCAAAAACCAAAGGAAATGATGGACGGAGTGTTGAACATTGCAAGCACTCACCCCCAGTCAACTGATCTGGGTTTAATCCATCACTGTTCTTTAGCCCACTCTGCCACCCCAGTTCAGACATGGTGTTCTGCTTGATTTTCCCGGCCTTCTTGTGTTAAAAAGTGATTGAATGTGACTTCAGTCTCTTACCATTCAAGCCTAAGGGTTAGAGTAGTGAATGGAGCCTATTTACTAGGCACTTCGACATGATTCTGTGCTCTTCCCCATAGATCAGGGCTCGCACACATAGCCTAGGGGATAGATTCGTTAGTATTAGGGATAACCTGTCCTGTAGTGAGGGTATTTCATGGAGCTGTGCTGAATTCAGGCCTGGTAGGCCTCAAACGGGAGAGACTCCATCTTTCTTTCTGCTCCGGCAGCTTGGAATGTTTCTAGGTCAAATATAATGTTTTAGTTATGAGGTGTTATTCGCTTGGAGAGAACCGGTTCAGGCCGGCCCTTATCGAAGGATTGTATTTTTCTTCATGCCGAAGACACTACATCAGGCCGGCCGGCTGGGAACGTGTCCTTGGTACGGGGAGGTACAAGAATTTGGTGGGCGGCAGGTTACGGGCCGGAATTTTCCATGAGGAAACGCACCTCTATATTAGTGAAAGTCTGAGGCAGTTACATGTTCAGTCCGTAGGCGGCATCTAGCCGTTAGCAGTAAAGCTACTACTTATTCCAGGGAAGACAGACGCCATCTTGAAGGCGGAGAAGAACCGAGAGACAGATGCTTTCCTAGCAGAATAGCCAGAGAGGAGAGAGTAGCCGATAAGGAAGAGGTCCCAGTGACTCGGAGAAGGGTGATTCCAGGCGAGCCGAGGCACAGACGAGAAGGGAACCTAGATGACTACTGAGTGCAGGCTACATACTACTAAGGTGATGTCGACCCTTTCTTATTAGAGTGTACAACTTAATCTTTCACTTTTCTTTGCAGGTTATGTGTTATATCGTAATGTTATGTGATTGTGTATGTAATGAGTAATAAAGTATCCAGTTTGTAGTGAACCAACATGTGCTGCGTGTTCTTGTATAAGAGGGTAGCCTATTCTTCTAGTCAGCTGCGGCTACATGAACAGATGTTAACCCTGATCAGGTAAGTGGTAACTTAATAAGGGAAAGAGGAGCCCCTCGAACCTGAGAACAGGCTATGCTCGAACTGGCAATCCTTGTGTGATCTGATGAATAGTGAGACTGATTCCCTTTTTGTATGTTATGGTAATCATAGGATGAACTGTCGTATGAGACTGCCGTCTGGGCAGAGAGGTCTGGATTCGTAGGGGATCGCGAGGCCGCCGATTGTGCTGAGACTGCCGTCTGGGCAGAGAGGTCTGGGTTCGTATGGGACCGCGAGGCCGCCACTTGTGATACTGTCGTATGGGCAGAGAGGTCTGGATCCGGATGGGATCGCGAGGCCGCCACTTGTGATAATGTCGTATGGGCAGAGAGGTCTGGATCTGTATGGGATCGCGAGGCCGCCGATTGTGCTGAGGCTGCCATCTAGGTAGAGAGGTCTGGGTTCGTATGGGACCGCGAGGCCGCCACTTGTGATACTGTCGTATGGGCAGAGAGGTCTGGATCCGTATGGGATCGCGAGGCCGCCGATTGTGCTGAGACTGCCGTCTGGGTAGAGAGGTCTGGGTTCGTATGGGACCGCGAGGCCGCCACTTGTGATACTGTCGTATGGGCAGAGAGGTCTGGATCCGTATGGGATCGCGAGGCCGCCGATTGTGCTGAGACTGCCGTCTGGGTAGAGAGGTCTGGATCCGTATGGGATCGCGAGGCCGCCGATTGTAAGAGGTCTTGGTATGTATAGTAGGAATCCCCTGTCCTTAGGTGATAGATATATGTGGTTGCAGGATTGTGAATAGGTTCTAGGGAGGGGGGAACATTCTGGCTGGGTTAGTGAGGCTCTGATGAGCGGGTTCTATCTGATCCGAAAACCCAAGCAGAACACATGGCCATATGCAAATCAGTCTGACCCTGTGCCTCATGGGAACAGTCCAGCCCGAACTGCCAAACCATGTCTTCCCTGGACCGGAAACAAGCTTCCTAGGACCGGTTTCTGGCATTTCAGCCGTCTTCAGCCAGGCTTGCTTGAATCCAGTGGCAAAGTGAGCAAGGGACTCACGTCTGAGCATACCCTACCAACTTGTGGCGAACAAAGCAAAAACCAAAGGAAATGATGGACGGAGTGTTGAACATTGCAAGCACTCACCCCCAGTCAACTGATCTGGGTTTAATCCATCACTGTTCTTTAGCCCACTCTGCCACCCCAGTTCAGACATGGCCATATGCAAATCAGTCTGACCCTGTGCCTCATGGGAACAGTCCAGCCCGAACTGCCAAGCCATGTCTTCCCTGGACCGGAAACAAGCTTCCTAGACAGAAGGAACAGCCTGATCGGAAGAATGATGCTCATTTGCAGAAGCTCAGGATACCAGACTCTCTCTGCCCAGTCCGGAGCCGCAAGGATGATTTGGGCCTGGCCATTCCTGATCTTCTTGAGAACTCTGGGCAAAAAGGCATACAGGAAGCCTAAGCTCCACTCAAGTTGAAACGTGTCTCTAAGCGAAACCGCTTTGGAAACTCCTGCACACAAAACTGCGGACATTGCATGTTCTCTGCAGAGGCGAACACGTCTAACCAAGGCTCTTCCCGCTGCTGAAAGAGACCTTGTGCCACCTACGAATGGAGATGTCACTGATGGATGAGTTCGCCCACCCTGGCGTTAAGGGAACCTGGCAGGTATTGAACCACCAGGGATATGCTCTGCTGTTACAGCCATGTCAAGAGATGCAGGACCTCTTGACAGAGGGTCCACGTCCCCACCTCGCACTGTTTGTTGCAGTATCACATGGCGGTGGTGTTGTCCATGAACACCTGCATTAGCCTTCCCTTGATGAAGGGTAGAAAGACTTTCAATGGCAGTCATTTCACATGGAGCTCCAGCATGTTGATGCGGAGTCCGGATTCCACCAGAGACCAGAGTCTTCTGATTATCACCTCTCGTGGGTGGCCGCCTCTTCCCAGGAATGACTCATCTGTCACTACTGTGGATCTGGTTGGGAAAGGGAAAGGGGTCAGCCTCTGACCCAATTGCAGTTTGTCAGCCACCACTGGAGGTCTTGTGTAGTTCTCTCGCGAGCTGGACCATGTCGGAGAGATTTCCTGATGCTGCACCCATTGGAACTTCTGTTCTCACTGCAGAGCCCCGATATACCATCTGGCATGTGTGACTAGCATGATGCAGGAGCCATGAGGCCCAGCAGCCTCAGAGTCATTCTCACCTAAATCCAGGATAGAGGCTGAACCATCGGTATCACAGCCTGAATATCCTGCACTTGCCCTTTGGGAGGAAAAACCCGAAACTGCACTGTATCCAGATCAGCTCAGATAAAAGGGAGCATCTGAGAGGGAGTCAGGTCTGACTTTGGCACTTTGCTAGTGAACCCCAGCAAAATGCAGAAGGTTCACGGTAATCTGGTGGTGGGAGACGACAGCCTGGGTGTGTCTGCCTTCAGCAGCCAGTCGTCGAGATAGGGGAAGACTAGAAGCCTGATCTGCATAGATGAGGTGCGGCCACTGCCATCGCCTTGGTGAACACCCGAGGGGTGCTGGTAAGACCAAAAGGGAACATGGAGAACTGAAAATGCTTGTGGCCTACCATAAACCGCATGTTGTACCGATGGCCAGGCTAGATGGCAATGTGGAAATAGGCATCCTGGAAGTCCAACGTTAGCATCCATTCTCCCCGGCCCAGGGCAGACAGGACCTGAGCTAGTGTGAGCATCTTGAATTTTTTCTTTTTGAGGAAAGAGTTGAGGGCTCGTGGGTCTAGGATAGGAAGATGGTCCTTGTCCTTTTTCAGGACCAGAAAGTAGCCGGAATAGCAACCACAGTGAACTTCTAGCTCAGGAACCCTCTCTATGGCTCCCTTGGGCAAGAGAGTCATGACTTCCTGCCAGAGTAAAATTAAATGATCTTCCGTCATCCGGTCCTAGGATGGAAGAATGGAGGGAGGGGTGGTCTAGATGGGGTGGAAGTAGCCCCTTTGGACTATCTGGAGCACCTAGCTGTCCAATGTGATGGTCTGCCAGTGATGAAGGGATGGCTAAAAACTGCCATCAACTGGACGCCCATGGTCTGGGGGGGGGGTGAAAGTAGGAGGGTTTGGAGGCTGAAGCTGCCGGGGGTGGTGGTCTGACCCGACCTCTTGCCACCCGACCAACATGGTCGGAATGAACCGCGCCCACAGAAGGGTTGCTGAACTTGCGTGGATCGGTGGCTGGGGTATGAATGGCGTGGCTGAAAGCCCCTTTTGTAGCCGCGGAAAGGGAAAAAGGCAGACTGGGGACGTGCAGCCACTGAGAGGCCCAAGGACTTGGCCATAGCCAGTGAGTCCTTAAAGTGCTCCAGCGCCATGACCGACTTGTATCTAAATAGACGGGTGCCATCAAAGGGCCTGTTCATCAGAGAGGACTGGGCATTCCCCGAAAAGCCAGATGTTCTCAGCCAGGCATGGTGTCTAACAACCACCATCAATGAAATCGCCCTGCCCAGCGAGTAGGTCATATAGAGACCACACCAGATGGCGAACTTTGCTGTATCTTTCCCATCTGATACTGCTTGGGAAAGGGAGGCCTGGGCCTGTTCCGGCACCTGTGGCAGCACTTGCACAACCATTTCCCACAGAGTGTGGAAATAATGGCCCAATAAGCATGCAGTGCTCACCGACCTCAATGCAAGGCTGAGGGAAGAAAAAAAAAATCTTGGCCCAACAATACAGCTTCTTGGATTACCTATCTGGGGGGGAGCGTAAAGGAATGCGCCTTGGGATGTAGATGCCTGGACTACCAAGCTCTCTGGGGTAGAGTGGGTAGTGAGGAAATAAGGGTCGCCCAGAGCATGGGGGTGGCAGCAGTCAGTCTTTCTATTCACAGGAGCCCCTGTACTGGGTTTGGACCAGGTTCCCAGAAGGACGTCCGTTAGGGCTTCATTAAACAGGAGTAAGGGTCCCGAGGAGAAAATTCCTGGCTGGAGTACCTCCATCAAGATGTTAGGCTTGACTGCAATTTAAGGAAGCTGAAGGCCAAGGACCCTAGCAGCCCTCCACACCACCACAGCATAAGACACTTCCTCCTCTGTAGCTATGGTAGGGGGAGAAAGCATGCCAGTATCTGGAGAAGTATCCAGTCCACTGGTTTCACCCAATTCCTCATACCAGTCCATTTCTTCTTCATGCTGATCTTCTAAAGGATCCAGAGGCCCTTCCCAATCTTTTCTCACTCCGAACCCTTCAGAATAAGGCTTAGGAAATGACATTGGACCTGTAGGTCGTGAAGACACCGGGCTCAGTGTCAATCGACGCGATACCGGCTCAGGTTCATTAGGGAACAGAATGGGGCTGACGTCATTGGTAAGTGGCATCAGAAGCATCGCGTTTGGCCGGTGTCAGGGAAGGTCGCAATTTACAACAGACGCCAGTCTGGATCCATGCCTGGATTCATGAGGGGGCATCGGTGCCCAAGCCACCGGCGCAGAACCCGATGGAGCCCCCTCTGACCCCGCGAGGCCCGAAGGCACGCTGAAGGGGTCCGGCCACCCAAAATGAGTTGCATGGCCTCATTAAATTCTCTTCTTTGAGCAGGGGTAGCTCCAGCTCCAGAGAAATCAGGGAAGCCTGAAGCTGACCCAGGTGCAGGTTTCGTAGAACGAGGCCTTGAACGCCGAGGCTCCTTCGTCATGTCAGCCTATGGACGGAGAGAAGTCGAAGCAGGCTTTAAATTCTTGTGCTTCTTCTGCCTCTTATCGGAGTGTCCTAATGATTTTGAATGGGACGAAGAGGACTTGGGACTCCTGGAGTGGTGCAGGCACCTTCCTCTCGACCTGGACCGAAACCTCAGAGGAGTCGAGCAACAAGGTGTCGCCTGCCGGGCCGCAAGCAGCTTTAGGGACTGCTCCCCCAAAGCCTTTAGAGCCATGGCCCGCCAGTCCAGCACCAGAGGCACATTTAAATGCAGGTTTGTCACCAACATGGTGCGGTGACAGGTGCTGCAAGGCTTGAACCCTAAAGTCTTCCTCAACATGGTATACCAAAAAGTAACAGAAGGTGGCTCTCTATGCAGATCAGCACTTGACTAGCATGGAAAGAAAAGAACTGAAGTCTGCGAGCCGGGTTGCCACCTATATAGGTGACGTGGACGTCACTTCTGACACAGACAATGTCACGTGAAGCTGACCGATGCAACCTACCGTCGCACAGGGGTATTTGCTCGAAGAAAAATCTACTGGATCCAGTCTGGCGCCTAGGAAATTCAAAGGTAAGGAATTTGCTGCTAGGTGTCACTATCAGATACTCTGGTTTTATTTGCTGATTCACTGTGGAGCATGTTTTCACATAGTTGTTCGTAATTTTCAAGATATACCGCACAATTGATTTACAGCAATCGTTTGTTTTCAGTTTATTTACATGCGGTTTAGTGAAGGTAAAAGTTGTTGTTTTACAGCTCAATGGTAAAGCTTTGTGACATGAGGCATTAATTAATCTAAGTTTTTATGTTGGCTGATATTATTTTTGGTTAATTTGTGTTTACGAGTACTGTCGGGGGGTATCATTTAGGTAATTGTATGTGGGTAACTGTATGGCAAACACACGTCAGTTAATTGCTGGTAGGTAATACATTACGTGGTGTTAATTCGAATAGGATATTTTCAAAATACTTTCATGTTGTAATTACCCCTGAAGAAGAGAGAGTCTTCTGTAAATGCATTGAGTCAATAGGATGAAGGAACTAGTTACTGTGGATTTTATATTCTGAAATCACCATATTGCTAAAAGACACAGAAGATTTAAATATCAATGCCTCATTTTGTTTAAATTGGATTCAAATGGACAATAGTGGATTAAAATGCAATAAAATGGATAAAAAAATCTTTACTATGAATGTACTTGGAATCACATGGACCTACGGGCCCGCTTTCACAAAATGTGCACCTGGGGACGGGTCACCAGCTAATCAGGAATGCAAAGTTATTGCCATTTAATAAATCACCACTGTGGGACATTCCTTTTTTAAAAACAGATTGCATTGGTTTACAAACTCTTCAGAAGTAACAGTGCACATATTGACATTGCATCATATAAGCAGCACATGCGGCTGCAATAATCTTTCACTCATAACATCCCCCCCAAATGCCCCCCTCCTCTCCGAGTCATGCTCTCCCTGTGGAAATTCAGTTTTACCCATCCCAACAATGGAGGTGTAACGAAACAAACCATGTAGGATGTACAACTAAAGGAAATGCCAGGGAGTCATCTCCACTGTGGGTCATTCATGCCTGTAATGTCTCTACATGTATGTTTTCCAAGCGTGCCTGTATGTTTATTCATTTTTTAATTAATTATTTATTGTCGTTTGTGGCACTATTATTATATGTACCATATAACAAGGCCAGACATATTGGCTTTGTCATTTTTGGGTTATTTGAGTTATGATGAATACTAACTGATGTACTCTCAGGGGGGAAATTAAACTTGACACAACACAGCGTCCAAAGCTGCTGCACTGTGATTCATTAAAGAGAGATAAACAGCTCTACATCTACTAAGAGATGGTGCTGTTATTCTCATCCGCCTGTGCTGGTGCACGTTTGGCTGCTATGCGCCAACGCACACACTCTTGCACCATAGTGCAAAGGTATGTATGTGGTGCCAGGCAGAGGTTTTTGTCCTGTAACTGTACCGTTCTAGTACAAAATATAGGCTTTGACAGTTTACAGTACACATACAAAGTGGGAAAAGTAGTAGAGTGCAGCCCACAAACGAAGGATGAACTGTTTAAAAAAGAAAAGAAAATTATTCTCAAAATTTACTCCCGTCTTGAGACACCGTTAAATGTTTGCGCAAAGTCCTGTCTACCTTTTTTAGTTTTTAGGTCTCGCCTAGCGACGCAGCTCATGCACTGCTAGTCTTGGCGAGATCTATTGTTGTCACATGTGCATGTGTGTGGAAGACAGGAGATGTGCACGTGTACAGCTGGCCCACGGCGTTATCACAACTCCTGCTCGCACCATATGCGTGCACATCTCCTGTCTGGGCGCGGCACGCTTACGTCAGCTGCATTACTTACAAGACAACTCGGAGGACAGGAGATGTGCACGCTTACGGATCGCGGCGTTATCACAACTCCTGCTCGCACCATACACTTGCAAATCTCCTGTCTGAGTGTTACACGTAGCCATGGCTGGTAACATGAAACCCTTTTAAACAGTCTATCCTGCATACTTCATGCCTGCTGTTGCCCGAATACCTTGGTCTGCTCCCGCACCACGCTATTATGAATCTCTGCCTCGACTGAACAGTGATATCAAACCAGTATGGAGAAGAGTTCGGGCTATGCTGTACAAGACAAAGAACAATAGAGAAGATAAAAGGCAGAGCCGCCGGGTGCGTCTGAGCTGTGTGTATAGCAGGTGTGGCGTATGCGCAAACACTGCCGGTAAAGGCAGGCCTGCCCTATATGTGCCCCTCATGTGAGCACCGCAGTCTCGGCCACAACCAGTTTCCTCCGAGCTCGAACATCTCCAGCAGCTGTTCTTTTACGTGGTTGAGCTAGATCTGAAAACACGTTTTGTGGTTGTTTTTTACTTTACTCCTTTTTTCGCTAACGGCGGGTGTTTTCGAACTTTTCGAAGTACACACAGCAAATTCTGGGGACTTTCATTAAAAACCCAGTTCCAAAACCTCGGCCTGAATTCCGTTGTTGTCACTGTAGGCCTTTTTGTGACTTACGTTTTTGTGAAGGACAATGACTATTTCTGTACAACGTTGTGTTGTATAATGCCCTCATCTGGAAATGCTGTTCTGAGAATTTGGGGGCAGGTTGGGAGAGGCGGCAGCGGGAGTCATGGGTTGGCAGCTGGGAGCCCAGCGTTTTGTGCGCGTCTTCCTCTGCTCTACTGCCACTTCCTTCTCGGCTCCTCCTGGCATCTGATGTAAGCCTCTAACTCCAGATGTGTTACTGTAAGGTTAGGGTTTAAGTTTGAATCTCCACAGGAGAGAGGACCTTTGCCTGTGTGTTTGAAAGTCCTTCACGAGGGTAGTCCAACTGGTGTTAATGTACCTGCAGCAGAAAATGTTGTTCAGCCGACACGTTACAGTTTTGATTCTTGGCTGGGGAAATATATCATTCCACCCCAATCATTTGGTATGGGAATATGAAACATGGCCAGTACTTTAGTGCCTCATCAGGGAATCCGAGCTACACCGCATTTAGCATTGTAGTTGCTCTTGATGCACCGCTGACGGTGGCAGTGGGTATAAAGTATTGTTTGATTTGTTTAGAAAGAGAAACGCCACCTTAATTTCATGCGGTAGGGGTGTCTCGGGACCATTCAAGCCGTAGCCATTCGGTGTAGGAACGATTTGCAGCTCCAAAGTAATCTGAGCTGGCAGAAGTGCCCCTTCAGACATATGATGGTTTATTGGTTACATTTTCTGTCCTATAAGATTCAACAGATCGAGACAGAAAACTAGCAGTAAAACTTTTAAATGTAACGAGCATAGAAACATCTTGCATTTTCAGAGGCATCAGTTTTGTATCAAGCGGGACAGTTTTAAACTCCGTACAGTGACTCTGGACGTTTTTGGCTCTCTGTAGGGTCAGACTGGCTTCTATACTATTGTAATTAAGTTGCTGCTGATAGCTTGCTTGGTATATGAACTGGTGAGTCGGGGAATGCTGCTGAAAAGGGACAGTGGTGTTCTAGCGTATGGGCACGTGGCCTGCTAACACACTCTGAGCATCTCCTGTCCCTGCATCCCTCATCTCCCTGCCCAGCAAATAGCTGGTGTTCTTGTCCTATAAAAAGATACCGGTGGCTTTGCATGGCATTTCAAGATGCCCTTGCATTTGGGTAGCTGTGAGGCAACTCTGTTGGTAAATGCTTCCAAAGCTTAGCTGGAGGTGCAGGAAGGCGCGGCTTCCAGCCCAGGGCTACTATCTGAGCGGCGGTGGGGATGGTACCCGCATTTCATCCCCAATGAAGAAAAGGCTGGTGTGTAACAGCGACAGAGGCTTTTCCGCAGGTGCGAGGACGTTCAGCGCTCAAACTGCTGGTTGCCTACCTAACTATACCCGTACATGTTTACTTTTCATGCCCTTCCCTGGCCATTGGCAGTGTGTGTGCCTCCTTCCAGATCAGAAAACAACGCTGGAGCAGGTGGTGGAAAGCACCGTGCACATGGGCCGAGCCGGGGAGAAGAGACATAAGGGTGGGGGCGAATAGTCGCTTGAGTTCCGGAAGTCAGAGTGTGGTTGCTGGGACTGGCACAGGCTCACACGTGATCACATAATTGATAAGAGTGTACCCAAATGTGTGGCGGCTACAACAGTTTAGTGAAAGGGAGAAGTTATAATAAGATCAGGACCTTGTATTTTATTTTATATATATCACAAAATGCTGCCGTTTGATGTTTCTTCTCCTCATCAAAACAGGTTGTTACCATTAACCAAATTAATGAGAGTAATTTATCAACTTAAAGATTGACCACGACAGCTTGCAGTACACATACAGATGCTGCTGCCAGGGTTAACTCTTTAAACCCCCCCAGTCTTAGTCAAATGTCAGGACTAGGGTAATATCAACCCCCTCACTCTACAAGCGTCCCTGCTTTGCACAAAGCCAGACTTCATCACCTTCACAAACTTTGACCTATTGGTATTGTTAATGGCAATGCCTTTTATTATTGCAGGTTTTTTAAACACATAAATTAAAAGCATGGTCATTTACAATACCAATAGCTCAAAATCTCGCAAATGCGAGACCTATTGCATCGCAAATGCTTGTTTAGTTTTTTTGTGGTTTGGGCTTGATATTATAACCCCTGGGTGGTTTCATAGGAGTGCCCTTGGAATGGCCGCTTGACACAAAGTAGAACAAAGTAGTGCAGAATGCTATTATGCCTTACTTTAGGCAACTTTCCAAAGTAAATTAGGACTTGCGTTAGAATGTAACTCCCAATACAAGTTTGCACTGGGTTTACACCATTTTGTGACGTAAATTCCCCCCCCTTATATTTCTTTTGGCGCTTGCTGAGAATCCCCTTTCCTCTGGGTAGCCACGGCCGCTGCAGGTATGAGCGGTGAGGCGGTGAGGCTGACTGGGGGGGGCAGGCTGGGGGGGCGGGGGGGATTTCGAGAGACACCCACAAGGGATAAATAAATAATTATTTTCCCTCTTGTCATCTCTCGAAATCCCTTCAGCACCCCCCCCCCGCCTCACCGCTCTTACCTGCAGCGGCCGCGTCTGCCCCTGGGGAATAATGTGCCACCATCTATCAGCAATACTGTGATGCTGCAATGCTTTTTACGTACTGTGCACCACTGTGTTCAGCATGTCCTAGGCAGTAGCCACTGTTCTGCACCACATTCCATTGGGTTCCATCTTCCTTGCGGTCAGGGATTGCACGTCAGGATTTTTCCCTCTTGTGTCCAATGCTCTACACGTTTTTTGTTTGGCCGTGCCCATCTGTCCATCAGTAACTCCCAGGTGCATGAATAACATTACTTCTCGGATATATAGCTCAAAAAAGTAGCAATGGTATTGCACGTTGTAATACATTTGTATGCACCTTGTTACCGCAAGCCTTTTGCTGGTGGTAACGAGTTACAACATTTCTTGAAATAATGTGATATTACCACATTTCTCTAAATTCACTCTCAAGACAGAATGTGCCTCAAGCCAATACTGGTTATTTCGGCTTCTCCATCCAGCAGCTCTAAGTAAACAAGTGCACCGATAATGCTGAGGGTGGAAACTTTGAGGTGTGCACTGGTGTCCATATATGGTCATGGCTGTGCAGGCGTGTCTATTGCTGGTATGCAAGGGTGTGTGCTTTAGGGCAGGGCAGATGCCACAATTGGCCTGTGGATTTGGTTCCAGGTGCGGACAGACACTGATTTTGTCTGCTGCCCTTTATCCTCACTTTTCACATTGTGAGTTTGCAAGGGAGAGCGGGGGGGGGGGTGTCATTAAGAAGGAATTGATTTGTGGCCAGCTTGGGGCGGTAATGACAGTTCTAGTAATGTACTTTTATGATTGCTTTTGCAAATCGAATAAAGATATTCTGACTGACTGCTCTATGAATGTTTTGCTTCTGCAATTTACTATCAAAGGGTCATTCGTATAAATTGCTGTGACCGTCTACCAATCACTCAAGTGGAAAATATACTAAAGTGCAAGTCACACCCATTTCATGTCCTGAGAAAATATATTCCCATTGCAAAACTGAATGGAATATTTCAGGGCCTTAAAGATTCTTCTTAATAGACTTCAATATCTGATAGAGCTCTATAGTTCCGGCTCAAATGTTTACTAATGGTGTTCACAGTCGTGTATAGCTCAAGAATGATAGCAACACAAAATGATGCCACATTGGCATTTGTGAGGCACACAATCAGATAAGGATATCACAAAGTATACTTTAATCCAACAGGAGCTGTGGTGTCATTTCACCAAAATCGTGAGGTGGTGAAAAAGATACCAGTCATACTTTGACCTCCTACCTCCACACTCAGGAAGCAATCCCTCACAACCATTCACCCCACTGATGAGCAATTGAAACAAAAACAATCCTTATAGAAAAAGTGAAGCTGTAGCATGTTAATAAGCAGTGTCTGATAATAGCCACAACATGTCAGGTAGTAAATCTATTAATAGCAACAAGCATCCAACATTCCAACTCTGAGGTGCCACCCTGTGGCACGTGAAATGGGCTTCTTCACACAGTCTCCTGTTGAAGATCTGATATCACGTGGATTTTAGTTGTGGGTTGAGACTTTGCACAGCTGATGTCCTTCAAAGGTTTTGCTACCTCTTTGGGACACAGGTGCTCAACCCAGAAGCTTTTGGTAGAGGTTGTTGCAGAAGTGCTGGAGGATCTGCTCAAGCCGTGTAGGCTCTAAGCCCTGCCCCTTTTCTTGGTCCAGCCCGCTGGATGGCTGGAAGGGCTGTGGTGGGTTCAAAGCCACACCTCATTTCCAAACCGTGCGCTTTCAAGGCCCCTTCCTTCTCCTCCTATTACATGGTTTTAAGACTGACAGGTCCGTTCAGGCAGCGGCTGAAGTGCATTAAAGAAAAAGTAAGGGAACTGTGATGCTGTGCACAATGGGGGCGGGGCGAGTAAGTGTGGGGCGAGACCAAAGGGGTGGCTAAAAACAAAATATTCTATAACGTTTTTTGGTCTTTCTTCTGTCTGTATGTATGTATAGAATAACACACAGCTTAAATGTAAAATAAATGCAAGTTAAGTCAATCAGTGAAAAATGCACTATCGTACTTTATGAAACCTCTATTAGCCAATGCACTGCAGAGGTCTGTTTCTGTACCCAGAGCACCACGGAATTGAATCCTGGTTGGTGCAGTGGAGAATAATTAGTGGCTAACACAGGACCCTGTAGCCCCTGCGGCGCTGAGGTTTGTGTTGTGCCCCTTCAAAAAGCACACACT
Organism: Triturus cristatus; assembly: GCF_964204655.1. Lineage (NCBI taxonomy): Eukaryota > Metazoa > Chordata > Amphibia > Caudata > Salamandridae > Triturus > Triturus cristatus. The sequence continues at coordinate 881,091,142 of NC_140589.1, forward strand.
TCACTCACTGCTCACCTGGTGTCTTCTATCCAATACCACTCAAAAATAATAAACCTGTGTCATCAGAAAGTGTCAAGTGACTCCATTATAGAAAGCCAATTACACCTTCCGAGATTCCATTACATTTGTAGATTGACGCGTTCTGCAAATTTACATTTCTTTCAGTTGAGCAGGCACCCTGGCAAGAAGGCTTGTTTAGCTGTCTGCCCACCTTCGCGGCACAGGAGAGTCCCCGATTTACACTGCAGCTGACGCATTTCAGCTGTTAGAATTAACCGTCCCTGGACGGTTATCTTTTCACAAAAAGTAGGGGAATTGTTTTCCTTAAATTAAAAAAGTATGGGTGCGTCGTGCCCCTCCGATCTAGCCCACTTACACCACTGTAGGCCACAGTTGTTGGAGCACAATTTCGATCTTTTTTGCTCTTGCCTTTTGCTGCATGTTAAAACTGCTGCTAATAATAGGGGCAAACAGCACACACACGTGCCAATTGCACAATTTACAAGGGTGAACAATAAAGCTGCATTTGCACGCTGTTTTCCATTTCAAAGTGTCATATTTGGAATCATGAGTATTGTGCGCATCTGCTAGTTTGCAATGCTGCCCCGGGCAGATGCACCTTAGCGTGTGCGCAGTTTACACACGATTTTTGCTGACCTATCATCATCATCATTATTCGGATATGCATTATCCATGAAAGTACAAACATTACTCATAATCACATACATAGTCCATCATCATTAAAATACATATTTTTTAAAATTAAAAAAAACTCATTAAAACTAATCAGTTAAAATATTACTAAATTATCCATAACTTGATATCATCGACAATGTTAAAGTGACAGTGTGCAAAGTGCAAATATTTCACGGAAGAGCAGCTAAAGACGGGCAAATCCTTAAATCTCAGAAAGGTTACAGTTAGCAGCATTAAATGAAAGTGCAGGTGTGCATAGTACAAAATGTTAATACAAGCAGTACAAAGTCCAAAAATACATATTGTACAGCCTAATCCAGCAAGCATCAATTCATAGAAAAACGTGAGCAGATGGCCATTTTCAGGAAGGTGCACACTCGATATGTTATATCATCATCTTAAGCTGGAAAATAATTTTGTATGCAACCTTAAAATCCGTTGTGCCCTTGGCCCTGAAAAACGGTATCAATAACTGCATACTAAATTTTTGATAAAAAGAGCAAAAGAACAAAAAGTGTAACAAAAACTGTTTCCCTAAGTTACCACATGGGCAAACCAAGTTCTCAATATTGGTTTGATAACCTATAGGGAAGCACAACAGATACTTTATTGAGCCCAATCTAAGACGAAAAAGAAGGCTTCGCTCCCAGCGAGTAATATCTCTTAAGAGAGAACTAATAGGAGAGCATAAAGGAGATCCGCCCTGGCCTGTCATTAAAATATATTGTTTCACAGATACTGTGGCGAATTCCTGGGCATATCTCGCATCCCCGTAATATTGATATACAACTTTGCGGATAATCTTTCCATCAATTCCATCTAGTTGCTCAGGATTATTAAAAATATGCTCTAGATTGACTGCAGTCAAATTTGCCCGTACTTGGGCCATCCAAGGGATATCACCGCCCTTATCACATTTTAGACAATCTGTCAGAATGTCCCTTGTTAATAAGGCTGCTGGATTTTTCCAAACCTTTAGCCAAAATAAAACAGGGCGGGACCTAATATAATCTTCCAAGTATGGCATTCTTAACTCGTTATGGCATACAAAGGTGGACGATGAAATTGGTAGGCCCAAAAGTCTCCTGCAAAATCTGTTTTCTTCGGCCTGGACACTTTTCAAATGTATATGGCCCCAAATTTCAGCCCCATAGGTCATGATTGGTACACATTGTGTCCTATAGATTTTATGTAGGGACAGTACCACCTCAATTCTTTTCGGTTGGGGGAGATTTATTACTGAGTTTATGGCTCTTGAAAATTTAGTCCGTCCATAAGCCAAATGTGGTGTCCAGGACCCATTATCAGAAAATTTTAAGCCCAAATAAGGGAAAGTGCGAGTGCATATCAAATCTTAGGGCCACAACACATTAAAAAAGATTTTTTTAAATTTGTGCAAAGATCCAGATTATTCATAAAAACTGCAAATCCCCCAACTAAGATTCTCAAGGCATTAGGTGTTCGGCCCATTAAAACAGCATCATCTGCATATAGTAAGGCGGGAAGTTTGTTACCATTAATTATAGGGACATTGGTGGTTTGGTTAGACAGGACATAATAAAGTTCATTAATATATAAAATAAATAAGAGTGGGGCGAGAACGCACCCTTGTCCAACGCCTCTCCCAACCATTAGGTCTCCTGACACTGCCCCGTCCATACTTATCCTTACCCGGGCCCTTAAGTCCCTATGCAGATATGCTAAAAAATACACCAAATCTTTATCTAACCCATAATCTAGAAGGCATTGCCAGAGCCTGGATCTATTAACAAAATCAAAAGCAGACGAAAGGTCCATAAATGCCAGGTAAAGAGGACTGTGTCGGGCGATAGTGCATTTCCCTATGATTAAATTAAGATTCAAAAATCTGTTCCACAGTACCAAGATGACTACGAAAACCCAACTGACATTTATTTATTATGTTTTCATTCTCTGCCCAAGTTCTGATCTTGTTAAATAGAACTCTCCCCAATATTTTAAGGGTGTTATCGATTAGGGAAATGGGTCTGTAACAGCTTGAGTTCGATCTACATCCTTTTTTAAAAATGGGATAATTACAGATGTGGACCATGTGTTTGGGATTTTTGTTGTGATTAAATTGTTAAAAACGTTAAGTAGCAGAGGAGCCCAGAACTCTGGCCTTGATTTTATAAGGTCAATAGGCAGCCCATCCGGGCCTGGGGCTTTATTTCCCGCACTCTGGAATATTGCCTCCTCGACCTCAATCAAAGAAATTTGAATTTGGGTAGGCATAACATTTTCCAGGGTGTCTTCGCATTGGGGCGGGGAGGCATATTTTTGAGAAGTGAGCAACCCACACTTCACTAGTTATATTGCAACTTAGATGTATTCCCAAAAGCGCTCAGGGACTTAGTGGCAGACCAAAAATTGTTTGTATTATTAAGTTTGGCAGCACAAGCCAGGTTATTCCAATACTCGTTTAAGACCACGTCTCGCCTTAATTTTATTACACTTTTATAATTGTGCCTTAGGGTTCTAATAAGAATGGGGTCTCTAGGGGAAACTGATAAAGCTGCTCTGAAATCCCTATTAGCCCTAGAGCAGGTGTTGTCAAACCACCTAGGGTCAAATTTGTGTAGGGCTGCAGGTCTGGAGATCAGTTCCTTAATGCCTACACATAATAGAGTAAAAGCAGAAACTGCCTCTGGGTTGGGGTCAGCCAAAGTGAGACAAGTCTCACAGAGAGATGGATAAGTTTGTACCATCTTCTGGAAGACCTCCCTACAATCCATACCCTTCCATTTAACTCTTAAACTATCAGTTGAGAGTTCTAAGTTTTCCGCTCCCAGTTCTCTTCTAATATTTGGTCGCGGGCTACCCTTAACGAGACCGTAATAGGATTATGATCTCCAAAAGTGGATGCCCTGACCTCTGCCTCAACTAAGTAGTCTTCTAATGATGGAGATATGAAGACATAGTCTATAGTTGAGGCTCGTCCTAGGCCTCTATAAGTGGGTAATGGATTATCATTAGTGTTTGCAGCTGCAATATCCATCACATTTACAAGACTGCTACTTGATAGGTGGTCTAATAGCTCGTGCCCTCTCTTGCATGGGTTGGATGGAAACAAATTGGGAAGAACACCCAGTAGTTCCTTCTCCTATCTTTACATTAAAATCACCCCCCAGGCATATCCATGCCAGTTTGTGCTTTCCCAATAAATTATCCGGATCCTGAAGAAAGTTAAAAAGGTGAACAAAATTAACATTTGGTGTACTTAAGAAATTATTATAGAAATTAATAAAACAAATGGAGGTCCCCCGTGAGTAGATCAGTACTTGGAAATTAACATTCTCTGTGGGAATTAGTTTTACTCTACCACCTGAAGCGATGCGGACCCATATTGATAGACCCCCTGAAGGTCTGCCATGTTTAACTCCTTCAGCTCTCATGACGGAGCCACTCCGTCATGAGCCACGGGTGCTCATGACGGAGTGGTTCCGTCATGCTGCGGCCGTTGGCCGCCGCTCCTCCCACGCTGCGCTGATTCCCCGCCTGTGCGGGCGATTAGCGCAGTGGGCGGAGTCATGACGGAACCACTTCGTCATGAGCACAACTCAACCGTGGCTCATGACGAGTGGCTCCGTCATGAGCACAGCGCCACCGCGCTGCCCCCAAACCCCCCCCAGCGCTGCGGCGGAATTCCCGCCGCAGCGAAGGGGTTAAGATTAGGGGAAATAATATTAAAACACTCATATCCATCAAGATATAGCTCTTTAGTTGCCCAGGTTTCTTGGAACATAAGGATGTCAAATGTATTTATCATATTTGTCCAATCTTCTATATTTAATTTTGAGGCCAGACCTGCCACATTCCAACTCAACACCTTCAATATTGAGTCAGAGCAATCAATTAATTGGGTCATTTCCACCCCAGGGCTGGTATTAGAAGTCTCCTTGGGTACCGTATAGACCAATCCAGTAGTTTGAGTTTTGGGTGAAAGTCAATCAAGGGTGTCCAAGTCAGAAATAGCCAAAAATCTATTTACCGACTGATAAGAAGGGCTGAGGAGTGGACACTGTATAGATGGCGGTTTATAGAAGAAACCAAGGGGTAATGCACAGATGTTTGTAGAGGACAGGCAGTTGGGTCTCTTTAACTGCTAATATGGATCAAACGGTCCTAGGCCGGGAAACATTAACAACAATGCAATCGCCCCTGATAGTTTTCACTGCAGGTCCCACCCAGCCTACCCTTCGTACCATTAAAATTTCATGTATATCAGACCTCCTATACCCTTTGTGTTTAGCCATCCAGTCCACACATTTATTCCGCAGTTGTTCCCAGGACTCTGGTTTGTTTTTCTCTAGTGGGGGTACCCCTACAAGAGTTAGCACATATGGGCAGGATGCAGGGGGTAAATTTAAAACATCCTTGTTTGGTTCTACATGCCCCCTGGTGTCAATGTCAACAACACTTGTGCTAACTATCGGACCATCTTGGGCATCATCAGGGTTTACATTTTGGGTATTGGCAGATAGAGTGTATAGCTTAGAGGCTAGGGGGTTTCTCATTTTATTATTAGAGTCAAGGGGAACAGGCAACAACTTTACGGTTTGGGGCACTTGTCGAGCCAGTTGCACATTCTGAGGTGGATTTTCCAGGGTGCTGACCTGTCGAGTTGGCTCATTGTGTTCCCTGCAAGGTGGTGTTGCCTTAGTAGTTAGGGATTCCAGGCGATCTAAACGCTTTTATAACTTATCAAAACTTTTATCCACAAGCCCTTTAACACAATCATACAATGTGTCAACTATAATATCTATAGCAGTATTCCCAAGTGTGAAGTTAGAAAAAGCAGTCTGCGTGGACTTCGTCTGAGTGGAATTACTTTGGGTATCCACATCAGCTAGGTCAATTAAGACACTACTGGGGATTGGGTCTGCGGGAACCATGGGGCCCTTAATCCACGTGTTTAACGTTGTACGTTGTGAGTTCAAGCGTGGGGGCTATTTTCGTTTAGAGCATGCTGGTTTCACCACCTTCCTCTTCTTTCTCGCTCCACTTACTTCTGGGTTAGGGGTTGTGTCCAGGTTGGCTGTAATTAATGTCAATGAAACAGTTCGGTTACACCCAGATTCAAAATTTGCAGTTGTTCCTATAGAGCCAAACCCTTCCATGCCCAGCGTGTTCTCTCCAGTGGAGGTTTGAGGGGAATGTTCAGTGATTCTCTGTGTCAGTACCTCTGGATCGCTTATATCAGTTTGTGCTTCACATTGGATTTTTGTGGGGCCCAGGGACAATCTTCTATCCGTCAGCTGGATCTCGGTGCTGACCATATTCACCGCCCACTCCCAACATAGTGTCTATGGATGTAATTTTGCGTGCTGGGGTAATAGCGCTGCGTTTGCCCATAATGACAGAACCCCCAGACATCCAAAAAGTACCAGAAGAAGGAACACACCACTCACCACTACAGGATACAGTTTTAGTTTTAGCTCTGGTTGTTAAGGGAATGGCCCAGCCCGGCCTCCCTCAGCCCCTGATGGCCCGCCCTTTGCCCGGACTTAGCTCGGCGCCCGCCCGCGCGGGAGGCGTTCCGCGTTCTTCTAGCGCCTTCGTGCGCGGCGGGAGCGTCATGAGTGCACCGGTGGTCCCCGGGACAGCCGGGAAATGTAGTAGCTAGCCGTTGCCCTTACGGCCTCCTGATCACTCCTGGTCACTGCCGGTATGTTTCTAATCCCCCCTTAGGGAGTAGTGAATAGGGTTAAGATCAACAGCTAAATGTTCAGTCACAGCAGTCACAACAAAGCAACTCCGACTTCGGGATAACAGTACATGAGAGGATCTCCTGCCTCACAGTTTTCATGGAGCCCCCACACAATCCGTGATTATCCTTGGATACCGGTCCTACTCAGGCGACCAGATTGCCGGGCGCACGACCAAGAGAGGGGGCCCAGCCCAACCTCTTCCGGGGCTAAGAAGGGCGCTTTTGTGCGATTTACAGCTCCTCCCCCTCCTGGGGTCCTGCTGGCTTGTGGGCAATGGCGTCCTGAACTGTGGCAGGCAGGAGGCAAACAAAAGGAAAGCGTCTGATGCCGCGGGCTGTCAGCGGCACTTCTGTGCGCAATTGACAGCTCCTCCCCCTCCTGGAGTCCTGCTGGCTTGTGGGCAATGGAGTCCCGAACTGTGGCAGGCAGGCAGCAGACAAAAGGAAAGCGTCCCGCGACCTATCATGATCGGGTCCTTAAAGGCGAAGCCGTGTGTAGGTTTAATTCCGTAGGCGGCACTCTCCCAATTTTCCTCAAATCCAGTCTCTCCGTCCAATGCACTCGCCTCAAAGACCTGCGCTTTAAAGGATCCATCCAATGAATGAGATTACAATCCATCTCAAACCCCAAACAGACGTCATCAAAAAAGCAGCATTCTAGGATGCCTACTGTCTGTGAATGTTAGAGATGCTGGCTAGGTAAATAGAACAGTTTTATCTCTGCCCTGGATGGCCCCTTAAAAGAGATGCTGCATGGTGGGTGCGCTCTTTCAGTTTAACCCCCTGCACTGGAAAACTCCTTACAATCTGAGTTGCACAATATTTTCTCAAATTCCGTTCAGCCAGAAAAAAAAATGTGCATTATTTTACAGCAACCAGTTTAACTTCAAAGTGCAGTAAACATCCCAAGCCTCCTTTCTAGCGCCAAGGGTATCCATGCCTTATAGAGCGCTTTATAAAACTTCCCTAGCATAGCCTAGTAACAACATATGAGTGACAATCAATGTTACACGTGGAGCTCTTCAGATGTCCCTTTAAATGTTTCTCGCCCCCGTGACACGCTTCCTCCGTGGAATGTTGTAAGACAAGCTGAGCCACACGTGGTCCTCGGTGACTCACCTGCTGTCTCTAAGGGAGGAACCAAAAATGTACGGCGCACAATAGGAAACTCTCGCTTGCATTCACTTCTCACACAGGGCACAGCCCAAATGTAAGGCACGCCTTATTTATTCTTACAAATCAAAAGTACACTTTCACGTTTTTCTTTTGGACAACATGACCTTTAACATGTGATTTCTGTGCAAGTAAAATCAAAACTATCTCGAGGAAAGAGAATCTCTTGAAACCATAGTGCAGAAGGATTGAGCTAAGACATGGAATATTAAAAGTTGTGTTGGAAAAGTACAAACTTTGCCCGTTGATTAAACCACATGAAAGAATCTTCTCCAAAACAATGCATCATTGGTATGAATGCGAGATGTTGGGTACGGGCCTGATGCGGCAATTTTTAGATGGGAAAAAGTGATGCACTGGTGGCGCTCGAGGCTTGTACAGAAGCCCCCGAGGGCCTCATTTGAGGTTTTTTTTGCCAAAGGGCACTGCAGCAGGCCTTGCTGCTGCGCTGCCATACAACAAAATAAACAAGCATTGGCATAGCCAATAGGTCTCGCCTTTGGGACCTTATAAGTGTTTAGCCATGCAACGGTTGCATAACTGAACACTTATAAGGTCCCAAAAGCGAGACCTATTGGCTATGCCAAGCGGCCGTGCGGCCGTGAAAGTAATCGCGGTCAAGCGCGGCACGCTCCCGCGCTCATGCACTGTAGCTCTAGGCTGGCCTGGTAGCACTTTTTGGAGCCCTCTCAATAAGTCTCGCCAGACCAGCGCATGTGCTGGGTCAGGCGAGACCTAAAAAGGCAGGAATGCGCCGTATCTATTAGATACAGCTCATTCCGGTCCTTTAACCCTGCGCCGGCGCACAATTGGCTACCATGCGCCAACGCAGACACCTTTGCACCATGGTGCAAGGGTGCCCATGGTGCGAGGGTGCCTGCATTGTGGGGATGATTATGTTTTGTGCAAGAAGGAAAACCTTGAGGCACAAAAACAATAACAAGAGGCTTTTTCCTCATTCTATATGAGCTGCAGAATGCAGCACACATAGAAAGAGGCAAAACGAGGAGAAATAAAGACATTTCTTCTTGTTGTACCTGCCTCAGACTTACGATTTGTGGTGAATATGGGGCATTATCAAAAACCATTGATGTTGCTCGGAAAGTCCCCAGCAACACCCATGGAACTCTCCTTTCACACAGTGTTCTGCGTGATAGGGCCACATATTTATAAGGTCACGTAAAGCCACGTAACATGGCTTTACGTGGCCTTATAAATATGCCAGTGGCACATTGCGCCACCGGACCATAAATAAAGTTAGTGCCGGTAAGACCTCATAAATGAGGCCCTTAGTTTTTTGCATACAGAGGGGCAGATTAACTAATTTGTAGCACAACACAGAGCAGCAACCAAAGTTGCTGCGCTCTTTTGCACAAGGAAGAGAAAGCAGCTCAAATCCTTATTTACGAAGAAGCATTGGCAAAGCCAATTGGTCTCCCCTTTTACCCTTTGATCATGCTGTACAGCATGAGCAAAAGAAAGAAAATATGCGATGCTGCAGCTGCATAATTTTGCATGTGCGTGCATAAGTGTGACATGGGTACTGCTCTTTTTTCTAAAGATGAAATGCTGGCAGCAATTTACATCTGGCATAAAAAATAAAATAGGATGGGCATGGGGGAGAAGAGGGCAACAGAGGAGCAGGTCGGGAAAGCGAGGGGGCAGTAAGAAAAAAGCACACAAAGAAGGAATCAACAAGGAAGGTGAGGAGATGCACACAAGGAAGGGAAGAACATGGGGAGGAGAAGAACACAGGTGAGAGCAACACAGAGTGTGTGGGGACAAGAGGACATGAGCGAGGGAAATCAACATGGAGCGCTGGTGGAGAGAAGCGCACAGGTTAAAGAGAGCACAGAGCAGGTGAAAGTAAAACACAAAGAAGACAGCTGGAAAATGCATGCACTCTCATGGAGTGCTTAGGCAGAAAGAAAAAAAGGAGTTCCCTAAACGTGAGCAGTGGAATGACACGAGTAAAGAAGCTTTGCTGAAAGGGAGGGACAAACACAAGGTGGACAAGGCAAGCCATCGAATAGGAAGCAAATGAGAGTGCCTATAAATGAGCTGAGAGATCAGGTTCTGCTGTCAGTGCTAGTGGAAAGAAGAACAGAGGAACCAGGTTCTGCTGTCAGTGCAAGAAGCATTCAGAGCAGATAAGCCATCAGTGCGTTGAGAAAGAGGAGAAGAGAGGCTAGGATCTGCAGTGAGGGCTAGAGGAAGGAAGATGAGAGAAGCTGGGCTCTGTAGTTATTCACAAAGGGGAGAAGCATAAAAAGGCCATGCACTGCAATCATTGGTCGAGGTCAATGGAGCAGGAAGTCTAGTTTCTGCTTTCATTGGTAGAGGCGAGAGGGGCACAGAGTTCAGAATTTGCTGCCATTGGTAAGGAGAGACGAGTACCAAGATCAGGCCCTGCTGCCATTGGACGAGACAGGAGCACCAGCTACAGGAGCCAAGAGCACAGGCTCTGCTGTCAGTGGCACAGGAGTAAAGGAGACAGAAGTCAATCTCTGCTGTCCGAAGAAAGAGGAAAGCAGAAGACAAGTACTGCACTCAACGCAACTGGGGAGAGGACCAGAGAACAGGCCTACTGTCACCGTAAACAGACACTTTCTGGTGTCACAAATTACCACTGGTTTGAACTGCAAGTGTATCCATTTCCAATAATAGATCCATTCAAAATATTCTGTAATTTAAAAAAAGGTACAGCACCCGAAAGCTGTTCCACAGCAATCCTTCATCTCAAGACATGAAAAATAAACAAGCCAACAGTGTAACTGCCACCATAAAACATACGAAAACTATGTATATCTAATGTTCTGAAGATTTCTTCTGCTTACCATTTAGAGTTTTAAATCGAGTGTGTTTGTATGGGGTTCTTATTGGTTTCTTGTAAGAGTTGAGGCTACTGCTGGGTGCAGGTGCTTTAAGGTTTCCTTTTATGGTAATACAAGTTTTGTCTGAACACTGCTGTTGAGGAAAGTGTCTAGAGCTGTGAGGACATTGGCTAAAGATACCCAGGCGATATCACCACACCACTGACCTTATAACAAAGCAAACCCTCTAAACCAATCAGGTAGGTTTACGAATGAATGTAAAGTAACAGAAATGTTTTTATTGGCTTTCATAGAGCAGTACCAATAGTCTCATTTTAGAGGGTCAAAATATTAGCATGCACAGTTTCCCCACATGCTGTACTGCTCTCATGAGAAAGTGGAATTATACCTGAACCGTGAAAAGCCTCTCACTAACCTAATGTTGTTGCTTTATATTCAGGGCCTCATTTACAATATTATGACGCACGGCAGCGCAGCAAGCCTTCTTGCTCTGCTGCAGTGCATCAAAATAAAAGGGCAGGAATGCGCCATATCTACAAGATACAGCGCATTTTGTATCCCTCTCGCCATGCGCCAATGTAGACATCTTTGTGTCATTTTGAAAGGGTGACTGTGCTGAGGGGACGATTGCTTTTGTGCACGAAGGGACACCTTCCAGCACATAAACAATCATTAAAGGCATTTTTCTCTTTCTATGCGTGCAGAATGCAGCACGCATAGAAAGAGGAAAAACCACGGAGAAATTAAAGTATTTCTCCTTTTTGCGCTTCCTTACTGGGGAGGCGTATGCCCCTTTCAAGAAGAGTTATGCGTGAAAGGGAAACATATTTAAAAGGTCATTAAAAGTCATGCAACGTGACTTTCTATGGCTTTGTAAATATGGAGAAGCCCACTGCGCTGCCGATGCGTCAATTAAAGGCATGAGCTCAATGGGCTTGTAAATAAGGCATGCACGGTATGTTCCTCTGTTTCCAAACCAACTGGTACTCGCAGCATCCACAGCCATTTCAAGTATGAACACAGAAGAACAGCCACAGAATGATAATAAAGAAAGATTTTATGAATTAAAGGTGCAAACCTTTAAATTGAGGTCAACTGACGTGAAAAATTGCCAGTAAATAAGCATTTTGATCATTCCGAATGTGCTAGATAGTAGCAATTGTTTCAAATACACACGTTTATTAGGATCAAGAGAGAGACATTAACCCCACTAGTGTTTTCAAACTAAGTTGACAGCTATTTCGTTTGCTTAGATTACCTTACAGCACAATGCTTTGAGGAGCTTTGCAGTTTATAATCCTGTTCAGAAAATGTGTCCAAAGATCAGCTACTTGTCTTGGAAGTCGCTCTTGAAAATATCACAATGTTGATTCTGGTAGAGAGAAAATATACCAAAAGTTAATTCAAGATGGTGGACGTCTTTGCAGGATTTATACATTTTATTTTATGATTTCGTTTTTTTAAAAACTTGTGAAGTGCTTGTTTGACATTGTCAATTGGAGCCCCTTAAAAGATGTTTGGTTGAGCTTAAACCCTCATACAGAAACTTACTGTTTTCATCTGGTGTAAAACGAGGAATTTGATGCATGCCAAACTCCTTGAATGCCTAGATGCATGTCTAGTGGGAGAACTGCGAGACAGCGTAGCTTGAATTAACTTATGCGAACGCTCTCTCTTGCCATTGCCAGTGCCTGTGATGGTTTGTCATTGCTTCATTATTGACGGAACTGATGGGAGTCACCAATTTACATTTTATTTTTTAAAAGACAACAGCAAAAATATTTTTGGGTCTCAAAAAGCTCACATCATTACAGCAAGTACTTTATGAGTGATGTACTCTATGTGACAGATCAAATTGACGTTTCTCACAGTGAAGTTATCTTGACCAACTGCCCCATCCTGTGTACTGTAGTGGGCGGAAGAAAAATGTGAACAACATAATAACAGATCAATGGATAGAGAGGGGTAGCTGAAAGGGGGAGGTTTCGTTTTCATGGAGTTTGTATTATGAGAGATAATGAAGATATTTTTGATCAGAGAGGTGCATCTCTCACTCCTGGGTCCAGCAGCCCAATACAAGATGGTAAACGTTATACCCGACAGCCTTAGAGTGGTCTTCCCTCTAACGTTTTGCCTACCTCCTCACCTTTTCTGACATCGTTTTTGCTGGCGTTAGGACTCTGTGCACTTTACCATTGCTGACTAGTGCTAACGTGTACTCGCCCCTAAACATGGTAATATTGGTGCATCTCCAATTGGCATATTTAATTTACTTGTAACTCCCTAGTAAAGCGCACTACATATGCCCTGTGCCTGTAAATTAACTGCTACTAGTGGGCATGCAACACTTATTGTGCCACCGTCTTAAGTAGCCCTTCAACCATGGCTCAGGCCTGCAATTGCAGAGCCTGTGTGTACAGTTTAACCTGCCATTTTGACCTGGCAAGATAAACCTCTTGCCAGTCCCAAACCTTACCCTTTTATACATACAAGTCACCTCCGAGGTAGGCCCTGGATATTCCATTGCTGTTAGGTCACATCTATTCACTGTTTTCAACAATGGAACGTGAGAGTAATCCTAACCCTAATGTCTTTAGATTTTATTTCAAGAATGGAGGCTAGTATTATGCATATGGTAGGTTTATTACTACTTCCCACAACGGGAATAACAATGCAGAGGAAATCAGAATAAACAATTCACAGTATAAAGCCAAATTTTGATAATCTCTTCTTTTTCGCTGCTCCAGAGCAGATAAATTATTGTACCCTTGAGTTCTTTAAATATTTTCCCAGCATGTCAGGGTTATTAGTTTTATTTTAGAAAGCACTACAAAATCATCTACACTGGCATGGCCAAGAAAATCATTGTCTGTCTACAAAGGCTACAGAACAGGCAGCCGGTTAGGTCTTCAACTTCATAAATATGTTATCATTGAGGCTGTCCTGAAGGCCCAGCAAAGCTTCTCAGTAGATGCAGGGTTCAAATTCTAGGACTTTTGCACTATCCACAACTCTTTCAGGGCAAAGAACCTCAGAAATTGTCCCCAATTACATCTCGGGCAAAAACTTTAGGTTAGAGTCTACCCACTTAATCCATCAATGGATGAAGGTAGAACCTATGCAGTGCAGGGCTCTAAAATGTAAAAATTCCTGAACCCCATCATGAGATCTAAACCCAACCGCTTATGATTTAGCAGACTTTTAATTACTGAACTACTCAGACTGGTCTTCTATTGGTCCTACTTGCTGCTCAAGGGTCACAACCAAAGAACATCAGAGAAAGGCCACACCCATCTGCTGGGATTCCAGCTTCCCTAGCCTCCCTTCCTAGGTGTACTGAATATGGTGAGTTTTTCTTCTTTACTTGGACTCAGCAGCCTAACGTTTGTGATTATCCTGGACAGTAGCATAACTAGGATTGGTGATTTCTTATGCTAGTGATGTGAGGCTTTTCTGGGAATGAAAAGAAACAGTGTTTGAGAATAGGCCCATTTTATATCGCAGAGACAGCATCATGCCAGCCCTGAACTCCCTTAAGTGTCTTTGAAGTTTCTGGCACAAGGTACAACCTGGCAGCTTCCCAGCATACAAATGTGCGATCCTACTGCTCTAGTTATTCAATAAGAATACAGCATGGGAGGAGGTGCATGTTCATGGAGATCCAGAAACTTGGGGAATCCCGAAGCTGTGCCGTGCCGTCCGCCTCCACCTCCAAGCTATAAATGACTTACTTAAGAAGTCATCAGGGGCTTCCAGATGATCCTTGGTATTCCTCATAATGTCACTCAAGGTACTTGATAGAGCCCTGCTGGATTCAAGCTGACTGCACAGCATCTCAGTGTGGTGACAATTCTGCCTAAATTTAGGACTTGCCTGTGGTCTATGCCCGCAACTCCTGTTGCTGGCTTATGCCCAGTCATCCGCTTCAAAGCTAGGTCCAGTTTTATAGGGAGGACACAGACATTGCATGGTGACCTTTGTCCTCTGGTATGGGCTAGTTATCATACAGAATTAACCTGTGCTACAGTGTGAGAAGAGTGGTTCTTGGTCATGCGTGGCTGGATTCTATTGGCTGGCTGTGGCTCCCCGAGGGAACAATCCACATTCCTTAGCTTACCCAGCAATGCATTTGCTTCTCTCCACATTATGGGATGTGCAGGTGGATGAAGGTGTGAGCTGCCATTAGCTCTTGATGACCTGGGGGCTATTCAATTTTTCCTGGGCAGCCCATTTCAACTGGAGCACTACCTTAGCTCAAGCAACGTAGCCCATTGGTGGAAGCTAGGCTTGAAGGAAAAATGCCCACCTGCAATATCAGTTCACCAAGATAGATAGGATAACCTTTCCTCATGCCCAAAATATACACTACTGCATTGGTCAAACTGCTGGACTGATGAGACTTCACTTCACAGGTGCTCAAGATATGAATTCCTTGTTCGCATGGGTCAGACGTGAGCCTCCGAGGACTGGTGATGGCTCCATGGCACTGGGCCGCGACCTTCCTAGTGAAGAAGCAGACTATAGGTCAAGATGTCTGCGGCATCTTCATGTCTTTGCCATGCATTCTATGCATTCTTTCCTTAGTTATATGTCTCCTTCTGCTCAGCCAGTGTGACTGTGAGGTAATAGAATGCTGATGTGTGCATGGTTTGCGTAAGTGTCAGATGGAATGCATGGGCTAAGCAGCAAGGAGACATATAAATAAAGCGATTATGGCAAAGACGTCCTACAGTGTTAAGGTAACACTTGGCCTAGAATCTCAAACACAAGTTGCCTATGTTGCTTGTTTGTAACCTTTAATTTGTCCTAAGAAATGTGATGTAATAAACTCCAGTATGTATTATGTATGTATTAAAACTGTTCTAAAGTATAGCTCTCTAAAAAAACATTTAGGTCTAGACTGCATTATACAAGACTGCAAAATAAAGAAGTTAGTACATAAATAATTATTTAATAAATAGTTTAGCTATTTAAATTATGGCCATTTTATGAAGATCATACAGCAAGCAACTTATATTGCATTTATATCTCTTGCTTCAAGCGCTGCACAATCTGATCGGTCATTCACTAGTTATCTCCATGGGGCATATCAACAAGGCCCGGCATTAAAATTGTCGCTTTAGCGTCCGTTTTCGGGCGAAAAGCGGTGATAATTTTATCGCCCTATCAGCATGGACACGCTAACGCGTGAATCCATGCCTTAGCGCCCATTTACTTTGCGCCTCGCCAATGAGATGCGAGGTAGGCGTTCCCGACTGAAATTCTGCAAAAATATTCACTAACACAGCTTCTCCCTATCAACAACGAAATCCCTAACCCGCCTAGCGACATAAAAAGTAGCGCTAAACAGGTATATCGCCGGTTTCTTACGCCTGCTAATTTTCCGACTTAGCCATATGTATCATGGGAGGTGGATTGTAATGCTAAGTCCACATGTCCCTATCTACAATGTTTTCCCTAACGCTGTTTTTTTTTTTTTTTTTTTTTTTTAAATCCGCTGGAAATCCTGCAATATTGCCGCTTATCGCAGGGATTTCTATCGCCTCGGCAATGCGCGGTTAATAATGCGATAACCGGGCGATAGAATCCGGCAATAGACGGCGTTAGGGGTGTGAACGCTAAACGCGGCCAAAGATAATTATCGCTGCTGCTTGATGATATGCCCCCAAGTGAGCAGGAACACACTTCTGCTTTTATAAAGCATCACTTGAAGGCCAACCTTCACGTTTCATTTGCAGTCTGTTTAGTATGTGTCATCTAATGGTGGAAGATGGGTGGGGGGGCTAAAGGCATGTTTAAACTCAGATGATGAAGGCTGGGTGTAGCATGATGGTAGGTTTTGCAATTATTTTCGACCTCTTTTCCATTATGTTTTGTGAAAGGTGCAGAGAACCGTCAATGTGATCATGGCTTCCTAGTCTATGTAGGACATGAGGGCTTGGGTAGGCTCCAGCCCATGGTTGGTTTGGAGTAAAGATTTTGTGGAGTAGGGAGAGCTGGAGACGGATCCCTTTGACCACTACATTAAATTGTGGAAAAATCACGGTTTTGAATGAAAGAGAATCCCAAGCTTTCTTGGTTTTGAGGTGGTGTAAGTGCTATCTCAAGATCCACAAACCTGTCAAAGGGTAAATGGGGGCTCAGTTTCTCCCACTTGGATGAGTCAGGTAGTAGGAGAGCTACCTGTAGCTCACAAACTACTAATTGGAGAAGCCTGATCTAGACCTTGCCACAGTAAATACAGATTTGATATCATGGTTTTTAAAAATGTTTAATTTCCAGGTGAACAAACTGCTCTCATTTGCTGCAGTGGTGCATGTCACTTCTGGTATCTGTCTTTCAGCTTCTCAGCTCATCAACCCTAAAGCTGCTAAAATGAGGAAGGTTTGTATCACTCACTGCAACTGGTTACTCTTCAATGTCTGCTCTCCGTGCCTTCCAGAGAAAAAGAAAAAGACACACAATTGATGGACGGAATGCAGAATAAATCAAGACAGTCACCCCCAGTCAAGAGATCTGGGTTGAATCCATCATTCTTTTGTTCATCATGCCACCCCAGTTTAGACCTGGCCATATGCAAGTCAGTCTTGACCCTGTGCCTCATGGGAACAGTCCAGCCCGAAATGCCAAGCCAGCTCCTGCCTGGACCGGAAACAAGCATCCTAGGACCGGTTTCGGGGTTTCACTCCTCATCAGCCAGGATAGCTCCAGTGGCAGTGAGCCCAGGACCCACGTTTGGGCATACCTGGCGCACTTAGGGCAAGAAAGCAAAAGACACACAATTGACAGACGGAATGCAGAACAAATCAAAACATTCAACCCCAGTCAAGAGATCTGGGTTAAATCCATCATTCTTTTGCTCACCATGCCACCCCAGTTTAGACCTGACCATATGCAAATCGGTCTTGACCCTGTGCCTCATGGGAACAGTCCAGCCCCAACTGCCAAGCCAGATCCTCCCTGGACCGGAAACAAGCATCCTAGGACCGGTTTCGGGGTTTCACTCCTCATCAGCCAGGATAGCTCCAGTGGCAGTGAGCCCAGGACCCACGTTTGGGCATACCTGGCGCACTTAGGGCAAGAAAGCAAAAGACACACAATTGACAGACGGAATGCAGAACAAATCAAAACATTCAACCCCAGTCAAGAGATCTGGGTTAAATCCATCATTCTTTTGCTCACCATGCCACCCCAGTTTAGACCTGACCATATGCAAATCGGTCTTGACCCTGTGCCTCATGGGAACAGTCCAGCCCCAACTGCCAAGCCAGATCCTCCCTGGACCAGAAACAAGCATCCTAGGATGGGTTTCACCTCTCATCAGCCAGGAGGACCTGGCCTGCCAGTTAGGGCTGGACTGTTCCCATTGGGCGTAGGGTCAAGACTGATTTGCATATGGCTGGGTCCAAACTGGAATGGTATGGTGAGCAAAGAAACTGGATTTAGGCCCAGATCTCTGTACTGGGGTGAATGTATGACATTGTTCTGCATTCTGTCCATCAATGTTCTTTTTGCATTTGTCACCCCGAGTGAGACGGGTATGCCTAGACGTGGGACCCATGCTCTCCATGCCACTGAAGTCAGCCTATCCTGGCTGATGAGGGCTGAAAGCCTGAAACTGGTCCTAGGATGCTTGTTTCCAGTTCAGGGAGGACTTGGTCTGGCAATTCGGGCTGGACTGTTCCCATTGGGTGCAGGGTCAAGACTGATTTGCATATGGCTGGGTCCAAACTGAAATGGCATGGTGAGCAAAAAAATGATGGATTTAGGCCCAGATCTCTGTACTGGGGTGAATGTATGACATTGTTCTGCATTTTGTCCATCAATTGTTCTATTTACATTTTCCAGAGAAAAAGGGCATTCTTTCCAAGTTACACAGGTGTACTGGGTGCTGCATTACTGACGTAACGCTGCATTACCTCACTGTACCAAGCCATTACAGATTTTGCTTCTGGAATGAGGAATAATTAGCAGGAAACGGAGGGGTATATTTTTTTGATAACCACTTTTATTGATTTTCCAAAGACAGCATACAACACAGTCAGTTTAATAAGCGGAGCACCTGAAAGCATTGTACTCCATAACACTGCGCATCAATAGCTAGTGAGGGAGGGGGATGAACCAGGTACCCACCACATTCCACAATGGCCAAAACAGAGTATTAGTCATCAATCGCCCCCACCCATTTACCCCACACCTTGCGATATTTCTTAGGACAACCCCTGGCCTCATATACAGAGCGCTCTTGCGCGGCACACCAGTCCACTACTCTGCGCCACCGTGACAGGGCAGGGGCCGCCGGGTTCAGCCAGCATCGTGCAATGTCTCTCTTTGCTACCACTAGAGCCGTGTTTAGGAAGAGCTTATTTGCGCGAGAGCCGTCCAGTCCCTCTGTAATGCCTAGGAGTATGTTGGTAGGGTTAAAGGGCACCTCCCATCCTAGGACCTCATTGAGTTCCTCCAACACTGATTCCCAAAAATGTGTGATAGGTGAGCAAACCATACCATGTGGAAGAAGTCCGCTTGAGGATGTGAAGAACGCGGGCATGACGCCTCTGGACGAAGACCTGCTCGGTGGAGGAGGAGCGGCGTGAGATAGGCAGAGTGTAATTAGTAGAGCTGTACCAATCGGAGCCGTACTGAGACGGTGATTAACTTGGGGGCCATTAGGGCGTTGCGCCAGTCGGAGTCGTCTAAGGAATCAACCCAGCCCTCCCACCGGACTCTGAGCTGCGAGTGTGTGTTGGGGGTATGGTTGGTGAGAGAGTGGTAGATACGGGAGATCCCGCCTTTCCCCTATGGTGGGCTGTAGTCAGGCAAAGCCATGCCCTCTGGGACGTGTGATTGGATGGTGTGTCACAGCTGTAGATAGCGATAGAACTGCGAGGGATGCAAAGAGAAAGTACGTTGTAGGTCCTGAAAGGTGCAAATGTGTCCCCCCTTCCAGACATCCCCTAACTGTGAGATCCCAATTAAGTCCCATGCCCTGAAGCCAGATAATCCCGCCACTTCTCGAAGCTGGGCACCTTGCCAGAGCAGAGTGCATTGGCTCAGTTTCCCAGACCAATGAGTGTGGCGTAGGGAGGCCCACCAGCCCAGGAACACCTCACGCGTGATCTCTGGCAGCGCTCCGGGATGGTGTTACCATATAGCATCCCCTGAATACTGGGCAGGCCCAGAGTATGAAGTTCCAGCCGAAAGGCCGGATCTGACCATCCCCCGTTGAACCAGTCGTGCTCTATGAGAAGACGGGTCACCAGATAATAAAGATATAGGTTTGTCATCCCCAGGCCTCCATCATAAGGTGGGATCCGACAATGTGCGAGAACCAGACAGGGTTGTCGACCCCCACAGAGAAATTTAATAGCTAGGCTATCCATTTCTCTGAACTATGCACGGCACAAGAAAAGGGACGTATTATGGCACATATAGAGGAACCTGGGCAATATCATCATCTTGAATAAAGCTATTTTACCCATAGGGTTCAGGGGCAACGATTGCCACCGGGTGAGATCAGCCCGGACCTTCTTCACCACTGCGGTGACATTCAGCGCCCAGGTGAGGTCAGGAAGGAGGGAGGGAGGGCTACCCAGATCCCGAGATACTTAAAGGACTGCCGCCGGAGGGGTATCGTGGACTGCCAGTCAAAGCACTCGCGGGAAAGATGAAGGGGGACCAGGACAGATTTGGCAGAGTTCACCCGGAGGCTGGAGATTTGCTCAAAAAGAGTCAGTGCTCTGAGGCATCGGGGTCCCGACCGCGCGGGTTCAGCCAGGTACAGGAGAACGTCATCAGCATAGAGGGCAATTTTGTCCTCGCCGAGTCCAGGCCTTCTCCACCCCCGGATGAGGTCATCAGAGCGCACCAGGCACGCCAAGGGTTCCATTGCGAGGGAGAAGAGGAGGGGCGACAGGGGGCACCCCTGCCTGGTGCTCCTGCGGATAGGGAAGGGTGGGGACAATGCACCATTGACCAGGACTCGGGCCCTCGGCCAGTAGTATAGCGGTTTTACAAGCTGGCGGAAACGCTCTCTGAAGCCCATTTCTGCCAAGACCGCCTCCAAAGATCGCCTGTCCACCAAATCAAATGCTTTTTCAAAGTCTATAAGAAGGAGTGAGAGGTACGGGGTCAGGCACTGGCGATTCGCTAGGGCGAGGTGAAGGCGCCAGAGGCAGTGACGGGTACTCTGCGCGGACATAAAGCCACACTGGTCAGGGTGAACCAACTTGGCCATATATGGCCGCACGCGGTTGGCCAGGATGGTAGCAAAGATCTTGAGCTTCGTATTAATAAGAGAGACTGGCCCGTAATCGGCCCAGTGCTTCGAGGGCGGCTGAGACTTCGGGATCACCACGATGGTGGCCATGTCAGTCTCAGAGTGAAATGAGCCCTTGTCAACCGTGTCATCATACAGCCCCAGCAGATGGGGCAAAAGCGTGTTGCGGTAGCTTGCGTAGAACTCTTGAGGAAAGCCATCCGGACCCGGTGTCTTACTAGACGCCATGTGGGAAGATCGCTTCATTGATCTCCTCAAGAGCAATCGGGAGGTCCAGCACCTTGGCCTTAGTCTCACAAAAAAAAAATTGCTTGTGGGGGAGCAAGTCGGGGATCGACCGCCACGGAGGTTGCGCGGCATAGTAGGTGGCGAAGCACTGAGCTACCGCCGGTGGAGATCACTGGATCCCGCCACTCGAGTCCCGCACCTCTGGGATAATACGATTGGCCAATGGATAGGTGGCCAGTCGACGGAGAAGCTTGCCAGAATTGTCTCCCCACCCGTATACGCGCGCTACTGAGGACCTCCAAAGCAGCTTCGCAGCCTCCATGGAAGTCAGCCTGATCTCATCCCGCAAGAATGTCAGTCTCCTATCCAGGGCCTCGGTTCTCTCCTTGGGTGGGCGCCTCTCGATGAGAGTATCCTGAGCCTCCAGGAGGGTGATCAGAGATTCCTGTTCGGTGCGGCGGAGTTTGGACTGACTCTTGGCGAACCCACGAATGGTGGCTGTGCCTGCCTCCCACAAGGTAGCAGGGGAGGAATAGGATCCCTGGTTAGTGGTGAAGAATTGCCGGAGCTCCCCGCCCGCCGATTCGCAGAAGCCTTTTTCCTGGAGAAACCAGACGCTCAGCCGCTATAAATCGGTCTCAAGGTGCTCGGCAGATCCCCATCCCGCAGTGCCACTGGGGAATGGTCAGAAATACCACAAGGGAGTATGGTTATCTCCCGAATCGTGCAACAGCCGGGAGAAAGATGTAATCAATCCGGGCGCGAGTGTGGTGGGATGCCGATGTGTGAGTGTATGGACGGGTTGTGGGGTGCCAGAGTCTCCAGGCGCCGCAGAGCCCCAGCGTAGCCGCCCAGCCAGATAAGTGCTTGGCCTGGGAGGCCCATGAGGTCGAGGGGTTTCCTGCAACGTCGTGGGTAGGGTCCATAACCGCATTGAAGTCGCCCCCTATAATAGTCATCCCCGGAGGCAGGGCAGCGACGAACCCCGCAAGGTGCTTGAGTGTAGGCCCCATTAAAGACGGCGGGGAGTAAATCTACAACAGGTTGAGTGCGCAGTCTCCCACCGCCCCTTCCAGGAAAACGAAGGAGCCCATGGGATCAGTCACAGCCCTGTGGAGGACAAAGGGAAGGGAGCAGCTCATGAGAAAGGCCACGCCCCTCGAGCCCCGCATGAAGCCGGAGTGCTAAACCCCACCGTAACCATACCTCGCCAGGAAGGGGCATTTATTGCCTACGAGATGAGTTTCTTGAAGGAGCGGTATGTCTACTGCATGGCGCTGAGCATACCGCAGAACCGCAGTGCGCTTAACCCTGTCCAGGAGCCCATTGACATTCCAGGACATCACATGGAGCGACTGTATTTCGTTGCGCAAGACAGTCATGGGGGGTATGAGTGCAGAGGGAGACAGCCCGCACAGGAAGCAGGCACTGGTGTGATGGCAGACAGAGAATCGCCAGGAAGCTAGTGGCGCGGGTGGTTGCCATGGTGGTGGTCAGAAATGTGGACGCAGTGAGGAGCATGCGGCTGTGAAGAGCCGGGGCTGTGGGCTCTACAGGGTGCGCAGCAGGAGTGTGATTGAGTTAGACTGTGTGTGTAGATGAACAGGAACAAGTAAAAACTGGGACAACGGTCCCCCCTCCCCACCCAACCCCCTCCCTATACTTCAGCAACAGAAGCATCTGTCGACCCGAACTAAGAAACCTGAAAGGAAAAACCAAACTAGAACGCTTGGGACTAGAAGACATGGTGGACCCCTCCTCTTAGCAGGATGTTCTATAGAAGTCACCATTGTAAAACAAAAGAACAGTCAGTCAATTGTAACGCAAACAGCCGCAGAACCGGTCTGTGCCGGGGAGTGCAACAGAGTCAGGGCGTCCCCGCAGGGAGGACCAGGCTTCGGGAAAGGTCTGTGTCTGCGTGCACTGATAGGGATGGTCAAGGCGAAGCATTCCCGGGATCCATATGGGGGGGGGGGGGGGTCTGAGCAGGATCGCCGCGGCATCGGGAGGTCATCCGGGAGAGCTCCAGCGGCCACCTGGTGAGCAGGAATTGTTGGCGAAGCTGATCAGGCCCGTCGTGAACCCCGTCTCCTGCGTGAGCGGGTACTCTGCAGTTGCGGGCCAGGGCGATTCAAGTGGGGGCCATCGCCGCTGCTCCGATGAGAATTGTTACGGGCCGGGAGCCGGAGGGGCCGCTCCTTCGTTGCTCAGGTCCAGGCCTCTTCAGGAGTGTCAAAGAAAAGGGATTTGTCATGGAAGACCACTCGCAGGCGACCTGGGAAGAGTAGTTGGCATGGGATGTGTAGGGCTCATAGCTCCTGCTTCACCTCACCGAATGAGCGCCGCTGGCTCTGAACCTCGTGGGTGTAATCTGGAAAGACCATAATTCCTTGGCCCTGGTACGTGAGACGTTGTTGTTTTCGTGCTTCTGCCAAGATAGAGTCCTGGTCTTTGTAATTAAGGACCCGCATAATGAACAGCTTGTGAGGCGCGCCTGGCTGCGGTGGGCCCTCTCGATAGCAAACCATGGGGAGAGGGAGCCCTCGGGCATCCATGATCGCGGCCAGCACTCGATTAAGTCAGATGGTCGGCCCTGCTCCGCATCCTCTGGAAATCCTACCAAGCGGAGGTTGTTACACCGGGACCTGTTTTCAGCATCTTCGGCTCGCCTATGGAGCTCCCGGATATGAGCCTGGAGATGTGAAACTTGCTCTTTGAGCTGGTGGACGTCATCCTCCACCGTGGACACACGGGACTCCGTCTCCTTGATCCGGTCTACAGCTTTGCGGAGATCTTAGCGGATGATGTTCATGTCTATGCAGACTTCCTCAATCTTACCCTCTACCGAGGTTTGGGAAACGCAGCTGGCCTGAAGGATGGTTGATAAGTCCGTCTGGGAGGGGGCATCTCCCCCCACAGAACCCCCTGGCGCTCCATTGTCCGCGACTGTAAGCGGTCAATCTTGGTCTGCGTGGCTGGGGTCTTTGGGCACCGGGCCCCTCCCATGTCCACCACGTCAGGGGCCCAAAACCGCCCCCACGCGCAGGTAGGAGCGGGCGAAGGGCTAGGCCCCCTAGCATAGGTCACGGCGGGAGGGGGAAGAAGAGAAGGATGGAGGGAGGAAGGGCACTTCCCCACCCGGCGCTCCACTGGCCGAATGACGGCCAACCTCCCTCTTAGGAGCAGTCTTCCCGCCGCCCATGTCGTGATCCATCCCAGATCAATCAGGGTCCGCAGCAGAGGGGAGGCAAGAAGGAAGGAAGAGGGCCTGCGGGCCCCTCACCGCTGTCCAACTCGACAGCCGGGCCACTACGGCACTCCGCCGTTGGAGCCGGCCGAGAGCACTTAGGGCTCCCCCTGGGAGTGCACCACACCCCCACGGGGAAGAACGGCATCACCCGCGGCCTCCGATGTTCCAGCCACAACTACAACGCCGCCTCGGGCCCAAACCAGAGAGGGGGGGGGGGGAAGTCTACACCAGGTGCAGGCCCGCAACCCCGTCAGCGCGGGCAGTCCTCCATAAACAGAGCCCAGACAGGAATTCAAAGGCTTCCTACAAGGCCCCAACTGGTCTCACAAAGGGGGCAGGACCGCAAGCACCACCGCCGCTGTCCAGACACAGGCAGGCGGACCGTCACAATCCCAAGAGGAAGCAGAGGCCGCGCATACCCGCAGGTGGAGGGGTAAACCCTGCGTCACCCCCCGCCACCCGACAGATGGCTGAGATCAGGCGGGCCGCTCACCTGGGAAGGTCACTACTGTTGACGCTGTCAAGTCGGGCAGTGCAGCCCCAGCACGCAGCCCAAGGAAGGTTCAGGAAGGACCAGGTACGGGCGGTTCACGCCAGCTGGACGTCCCCTGCCCACGCCGTCCGATCGACAGCCAAGCACCACTCCAGCTCAGGGTACAGAGGCAACCACAATATGCCCCACAATCCTCCTCCAGTCACACAGGGCACTCAGGCTGATCTCCACCACGTCTCCACATCGCCCCCGCTGTCCAATCGACGGGCGATTCACACTCGGGCATCCGGGCGCCACAGGCCTGATCCGATGCCGCAGGCCGCTTTGGTGGTGCCGTTCGCGCCCCCAGTCTCCTGGATGTAGGCCGCTGGATCGCAGTGGTGTCACCGCCCCTCAAGGTGCAGGGGCAGCCGCCGCTAGAGAGCGCCAGGTCAGTCTCGCACCGGCCCCAGATCCCCGGGGGGAGACCAGAGCCCGGGTCCGAGGCTGCCGCCATTTTAGGAGACCGCAAGGCGAGATCCCTTCACAGGCTGTGGATGACCATAATACCGCACCCTCTTCACAGCCAGGCACAGGATCGGACTCTAGAACAAAGCAGCAGCAGAGTCTGGTTGCAGGTAAGAGGAGATGGTGGCGGATGACGGAGTGGCCGGAGCACCCCTAAAGTGCGACCGCCATCTTGACGCTCTTGGCCACGCCTCCACTGAGGGGCATATTTAGGAGAGATTTGTGTCATGCTTGTACCACACAACGTGGTACATGTGTGATGCAAACCTTTTAGTCAAATTTATGAAGTCATGCAAACCGCTTTGCGTGGCTTTAAATGGCTTCAAAAATCTAGAGTAATGCAAAGCAGCACAAATCACGGTGTTGCATTACTCTGCGCTAAGGAGGCGCTCCATGGGCATTGTGTGTGTGTTACCAAGCTTTTTGTTGCTTTTCCAGATTTACCAAACCTGGGAATGCGCCAAAAAGATTCGCCTCCCCAGGAGAATTGTAACAAGGAGAAATATATGTATTTCTTCTCTGTTTTTCCTCTCATGCAGCACACATAGAAGGAGAAAAGAGCCTCCCAGAATCGTTTTTGTGCAGCAATGCCCCCCTTCCTGTGGAAAAACAATCCTGCCTACAACACAAGCCCCCTCCCACCATGGTGCAAGGGTGCCTGCTTTGGCGGTAGGCTGTCAAAACGGCACCACAGCAAGGGGAAAGGACAGGAATCTGTTAAGTGACTCATATTAGGTCATAGGTTTGGGAAGGAGAAATTGAAGCCTACGTTTTAAAAAAATCTGTTTTTATCTCTGGCTGGGCTCTGGTGGACAGTACACTGGAGGACATTGTACTGGGATCCTTAAACCACCCGGTATCAGAAGCAGCCAGAGGGAGACACTGACAATTTTCAAATAGTTTTCACTGCTTCATTTAGTTGCTAGTCCAGTCCTGGGCGAGATATGGATTAGGGAGTCAACTAGGGAGCCAAGGCAGCGAGGGGTTGACTAAGCAGCACGTGGAGACAGAGTGCAACTTCGTATCCACCTTTAGATCTGAATAGAAACA
Organism: Triturus cristatus; assembly: GCF_964204655.1. Lineage (NCBI taxonomy): Eukaryota > Metazoa > Chordata > Amphibia > Caudata > Salamandridae > Triturus > Triturus cristatus. The sequence goes on from NC_140589.1 coordinate 881,117,377, forward strand.
ACTGGTATGTGGTGCTTTAATAACACTTGCGGATACAAAGTGACCAATTTTTCCATCTTTTTTGTCGAGCAGCGCCACAAAAGCACACCAGTCATCATTCTAACAACAGCATAAAATTAAAGCACTGAAGACTAAAGATAGTTTAACACTAATGAAGATTTACCAGGTACATGTCGCTTTCGTCTTCTTCTACTCCTTTCCTCTTTTTCGTTTTCTTCCTCTCCTTTTTTCTTTTCCTTCTTTTTCTTCCCTTTTTTACTTTTTCGTTTTTTTCTTCTTATCCTTCCTCCTCCATCCCACACAGAATTACAAACCTCATTATGGTCGGTTGTGTAAATACTTTAGTGCTTAAGTGTTTGGTCTTGCTCTTTAAGTGAACTGTCAGAAAAGGGATTATGGGGAGTTATAACTTTTGAGATTAACTACTTTAAGAAGGCATGAGTGCGTGGCCTGGGATTTGGACCAAGCTTCTGCTGTGAGTCATCGCCTTCAGCTGTTGAGGAACTCTCCAGGGTGAGCAAGTAAACATTATTAAACAAACACCGGTGCAGTTTATCCCTGAAACCGGATTTCAGAATTAGCACTGAAAAATCCACTAAACTGCATTGTTGGGCCTGGTTCAATAAGACTGAATATACATCCTGGTATGAATCACTTACGTAGCTTCTGATCACATACATCGACGCATTCCCGGCTTCGTTGGGGTGCCTTAGCTGATGATGGTAAGAGTCTTTAGCACTGAATGCTAGTAAATTGGTTGTGGGTTCTTAATAGGATGAGATGGTCTTTAAATTCTTGTTCTGTCCTAGCCCAACACAGTGCAGGGGTTTAGATTCCTAATCTATAGTATTACTCCCAAATATTAATAACATTAGGTAATGCTCAGGAATTATTACATTAATCTCTAGGTTTATGCGCAATTTTATATGTACGATATCTCTAAAAGGGAAGAGTTTCAGCCCGTGGACAGTCTGCTGATTTACTGTTTGGGTTAAGGGGATCCCTTACATTTTTAGGTTTGGTGTTAGCCAAGACCTTTTGCTTTCACTAAAATTATATGAATAATATACTTACTTATAAGGGTTTTCAGCCAGCCAACTTCATTCGCCAGTCTGTTATTGTGTCATTTGCATTTTTCTTCCGCCACTGCAGCATACAGCATGGGCAATGGGTCAACCCACCTCAGCCATTGGTTAATGCTGCTGTGAATGACAGCATTTAGCCCTTTAACAAGGAGCAATTCCATATTCAAAGGAGTTCCCTTAAGTGCCACAGACTACTATGGCAATGTGCGGTTCTGAGACCAAGAAATATTTTTGCTTTGATGTCATTTTTTTTTAGATTAGATTCTGTAAGCAAGGATCTGTCATTTGCCAGTACCTCTGACACAAAAGGCGAAATGAGCACCAAAGTGAAATTCAGGTGCACAGGTTTTGGGAATTGAGACCTTAAGGTTTTCTAGATCCATGTATGACCTTTGCTGTTTCTGGGTATGAGCTTTGTGTGCTCTGTTTCGCTGCAGTTATGCCCAAAGGAAGCTTCAGTAAGATACAAACATGAGGAGGGAACACAACGTTTGCCAGACAGGTTCATTAAATTAAAATCTCGCTGCTTTTCAGGTCACAAAATCAAATCCTAGTTAGGCGGGGTCTTAAGGTTGGCAAATTGTGAACCAATGGATTGGGCAATAGTAACACATGATATTTACAGCATTTAGACACAATGTAAGTGGGGACTGAAATGCAATTTTGAAAACAAGTTATGTTAGACCTTATATCTGGGGCATGGTTTCCCCTAACATTTTGGTTTCAGATCTCCTGTTTTTGCTGACTTCTTTTTTAGTGGCCGTTAGCAGAAGTAAAAACTGCACATTCTAACTAGTGCTAAAGTGCTTGTGGTCTTTCCCTAAAAATGTGGTAACATTGGCTTGTATACAATTGGCATATTTAATTTATTTACAAGTCCTTAGTAATGTGCACTACCTGTGCCAGGGCCTGTAAATTAAATGCTACTAGTGGGCCTGCAGCACTGCTTGTACCACCCACTTGAGTAGCCTTTTAAACATGTCTCAGGTCTATCATTGCAGAGCCTGTGTGTGTAGTTTTAAACTGCCATGTCGACCTGGTAAGTTAAACCTCTTCCCAGGCCCCAAACCTTCCGATTCAATACATATAAGTCACCCCTAGGGTAGGCTCTGGGCAACCCAGAGGGCAGGGCACAATGTATTTAAAAAGCAGGACTTGTACATTTTAGTTTTACATGTCCTGGTAGTTCATGTTTGTTGTCTCCAGAATCCGAATGTAAAATCCTAACTTATGGTGAAGTCGGATTTTAAATTACAATTCTGAAAACGCCACTTTTAGAAAGTTGGCATTTTCTTGCCTTAGCCATTTAGTGCCTGCAGCCTGTCTATGATCACATGCCTGGGTGTAGTCGACAGTTGGGCTTTGTGTATTCCACCTAGGCAGCAACACAAAATGGGACCTTAGGTGTGACTGAGAGGCTATCCGTGACAGGATGGGAGGGAGGAGCTGGAACCAGCTTCACTCACACCTGAATAGGCTGTGTCCTGTCTCCAGACAAAGGGCTGCATACCACATGTAGATAGTCTAGAGCCAAGGCTGGCAGGGCATCTGTGCACTTCAATGGCATGTCTCTAGAAGTTTCTTCCCACTTTAAAGACACAACTGTGTATAAAAGAAGGACCTCAAGTTGCGGGAAGTGGTACCCGTTGCTATCAATACTATGCCAAGTACTTGTGGATAAGATGTGTTTTTTTGTAGCTAACTAACAATCTTGGCTTACGGTCATGTCAAGTTGGGCTGTACATGTTGTTACCCCTGAAACAATAAAAACGTTGACAAAAAAAATAAATAAGGGGGGGGGGGGGGGGAAGGACCTCAGACACTACCACTTCCGTACACTTCTGGACCTATGGATACTCTGCCAGGAAGAAGGACTTCTGCGCTGCTGAAAGAACTGCCACACTGCTGTACTCCTGCTTTGCTGTGCTGACTAGCTGCCTGCTGGGCTCTTGCCTGGGTGAGAATTATTGGACCTGCAACTCTTGAACCCAGAGTGATTTGGCTGGCCTCCTGATCTGAAGCCTCAAGGACATTACAGGCGCCCAACAACCTTGCATCTACACCTGGACTCTGACATCTGCGAGTCTACCCTGCCAAGTGAAACCACCCCAGTCAAGTGGGCCTGAGGTGCTTACCAGCTGAACTGATGTATCTCCTCAGCTGAGCAGCACATCCTCGAGCAGAACAGATGCATCACCAGCTGCATCCTCGATGCCCGGACTTCGCATCGCAAGCCCCACCAACAGAATCCTCGACGTCAACACAACAGGACCTCGCACCACACAGCCTTGTTGCATCTCAGAAATGATGCAGCGCTTCAGCTGCACGCTGCTTCTTCACCTCAGATCCGCACAACACTAAGCAACCAGGATTTATGGTACTTTGTTCAGCGGGCCTGGTCCCTGTAGCCAGCTCATGCTCCATTGTGGTTGGCATGAACGTGTGACTTTGTCCCGGTCGGGCGCGGCGAGATATCCCTTGTTGGCGCTTAGTGTGTTATGGCTCCATTATACCCTAATACTTACAATTTAATACCTCTGGTTTTACTGATCAGATTTGTCCTTTTGTTCTGGTTTTATTTATAAAAGCTACTCTATTTTTCTAAACCTGGTATGGGATCTTTTTGTGCGGAGTTTTCACTGTTTTATTGTTTGAAGTGTTGCACAAATACTTTACACCCACCCTTCAAATTAAGCTTGACTGCTCTGTGCCAAGTTACCAAAGGGTGAGTACAGTTTAATTTGAAGTTTGCATGTGCCTTACACCGACTATGAATGTGGTGGCTGCTTGACCAGGACTCCTATCCCAGTTTCCTAACAACCCAATTTCTAACACATTATTATTCATAACTAGGAAGTTAAAAGTTACTAATTTAAGGGGAAATTTCAAAATGATCACTCAGTATGATGTAAGAAGTGTACATTACAAAACAATAATTATTCTAAAAGAAAAAAGTGACCATGCAACATTCTATCTCTTGTAAACAGGAGGTCATGGTGGAAATTTCAAGCTTAATTGGTTGATAATATGTACATTAATGCTATGTTTCACAACAAACAAAAATATTGCGGGAAGTTCACAACCTTGTGATGAGGTATAGAAGGCAAGGAACAAAATCCACTTGTCCTTGGCTCCATTCTCGCAACACTTCACTTTGATAGCTTTATTTCGGTCAATGACCATAAAAGCACAGATAAAATATTTACATAGACATAAAAAGCATAAATAATTCAGCATTTAAGATAAAAAGTTATTAAACACAGTTATCAAAGTAGCACAATAAACAATTCTAGTTCCATTCTAAAATATACAATGCACATATTCAATCGCAGATACAAAGGTTAAAAGGGACCCAACGCCTTTAGAATACGATTACGCGTATGCCAAACATTGGTCAGAAATTTTGATAGGGCAAAGACAGTTGGGCCAGAGACATCCGATTTTAAAATCCTATACATTGGTGCATATTCCCTGCAGCCCATATTCCTTATCAGCGGGAGGAGCCAATATTTTCGTGCTGCCTTGTAGGCTGGGCAGAAGAAAGCCATATGCAAATCAGTTTCCTCCGTAGTATCACAAGCCGGACACTGCTTTGTGGTGGAGGCCGATGGCCAGGTACTTGTAAAAAAACCGGAAGGGGAGTGTGCCGTATCTCCATTGGAGAAACAGCTTCCGGGCCAATAGCGGGGAGATAGGGTCCAATACCTTCTCGAACCTGTAAACATCCTTACTTTGAAAAACACGGAAGTTAAGGACCCTTCTTCCTGGGTGGCTTGCGCCCTGGCTAATTTGTAATCATGATAAACTTTTGCCAGGGACTTTTTTGAAATATTAAGTGCAGCTATCACTGGCTCAGTCCATAAGTCGGGTAGCCCTATTTCCATGCAAGTGGCTTGGATGTATTTGACCCAGGGAATATTTAGCACTTTTGGGTGATTCAGAAGTTCGAGTAGTTCCGCCCTATATTCTACAAGATCGTTACTACTCCACAGCCTGCGCCAGAATGCTAGAGGTCTCAGATTTATTTCGTCGACCAACGGGCGTAGCCCCAAATCAAGCCTCAGAGGGAGGAGCGGGGTACTGGGCGGAAGTGCGGCTATCTGTCTTATAAATTTGTTTTCCGTTAGAGACAGACTCCGACAAGGCATATAGCCCCACAATTCCGCCCCATACATTATCATTCCCCTAGCCTGGGCCTTATATATCTGGATTAATGCCCCCAATGGTCGATATGATGAACCAGTCATCATCCGGGCAATACGCCCAGTGGTTTGAGTAAGTTTGAGGTTAGCCCTATTCTGGTGGGGTCCCCAAGTCATGGTTTCGTTGAGTGTCACACCCAGGTATTCAAAGGTGGCCACTCTCTCGAGCCGTGCAGCTCCCAATTGCGGATTTGGCCGCAATTTTTGCCTCGGGTTCAAAACCATGAATTTGGTTTTTGCCGCGTTAATTTCCAGCCCCCTATCAATACAGAAGGTCACGAAGGAGTCAAGAATCCTCTGTATACCCATAGGGGTTTTGGATAGCAGCAGGGTGTCGTCCGCAAACATAATTGCGGGCACCCTGCTGCCGTTCAACTTTGGGGCATCAGTATATTCGGTGGCATTCAGATGGGCGATTACCCCGTTGACGAAGAGGCAAAACAGGGTCGGTGCCAGCACACAGCCCTGTCTCACCCCCCGGCCAACGGGGAATCTATCGGTCAGTTCCCCCGACCTCCCACACCTCACTTGGGCATAATTATTGTGATGCAGCCTCTGCAAGATCAATAGGATGTCCATGGGAACACCCATCTCTGCCAGGACACTCCAAAGTTTCCCCCTGGGCACCAGATCGAAGGCGGCCCGTAAGTCCACAAAAATTGCGTACAGACTACCGCCCTAGAGTTTTGCTGCCCTCCAAAAGATCAGGTTCAATCTAAAAAACCTGGTCCACTGTAGAAACCCCCTTCCTAAATCCTGCCTGATAGGGACTAAGGGCACCCACCTCCTCCATCCAGTCCTGGAGCCTATTCAGCAACACCCTGCCAAAGAGTTTCTGTGCCACGTCTATTAAACTGATCGGCCTGTAGTTGGCTGGGAGGAGCGGCGAGCCCTTTTTGAAGATAGGGACCACCTCTGCCCCCAGCCAAGTACTAGGGATTTCCATGCCACCAAGAACTCCATTGAAAAGGGCGGTAAGGTAAGGGGCCCAAACAGTGGGCTCCTGTTTGAACATGTCCCCTGGTAATCCATCCAGTCCCGGCGCCTTTCCAGAAGCCAGTCCTGAGATGGCTACTGTCACCTCACCCAACGTTATTGGTTCCCCTTCGTAGTCCGGCCAGACCACCTCATCAGCAACAGGAGATTCTCCCGGCTCCAGACTGTATAAGGTCTGGAAGTGGGCTTGCCACACCCCCGGGGCTATATTGGGCTCTAGTGCCGATTGAAAGTTCCCCGACCCCCCCACTCACAATCCTCCAAAACAGACGATGGTTTTGGATCGCTACATTCTCGCAACAACAAAATAGACATTATGATTCCTGCAGGATAACGTAATTTCCTCCCCAGATAACTTCCTGACTTTAAAACTGGGGGAGAAGTGCATAAGGATCTACAACATTTTCACAGCTCAGGACTAGGTAACTGACGAGTGCATCTGTAAAAACAGGAATACTATCCATACTATACCGCTGGTCACCTCTGGTGGCCAAAGCTATTTAGCTTCACATCTAAAAAGATGTGGCGCACTTCAACCCTCCTGAACCCTAATGTGGACAAAACACCCTTAAAAACTCAGTGTATGAAGTCTAGTGTTTAGACCGGTCATCAGAAAGTTGTCGATGCTAAGATGACTTTTGGTATTCTTATTATATACCCTTCTAATTAGTGATACTAGGATTCTGTCAGCGGCTGTAGAAGTGATTAAAACTATGGAGGATACTGAAAGCTTCTAAACATTAGCACAGACACATTGCATATTATTGGAAACACTGATTCTGCACAATGCAAATCTGTATTAAAATGTGGAAAGACAAAAAACCACAAAGGTTTGAAGCTAAATATTGAAAAATCAATTCAAATTACTGATGCTTGCCAGCATATCTTCTGGCACTCAGGGAGTACTGCTGGTACAAGCTGCAATTATCTGGGACCAAACTCAATTGTAAATTTATTATTCTCGAAGTTAAGGCTGAACAAATAATGAATACATTTTCTTTTACGGCACACAGTACAAGTTGATTTGCTTCTTAGCACTCTTAAAAGCTCTGCTGGAGACTGGAATGTAGTTGAGGCAGGAAGTAATTTGCCCAAGTCTGCAGAATTGAAGCAAGTGAGAAAGCCAGGATTTTGGCCTAGATCTCCTGGCTCTAAATGTCTATTTATAAATACAAATGTTGCATAAACCTAGGTTTCTACTTATAAATGGAAATTCAGCGTAAACACAAGTTTACCACCAAATTTACCTCATTTGTGCCCCAGTTATGCCTGTCAACAATTCACAAAGGGATTTCTGGCACGGGTAAGCTCATTTACGTGTGCAGAGATCTCCCCCATGAGTGTGGAGATCTCTGCACAAGTAAATCCCACTCAGGGGGTTGGACAGTGGGCGTTCATGAACATTTCCAGGCATGGTTTGCCTTGGATGTATGTGAGCGCCCACAAGCAAATATGTTTGTGGGCATTCACACACTGCTCACATCAGTTTTTCCAGCTAGGAAAGGGTAGTATTCTAATTGCAGCCAAGGCTTTTCCAGGATCAGAAGGGGAAAAGATCCCTGTTGGAAAATGGCCCTGTCTGAAGGGTCACCCCAAACATTTTGCCTTCCTCCTCCTCTTTTAGCTGAATTCTTTTTGTTGGCCTTAGGACTCTGAGCACTTTACCATTGCTGACCAGTGCATGTGCTTCTCCCCTAAACATGGCAACATTGGCGTATACACAAGTGGCATATTTAATTTACTTGTTAGTCCCTTGTAAAGTGGTACACCATATACCCAGGGCCTGTAAATTAAATGCTACTAGTTGGCCTGCAGCACTAATTGTGCCACCCACACAAGTAGCCCTTTAAACGTGTCTCAGGCCTGCTACTACAGAGCTAGTGTGTGCAGTTTACTGCCACTTCGATTTGGAATTTATAACCCTCTGCCAAGCCCTAAACTCCCCTTTTATTGCTCATACGTAACCCCTGAGGTAGGTGATAGGTAGCCCATAGGGCAGAGTGCTGTGTAAGTAAAAGGTAGGATATGTACTTTTAAGTTTGCATGGCCTGGTAGTGAAAAACACCCAAATTCGTTTTTCACTATAGTGAGGCCAACTCCTGCCATATGTTAACATTGGGAATTCCTTAAGAACATTTTTAAGCTGTAATTACTGATTAGAAAGGAGTAGCTGTGTCATGTTTTATATCTTTGGAATGGTAACGATAAATCCTCTTTACTGGTAAAGTTGGATTTAACATGACTATTTTAGAAATGCCACTTTTAAAAAGTGCTAACACTGGAGGGGTTAGGCCCAAAGGGACAGGGGTCAGGTAGGGCCGTAATAATTATCAAATACAAAAAGGGACCCGACTCCTTCACAACTTATGATCCTTTACTTCAGAGCACCAATCAAACCACTACCTTTTCTGTTTGAATAGGTTATTTAACCATTCCTTTTAGAATTATTTTTGTATATTTTTATCAAAATTAAAATGCATGAAAAGAAGACACTTAATTTTCAAGTGACATCTACAAACAATACATTAAACAATTCACAAAAGACATTCATAAACAAACAGTGAAGTGTGACATTATGTGCAATGATTCAAAATCAACATTATATTTACACCTTATCACTTCACGAGTAGGCAAACCTTGGAACTATCCAATGTTTTGAGCATTCCCTTTGGAATATCGCCATCGCTGGATTCTATTGTGGAGATAGCGTGCAATCAGCAACGCTCATCTCCAAAGCGATAGAAATCCAAGCGATAACAAAACAGTGCGTTTATCGCTGGAAATCCAGCGATAATCGCACTGCGACAGGCGATACCTTGCTGATAGGGCAGGGTGGACTTAGCCATGTAATCCACCTCCCATTGGATTACATGGCTTAGTCGGATTGAAAGCAGGCGTACAGGAACCTGCGTTAAGCGCGGTTAGCGCTACTTTAATGATCGCTAAGCAGTTTAGCGATTTCCTTGATGATTGGAGTAATGCCGGTAAGCGACATTCTCCACCTTATTTTGCAAGGGTATGCCCACTTTTCATCTCATTGGCGATGCATAGATGGGCGTTAGGGAAACCAGCGCTGAGGCATGGGAACACGCATTAGCGTGCCCATGGTGATAATTTTAATCGCACTATCGCCGCTTTTCGTCCGAAAACGGACGCTAAAGCTGCGATAATTCATCGTCAGCCCTTGCTGATATGTCCCGTCATTCGTAATGTTGAGGTAATATGTCATGTCACTAATAAGATGATTTATGTCATAGGCAAAGTGTAGGATCTGCACTTATGTTGCCCCCACTTTTTTTCTGATGTGAACACTGGTTTCTGGCTACAGTCTGGCTGGGTCCCTGTTCATCAGGGACCCAGTCTCTCTGTTCTCTCTAAAAAACTTGGAGTGCATACTAGATGCACTAGTGATTGGATACTGTGGTGCCTTATGAGCCCCTAGTATATGGTACCAAGGGCATAGGTAATTCACAGGCCTACCAGGGGCTGAAGCATGTATTATGCCACCCCTGGGAAGCAGACTAAATCTGACACCACAGGCCTGCTACTGCAGCCTCGGTGAGGTAGTGTTAGCACTCCTCACTGAGGTATAGGCTCCTATATCTCACCTTACACACACATATAAACCTATCAGTCACCCCTAAGGCAGGCCCTATCAATCCTGAGGGCAGGGTGCTTGGTTTACAATGCGAGGGGGTGCCTCTGCATGAGCAGTGCCCCTCTGAAGCTGGCAGAGTCGATTCTCTGTGGCGGTTTGTGGATGCGGTTAAACCATATACTCTTAAGTGCATTAGAACCTACTGGTAAATGCTAACTTTGGAATGATTGCATCAAAACAGGTCGTGTTTGGTGTCAAACAACTTGGAATCATACCCCCACACCAGTAACTGGTGTGGGAGTATGATCCCACCCTTCTAGAGGAGACGACATGTACCTACAGTGGAAACAGAAATCTGAAAGAGCCCTGGCATCACAAAATGGATGCCACCAGCACAGACACTGGGCTGCCCTCCTGCTGCTGACTGAAACTCGCAGTGGAGGAGGCCCAACAATAGGCATCCTGTCACAGGAAGGTGTCACCACCTTCCAGACAGGATTTAGTGTATTGGAGCTGGGTGGGTGCACTCCTACAGTGCTTTGAAGTCCTGCACTGGGGGAGCAGTAGGCTCCTCTGTGCATATGCCAGCTCAAACCGGTTCAGGGGCTACCTGTCCCTGCTCTGGCGTGAAACTGGACAAAGGGAAGTGGGTGTACCCACCCCCTACCCTGACCCTCCCAGAGGAGTGGTCATAAAGCTAGTCCCTCCACTACCTTCAGTATAAGATAGGGAAACCTTGCCATTGCAAATCAGATATCCCTGGACGACGCTTCACAAGAAGAATCCTGGTCCTGCGACATTCCACTACCTTTGGAAGACGGAAGAATCTCCCTTGGAGTCAAGGAGTGACTCCCCTGCTTGGCAGGCACCAAAACTTGAATCAACGGTCGCAAACTTTCCCGCTCCAGCCGGAGTCCGAAGTCCCTGCAGCCCCGGAAGTGGATTTCCTGACTTCGACGGCCATTGTGAGTCCCCAGCAAAGCTGAGGCGAGTGGACCCCATGAGTGACGAGGAACCGCAATACCTGGGAACCGTGCACTATTGTCGAGTGCAACCCCTTCACGACGTTCTATGAACTTGTGCTTTGGGCCATTTGTGGCCCAAGCCTCCAGCAGGTTGTGCACCGAAAATCAGAGGCCTACCCCAACCCGAGTGACCGTGGGCTCCTGTAAAGCATTTCCTCACGAGGCGTCTTTGCGATCCCTTGCCTGTTGGCTTGTGGGTCCTCTGAAGACTTTAGCAAACCAAAGGGCTCCCTTGGTTGCTCCAGGCCTGCCCTCACTCACCCTCGCTGGGTGAGTCCCTCAGACCGTGCTGGTCTGCACCGCTGACTTATTCAATTTCCACGAGACTTGCTCTTGCCAAGGCTTGTTGGCTCCAATCCGGTTGCCGACACCTCAGTCAGCTGCAGACGTCGTAGGACACTCCGAATCCAGCTGCTGGTCATCGTCGATCTCTCCTGGACCTCGTGAGCAAAGAGTCAAAACCCCCTTGATCACCTGAAATCACCCGACATCCGTGGGCATCCATCTTCCTGGCCCCGGGTCACTGGCAAGTGACTGAACACGGTCCCTTCTGCTTTCAGGTCATCTTCATCTTGAATCCAGCCTTGGATTCCACCGGACACTTCTTCAGTCTTCGCAAGCAGCAAATCTTCTTTGGCTTCCATAGAAAACAGCGACGCGACCCGACACCTATGCACCTGGCTTCCTTGGGTGAGGTAACTTGTGCACTCCAGTGCCCTATTGTGTGTTGGCCCTCGAATTAATTACCTTGTAAGTGGCATGCTTGTAGACTTTCTCGAAGTACCCTTAAACTTTAAAAATCCAACCGCGACTTGCTCCATTGTAATCAATAGGGAACCCGCGGCTGTGTTCTCACACTTCATGTGTCTCCCGTGGGTCTGTTACTTACCTGCCTTGGGTGGATTAGTGAAGCCCCAGCGAGTCTACAGGTCCTAGGCCTTGTCCCCTTGCAAGTCGACTTTCCTAAACCTCTTTTTTAGTATATGGTCTAGTACGGCCCTAGGGCCCCAGCCATATTTGTGCTTAACTTATTGTAAAACGTTGATATTTGAATGTGTTCCTGGCTTCTAATCTCATAATGAGATTAGTAGAGTGTGTCTAGAAATAAATACATATATATTTGATATATATACACACACACCTGTGTGTTGTCCTTTCATTTGGTAATTCAAGAGATTACAGGGTAAAACAAGCTGCTTTACATTCCTCCGAGACTTAGCCTGAAGGCTGCTCTCCACAGCTACCACTAGGATAGCTTTCTTTAAAAGGTTGTCTTAAACCTATCTACCATAAGAGTCGAATTGGACTGGTGCAAGGTGGCCACTATAACTAGTGACCAGCATTTGCCAGGCCAACTTCTCACACAAAGTAATCTGTTAGATCAGTTGTGAAATCATAGAGTTATGTTTTTATGGCACGTCTGAAGAGCTAGCTATAACTGGGAAATTCATGGGAGTTTTCAGTTGTTGTGTATCCATAACTGAACAGTATTTTATTTTAAGTGAAATAGTATATATTTCACAGATACTTAAAAAAAAATCAAATTGTATAGTCTGAAAGTAAAATATACGCAAGTTGTTTTGCTAGTCGTAAAGGCGAGCCCACTTGTGTCAAGAGAAAAAGTTGACAGGCAGCTCTAGATTTTTTCCATGCTACCATTGTCACAGTAGACTGACGACATGCCTGAATTCCTCTCAGGATGTAAGCAATGGTAGTGCCTATGTGAGCATATTTGTTAGACACTGAGATCGTATTTCAATCCGTCTAAAAACTGTAAAAGAATGTTGCGGATGGTAATTGGCAAAAACCCGTTTTTCACATCCAATGAGATGGGAGTGTCGCATTCTCAAGCATGCAGTAAATTCTTCCATTTTGCTGTGATTCTATCAGTGTGAGGTGAGATTCCCTGAATATTTTCAAGGGTTGAGATACCTCTATCCTTTGTGGTGTCTCACAAAACCAGATGTAAATATGCGCAACTTAAGACCTCGCCTTGTGTGTGTACATTGGCGTGTCAATTGCACTTGGAATGCACTGTGAAGCCTTACAAAAGTCACATATACAAAAAAAAATTAATACAATACTATTTCAAGTAAACATCCCTAAATTACCTTTCAGATAAAAAAAAATTATAATGGAAAAGATGTTATTTTGCGAGTTAAGTGAAGGTATAATAAAAACCATTTTCATTCGTGTTTTTTTTCCCCCTCAGACTTGGGATGATATCGGATGTTTTCACTTTTCGAGCTGTAACTGGCACCTCCATTAACCCCTGAGGTCAAGGAAACTTACTGAACTCACGAGGCAGTTACTTTAACATGGGTGCAAGTTGTAAACGAATGGGAAATTGAGAATTGTACAGTACTACATCAGGTACATTAAAAAGCCAAGTAATTTTGAAAAAGTAAAAAAAAAAAAAAAAATCTTTTTTTACCATTTTCTGTTTCAAACGAGTTGGCCGAGTATAAAAAAATACAAAATAAAATCTCCAGTTTGGCGCTTGAACCGAGAAATATAAGGGTTTATAGCTAGAACTATCTCGACAGGCAGGAAACCAGGAGGCAAGGGGAAATATGACAACTGTGCATTGGATAACATGGGGAGGCCTTGAAAAGTGTATTGGGGGAAGGATGAGGAGTAAAAAAAAAAAAAAAAAAAAAAAAAAAAAAAAAAAAGGGGGGGGACGGGGGAGGAGATTTGAACCTCAAAAAAAAAAATACAAAAAAAAAAAAAAGAAAATCTTGCATACAAGTATAATTCTGAAATAGTGCAATGTGTTGTATTTACATTGAGGCTATGAATGTACTTTTCCACATTAATTATGAAGGCTCACAGGCTGGCTGCTACTCTTGGTTGGCGTGGTGAATTACAGCTTCTTCACTTGCATCGCCCTAAAAGTGGGTGGCATTGCTGAGTTATAGCTCCTCAGATGTCAGGGTGCCACTATCATTCATTCGTGTTAATGTAAAGGATGATTTAGGCGCTAAACTGCATTTTTATGAAATAAAATCTTGTCAGAGCACGCTCTCCAGTTCTAATTACTTTAAAGACCAGGCTTTACTATTACCCAATTTATTGGAGAACTAGAACGATGGAGTTATAGCAATTGAAACTTGTGACCTAGAGAACACTAATTATTTCAGCACCAAGTGCCCAACTCACTGGGCTTTGCATATTGTTAGTTGATGGTTCTGAAAAGGTAGGCCAAAGGCTTAGACTATGAGGTGGGGGCGTCCTCGTCGCCCCTGCCAGTCGCACAGTTGAACACGCCTACATGGCGATCATATCGTCAGTCCATTTCAATCACTGTAATCCTTGTAAACAACTTTTCGGTTAAACTTCTTTAGTTCCACTTATATTCCGGGCCACACGCAGAGTGGTTCGCCATTTCCCAAGCTTCTTATGTTCTAATCGTTCCCATCCGGACCTCATAAAAGAACACGGGCAACGCAACGATTCATCCAAGGCAGCGCTTTATTAAAGAACCCAATGCATTTCGGGCAATCAAGTGCCCTTTGTCAGGGGTCACTGTAAATAATCGTAAAAACAATAATAACAATTACTTTTGTTTGTCCTCAATTGTAGGCCTTAAATTGAATCAACATTTTCATAATCTTTTGTTCAATGTGGCAATTACGATCCAGCCCTCGTCTATACACCCACTGGACCTCCCTCATAAGCGGTGCTAATAAACACCCACCATGCACTGAAACCCCTTTTCTGCCTAAAACATTCCCCAGTCATTGCCCCAATGGTCACTCCAGACCTGCTGAACAGCCAGCTTCCTTTCCCGCGGATTCCATTCCACACGACCTCAGCAGCCCCCCCAACCGCCAACTTCCTCTATATCCTGCTTTCCACACCCTTCAAACCTGACCAAAGCGTTCTCTCCCCCAGGAGTTCACTCCTGGAACTTGCCTCAGTTTTTCACGTAATTTTCCCGGTCCTCTCTCTTTCACACGCTCCCTTTCAACATGTCCCCAACTCCTCCCTCTTCCCAATGCTTCGATCACACCCTCGTAATCACCATTCCTCCCACCATAACTCAGTCATTAACCCCACATTCACCCGTCCCCTCGATGTTATTAAACAGAACTGCTCCTCCCGTACCTGCCGTGAGTGTTTAAAAACCATCGAGCATCTTCTCCGTTCCAAACTGACCGTTCACCCTGTGTCCCTCCCTTCTTTAAACACGTGTGTATTCCCTTGAGGCTTTCTAATAGGCTGATTACAAACAATTTCCGCCAGAGTGCTGCATTCAAAGCTGCCTACAAAATAACGCCGACTACAACACCCATAATGCAGTAGATTGCTGTAAACTCGAGCTAAACTCTCATAGTTGCATTATTCAATGGCCCATGCAAACAAAGTAAACATACAATACAATGAATCACCATTCAGTAATGTTAGTTGTTTTTTTGACACAAATATGTCCTTATTAATAGGAACTCCGGCTTAAAGATGAAGCAAGATGTTTCGCCGCGTATGGTCTCGCAGTTCTCTTTCTCTGCTTCTTATTCCATTAGTTACTGGTGGGTGCCACCCCAAAGCTGGGCAATCTTCATACATGAACAATTCTAAGGGTTGGTTCAAAGGTTGGTCGCACTCTGCTCGTCACACCAGCAAGTTACCCCAAGGAACTGTGGTAGATGTAGTGGCGACGGCGAGTACGCCTATGCCACGATGTATGTAGAAAAGTATGTGTTGCATTAGCCATCCCTGGACACGTGTTTCGAGGTAGTTGCCTCTCGTCAGCAGGGAGCAGGTCAGTGTAAAGGGGTGCCGCGTGGACTGCCAAAATGTAATTAAAACAGGTAAAGTACCTCTCATGGCGCGCAGGTGCAGGTCCAAGGCTCGTCAGCCCGTTGGCTCAAGGGAGCCGTAATTAATGATTCAAAGGTTGGTCGCACTCTGCTCGTCACACCAGCAAGTTACCCCAAGGAACTGTGGTAGATGTAGTGGCGACGGCGAGTACGCCTATGCCACGATGTATGTAGAAAAGTATGTGTTGCATTAGCCATCCCTGGACACGTGTTTCGAGGTAGTTGCCTCTCGTCAGCAGGGAGCAGGTCAGTGTAAAGGGGTGCCGCGTGGACTGCCAAAATGTAATTAAAACAGGTAAAGTACCTCTCATGGCACGCAGGTGCAGGTCCAAGGCTCGTCAGCCCGTTGGCTCAAGGGAGCCGTAATTAATGATTCAAAGGTTGGTCGCACTCTGCTCGTCACACCAGCAAGTTACCCCAAGGAACTGTGGTAGATGTAGTGGCGACGGCGAGTACGCCTATGCCACGATGCCACGATGTATGTAGAAAAGTATGTGTTGCATTAGCCATCCCTGGACACGTGTTTCGAGGTAGTTGCCTCTCATCAGCAGGGAGCAGGTCAGTGCTGACGAGAGGCAACTACCTCGAAACACGTGTCCAGGGATGGCTAACGCATACACATACTGTACTTTTGACTTTGTGTGGCACAGGCGTACCCGCCGTCGCCACTACATTTCCCATGGTTCTCTGGGGTAACTCGCTGGTGTGACGAGCGGTGTGCGACCTACTTTCTCTCAATTCTAAGGGTTGGGATGCACACCATGGTTTCATGGGACAAGCCATGAAACAATGGTGTGCATCCCAACCCTTAGAATTGTTCAAAGGTTTAGACTGCCAACCCACCTGGGATTCCAGGGAGGCAGAAAGAAGATGCTTTTATTTGACCACATTCACTAGCCCTATTCAACACGTGACACGCGTGGGACTTGGTAACGGGCTCTTGATGCACTTCTTGCTGATCCATCTAGAAGGCTATGGCACTCTTCTGTATACTAATAGTCATACTAATTCACCAGTCATCCTTTTTGGATTCAGGAGTAGCATGCTACTGGCCAAAAAGCACTTCAACGTCTAGTCAGCGGTAGCAAGCACTATCTAAATGCAATTACGATCACAATTCTTTCACCTGTACCCCAGCACGAGGGCCACTATTTAAAATGACAAAACATCTTAAATATACAGTAAGAGAAAGGAAATCCAAGCACAGCCCTCCATTTAAAATAAATGTCAGCACTTTGTCAAACGATTTTTGTTGTCAAGAGACAATCTGCACTTGAACACAGATCTCTACATTATTAATTCGACACCGGAACCCATCGACGATTTATGGGCGTGCTGCACCCGCCCCTTGCACCCGTACTCCCAGTGCCACTGAGAGCTAGTGATCTAAAGGTTGTGGATTTGAATCCTAGCAAAGCCAACTTAGACTACCTTACTTCCGAATATATGTCGTTACTACGCATTCCGTTGTAACGCATGCCTTTACCACGCATGCGTTACAACGGAATGATTTTTCTACGCATAGCCTTTACCTCGATTTTTCCTTTACCACGCTTTTTTTTGGGGGGGGGGGAGACCCTCCCCAAGCCCCCTCTTTTTCTTTTTTTTTCCTTTTTCTCACGTCTTCGGCGACACTAAAAAAGGACTGATGCATTTTTTCGGATGAGGAAGAAGACGTTCCGTGAAGACGTTGCTTGCATGGTAAAGACGGTCGTGGAAGCAATACGCGTTGTGAAGACGTTTACGAGGTAAGTGTACCGTTGTAAACGTAACGCGTAGAAAAGCCTTCGTGGTAAAGGCTGTTTCCCCTTACTTCCAAGATTAATAAATTGGATACTATAAAAGTTCGTAGTAGTAACACCTGGTATTTACAGTGCTTAAAAGTAGAAGATACGCAGTATAACGTGCTATATAAGACAAGTTCTTTCGAAGGTCTCTTGGGTATGATATAAGATTAAATGGCCATGTGTGCAGAGGACTACGAGACACTATCGGTGTGGGATATTTGTAACGAGTATACTTGATCAAAATGACAAGATGCTATATTGGAACTAAAAATGCAAAGCTGGCATTTGAGAGCAAAACATCTATTTTCAGAAAACGACAAGATAATGTTTGAGGATAAGTTCAACGTGACAAGTTGATTTAAGCAGACAGAAACATTTTCTTTACCAAACTCAATAACTGGTATTTTAGATCTTATACCGTGTATTTTCAGAAAATAAGAAATTTGTTTCGAGAAAACTAGCTTTTTACTAAAGGTGGCAGACTGGTATTTGGTGGTAAAATGGCTGAATTTTCCAAAAATAGCAAGCTGAAATATAGGAAGAATGCACTTCCAAATTATATTAAGGACTACTGAAATGATGTGATTCTATGGCAGCATAATGGTGGATTTGCCGCATTTGCCACATAACCCATCATCTACTGCATAATCTGCAGATTTGGAGTAGGAATATATGGCACACTTGCTTTCCAGCAATCACAGCTGTATGTACCTCAGGACAATACAAAATGTTCCAGTTTTTTTTAATATAACACTTAGGCCCAACTTAACTAACATTCTGTCTCAGTGTAGCACAGTGGTGGCTGGTGACATTTGAAAGTGGTAGGCGTAAAAGTTCGGGATGAGTGGCCTGTGGAGAGCAAGCGAGCCTACCGCCTTAAGGGGAAGAGCGGGAGGTTCTCCCCCAGAAAAAGTTTGAAAAACTAGTGGGCAAATGGTACATTTTCAAGTAAATTTGAGAAAGCAAGAAGGTTAATAAAGCAATTGTGAAAGTTTAGTTATGACATCAATAAAGAGATTTCAAATGATAATGACGTAGGTAGCTGCTTATTCAGTATAACCAGAGAACTTCATAACAATGCAGTGAGCACCTCACAGATTGCGACTGAAGCCCAATATTTACACGGTTGTATGCTTATGGACCCAGGTTACAGTGGAATCTTTTTTTGCTGTTTGCTGGTCTGAAGATGGGTTAAAAGCTAGCAGGGCTGGGACAGAGTCAGATAGGTTACCACAGAAGTCCACCACGATACAGTGGAACTTTTTTAGCAGTTGTTGGTCTGGTCTGAAGATGAGGTAATGGCCGCTATGTCCGGAGCAGAGTCAGACAAGGTATGGCACTGCAGTACACACCCCGCCCAAGCTACAATTGTTTGTTGCTCTGAAGATGCACCCTTCCAACCAGCAGTCTCCCACTTCCGCATCTTGTTATTAGAAGCTACTCAGAGCTTTATATGCTGGCTCCAGTGTTCTGCATCCTGACACTTCCAGTTTCCAGTTTGGGGCAGACTTGTGTGCGCACAAAAGGAACTGCTAAGCATACACCATAGGCAGGGACGGCTCCTCTATTAGGGCAGAGGAGCGTGGCCCCCCGCTTTCTCTCAGTGCGAGAAGCAGAAACATAAAATGGTATTGTAAATACCATTTTATGTTTCTGCTTCTTGCACTGCAAGAAAGCAGAAGGCAGGGTATGCCTGGTTGTTGGGTCGAGGAGGAGTGGCTTGCCCACTGTTGTGGGCCCTGACTGTTTGGTCGGCTGTCTGGGGCCGACCAAGCCAGTCATGCACACTCTACATTTTCTCTATGTAGGCTGCATGCAGCCTACAAAGAGAAAATGTCCTCCCTACAGGCCACCGGCTGGGCGCTGTCTTCACCAATCACAACGCTGCCATCGCAGCGTTGTGATTGGCTTACGGGAGGGGAGGGAGCATACCTGTTCCTGTTCAGGAGCAGGAAAACACCAAACGCGGGACACAGCCCAGGAGCAGAGGCGGCGCGGGACCCGGTCAGGTACATTTTTTTTTTTTTTTACCCTCCCCCGCTCGAACGCCATGCGACCCACCTCCTCCCCACCCACAAGTATTGTGAGCCGCAACTGACCACAGGGCACCCAGCTGTGCACTGTGATGACAATAAAAAACTGGGGCAAAGTGTCTGCACCACTAGATAGGTTAAACATCCATTCCGTGCATTGTCTCGGGTCGGTCACACAATAAGGCCCAGCGCTTCCCTTGGTGTCTGCGCCGGGGTTAAAGAGAGTTAAGGAGCAAAACATTGCCTCAGGCTAGTAAGAAATTCCCATTTCACAAGCACTAGATAAATTATTTGTGGGTGCAACTCCCACTCGCTTGAACTCGGTACCTAAGGAGATCAAACGTGAAGAAAAGCTGAGCAGCTTCAGAAAAAAAAGCTAATAACGTTTCTTTTCAACCAATACCTAAATGCACTCCAACCCTTGGGGCAAGTGCACGCTTTGTTTATTCTGAACAAAGAAATGCAAAAGTCCATTTTTTTCTAGATCCTATAATAACAGCCTGCAGCTGGCTTTAGGCCCTCAACTTTTTAAGTATGTATGTGAAATAAGAAATGAGATGGTGAAGCAATCTGTCCCGGATCACAGGAGACGCATGCTGAAGCTGGTATACCAGATGGAACACACCCCTAATTGTGCACTTGTTTAACACGAGACGCATGCTGAAGCTTGTATACCAGTGGCGGCTCCTCCGCTGAGGAGGAGGAGCTTTGCCCCACTGAACAGGTCGAAAAAAATAAAATGCTAATAACTCTTTGTCATTATTGTTTTATTTTTCCCCTTGCTCAGCTGGGTCGGGACGGGGCTGCTCTGCTTACAGAGCAGGGCGAGGGAGGAGTGGTTTGCCCACTTCAAGTGCGCAGGATATTTGGCCAGCCGAGTCACACTGTCATGCGCACTTTGCATGTTCTCCATGCAGGCTGCATTACAGCCTGCATGGAGAACATGCCCAGACTCCCCCTCACTAGCTGAGCGCCGATCCATGGGATTGGCTATCTGGAGGCTCGGAGCAGGGTATTTCCTGCCATAGAAGCGGGCAAAGAGGAACGAGAGGAGGCAGAGGCGGCAGACAGATAAGTGTTTATCTATTCCCCTCTCCACCGGCGGTAAATATCAGCCGCCACTGTGGTATACCAGATAGAACCCACACCTAGCTGTGCACTTGCTTATGAATCTGACAGTTGGCGCCACACCTACACAATGCCTTCGGTTCTCACTAGAAATTTGCAATGCATTGTGGCTTTTGACTGGAATCTTTCCTAAATCAAAAAATTAGGAAAAAAACTGCTTTACTTATGCAAGCTTTCGGTATTATTATTGTTACAATAGCAACTCCTGTATATTTACAATTGGTTTCCTACACCACTATTAGAAACTCTTCAGTCACCCACTCTCTCTCACATGCATGCACCCGCACACACACCCAACCACCCACACACACCCAGGTAAGGCTAACTTGGTCATGACAGTTGTGGAGTATCAAGATAATTTCACCAGATGCTTATCTGATATGCTCCAGATTGGTTTAAGGTACTATGATCAA
The DNA here is from genome assembly GCF_964204655.1 of Triturus cristatus. NCBI lineage: Eukaryota > Metazoa > Chordata > Amphibia > Caudata > Salamandridae > Triturus > Triturus cristatus. The sequence goes on from NC_140589.1 coordinate 881,138,467, forward strand.
AGTAGGAGGGAGATGTGGGACTGCTAGAAGGCATTGATTGGAGGAACGCCCCGATGACACCATAAGAGTTAACAATATCAACCAGACTATGCCTGATCCAGTTGAACTAATTCCACAGATTATACTACTCTCCTGAACGACTATGGTGGATGCACAAACGCATTACTTGACCTGTGCCACTCAGCGATAGGGGATTTCTGTCACCTAGTATAGCTATGCCTGTTATTTCAGGGATATTGGCAAGATGTCATCCACATGCTAAAATTAGTAATGGGGTGACCCATCACACACTTTTGCCACTCTGTTGCCCCTACTCCTAAGTTTGATGCCGCAACTCTGGGTACCCAAGAGAAGAATGTACATTCATGGCATTAGGATCCCTCCTTGCCAAGAGAGACATAGCGAAATACTAGAGGGCAGACTCTACCCGCCCAGCGAGAACGACTAAGGGGTATGGACAGATGCTCTCGACTGAAAGAGCAAGTCTGTCGAGCAAGGGTTGTGACAATAAACACAATAAGATATGGGGTCACGGTGTTGCTGCTTCCACATTGTCACAACATAGGATGCTAAGAACTACCTGGAGCACCAGTTTAAGAGCTGGAGTGTCAGAGGCCTGAGGTTTATGTTAAGTATTCAATTCAATTCATTAATCTTTATTAGTTTGATAAAACAGCCATAAAGGAATACAAACAACGTCATCATTATAAGAAACATCGCTAAAAATGTACATAATAAATGAAAGTCCATAAAACAAAATGACCCATCCAGGTAAGACAGTACATCAATTAATCGGGTCTCGAGATCTTGGGCGCCAAATGTTATGTATTCAATTGTGAACAATAGCGTGGTGTGATGTTGTGTGTCTCTGCAAATGCCAGACAACCATAAAGTGAGTGGCTGAACCAGCACAAAATAATGCAGCCGCACATGCAGCGCCTTATTCACCTGCTCTCACTGATAGGAGGGTGAGTGCCTCTCAACTGGCCTAACATACCCACCAGATGAAATGTGCAAAAAGCACAGCAGTGCCTAGAATCCTGGGCTGCTATTTAAGAAAAATTTTTGCGGTACTCTTTTCGGAAATGCCTCAATGCATTTTAATGAAAGGGCATTTGGATCACATCTCACGTTGTCTCATTTTGGTCTGAAACAGCATCCATTATATTACTTATTTATGAGTTTACAGGACTGAGCCATGTTTGACCAATAGGAAAAAGGCTTTCTGCATGAGGGGGCTTGAGTAAGCAAGTCCTACGCCTTACTTAAGGAGTAAAACATGCATAAGGCACAAGTCATCAAAATAGTTTAGAGAATTACGTCGAAATGTACACTTGAATAAGAGAGTGGGGTAATAAGCATCACAAATTCTAGAGGCATAACATACTACATGAGTAAATATTTCCCAGAGAACGAGTAGTGATAGAACCAAACACCAAGGGGCATATCAGCAACGAGGCGATATAAAATTATCGCCGCTTTTGCGTCCGTTTTCAGGCAAAAAGCGGCGATAATTTTATCGCCTAATTAGCAAGGTCACGCTATTGCGTGAAACCTTGCATTAGCGCCCGGATTCTTAACGCCCAGCTTTGCATCTCTAATGAGATGCAAAGTGGGCGTTCCTGACCTGACATGACTGGAGAAATGTCGCTAAGCGACATTTCTCCTATCATCAAGCCCCACGCTATGAAGCATAGCGGCAAGAAATGTAGCGATAACCCCTGTTATCGTTACTTTTCTTACGCCTGCTTCAGGACTGACTTAGCCATGATATCCTATGGACGGTGGATATCATGGCTAAGTATGTGAGGCCCTATCAACAAGCTAACGCCAAACTTCGTGAGATTATCGCTGGGTTTCCAGCGATAATCTCTCGTTTGGCAGTTAGCGCTAGGATTTTTATCGCTTTTGAGATAAGCGTTGCTAATAGCACGCTATCTCAGCTCTGTGCTGGCAGCTGCAGTAGCCTGCTAGTCAGTTGTGTGAATCCCGTCAGGGTTAGCTCAGCTTTCAAAGCTTCCATGGTCAGTAAACTGGGCAACCTGTTTTTAACGCGCTTAAAGACGCTAAATAGATGGCACGTTGTATAAATACAGGTTTTTATGAAAGTGAAGGAAAGAGAAGCAAGAGTGATACTAAAAATATTTTTAAGACTATGAATTGTTCTGTCTCACTCATGAAAATTAATGAAATGTGGTTATCGCTGCAAATTGCTTAACATAGACATCATTGTCTTCTAATTATTTTTTTTGCCTTATTGCTAATGATGAAGACCTTGTTAATTTACGTGAATTTTGTATGATTATGAAAGAATTGCGTATTTTGTTTTACTGCATTTCTATTGTGCTATTTTGCTATAAATATATTTTATTGGGTTTGTTTCTCCCAATGACACCGCTTCTCTATTTTCTTCCCTTTTCTCTATGTTATTCCTTTTTTTTCTACTGCTGTGTTCTTTGTGTATCTTTATATTGGTTAGACTATCCTTTGCATAGCAAACTATAGCTGTGAATTTTATTGTACTTTATGACATTTTTTCCAATCCTGTGTTATTCCATTAATGCCTTCTTTTAGATCGCCATTATAGTTCTGTAATGTTTATTGTATTATTTATTTCTAAAAATAATGTCTTTTTTTTTACAGAAAGGGTAGCAAATATTTAGAAGAGCCTTCCAGTCGATACAGGATGTAACTCGGACCCATGAGGCAGGGAGGCGCGCGGCCACCGCCACCAGCTAGAGTATTTTCCAAGAGTAATACAACACTTTTCCGTCCAAACTCCTTCCTTCCCCTGATGGTGGTGTTGCAGGTCGTTTCCCACGTATGCTACACCGCTTCTATAGTTCCATTATGTGTAAGTTTCGAAGTGCAGTTAACCGTGGAGATTTGCAGCATTTTAATTGGTCACTCACCCTGAATCTCACTGGGAACGCACAGTACACTAAAGGAAAAATCAACATCTGTGCGTATAAACATTCAGCAGATGCAGATTTTTGGGACTCGGGGTGTGGAATTAATGTGTCAATTTGCTACATTTTCCATGCGCGTGGAAAAAGTAGTGAAGCAAGCACTCTCACTATAACGAAAGGTGTTCTTTAATGTGGACCAGGCCCAGAAATCGACATTATTTACATAAACGCGTACCTCTTAGGTACACATGCAATCACGTGTGATGTTAACGGAGGAAACAAGCATTTGCAATGCAATAGGTCTCGCAGTTACGAGTGTTTCAGCTATTGGCATTGTAAATAACAATGCCTTTTATTTATGTTTTTAAAATTTTAAAAAGGCATTTTTATTTGCAATGTCAATAGCTCAAACTCGTGTAAATGCGAGACCTATTGCATTGCAAATGCTTGTTTTAGCATGAAATTGTGTAAATTGAAGATTGTTTGTAATGGTTTTACTTAACTGCACTATTTGTACTTACTTACTATGGAAGAATGCTCAGTAGTGTGCTTTGTTGCAGTAGCAGCAATTATCAATTGCCTTCATGAGCTAAGTCAGACCTTCCTTTCCAAGTCCTGCAACATGCCTGCTTTAGCTAACGAAAGGAAGCTGGGTTGGCCTCATTATTCCCCTGATGCCCCGATACACAACACACAGCGCTCAAATGAGCTACATCACCCAAGGCTTTTGTTAGGTGTGCATCACCGTGTGCTGCCCTGGCACACAGCACCATGTGTGTCCTCTGCGACCACCCCTGCAAACCCTCATCTTTGCACTCCACCGTGTGCCCCCATACATATTCTTTATTTTTCGCTGGAGAGTGTAATTTTTACAACTTCTGGTCTGTGCACATTGCTTAGGGCTACAAGAGTTTAAAAACTGGAATATTACATAAACACAGAAGCAGCACTGCAGTTTTGAATAGAACCAAGGTGCACAGAATAATGTAACTGGTGGTGAGCATGAACATAGAGAGGGGCCGGTGGGGGTGGGAGCGCACGGGGGACGGCGCAGCGCAGTGCAGGTCATGGTGCCATTGAGTGGATGGGGGGTTCCTCCGGAAGTGGTGGACATTTGTGCGGTGACTTTGGCGACTCCACGTGGGACATTTTAGATGGGTCCGCAGGAGCGTGGAGGAGTATGGTGGACATTTTGGTGCTACGCTGTAGAGGTGGGGGTATTTGCGAGGGAGGGGAGTGGTGCACAGTTGGAGCTGTGGGTGGGGAGGAGGGGGGAAATCGAGGGGGTTCTTGGCTGGGGGCTGCCTATTTTGGAGCGGGGAATGGGTTTGATATTGGCGTTGCTCGACATCCTGTGATCCTGGCCTGATTGACTTTGGAGCGAGGTATGGCCTGGGGGTGACGCGGGCGCGTGAGTGGGGCCTACTGGCAGGTTAACAGTGGGACCATGACGTGGCACGCATACTCCCAGGGGCACACACGGCTTGCAGAGCTCGCTGAGGGCCTGCATTGCGAGTTACACACAGCCCGGACGTTCACGTGTGCGCGGTTGGCGAGTCACATTTATCATAACCAGATGATGGGAGTTGTGCAGCAGAAATATGGATGACATTTGAATATATCCCCTGCCCTGAAGCTATAAACTTGGACAGCCCCCTTCACCTGATGCCGGTGGTTGCTGCTTCGGTAGCATAGTGGTCCTGATGTGCTCCATGACGGGGCTCCGCTGCGCTGCTGCCATGCCCGTGTAGTTGCGGTGATTGCCATGAGCTGAGATCGACAGAGAGGAGATGAGAGACGCCGTGAGCGTGCACGTCTGCTGTCCACAGGCGATCTCAGCGTGAATGTGCACTTCACCGTGCGTTGTGGTAACACAGCAAGCCTTACGCCTGCATATCGGCTGTCTGGCCCGAAGCACAAACAGACGCCGTGAACGTGCACTTCGCCTGTCCGGAGGAAAGTGCACATCTCCTGTCCCCCTTCCAAACGAAAGTCGACAACAATAGATCTCGCTTTCGACAGCGCTTCGCGCTGCATCGCTAGGCGAGACCTAAAAAGCACATATGACATATAAAACAAGCATGACGCAATATCAGTCGAAGTACTGGCAGCAACAACGTGAATTTTGAAAAGTAAGGCCTTCAGGTTCGAACTGGGGGCAGAAAGTGTGCAGTAATGCGCAGGTGGTGGGCAGAGATGCCTGGTGTGGTTACTACTCTCCCAGAAATAGACTTGTTCGAAGTATCACGTTCTTGCGTTAGACTCCCAGGGGCAGATTTACAAGACAGTGACGCATCTGTACAGATGCGTCACTTTCCCTGCACCACCCTTAGAAACCCTTGCGCAACCATAGATGCGCCGGGGCAGATTTACAAGCCCCTTACGCCACTTGTCGCCACTTTATCCATTTTAAAGGGAAAGAAAAGTGGCGCAAGGGGCTTGTAAATCTGCCCCGCCGTATTTACAATACGGCGCACTATGGCACAAGGATTGACAGATGCGGCCGAAATTCTGATGCATCTGTTGGCGGAAAAGTCACGCATTGCTAGAGTCATGTCGCAAGCACGACGCAACTCCAGCAATGCGTGTTGAGGCCTATTCCCACTACACAGCGTCACTACTTACGCCTGCTTGAAGCAGGCATAAGGTTTTGACGCAGTGGCGTCCTAAAAGTGGCGCAGTGAAATCTTGTAGATTTCACTGTGTCACTTTTACGAGGCCTTCCTGCGTGGGAAAGCCCACTCTGCATACATTACCTGACGCAGGTATAATGTGATGCAGGGCTTTACAACGTGACGCATCTCCCTAGATGCGTCACGTTGTATATATGCCTTGTTTGTTTTGTTAATGTCATTGTTCTATTTGGACACAGGACTGTGTCCCACGTGTATTTTGTTATATGTATGAAAATTTAAAATTGGAATAATTAAATCGGTTGTCCTGCTGGACTTCCAGAATATAGTATCGATTCAGAACTATATTTATCTAATCATTACCCCAACTATTTGAGGATCACTGTTGTTTGCACTGAACGTTGTATATAGGCCGCATTGTTTGCGCCACTGTTGCATCAAAAAAGTTACGCAACTGCAGCGCAAACGTCACGCAAGGGGCTTGTAAATCTGCCTCCCACTTCTTAGACATGCTTGCTGTGCGTAAGTCAACGTGACACTGGATTGGTCCATTTTTCTCGTCTTGCACATTGGTTGGTTGAAGTGAATTCGTTTGTGGTGGAGGCAAGACATTTTTCCAGCAGGTTTTGAAGGCCACAGCAGGGGAAGAGAAATGTGGTCGAAACTTCCGGTGCCCGACAGAGCGGAAGCAATGAATTTCCAGAGCTGGGTCTCCAGAGTATGAGGCCTTGAACCATTGTTAATCAGACTGTGTTCAGGTTGACTTGTTTGTCCTTTGGAAGGTAGTGCTGGTAATGGGTTGGTCTTGTAGTGCATTGGCGTGTGCGTCACATGCCGCGCTTCACTCAGGAGCAAGTTACACATTTAACATCTGACTGCGTATCTGCACAGTGTGGCAAACCTGTTTACAGCACACCTTTGAACCAGTAGGAGAAAAGCCCTGCTGCTTGGAATGTCAAGACTGCAACCGATGGGGGTTATTTAGCTCAGCAGCACTGCAGGTTTCCTAGGAATGTGAAGGAATTCTCCCTCGGGCAGTTACAGAAAAACTTGAAACCAGCTGGCAGTTCTAGCACAGGCTGTTTTCCATCCTAAACAAAGCCAGTGGGGTTTCGATATAAATGTTTAGATCTTGTGAAGTACATTTGACACGTCTGGCTTTTGGGTTAGAAAAACTGGAACAAACCCATTGTAACCTACAAAATGGATGTTGGGTTCATGTGCTGCTTGCCTGCTTGTGATTTGAAATTGGAAAGAGCGTTGAGAAAACCAGATGCAAAAGTGCTTGTAACACAAGACCTAGGGGCTATTTAAAGATTGGACCGCCTTCCCTGATGGATTTACAAATCTTCAACTGCCTGGTGGAGAACTCTGTACTTTTAAAGGAACAGCGACCTTGGTGGCTGCTCCTGAGGCACTGTAAGATTGCTGAATGGCCGCCATGTTTCATGCTGCTGGTCAGCTATCTTTTTTGTTTTTCAAAAACAAACCCCTAATGCAGGAGTTTGTTTTTGAAAAGTAAAAAACTGATGGCTTTGGCACCCTACGGGTGTTCTTCCTATATGCAGAAATCATTGTTTTTATTTTTTCTATTCACGACCGCCAAGCACTTCTTAGTGCCCCGACCAGGAAAAAAGAGGACGGACAGGGTCTGAGGTGAGGGATAGATATGATCTTTATAAGCCATAAAAGCATTACATTGTACAATTAAAAGCAAGTAAAAAGTTCTCGGTCATGAATAAAAAATCATCGGTATAAATAAATAACACAATAAAAAATGATACAAATGGAGTTCGATTCAATTAACCTCAGTTGATCCTGCAAACTGCATAAAAATAAAAATATATATATTGTTATCGCATAAACAGGTAATCATAAACCCAACTGCCCGATATTAGCCTAAATACAGGCACGCTAATCATACTTAACTTATGGGGAGCATGCTTGCCTAAGGCACCACATTCTAGCTTAGTTCAACCTTGTGGCTTGAAAGCAGTGCATATTGCCTCACAGTATCTGTTTAACTGTGATAAGGGCTTTTGGCAGGCATCCTCTTCGACCTGATTTTCCATGCCCACAGCAGGATTCGAGAAGGGGCAAACACAATCTGCTCCCTTGTATCAGTCTTCAAGATCCTTAGGGCATCCCAATAGTGGTGCATCCCTAGTAAGTTACATACTGCAACAATCTATTTCTGGCATGGCTGTTTGTACTTTGTACAAAAGCCGGGAAAGTGTTCCTCTGTCTCTCTGTGCTGAGGACAGTGTGTACAATCAGATGATTGGGAGCTTGTTTTGTCCCATTTTGAGGTGAGTGCTTTTAACCGCAGTACAGCCATTCTTACATTTTGCGTACAAACATTTCACCTGCAAAGGATAGATTCTGTCCAGGTAGGTTTCAAAACTGGGAGCACATTTGTAGTTCAAAAACTGCCCGTTATGCTCCCTTCACTTTGGTCATTCCAGATCTGCAACATGGCACAATCCCCAATAAGCTCTTTTCACTTTCTGCGTTACACCTTTAGGTAGGTCAGAAGGACAATTCCATACGGCATCCATTTTCACAATTCCTCAAAGATTCTTAACTTATCTTAGCCATGGGGTGCGTATTTGCTTATCACGAGTAATTATTTCCAATAGGGCGTCCCTATAAGGCAACAGCTCTATAGTTGACCGAAGGCGCACCCAGTATAACAATGGCTTCAGGATTGTTATTAGATGGATGCTATTGATCGCTAGATTGAATCTTAGTGGCTTGAAGGAAAATTGAGGAGGGCCCTAACAAACGTATTGTCACACTGCATTCACGCAGTTGCATCAGTGTACCTCCACAGCTCAGCTCCGTAGGTGGCTGCTGCCACAGCACCAACTCTGTAAACCCTAAATGCTGGCGATACAGAGCCCCCCCCCCCCAGAGTGGACTTGTATTTCCTACCTATTGCCAAGGCCCTTTGATGAAGGATAGTTTTGCTTTTCTCAATTTGCATTCATCAAGTCATATTGTCGGCAAGTCTTACTCCTAAGCAGTTAAAGTTTTTTACCTTCTGAAGCAGGACCCCCTCAATTGTCATTAGGCCTCCAAAAGACCGTTGCATGTTTATTGCAATATATTTTGATTTTGTGGGGTTTAGTTCCAATCTCCTGTTTGAACAAAAAGCTGTAAACGAGTCCAGCTCAGCTTGTAAGTCCATTGGTGTTCTGGAGATGAAGAGTGTATTGTCTGCAAACAGGATTGGAATTAGAACTCCAGTGGAGTTAGGTACATCATGCTTGCTCTGGGTTAGCCAATCTTCTGCACCGTTTATGTTTAGGCTGAATAGTATCGGCATAAGTACGCATCCATGCGTGACCCCTCTGTTTATAGGTATCGTAGGTGTAAGGTCTCCCTCCATGTCCCATCCCACCCTAACATACGTGACGGTGTGAAGGACTTATAAAATCCAGAGGAGGTCAGCAGGGATGCCATAGGATCCTTGATCCTCCACAGGTTTTCCCTCGGGACCAGGTCAAATGTCGCCCTTAAGTCTATAAAGGCAACATAGAGATGGTCCTGTCTAAAGGAAATGTATTTCCAGCATAAAATGTTGAAGCGGAAGACCTGGTTGAGGGTACTGACCCTCTTCCAAAAGCCCGCTTGTGTGTCCACAAGTATATGATTTTAAGACAACCAAGTTTGGTGCCTTACTAAGACTTGCCTGCAAAATATTTTTTGATTATTTTCAATTAGACTTATGAGACTATAGTCGGCTGGTGTATCCCTGCTCCCCTTTTTGTATATAGGGACAATACCCACGCCACGCCATGTTGAGAGGATATCCTCCCCCCACATTATGGCGTTGCTCAAGACATTAAGATAAGGTTCCCAAAACTCAGGCAGAAGGGTTAGGTTTTGTTACAGTAATGAATACACTGTTCATATTAACGCATACCTTTCCCTTTAGATAGAGGCCCTCTCCCACTTGTCTGGTAGCAGGCCCAGGATGGAACGACCTTGGACTATGTTAGTTTGTGTAAGCTACGAGAGTTGAAACCTTTTTTTTGTATTTCACTGTTCAGCTGCATCTGCCTGGAAAATTCCATTGTGGTCGTGTTTTTGTCCGGCTATAATGTATCTTTATGCTTGTTGATTTCAGTCCTCTCTGTAGCACTCCTAGCGACTGTACAGATTGGGCTCCACTCTAAGTGCACATAAATAAACAGTTATTGGTTTGTATTCTCTACTGTCTGACCGACTCTTCATTTGGTACGGAAGGCCGAGAGGTGATCATTAGTGACCCGGGTGGTCCCCAGTGGGTCACTTCCTTCATATGTTTGTTTGCACACCTTCTACCAAGAAACATCAGTGTTGGTTAAAGGTTTAATTCACAAAATATTTGCACACCTAACAGTAGCCAAAGGGTGCAAAACGTTTAACGAAAAGATCACCTAAGTGTTCGGCTTCTCTGTCTTAATAAATCTGCCACAGGAGAGGAAGCGGTGAAGAAAGTAGTGTCACAGAGAGGACAACCATGCACATTCTTCTGTGGTCCTACAGAACTGGAACTTTGGGCCCTATTCACAAATGTTGCTTCTGTCAGAAATGTAAGTTTACAATAGGAATTATTTTTTTACAGATGCCAGGAATCCACAAGAAGGTTACTGGCAGCCATAAATGTATTCACTTATGTGGATTTCTCTACTAAGAGTGCAGAGAATCCTCAGTAGCAAATACCAATCAAAGGATGGAAATTGGCCGTTCTACGGGTGGTTTGCCTTGGAAGTGTGAGAAAACCCACAAACAGGTACATTTTTGGGAATTCACAAAATCCTCTCTGACCTTTTTCTAAACAGAAATGGTTGACATTTACTTTAGTCATGGGGCTGGAGTAAATCCATGTCCAATGTGAGAAAGAGAACAGAATACACAGTTTCATGCAGAGACAAAAAAGTGCATAACACAGGAGGCTTTATGTTCCCTGTGCAGAATTATCTGAGATAAGTACCTCTGCATAGTGGGAATTGGATCCTCCAGGAAATGTCACACAACATTCTTAGAAGTACGCCTGAAACCTGCACCTTGCACTTGCGGCAAATGCAGGTAACAGCGGTGAGGGGGGGGGGGGTCGACAGATGACGGAATAGGGAAAATAAACTAAAAAAAGAAATAAAACCACTTACCTTGTGCTCACCGCATCGCAGACTCGGCAATGAGGCGAGCACAAGGTAAGTGGTTGTATTAATTTTCTTCTTTTATTTTCCCTATTCCGGCATCTGTCGACTTCCCCTAGCCACGCCACCACCCCACCGCTCTTACCTGCACCAGCTGAAACTGGTGCCTAGTACAGCTCTTCAAGGGTAGTTATGTGAATGTTTCTGAATACAAAAATACTATTAAAAGTGCACTAGGGTGGGGATGCAAATCTCCACCCATACCTCTACTAGTGTTTTCATGGACATGGTCCTATGTTGGTATCCACCAAGGTTTCTAATGACTGTTTCCACACCACATGCACATTGAAAATCAGTGTGTTTGGAGTCCAGAAAATGGAAGGGAACACCCAATTACCTCCTGTTTCATGGGAGTAATCGGGAAAGAGTTTCTACACCTGACAAGGAATATCGCCATGGTGAAAAACAGGTTATACAGGCCAGTGGAAAACACACCGTAAACACGATTCCCCCAAACCAGGAGTGCTAGAAAGCAATGGACTCCAACCTCGAACTCTACAAATGCTGTAAAATTCCAAATGTAACACCATGAAATTCGGTGAATTCCCAAAAAAGAGAGAATCTAGGATAAGTCTTGACTTAAGTCTACTCCCCCAAAATTACTCGTTTTTGTGAATAAGCCACGACAATAAAATGATAACCCTTCACATCCAACTCTCACATACCATAGAATAACGCACAATGGTCCACCAACACCTTTATACGAAAATTCAATGCTGGCAGTGTTTCTATCACAGACAGAACTTTAGAGCAAATTTCAGGTCTTTGCAGATAACTGAGTGTTAAAAAACATTGTGCGTTAAGCATTTACCACTTGAAGCATCTTCCCTTGAAACCTTCACAGTGCTGTACCCTGTCCCTGTGTCAAAAAAAGGAAACAAGTTACAAAAATATTCCATGCGGATGCATGAACAAATTTAATTTCAAAACAATATTTAAGTATCCTCCGTTTTCTCTTATTAACATAATAGTGCGGGAGACATATTCAGTTACTTGGATTTACAAACATCCCTTTTGTAGACATACAAGTGTACGACAAGCTGTCATTTTTTACCATTTACGTAAGGTGTACATATTGTTTGGAAAGACTTTGTAGGTTTTTCGCACATTGCCAATTACCAATTTTTTGCCTGACATCTAACCTAATATTTACAACAGTAACCTGAAATTCATACCAGTTGTCAGAGGCAAGCATTTTACTCACGTAACTCCCAGTTTAAGATTAGCTGTATTTAGCTCCTAAATTGTAAGTGCTTCTATTGGTTTGTAGGGTCTGGCTGTTAGGAACGTTATTTTATGCATTACATGACATTTTGATTTTTATTGTGTTTTTGTTTATTTTGTATTGCTTATATGTATGTTCTTCTGCCATGGTTGAGCCCCTAGAAACAGCTGATTTTATAGTTGCACATTTTATGCAACAAAAGCATGCACTTTGAATTTACAAATGTAGGGCCACAGGATTACTCCAAAATTCGAACAAAATTTTGACTTTAGAGGCACATACAAAGGATGTTAGTAGTACGGAAGTAAATCAATGAAAGTTTCAGATTTCCTTGATTATTCCAATAAGTAAACTGTACATATGCAGATTTTTCATCAATTGTAAAGGTTTGCATTCCTAAATTTGACATGCATGTGCATATGCTTATTTACCTATCATATTTCTTTGTGGTAAAGTATTTTCCTTATAAGGTATGGGGTATTCCGTCGCTGTTCTCACTCTGGTAGCCAGGGCCGGACAGGGAACCAAAACCGGCCCTGGCAGAGTGCTCGGATAAATGGGATAACAGTAATGCCGATTGTTTAGAAACAGCAGAAGCCATTTAGGAAGCACTATATGAAAAAATATATTATTATGTCAAATCCACCCCCTTCCTTGTTGTTGGGTATCCTTTGTAATACAGCTTGATTTAGGTACAAAACAATAAAACACTAACACTATTTTTGGGCATGATGAAAATCAGTATGGCATGCTCAGCAGTGAAATGTTGCATATGTTCTAAATGTTGAAGAGGTGTTTCTTCGTAACATTACTCATTTAACAACGCTAACCAATAAAGGGGCTTCTGCAGCCCTTCTGCATCATGTCTGGGGTAATACCTGCTCAGGGCTAGTACTAGGAATGTTGTCACCATAGGTTGAGATCATTTATCGCCCATCCACTTGAAATGGGGTCACGTTTGCTGGCTAAAGGCACAAGTGGCAGTACCCAAAGTTCTGCTCAGAAGCCTGTGTAGTCCTCAATCCACCTCATGCCTCTCTAATCGACTGCCAGACGCCCCGTGGCGATTTATTTCCCTCTTGCAGGTTTCTACTATCACCTTTTGTGACGATTTTCTGTCTTTCTCTTTCTCATTCTTTCCCCGTTCTTCTTTTGCCTTCTTTTCCTATGGGGAAATGTCCGATGAGGAAAAATAAGAGCCGGGACCCAAAAATACATTCCGGTGGCCCCCACTGGCAATCACCAGCTCAAATTAAGCACTGTCTGTGGGGGCAGATTCTCGACCCTCTCCCCTCCTTGCTACTGGCACCCCACCAAGCAACCTATAAACGTCTCACCCGAAAAGTTTAGATTGAGTATCAAGCTGTATATATGTCCTTTGTTCTGTGTTTTGGAGTCCCGCTTTTTTTTGGTCCTACCATTTAGTTTGTGTTCCTCTGACACTTGCCACTCACCCCTCATGGAAGTCAATGACACTTTAATGTGCATGAACCTGATTATTGGTCAGCAGGAGTCAGCCACAAATCATATCCCTCCCTCCCTGCAGAATGTGGTGAGGGGGTCTGGAGGCATCCCTGTTTCACACATATCCACAGGCCTCAGACTGAATGAAGATTGCCCTGAAGGGTGCCCCCCACCTGGGGCCTACCTTACGCTTCTGGGAGGGACCAGACACACTGTCGCTTCCTCCTCACGTGCGCCGAGGAGTGAGCGCAGCGACAGATGCATTCACATGATAATTTTATTGTTATTTTCAGAAGCCTTCTACCTCGGTTTCTAGGTGGATTCCAGGTGTGGTTTGAAAACGTAAGTGGTTTTCTGCAAACAGTTAAAAATAGATTGCCAACAGGTACTGCTGCCAACGTGAGCCGCACAGAATTACAAGCTCCCAGGACGAGTCAGCCATCTTAGGTCAAGGCCTGACAAGGGAGCATTAGAGATGGCCTTCATGCTTAGCAATCATTATATGCCTCAATCAAGCACGGATATTGTGATGATTCAATTGCCGACGGAAATGTGGTAAATATATTAAAGGGTTAATATGTCTTTGGTGAGCGATTTCATCTTCAAAAGAGCTGGAAATTAGCTTCAGAAGACCCGTGTGGCATTGCTACTTTTAAGGCGAGAGATTGCAAGATGCAGAGCTCTCGAGTTTCCCTGGCCATGTGAGGGCTGGACATCCAGGTCAGGCTTCTAGGACTTGTAGACCAGATTGTATACCGGATAGGCAGGACTACAGAGTTGAAAACAAAAATCTCAGTTGAATGAGCTCCTCACACATGGCCAGGCATATGTGAGAGCTCATAACAATGGCTAATGTAAACACTTTCACATGAAGCATGATATGTAGGGTCCACAGGTGCTCGTGGGACCCCCAAGGCTCCCGAGGTCCCCTCTGGCACTATGAACGGGCGGCAGACCCCTGGCCTAAGAGCTGCTGACTGGACTGGGAGGGCGGGGTCTTTGTACTTTGCATGGCGGCCCCCTCAAGTTTTGTTACACCACTGAGGGTATATTGTTTTTGTTAGCACCATCGGCCAGCTTTAAGCCATTGGAGGACAAGTGGGACAGCACACCCATAAACATAAAACATCATACCAGGGGTGTAGCACAGACCCCTGACACCCCTGCAGCGCATGGAAAGTCCCAACTTTCCAAGGGGCCCACAACTGTTTGAGGGGGCCCCATTCAGCCCAATGGCAATGAATATCTATGCCAAATGGAGACCTCGGCCCCTTCATCACAGTCTGCAGGGGGGCCACATCATTTTGTGTTGCGCCACTGCATCATACACCCTATTAACAAAGGATTTTCCCATGCATTGGTCAAACACATCTACGTAAGTTATGCATGACTCACAAAGGTACTAGTACAGGGTAGACGGAATGAGTGGACGTTTACTAAATAATATATAAATGTAACTAATATTCGCACAAACGTAACTTAAGCTCTGATCCTTTTGAGCCTACCTTATACTTGTGGCATGGTTAAGGGCATTACCCGCCACTTCGCAGGTGGTAGCGAGCAGCGATGCATGAGGAAAGATATTTTTAAATGAAAAGAAAAGGATTTCTAAATTTAGGATACATTTTATTTCCAATTTCATAGGCACGTGGATTTCATATAATTCTTAAAAGAGGCCCATGTGGTTTAGGATAACAAGGATGTATGTTTCATTTGTGAATACAACACGCCTTTCCCTATTTCTTAGGTGCGGCTTACATTAAACATGTTTTGTGAATAGCCCAAACCTGTCTAGCTTACATGCCTGCGTGGGCATAATTTATGTATAATATAATTTATACCTGCTTTTGTAAATCAGTCCATACCGAAATGTAAAAAAGTTTCAGAATCAATAAAGCATCCCTTCCTTTAAACAGCCTTACCTATGCTCACATAGAGTTCCCTTCAGGCTTTCTGCAAACCTACCCCCAGGGCAAGTGCGACTGGTCCAGCCGCCCTCTGCGCTGACCTGGAGGTGGCTCGCTGACCTCAGATCGGGTCGCTGTGTTTAGCAATAACTTACGATTTAAAAGCAGCTGATGCAGAGTTCCTTGTGAGTCCAGATTTCAGGCAGCAATACAAATGTCAATGACAACGCTTGGGATTAATGTTCCTGCTAGAGAGAGAGAGAGGAATTTTGTCTAGGGGCAGTTTTGACTGGCCATAAAGTAGCTCAGAGGGTTAATATACCTGCTGTAAAGAACAGATCTGTATCTGTAAGTGGATCGCTGAGTGTATTAGTAAAGCCTGACTCTACCAGTGTTTTAAAACATATGAAATGTATGCGTAAGAGGGGCTATGGAGAGATGAGGGGCCCTTTTGCTGGGTCGTAGAGGGAATATGAGGAGGAGGTCATGGGAGGGGGGCGCTAAAAAAGATTGTTGCACCGGGCGACACCAGCGCTAAAGCCAGCCCTGCCTTCACACACACACCGCTTCGTGGTGAAACCAGAAGGCTGCTCTACAAGTCAATGTCCAGGTATATGTAGCCGTCTGCCCCTAAATTCCATGAGGCACAACGTTAAGGAAATGGGGTGAATATTCACATTTCGATAACCACAAAGATTGGGGCAGGTAAATTTGGTAGCCTGGGTCTATCCTGACTTGTCCTTCGACGTAATACCATAGTTATAATACATTTGGATTCGCAGTTTCAAGTCCCTCACAAACATTTCTACTGCCTAACTCATTTGTTTGCTCATAGGACACAAAAATGCACAAGACGGATGAAATGGTTTATTGAAGACAGAAGTCATGTATGTGAATATATTAGCTGTATATGCAAGCCCACAGGGATGTAAATTTGAGTCTGCAGCATTTTCCACATAATTATGGACTCAGGGCCTGACTGGGAACCCAAAGCAGCCCTGGCACATTTTGTCAGACCAGCCCCCTTATGGTGCATAGGGAGTGCAGTGATTGAGCCTCACCACTACAAGGAAGGATTGGGTGTATTCTCTCTCCTAAACATTTGGGGCAAAAATGGTGCATACTACAGCACATTTTTCATTATGTATTCAATTGTATTATCATTTAAAGCATTAAAGGATGACCTTAGAGTGCACTAGGATTCAGCAATCTTTGTTGCGGTCCTTCAATGATTCCCCCATTATCACCCTCCACCAGTGCCTCTCATCTCTCCATAGCCCCTCTGTCACATATATTTTATGTCTAATAGTGCCTTTCATATCAGTGTAAGGTGTTGAAGTACTTTACATCACACATTCATACAAAGACAATGAATCATACATCTGTAAATCAGGCTATAGGAAAGTTTACATAAGGTAAAGGGGACTACAAGGGGTAGGATTCATGTCATCCATACTAGTAGGCATTTTTTAATGAGTGCTTGGTCTGGAGAAGCACACACCCAGGATTCTTAACATAACACAGTGGTTAGGGTTGGCTTTACTAATAAAAACACATTTCTACAAAAAAAAACCCTTTTAGCAACATTAGGATAATGAAAGTCTCGGGAAAAAAACATAACTTTCAAACCTGTACCATGCAGTTTGCATGCAGCTTTTTGATGACACTTCATGGCTCACTGTGCTAGATGACTGTAACTTGTAAACTGCACAGTAACACTAGGATCTCTATTGCACAAGCAGCAACCCACAAAGCTATGCACATGAAGTAAAGTTCTGTGTTCTACATGGTACACGTCCTTTGCAACAGGCATATTAAACCTGTGTGCTAGCTTAGATGAGTCAAAACTACCACTAGACAAAACTCCAATCTCTCACTAGCAAGTACATTAATCAACGGCGTCATCTTGGCACTGTTATTGTTGCCTGAAAACTAGTGGATATACACAACTATGCATATCTGCAGCAGGTGCTTTAAAAACTGCTGCACTGTTACAAAACTGGCATCCAGTAACAAAATCGTCCCCACAGCCATTCCAGCCTCCTGAGTAAACGTCTGATACCCAGTACGGCCAGTCCTGCCTTGTATGGATTTACTGCATTTACCACATAGTCGATCATTTGCGGCATATTATGCAGATTTTAAAAAGCTCAAATGGATGAAAAGTTACTAAAAATGCAGCGACACATGTTGCTATGTAGTGGAAGCCCTTGTGAAAGGTTCACAGGACCCTTTGTTGCTGCTAATTGCTGTATTTGTGTGTTAAACTGGTACTACTGGGGTGAAACCTTGGCCCAGTCAGTGTCAACCTATTCAACAATATCAAAATAAGGAGTAATACTCTCACAAAATGTGCCACATTATGCTACATACTTTGTAAAGGTCGGCGTAACTGACGAAATTCTCTATAGTGAATTTTACTGTTGGAGATCATGGCGGCCGGTTGAGTGCACATGTCGGGAGCGCTCTGACCTGTAGGCGATTGGTGCACTGAAATTAACATGTGCTAACGAGATAATATGTAGGAGAGGCCCCTCATTAGCCATGATACTTAAAAGGATTTGCTGGCTAGCAGATTTGCATCGTGATCTATTGTGGAGAAAATAATTTGGGGGCGAGGCTGGAACTGTGCAGGGGAGAGGTGGCTGGTGCTGTGGTGATAGAGTCTGGGCAGAGGTGACGTCAAGGCTCAGCAGTGACCGGCGAGTCTCAGCGCGCTTTGCTTCTGGGGCATCCAAGGGGGCATTGAGACAAACAGAGAGACGCGAGCAGGGACACCAACAGAGTAGAGAAAGTTTTGGGCCATATATGATTGCTGCAAGTGATGTGGAAGGAGAAATCCATGAGCAGCCTCTGATTCACCTGCAAACTGAGGAGGAACAGTAGGTAAAAAACAAGTTCCATCTGGTTCTGTGGTGGATTTGAGAGGCTTGAAGAAGAGTTTCTGTGACCCTCTTAATGTAAGGTACAGACTAAGAAACAAAAACATCTTGGCTGAGAACAATTCATCTGTTGTTTTTACATGAGTGAACCCAATTTTAGTGTCTACTCAATTTAATTACAGTGAGAGTCGGGGGAAGTGAATACGGCAGCAAAAATATTTTCGGTCAAGGGTGCTCTAATAGCTCCTCCAAGTAGGTTCAGGAATCGGTCTGCAGAATTGAATAACCATAAGGAGTCTGGGGGGAAATCAGAAGAGCTGCAGACCGACTTAAAGTTACTCCCTCTTTCCTTTTTTAAAGTTCAGGCAAAGAAGGACGAGAGCTGCTCCCTCCAGACCCTTCAACTACCTCAAACAGGCAGTTTAGGTTCTGCTAAGACCAATAATACTGTTTGTAGTAACAGCATGGGAGAGACATGAGGGAACACTGAGGTACTAGAAACGGCTAATCGATTCCAAGTGTTAACTCAAGATGAAGCGAATACACAGGATTACCACCCACAGGCTTTTAATTCACTAACCCATGAGAAAGAAATGCAATCTGGTATAGAAAGTCTTCTAGTAACGTTTATAGAAGAAGTGAGAGGGAAATTCCCAACCTCAGTAAACAATCAGGGAAAGAATCAGGAGACGTGAAGCTTTGGAAACCAAAATGAATGCTCTGATGGATCAAGCCTTGATTATGGAAGCCTCTTTAGAAGAACTTAATAGAGAGGTGGAAGTTAATCAAGAAGAAATACAAAATATAAAAATAGGTGAGAATGATTTGCGTGATAAAATTAAGATACTCGAAAATAATGCAAGAAAAAATAATATTAGAATACAGGACATTCCAGAAGGGCTAGCGGGTGAAAATATGAAAAGTTTTGTGACAGCCTAATAAAGTGATTTATTCTTGATATAGACTCCAGTGTTCTGGAGGAAGACATTCAGACAGTTCATCGCAACCCTCTCAAGAAAACAGTAGATAGAAAGAATCCAAGGAAAGTACTGATGAATTTCAGGACTTTCTCGATCAAAGAGAAAATTCTGATGGAAGCAATTAAAGCGAGTAGATATTCTAAAGGAGAATGGTCCTTCTGTATTTGACCAGATTTTTGTAGGACCACACAGGACAGACAGTGGGAGCTAGGAAAATATATTCAAGAGCTCAGGTCATTAGGTGCGACAGTGCAAATGCGTTTTCCTGGCACGTCAAAAATCATGTGGAATAATAAAATGCACAACATAAGGGAACCAAAAAAATTAGGGACACTAGTGGAACAGATTAAAGCACATCAGAAATAATGTTTAAAATGTAGCCTGGGGAAAAGAAAGTTAAAATGGGGTCAAATCTTCTGATTTACCCAATAATTGAAGGGAGGGTTCTTCAAGGTGGGGAGGGAGGGTCACGGTGGCATCAGGTTTTTTATCTATTGTTTAAACACAGGTTAGGGGAGTATGTGGGTGAAAAAAAATACAATCCTCATTTGTGGAATTAAAACGTATAGAATGGTTAAGGAGCTCATATAGGAGTAATCCTGGTCTCTGCCTTTAAATTAACATGAAAGCATTGTTAAACTTGGTACCGTTAAATGTGTTAACTTGGAATGTTAACGGGATGAGAGTTAATAGTAGAAGGAGAAGAATCTTTTAGAACCTGATGCTCGTGGACAAGTGGGAAGTTATCACAAAAAAACAAAAATGGATTGATCAATATGTTTGTATGAATCAGATATGCTGTGTTAAGGGCTAGCAATTTAAAAAAAAAAATCCATCAAAGTTCTGTTGCGAGATTTGATGACAGATTCGAAAGGGAGGTGGTTGATGGTAAAAGCAAATATTTATGATTCTTGGTATGCGTTTGCAGGTTATTATGGCCTGAACATAGATGATCCTGTTCCTCTACAAGATCTATATAACCAACTCTTAGAGATTAAAATCCCCGTTATTTTAGGAGGAGACTTTAATGTGTTAATAGACTCTGTTTTGGATAAATCCACCATAAGAAACACTGTCAATTCAACTAAAATTAGAGCTATGGTAAAGCAAAAAAGGGAATATATAGGCCTTGTCGATATTTGGGGGCTGAAGGGCAGCAAAGGGCAAAGGTTTACTTTTCGCAATAAGAAATATAGGCATTATTCTAAAATTGATTTCTTTTAGTAGACTATAAAATAGGTAGCAATACTAGAAAAGTGGAACATGTTCAAGAGCACCTATCTGATCACTCAGCAATTAATCTGCAGTTGATGTTAGATACAATTCCCTCCTCTGCAAGGTGGACAGTAAATTGAGTGCTCCTCCTAGATTCCCAGATAGTAGACCAGTTGAGACAAGGGACAAAATAATTATTTCAGTTGAACAGCTTGGCTGCTTTGCACATCATACAAGGCATTTATTAGGGGGAGATTCATTCTTTTAGCTGTATATCTATATAAAGAAACACAAAAAAAGAGAAAGAATTTTGAATCTTGCAATACAGAGTATATTGGGCAAGATAGATCGAGTACATAGTATTCAAGATCAGGTGGAAGTAGAGGGGTGGATAAAATTTGCAAGTATAGACCTCGCAGTTAGAGGAAAATATCAAGAAAGAATAGGAAGCGAGTAAATTGTCTCATTACGAATACGGAGAGGGTTGTGGCAAGTTACAAGCATGGAAAACAAAGGTAGAGCAGACCAGAAACATCATTAAGTGCATACAAAATGAAGATACAGGCAGAGTATGTATAGAAGAGCTGGGAATAGAACAGGCCTTTAGCCGCTTCTTCCAAAAGTTGTGCACAGAAGATATAGTTGCAACAGAAGTGCAGATAATGGATTACCCTAGTAGAATTCCCACTCCAGTCATGCAAACAGAGTAAAAGAAAGAATTGAATACAGAAATTTGTGGGGAGGAGGTAGCTAACACAATTAAGAAATTAAAAAGAAGGAAGGCAGCCGGCCCAGATAGCCTACCAAACGATCTCCATTTAATTTTGAAAAGGGAGTTGATTCCTAATTTAACAGAAGTATTGAATGAGGCCTTTATAAAAGGACAAGATTCACCGTGCTCTTGGGATGAGGCCATCATCAGTATAATTTTAAAAGCAAGTAAGGATTCCAAGCAATGTGAATCTTATAGGCCGATACCCTTATTGAATTGTGACTGTAAAATCTAAACATAGATATTGGCTAAGCGAATGGAGAATGTGATTGGACCACCAATACACGAAGATCAATAGGTTTTGTTAGGGGAAGGCAACTCTACGAATTGATGCGTGATCTTATATGAGTGATAGATTTGGCTGCTAAATCCCCATTGACGGTGCTCACTTTTGATGCAGCCAAAACTTATAATAGGATAAGCTAGCTCTTCTTGCAATGTGTGATCAAACAACATGGGTTAGGGGAGGTTTTTTCAAGAGCAGTTGGATCCCGGTGTAAATGGGAAAGGAAATAATAGTTAGGATGACAAATTTAAAGGAAGGTCTCCCCAAAGTAAAAAGATTTCAAAATGGTACTGGGTGTTAGTAAAAGTGGGGAGAAGAGGACTTTATCTTACCGATGGAGATCTGGGAGAGGGACCTGCAGAAGCTGGATATGAAAGCGTTATGACCAGTATCGAAGTCTACTCTTTGGCTTACTACTAAATTTGCACCACTCAGGAAAAAACATCTCTTCACAGCACACAGGGCATACTGGACACGAACAACTGTTGAAGTTTGGAGGACGAGAGGTGAAGAAGTGCCTTAAGTGCGGTGAGGAAAAGGTGAATGATACTCATATGTTTTGGCAGTGTCCTCTGATCCAGACCTACTGGCAAGAAGTGAGTAAAGTGCTTGCAGAGGTGATGGGTCACGAAATGGAGGTAAACTTAGCACTGGGGATTTTTTGAATCACGGATAGTGGAGGGTCACAGATAAAATTGCACACAAAACAAAAATCCTTACTTTTCCTACTAATCTTGTTGGCATGTCGAGAAATTTGTCTGAAATGGGTGTCTCATTAACCCCCAATGTCATTGGAATGGCTAGCATCAGTTCAGAGGATAAATAGTTTATACCTTAGTGGGACCCTAAACCAAGAGGACAGAGTTTTGGAAGATATGGGAGAATTTGCATAGAGTGTGACAATTGAATAAGTGAGTCAAAAGGATGTGTCTTAATGAAAGATGGCTCAAGGATCACATAAATGGTTTCCAGAATATGAGGTCTGCCTACTAGGCACATGAGCTTGTTCGGATAAATGGCATAATCCCCCTTTCTTTTCCTCTATTAATGGTGAGAGGGGGAGATGTTTTGTCTCTGTCTGGGTATATTGACCTCCGTTTGCCTTTTTGATTGCACAAATGAGGACAAAAATAAATTCTCTCTAGCGTAATTACCTGTAATTACTGCACAATTACTGATAATTATGTGTAAATGTGTGAGAAGACTAATCCAGCTTTTAGAGTTATTATCATAAGGCAAAATGCACACTTGCATCCAGAATGCGATGAAAATAGTACTAAATTCTACAAGACATGAACAGCAGTAGCCAGCATCCCCTTGCTCTCTCTTAGTTTGTTGTTCCTGTGCTCCTCTGGTATGATTTTTAAACCAAATTAATCTTTATTACTCAAACAAACTGGCATAATGGCACAATGTTGATAATTTTTGCATTACACGACTAATGCATAATTACTGATATTACTCCGGAGTAATTACAATTTCTCCCAGGCATAATATCTTGCCTTTTCTTGCCATATAAATTAGTCAACTCTACAGTATAATGTGGTCCTCCCCTGCTGTCTAATTCCAGTGCCATTAGTTGTGTGGTAAGATATATATATATATATATATATATATAAAACAGGTACGGACCACAATATGGAGATACGTTCTTATTTTTATTGTTGCAGATTTTTAAAATGCATGTGGAAAGTCTCTGAAACAGCAAGTGCCCAGCCTGACGCGTTTCGACTGCCCAACGGCAGTCTTGATCACATTTATATATATATCTCCAGTTGCACTCGCTCCTCCTAAACCGCCAGGGACCCCAGAGAAGTGGTGCACAGGTGGGGGAGCACAACGGCTCTCAAATCCACAAATATCGTGCGCTCTCAGAATCTACAAACTTCGCACCAGTCAGATGTTCCTCAAGGTGTTTATTGACACAACGCGTTTCAATTTCCTTAGAAGTCTTGTTCACGTATATATATATATATATATATATATATATATATATATATATATATATATATTCACTAAAAAAACCATAGGTTTCACACATGTTATAGTTAGCTGGACATTTCACTCGTAAAAAGCCATTGAAATTCCCCCGTTATAGTTAGTTCAGCTAACTATAACTCGTGCGACCGCAATCCACTGCTGATGACGTCACATATTACATCACTCATGACATGGTCAGTGACATCACTCATGACATCACTGATGACATCTCAAATGACATCACTGATGACATCACTGATGACATCATCCAGTGAATATGTGTCTTTCTGAAAAATAAATATTTTTATATATGTATATCTAAAGGTTAATGGAAGAATAAATGGGTAAATAAGTGTCTAAGTGGATGTTTTTTTTGTAAAATTAATTGTATAACTGACTTATTAACATTATCTTAGTGAATACAGTGATGTAATATGTGACATCATCAGCAGTGGATTGCGGTCGCGCGAGTTATAGTTAGCTGAACTAACTATAACGGGGGAATTTCAATGGCTTTTTATCAGTGAAATGTCCAGCTAACTATAACATGTGTGAAACCTATGGTTTTTTCAGTGAATTTGCAAGGTTTTTAAAATGCTAATTCCCAACTATACCGTGTGTGAAACCTATGGTTTTTTAAGTGAATTTGCAAGGTTTTTTAAATGCTAATTTCTAACTATAACGTGTGTGAAACCTATGGTTTTTTTAGTGAATTTGTAAGGTTTTTTAAATGCTAATTTATGTATGTATTATTATATTTTTTATATATTAATTTTACAATAAACTACCTATGTATATAGTTATAGATTGACTGTATGCTGTAATATGGAATGGCTCGTTTAAAATGTTTTTTTTTTTAAGGGTTTTTCACCACGCGCGCACCCTGCGATTTTTTGAAAAAAAAAAAAATGTTTTTTTTACCCTTCGGGGTCCTTCAGGGACCCCCTGACAAAGGCTAGGGGGTCAGGAACTCTCTACCCTGCCCCCTTTTCACGTTCTCCACCTTTGTTTTTCACTGCCACACACAAAATGGCATCCGACACTTCCTGATTTCGACCGATTCGAATGTTGACTGACATCTAACCACCAATCAGAATTACGCTCGCGCATGGCACGGTGCGCGCACGGTGCGCGCCTATAGATATTTATGTACTTTTAACTGCAATTTTCTCAGAAACTACTGAACAGATTGACACAAAGATTGCAAAAGGCACATCCCTGACCTGAGGAATACCTCTTTGCCAAATTTCAAGTAATTCTGTTCAGCCGTTCGGTCTGTACCTTCGACTAAAGGTCCTATTGGAAAATGCATGGGGAAAATGCGTTTTGGGACCCCCCTTTTTTCTCAGCCCCCGCTTGACGAATCACCCCGAGACTTTCAGGGTAGGAGCTGAGCAGAGCGCCCCATTAGTTTTGAAAATTTTGCGAGGATTCGTCAACCGGCGCCAAAGTTATTCAAAATAGAATTTTCAGATTTCCTATGGGAACTCGGTCCTAACTATAACTATCTACTGGCGACCGCCAGTAGATAATATATATATATATATATGTGCCATATGAAAACGCCCAAAGTTGGAGGCCCTCTCACATCGTGCATTTTATTCAGCAAGACAGCATCAGACAGGAGTACGGTAAGTGAAGCATTGTGTTGCATTATCCATTTTTCCCGACGCGTTTCAGGCTCCTCTTGCCTTTTTTCACAGGGATGGAAACAGGGAAACGCAGCTCGCAGGTGATACTTATGGTGACATGCACAGTATAGTCCCGCCCAGTGGGCGTGTGCGTGCTTTGCACTCTGGTAGTTAGAGTCTTGGTGAGTTAAACCTGTAGTAGAGCCAGCCGCTAATCTCCTCACACGAATTTGTCAGCCACAGTGGGTTGCCTCATCACCCATACTGCCACGATGCTGTTTTTACTCCCCACTGAAAGCAAAATGTTCTTTTCTGCTCCGTATTCGTCCTGTCTGATGCTGCCTGTCTGATGCTGCCTTGCTGAATAAAATGCACGATGTGAGAGGGCCTCCAACTTTGGGCGTTTTCATATGGCATATTGTGCGGCCTGCCTTGGTCGCGGATAGCCCCTCCCTGCGGAAGAGCAGGTCGAGCCCCGTCACGAATACGGAGCAGAAAAGAACATTTTGCTTTCAGTGGGGAGAAAAAACAGCATCGCGGCAGTATGGGTGATGAGGCAACCCACTGTGGCTGACAAATTCGTGTGAGGAGATTAGCGGCTGGCTCTACTACAGGTTTAACTCACCAAGACTCTAACTACCAGAGTGCAAAGCACGCACACGCCCACTGGGCGGGACTATACTGTGCATGTCACCATAAGTATCACCTGCGAGCTGCGTTTCCCTGTTTCCATCCCTGTGAAAAAAGGCAAGAGGAGCCTGAAACGCGTCGGGAAAAATGGATAATGCAACACAATGCTTCACTTACCGTACTCCTGTCTGATGCTGCCTTGCTGAATAAAATGCACGATGTGAGAGGGCCTCCAACTTTGGGCGTTTTCATATGGCATATTGTGCGGCCTGCCTTGGTCGCGGAGAGCCCCTCCCTGCGGAAGAGCAGGTCGAGCCCCGTCACGAATACGGAGCAGAAAAGAACATTTTGCTTTCAGTGGGGAGAAAAAACAGCATCGCGGCAGTATGGGTGATGAGGCAACCCACTGTGGCTGACAAATTCGTGTGAGGAGATTAGCGGCTGGCTCTACTACAGGTTTAACTCACCAAGACTCTAACTACCAGAGTGCAAAGCACGCACACGCACAATGGGCGGGACTATACTGTGCATGTCACCATAAGTATCACCTGCGAGCTGCGTTTCCCTGTTTCCATCCCTGTGAAAAAAGGCAAGAGGAGCCTGAAACGCGTCGGGAAAAATGGATAATGCAACACAATGCTTCACTTACCGTACTCCTGTCTGATGCTGCCTTGCTGAATAAAATGCACAATGTGAGAGGGCCTCCAACTTTGGGCGTTTTCATATGGCATATATATATATGTATAACATTAAATTTAGATAAACTACATCTTAGCCCATGATATATTTATACAGGTATAATAAATGTAATCAAATATTTAGCTAATAAGCAGATTAGTTTTTATTTTACAAATTGGAATATATACTGAAAATTCACAGTTTTTCCGCTATCAGTGATTTTCTAATCTCAGTGGCTGTAGTTCAAACAGGGTGTACTGCCCCAGTCTGTTCCGATTTAACTGGATGTGCTGAGCGTAGACCGGGACAGTGCACCGTATTACACTGAATGCGCGGTTCTCACTGAATATGGTGTCAACTTCCCCCGGCATTGGGAGCAGCGCATTAGCGAGCAAGCAGTGGCAAAGTCATTAGGTCTCACCTACGAGAGCTACTGGCTTTGCCAATGTTTTGTAGCTATGCTGTATAGCAGCGCGGTTGCTAAGCAGCATGCTAACAGTAATAAAAACAGAGATGTGATGCAGTCTACTCAAGCCACATGATGGCGTTTTACTTTAGCTGTCTACTCTCTCGAAGCAACATGGAGTGTGGGAAAGATGGACCTGCGAGAGGGGATAGGGTGTACATGGGCAATGGAGATTATGCCGAGAGTGAGAAGCAGATGGGGAATGAAGGGTGGGTAGGGAGGACAAGCAAACGGACATCGGAGGGTGGGCGGGGGCAAGCAGTCAGACAATGAAGAGTCAGCGGGACGGGATGGGGTCAACCACATGGACAATGGAGAGTGGGTGGGAGGGTCTGGGGCAATCACAAACAATGGCGACTGGCTTGGAAGGGCGGTCATGATACAGAAAATGGAAAGTGTGTGAGAGGATGGGAGGCAGCCACAGGCCAGGACGCAGGAGAAATATATGAGGGAGACTATGGAAAACACTCTCATAGAGTGCTTAAACAAAAAGAAAAAATAACACCTGAAAAAAAGAGCAGTGGAAGGGCACAAGTAATGCATCTATGTGCAATGGGATGGACAGACACAAGAGGAAGGGAATCTACAGGGCCTGATAATAAGAAACAAGCAAATAAAAGTGACAAAGAAGCCAACCAATTGTAAATAATAAGGGGTCTCTAAAGAGACAGCGCACAAACTGCCTTGGGTGAGACCTAAAACTGACTGCCTGTTTGAATCTGCTGGTCCACCTTTCACTATGAAGACAGCAACCAGCCTGCATTCCAAAGGGGGACAGTGATCCCCTTGCAGGCGGGTTCAGTAGCTAGTCTGCAGGGGATGTCCAGGAGTCCCTTGGGATCCCTTTTCTGCCCATCAAAGGGGTACTTTTGGGTGGGCCTACTGATAGTGCACTTCATCTATGTGGCAAAAAGTCAATGTGCTTCCTGACAGCTTCTTTTCCTCTACATGCACATCTGTGATATGGTACGGGTGCAGAAGCAAAGTGCTTCCTCATTTGCATGTGACCGTGCCCCCATGTCTATGAGGGAAACCCCTCTCCTGATCGTGGTGAATCAAAATATACACCAGCATGATCTAATTTATAGAAGGAGCCGCACAAACATCTAAGGTCCATTCCCATGTTGAGGCATTTATTGTAAAATGGCTCCTGGTGTTCTAAGTATTGTGATAGCAGCAACTAGAGCATGATCTCCTGAGGGATGGGGGGGTCCTGTAGCTTGAAAACAGCATTTCATGCAGATATACCATAGTAGAGGACAACTGGATCTCCAAGAGAAGCAGAAAGGAGGAGATCTTCACTCTTGGCTGTGTCCCAGTGATGAGTTGAAATCATCATAACACGTCAATAGCCCAATTAGGAGTTCAGTCTTTTAGCTGCCTGTGATATGAATCACGGGTTCACTTAATTTACATTTATATTACCCATCCAAAATCAGGACAGATTGAAATGACTGTGATGAAGATGTCCAATATGCATTGACACAATACTGTAGGTTAGCTCCTACTTGCTATACAGCCTGAGGCAGTAGCGGTTGCTACCGAACGGGGGTGGTGAGGCTTGGGGGGTTAATTAACAAAAAAAAAACACTTTAGTTTGGAACGGCTGACCACTGCCTCCCCTGCGTCCTCTTCCTTCTTCCTTACTCCAGTTCGGCCGGCATCAGGAAGCACCCTTCACAAAGGATCCCCTGAGCCAATCAGATCGCTGCAACAATGTGATTGGTCTGAGCGCCGTTGTTCTGTGCTCAGATCAGAACATGGAGCCTGTGCATGTTCCTCACCAGGCTGTGTAATGCAGCCTGGTGGGGAACTTGCAAAGTGTGCAGGAACTGTTTGGTCGGCCGAAGAGAGCTGGCCAAACTTTGGAAGTGCAAACCACTCCTCCCCTGCTCTGGCCAGCCCCTCCCCGCCCCACCCCACACTGCACACAGGACACTGACTGCATGCAAAAATAAAAATAAAATGATAATAATATGTTATTGTAATTTTATTTTTCAGTTTTTGGGCAGTGGGGCAACGCTCCTCCACCTTAGCGGAGGAGCCGCCACTTGAGTGAGGTAACAAGGTACGCTGTGGCACCTGGACTGCTGATCAAAATACAGCATAATTATGTGCTCTCCAATATTACAACATTGCCGGTAGGACTTACGACCATACCAGTATTTCCTTGAACTCATGATAGCTTCATCTTAAAAGCTTGGAAGAAATACCGGTTAATTGAATAAGACAAATTTGGAAAACAGAGGCTGTGATGATGACACTATTAATAATAGAATTTGTGATTTACTTTTCTGTCCATACTATCATATATTTAGATGAAGGAAACAAAAAACAGCACCATGGCGTTCAGGTAGTGATGCGTGGGTGTAAAATTCCTAGAATTGGGTGAATCACCCTATATTACATTTGTCATACATCCTTCCAATAATCAAGCATTTGACTTAAAGGAAAAAAATAACGCCCTATTGTGTGCTTCTCCTATCATGAATCATCCAAATTCTCCTTGGGGCAGTAGTCCAAATCCAAAGTTACAATTTCTACAATTTCATTTGGCAACATCTGGCTTTCTGTCCAGAGTTCCAGGTAGGCAGGTGAATGGTTTGTTAATTAGCTGAACCGAAATACAATGAAAATTATTAAACTGCAATATGTCACTTGTTAATTATTTACCCTGTAAAGCTTGACAGCCAAGTTACACAACAGACCATATTTGTAGACATCCTAATTTCCTTCATTAAAAGAATCCATGTTAAGTTGATTTCTAAAGTTAAGGTACTTTCCACTGTTGAGTTGTTAACTTCTAGTTGTTGTAGTAGTGAGCACAAGTGGTTAGTAAGCATAGTGTGTAAAAGACACATTTGAGTACAAGGTAACAGATGGTTCTAATCTAGAAGATAGGGGTAAGGTCCTTGCCTGGAGGACACTGGAATAAAATGCCTGTAGTTTAGAAATTGGACACAAGTTAGTATCCTGATCTTGAATATTAAGTTAGAATGTGAGTACGCTTTTGCTTAATGGTGTCTTAAATTGGATGAGCTGCAATATCCATTTTTCTCATTTCAAAATAGAAAGGCCATAAACACTATGTAATGACTGGCACTCATAAGACAATATGTAAAGGTTAGAGTATGGCAGACTCATGCTCAATGATAGCCTCTTTATCTGAAGCTAGCTGGCCCAAATCTTGTGGTCTCACAAGTCACAATGTCCATTGAAGCACTGCTACTTACCTCTACTACCTTCTCTCACTAAAAGCAAGATGGCAGGCAGCCCTGTTTAACTTACCTTTCCCAGATACTGTCAGCATTATTTTTAGTCTGTACTACATTCCGAAAGAAAGAGATGCTGGCAAGATAGGTAATGGTTTTATTTATGAGAACCTCTATTACAAAGCCACACAATGGCGTCAGCTAAATGGCCTCCATTTATTTCCTACCTTTCTTTGTTTTCATACTGTTGCTCTGTTTCCAAGTTGGGTCTTCCTTGAAAATGCAGTCATTGTGCTTGATGTCAAAAATGGGAAAATAATTGATATAGTTTTATCAGCAACACAAAGATGTCCGTGACAAATTCTGAAACAGCTCTGAATAAACTGTTGACTAGAAACCTCATTATTAAGGATATTGCAAGTCCCTGCAGAGTTCCACTACCTTTTATTTTTTGCTTATCATACAAGAGTTGTGACTAATGTTAGTTTCTTTGGGTCTGACCGTTGGGACAGCTTTATCTGTCTTACCAGACTCATGTCTTTGTAAAAGAAATGTATGCATATGAACATACATAGAGGATCTATGGTCATCCTTCCATCAATAGACTGTTGAACTGCCAATCATAGTTTGCGTCTGCTCATGGCAGCATGCAGAATTGGGCAATGGGTCAGCCAAATTCAGGAACGTGCACTTCAACTTAAAAAAAAAACAGTCAGAAAGACACCTTATGGGTCAATCTGTGCTTTTATTTGGGCTTTATGTGATAATCAATTCATGCTGGGATGCAAGTGGTCTGAGAGCAGCAGGGTAGCTTAGTAAGTGAGATTCAGTGGACTGAATCTCAGATTTCCCAACTAAAAAAGCAGTGGGATTCAGGGTGACCAAGGTTCAGGATGGACCTTTTCCATGAGGAACAGGGTCAGTACTGATTTGCATTAGGTGGGCCTCTGTCTAGAGTCCCACAGCAGACAAACGAACAATGGGATGGAATGCTATCCTGAGCGGTTGCCACTAGTTTGATTATTTGCAAACATTCATCCCATCACCTTTTTGAGTGCTTGATTGCCATCAGTATACATAGAAACTTGAGACTGGTGCATCTTTCATAGCTTACTACTGCCAGTGTCTGTGAATTCCAAAAAGTAGTAAATTTGCACCCATTCAATGAATACTTCTATAGATACCTATTTACTACGTTTTTGGTAAACCGGTCTCTATATATATTTAATGCCCCAATCCAAAAAATTAACAAGTTAAAGCTTCTTAGCGAAATGTGAACAATTAGAAACACTGACAAAGACATAGCAGACCTGACTCAGTGCCCCCAGACCCAACTACTAAACCAAGAATGCATTTGTGGGTTGTCACACCCTAAACACCCCCACTGAAGCAACACCCCACACGTTCCACCTGGGCCTAGTAGTTCTCGCTGGAAATTCATGACTATGGTCATGTACAACCCAACGACCTGGAGAGCCTGGCTTGATCACTTATTTTAAATGTATTTTCACAGCACACATTCATCTTCGTCTCTGCTATAAGAAGCCTTAATCATAGAGTTGTCAAAACCGTGCATGTGGGCAGGGCTCCATGTTTCTTGTCCTCGCCGTTTACAAATCATTTTATCAAGCGAGAAATGGCCCCATGTACTAAGCCCGAGTCGCTAATAAAGGAGGGTGTAAATGCAAATTAATAAGGGCGATCCAAGCCATAGCCGAGCCATGGTGAACGATCATGAAAACGTTTGGCAAGTATACTGTGCAACAAACATAATATAAAAATATGATACAATCTCTTCACAATTCAAAAAAGTGTATTTCTTTAACAAGCCAAAGTGTTTCATCATAGTATATTATATTATAATATTGCATAGACAGACAAACTTTCATGGCTCGCCCCCCAACAATAAGGCAATAAGGTAATCAGTGAACTAAGAGAAAAGTCTAGTCATGTAAATCTAAATATAGCCTAGATTCTTATTATAGATTGACCAACATTACAGTCTGTTAGATCAAATATAAGATGTGCTTGCACAGTGCACATCCTGAACTCACCTATTTAAAAGTGCATTCAAATGAGATAATAAAGAAAAAAAGGCTCTCTGAAATGAAATATATGCCTAGGATCACACAATTGTGCCACGCAGGGAAGCTGGCATTGATTCCAGGTTATCTGGCTTCACATTTTGAAATTCAGCCACCAGATTGATATAACTGTCTCTTTCAATCTTCCATTTACATCATTTTTTTTTTTTTAAACAGACTTTATTGGGTCACAAAACAGAATACAGTCAATCCCCTTCCCCATTACTCCGCCCTCCAGCCAATTCAGAGCGTAGAGCAGTGACCAGTCCACCAAACTGATCATAACTGTACAGCATTCACCCCATCAACAGCTATGCTACGAGGTAGTCCATCCACAGGATGAATCCACAGCGAGTGTGCGATATAACCAATATGCCCCCGCCCCATCCCCCAGCAACCCACCCAACATACCCCCCCACCCAAATCACCCACCCAAGCATGTCGCCAGTATCTATCATAATTACATGCGTATCAAAGCCTCCCCTGCCACTTGTCGGATCCGCCTCCCACATACCACAGCAGAAATTGCCTCACGAGCATAGGGGGAAGCCTGTTACAGGGTTCTCAAGGGGCCGGGGTCTCATCATCCTCCACCGGATCCCCCCCGTCCCCCACAGCCGAGCGCTTGAACAATTCCAGGAGTGCCAACCATGCCCGGGCCCATTCTTGCGATCTCTCATTTCCACTACGTCTAGCCAGACATAATCTATAAGTCCCCTCACTTCCCGCCCATTTCTCCATTTCCCTAGTACAACGCAAGAAACTAGGGGCCATATGTAGGTAGCCTCACATTTACCGATTCATAAATACCGAATTTTACCGATTCGGTATTTATGAATCGGTAAATGTGATGTAGGTAATGATTCGGTAAAGTTTACCGAATCGGAAAAATTCGGAAATTATGAATCGGTATTTACCGATTCGGTAATGAGGCATACCTTCCCATTGATTCCTATGGGCCTGGAGGGGAAAGCGATGGCGGCCGCTTCGGTGACCGACTAGCGAGTGCGCTCCCACCTCCACCTCCATGGAGTCTCTGATGGCGTTTTTATCTATCTACCCTATGGTTCTCAGCTCGAGGGGAAATCTATGCCGGTTTCGGTGTAGCTGAGGTTCGAAGGTGAAGTTTGACTCCGTCTGAAGCCCTGTCTGTTATTGCTGGAGGAGCTCCGGGTTCACAGGCAGTGGACTCACCGTTGATGGTGTCGAGACTCCTCTCAGCTGCGGCAGCTTGTGGTGCGTTACGGGAGTCATTGTGCTTGTGGAGGTGGCGGCGGAGCTTCCTTGGTTCCGCGGCTGGGTCCTGTCGTACTATGATGGGGAAGAATGCTCCCCCTCGCTCTGGACGTAACAGAGGGGCCGGGCAGACTGCCGGAATATCGTTGAAAACGCGACAAGCAGCAGTCAAGGAGAAACCGGTAGAGAAGGTGCACGACAGGGGTGGCAAACCCTCAGCTCACCGGCAGGAGGCAAATGGTCTCCCACAAGTGGTAATTTCAACCCCGGTGGCTGCGGAGGCAGAGGGGTGTATATCGGGTAGTCCGGGGGCAGCGTATCATATTCCAGCGATGTTCAAATCAAAGGGCAAAACCCGTGGGGGTGCAGCCTCATTCAATATGTCCAGCATTCAGGAAGCACATCAACTGCAACATGTGCAGATTCCGGTTCTGGCTTCAGCAAGTCTTGGCAATGGGATTCTGGGAGACGGAGTCCAGACAGGACCAGAACAATTAAGTAAGGAGGTAGACTTGGCAGTGCAGCAGTCACAGTTGCAGACCGATAAGGTTAGGCCAAATGCTGCAGATCGCGATAGGGCTGTTGCTTTATCGACTGAATCCAATGTAAATTCTGGAAGCACAGAACCACTGAGGGAGCTTTTGGATCTGCCAGACAAAGTCTCTACGGTGGAAGATTTCTTCTCCCTATCCGATAGATCTTCGGTGGACAGTGCAGTTCAGGACTGGCTGGAGGGGACTAGTACGGCAGGAGAGGAGGATATTCTGGAGGACTCTGCTGTTTTATCAGTGCGAGGTATTCAGGAAGTTAGAGGAGGGGTGGAGAGAGGCTCAGAGGCTTCTTCGGCTTGGGACGAACAAAATTCGCCTAACTACGCTGCCTCTGTCAGATCAGGCGGAGCTGTCTCACCCCCGCAGGGCCACCTATTGTGGAAAAAACTACATCGGCACCAGCAGAGATCACCTTAGCCACTATCTATGATCTAATTATGACTCATAGAGCGGAGACCCAGGCTGGGTTAGTACGCACTCAGAACGCTTGTAAAAAGCTGCAGAACGCAGTTAGACGAGTAGCCAAGACTTGTTCGGATGTAGCCTCAAGGATGACTGAGGCTGAGACAAGGATTTCGACGCTGGAGGATGAACTATGTGCCCAAAAGGAGATAGTGGGGACTCTTAAGGCACATAGGGATGATCTTCATTGGAAAGTAACGGATCTTGAAAACAGGCCTAGACGTAACAACCTGAGAGTGCTGGGGGTGCCGGAGGGTAAAGAGGGGTCTGATTCACTAAGGTTTATGGTCGAGCTATTATCTGAAGCATTTCCAGAGCTAGGGCACTGGGACTGGCAGAGAGAAGTTCAAAGGGCGCATAGATTCCCATTTGTACAGAAGAAAGGTCAAGGTCAAGGGCCAGCTTTTCCTAGAGCTATTTTGATCTCATTATGTAACTTTAGGGCAAGAGAGGAGCTATATGACCTTGCTCGGCCGAATAGAAGGAGAAGTGCTAAGGGTTGTGAGTTCTTTGTCCGACCGGATTTCTGTCAAGATACTGTGGAGCAACGCTGGAAGTTAAGACAGCTAATACCAGGGTTCCAAGCTAAGGGTGCTCAGGTGTTTCTCCAGAACCCAGCTAAGTTGAAGGTGGTCAAGGACGGCCATAGTCATTTCTTTATATCGGAGATCAAGGCAAAAGAATACCTTATGTCAATCTGATTGTTCTATATGGCTTTATGTTTTTGTTATATATTTGGATTTAGTTAGCAACTATCCCTCGTAGGTTAGTAGGTTAGTAGGATCAGGGGTTTTTTCCTCTCTTTTCTCCTTTTTTTTTTTCCTAGGAGGTATTATGGCAGGCTATCGTAAGCCTCTTAGACCTTGCCTTGAGGTTTCCTCCCTTTCTCTTCTCTCTTTGTGTGTATGACTAATGGATTTAGTATTTAGGGAAGGATAGGGATTTATGTATTTTTTTTTTCTCTCTCAGTGACTTCCTGGTCTGCAGTTAGTGGGATAATGTCTGTTTTTTTTACTTGTTCTAGTTGGAAGGTGTGGGGCTGAAAAGGGGGCCTGTGGAGGTGGAAGGTGGGAAGGGGGCACAGCGCTGTTTCATCTCAAGGGGAAGCGATTCCCAATGCTCTCTGAGGGTGGGTTAAGGGGCAAGGGGGGTGGTAGCACAGGGGGTGGTTCTGGGGGGGTGGGGGAGGGTGGGTGTGGGGGAGGGTGGAGGCAGGGGGTTACCGATTCAGAGAGGAGCATGGTTTATGTATTCTATATTTTGTCTCAGACGACTTTTGTTAAGGATAGTAGATATATATATGTTGGAAGCAAAAATATATCAAACTATGGGGGGAATTCTTTTTTCTCGAAGATAGTAATTCTATATGGGTCCAGTAAGCTGGTCGCTGAAGACCTCCTTGGTAGGAGGAATTCACAATGCTATGCCGTTATGTTCAACTTGGAAATTGATATGGAAGTAAGATGAGGAAACTAATATGTTGTACGCTCAATATCTGTGGCCTGAATGACTTTAGGAAAAGACGTGTGCTGGCCAGAATTATCTATTTAAGTTCATGGGATCTTCTTTTTTTGCAGGAGACGCATATTGCGTGGTCCAATAGGGATTGGCTTGGGCTGTTAGGCCTTGAACTTTTGGCCTGCACATCACAGACAGATAGGACCAAAGGAGTAGCGATATTAGCTAAAAGGGGATTACTGAAAGCTAAGAAGTCTAAAGCCGATAAACTGGGACGTTGGATAATTATGGAGGCAGTAGTTGCCCAGCAAACTATTACTCTATGTTCAATATTCGGCTCAAATCTGGACGACCCAGGTATCTTCCAATTGATTAATATAGAATTAGCATTATATCCACACCCTATAATCCTCTGTGGTGATTTTAATATTCATCTTCATTCACAGGTAAATCTTAGGACAGAGGAAGTCTATCTGGGTAGGAAGCCGCGAGTTTTTAAGAGTTTGCAGGCGCTGGTACAAGATCAAGGATTATATGACGTATGGGCAGAACTTAATATAGGTCAAGATGGTTACACATATTATTCTGCCCCACATGGTAGGATGGCACGGCTAGATTACTTCTTGGTCTCTAATGCTGTGTTATCAAGGGCATCAATTAAGATCTTACCCAAAATCATATCGGATCATAATCCGGTAGTCTTGGAGTTTGACTGTTTGGGATTAAAGACTAGAAATATAAAATGGACATTTGATAGAAAGCTCTTGCTGAACGAGGATTATTGTATCTGGATGGATAAATGGATTCCAGAATTTGTCCAAGTTAATATGGGATCAGCCAGGATTGATATCGTTTGGGACGCACTAAAGGCGGGGATAAGAGGGGAGACATTAAGATTTTCTGTGAGGAAACGTAAAACAGAGTATACGAGGGCTACAGAGGACTTAGCAGCATTATCTCGGTTGGAGCAAAAGCTAGTACAAGAGATAAACTGTGCAGGTAGGGTTAAGGAGGTTCAGGCTGAATTAGCTGCTTGTCGAGCAAAAATATACCAAGGTTATGCAGATCTTGCAGCTGCTAATTATCAAACACATAGGAGGGATTTGTATGAGTATGGAGAAAGGGTCGGGAGAGTCCTCGCTAATAGGCTGCGTCAAAAAGAGGTCCAGTCTAGGATCGTCAAGATTAAAGATGTCGACGGGAAAATGGTGGAGTCTCCCCCCTTGATTCAGGAGGCATTTAAAAAATACTATGAAAAGTTGTATGCGTCAGAACCAGTTAAAAGTGTAGAAAGCTGTTTAGTGGGAAAACCGAATTTGGTCATAAAGGAACAAGATAAAGATGCACTGTCGGAGGGGCTCTCTTGGGAAGAGATCGAAGCTGCTATGTCATCCTTAGCCCTGGGGAAAGCTATGGGTTCAGATTCGATCCCCTTAGAATTTTATATTAAATTTAGGAAGACTCTAGAGGGGATAATGACCTCAGTATTTCAAGCTGCTTTCGCCGGAGTCCCTCCGGCTTCATGGTCTCAAACAGTGATAGTAGTTTTTAAAAAGAAGGGAAAGGATCCATATGAGCTTACTTCATACCGACCGATTTCTTTAATTAATTCTGATAATAAAATATATTCGAAATGTCTGGCAAGGAGACTGGGGGCAGCCATTAGCCCCCTAGTCTCATTACAACAACATGGCTTTATTGCCGGAAGGGGAACTACCGACCATGTCAGACGACTTATTTCTGTGTTTGACTGGGCCCAAGTGAGGGGTGTTCCTGTTGGGGTTGCCCTGTTGGATGCCGAGAAGGCATTCGACAGGGTTTCCTGGGAATTTCTATGGGCAGTAATGAGGTGGAAATTATTCCCTAATGGGTATATACGTGCAATACAGACGATGTATCTTTCTCCAAGGGTGGTTGTCCGGCTGGGCGGAGAGGAATCTCAAAGTTTTGTGGTTAACAGGGGCACTCGGCAGGGGTGCCCTTGTTCTCCACTCCTGTTTTCTCTGTTTATTGATCCTCTTATTCAAAGTTTAGAGTCAGACATGGAAATTGCGCCGGTAATCACGCAGATACACTCAGCCAAAGTTCTAGCATATGCTGACGATCTGGCGGTCTTGTCATCAGACATGAATAGAGCTATGCGTAGAATTGAAGTCATAATGGAGGAGTTTGGCGCAGTCTCCGGGTACAAACTAAAGCTGGGGAAGACTCAAGTGCTGCACACAGAGGTCGGTCTCCCATTGGAGGTTCAAGTGGAAGTGGCTACGGAGGCAATCTATTTGGGTATAACTATTTCACCTCAAATCAATAGTATTCCGAGGATTAATGTGGAGCCGATATTCGCTTCTTCAAATAAAACCCTGGAGCGAATAGATCGGTTGCATCTCTCCCTATATGGAAGGGCCAATGTCCTGAAAATGTCTATTTTCCCAAAGTTTCTTTACCTGTTTAGGGCTATACCAATTTTTTTCCAAAGTCCGTATTCTGTAGAATAGAACGACTGTGCTCAAGATTCCTCTGGGGCTATCGTCGCTCTAGAAGGGCTATCAAATGGCTCTACCTGCCAGTCGAACGTGGTGGCTTGGCTCTCCCAAATTTCTATTTATATCATTTATCCTCGCTACTCCAACTTATGGGCATTTTGGTTTGGGGCAAGACGGCAGTCCTCGATCCTGCTTTCTCTCCGTCTATATACGAGTGGTGTTTGGGAGAAGCGGCTCAAGGGTTACTTTTAAAAGTTTTGGAGCCTAGCTATTACAAAAAAACTAGGTTCAAGATTATTCAGGCGGCCTATCTAGTCTGGAAGAGGGTGCGTAAACAATTTTCTATTTCAAGCATTATAAAATACACACCTTTGGACGCATCCGGATTCCCGCCCATGGTATTTCAGGATGCGATAATGCGTAGATGGGCACAGTATGGCATTAGATTAGTAGCGGATTTGCTGGAGCAGGGTGAGATTTTGTCTTTCTCAACATTGCAGGAAAGATTTGGTGTTGGGAGGGCTGACTTCTTCAAGTATCTGCAAGTTAGGAGTTTTTTACAGGCTGTAATGGTGGGGGGGAAACTCCAGCACAGACAGATCCATATTTTGGAGCTAATAAAAGTGAAGTCTAAAATAGGACAAATATATACAGAATTTATGTCAATGCAACTTGACGATATGGATAGACAGGAAGCTTTATGGAAGGAGAAAATGACATTAAGTAATCTGGATCTGCATCTAGTAATGCGAACTGCTAGTTCCATCTTGCTTTCTGGTAGCCTAAGAAGCCAATCATATATGGCTACATTTAACTTGTACTATACGCCGGGGAAGATAGCAAAATGGAAGGCGGGGAGGGGGACTAATTGTGCTAGATGTGGATATCATGCTGCAGACTCGCTCCATATGTTTGTTTTGTGTCCTGCCCTCCATTCTCTCTTTATGGATATAGAAAGATTTCTGCTCCAAATTCTGGGAACACCAATCTCTGTTACAGCATCGCTGGTTATGTTTGGCATAGAATTTGGTGCAGTGCCAAGTGGACAAGTAACTGCTTATAGAGGTTTTAAGTTTATGTGTATGTCAGTGCTGAGGCTATGTATAACATCTCAGTGGCTGGACCCTGAGCCTCCGACCTTTATAAGCTGGAGGGCTAAACTTATCTCTACATTTAATATGGAATTTGCACTATATAAACTGAAAGGTATGGCAAAAAAAAAAATGGGGGCTTTAATATGGGATCCGCTCAGAATCTGGCTACAGCAATAACATTTACTGCTCTTCTTTTGTCTGTTCGTAGACTGCTGTTTATTTGCTGTATTGTATGTGTTCTTGCTGTTTGGAGAAATTATTGATTTTTAGAGTCTGAAACTGCTATCTATTTCATGGTATATATGGTTTTTTATTTTCTATTTTTTTTTTTTTTTTTGGATACAAATGCTCTGTCAATTATTGTTTTTTTGTGTCCTCCCTGAATCGATAAATAAAATTAAAAAAAATTAAAAAAAAAAAAAAAAGGAATCAATGGGAAGGTATGCCTCATTACCGAATCGGTAAATACCGATTCGGTAATGGGGGGAGCATATACAAGGGTGGCAGGGTGTCACATTGACACCCTGTTGCACCCCTGAATCTTGCATGTGTGCACATGTGGCGCACATACATGCCCTAAGGGCATGTATGTCTGCCACATGGCACTCTTAAATCAGCAAAATATTGCTTTTTGCAAGGTATTCGGTATTTATCACCAACCTGTATTTGGTGGTAAATAACGAATTCTTAAAACTGATATTCACTCTTTAGAGTGCTCCCTACATTGCATTTCTGGATTCGGTATTTACCGAATCGGTATTTTACCGATTTCTTAATTTCCGATTCGGTAAATACCGAATCCAGAAATCAGCCCCCTACATAGCAAATGCCTAAATACCGGTCGGTAACGGGATATTTACCGAATTTCGGCCGTTACCGACCGGTATTTGGCTTCCTACATGAGGCCCTAGGTCCCTGCCTCGCCTTCCAATGGGAAGTAATCTCCCGCTTGGCCAGGACCAGCCCCTGGTCAATAAACCTACTGGTGACCTTAGTCTTTGCAGTGTGCGGAAACCCATGCAGTAAGCAGACCCCCGGGCCCACCTCCAAATCCCTCTCTGTCACTTCTTCCATTTACATCATAGGTCACTGTGTTGTCTCTTATTCTTAGATCACAACAAGAAAAACCAACACACAGATAGCTCAGGGCCTCAGGCCAAACTACCAAGCTAAGTATGCATATATTTGGGGGTGTCACATCCCAAACATCCTCCCTGAAGATACACTTTCTGTGAGACCAGCAACTTGATGTACAACTCTGCATTCAGAATAATAGAGTACACAGTGTTGTTATGTGTATTTGTAAAGCGCACTATAACCAGCGAGAGTATCATGGCGCTGAAGAGGTGTGTATGCCTACCTCTGCCTACGGGGGATAGGTTGTTTGAAAAGCCAGGTCTTCAGCTTCATATAGATTTCAAGAAGAAAGGAGAAGGCACTGATGTCGAGTAGGAGGTTGTTCCATGTTTCAAGAGTGATGGAGGAGAATGCCTGCTCTCCTGATCTGATTCTGGAATATGTGCAAGTAGGAGTCCTGTGGAGCAGAGTTGTCTGGGTGGTTGGTGGAAGGTGATGCAACATTTCAGGTAGGTGGGACCTTGAATGTGTGTTTGAGGAGTATGAATTGAGCACCTGTATCAGGATCCAGTGTAGTTTCCTGAGGCGTGGTGCGATGTGAGTTTTATGTGGGAGATTGAGGTTGAGTTTGGCTGCCGACTTCTGGATGGGTTGTAGTCTTCCAGTAAGTTGCGTAGTGATCCAGTCATAGAGGGTGTTCCCATAGTCCAACTTGCTGGTGGCTAGGCGGTGAGTGACAGTTTTTCTAGTGTTGCTTAGGAGCTATTTGTAGATCTTCCTCAGTATCTACAGGGTGGGGAAGACAAATGTATTGATGCTGTTTACTTGTGAGATCCTGTCCAGTTTGCTGTTAAGGATTATTCTGAAGTTCCTGACGTGGGTTCTGGGTGTGGGTGTGGTCAGAGTTCAGCCAGCCACCAGTTGTAGTCCCATGGTGTGGTGTTTTTGCAGAAGATCACTGCTTCTGTCTTGTGCTGCATAAGGAGAGAGGAAGGATGGGTGGCTGTGTGCCACTCATCTCTATTGATGTCACATATGCTGGTAAAAAAGACTACGTGCAGGGCCCTTTTCCTCCTAAGGACACAATTCGCGTCTACTTTAAATATGCATAGTTACGTTTTCCTTTGGATTAAATCCAAAAGTCGTACTGTAAGGCTTTCTACTCCTTTCTCTGCCAGCAGCTTCTGTTTTGCCATCTGATGGAAACAATATTGCTTCTGAAAGGTGACAGGGAAGAATTTCTCACCTCTTTCCCACAGCCTTTCCCCCTACCTGCGTCCCTCTTACTGTTGTTTCTGAAACAGCGTTTCCATAATTTAGGATTCTGTTGTCAAGTTTTACTAACGTTTGAAAGGTTCTGCATTGTAAAATAAGCCAATTACAGTGAACTTTACAGAACTTGGCCTAACTGCTATGGCGCTCGACCACGGACCTGAGGAACTGGGTTCGAGTCTCGGTAACAACGCTGAACATCCTGTGATTCTGGGCAAATCACTTAATCTCTCTGTGCCTATTCCAAAAAATTAATGTAACGTAACTGGTGCTATGTAAAGCGCTCTGATACCTAATTGGATTCGGGTCAAGTTCGCGCTATATAAAACTCTGCAAAACAATAACTAAAAGATGAAGCTGGTTAGTGCTCTGTTCTTTACATGTTACTTTTAGTATTTACAGTGCTGTGGCTTGAAGCGGGATCACTTTATCCCTGTTGTGCCACGATAGAATTTGTGATTTCTTAAGGTACCGTAAGGTGATACATTTCGTTTTCACTTTTTAAGAGTGTGCATAAATGAATCTGTTGTTCTGCTTGAAAATTGCTGCTGTGCCATTTATGACTCCAAATTCTTCCTTTTGTTACATAATACCTAAAGTTTGCAGTGTTCAGAACGCATTCATGTTTATAGCAGTATTAATGTTATAATTTTCTATTTCTCTCTCGTTCTTCTCCGTCCACCATCCCTTCTATTCCCTCTCTTCCTGCCTGGCTCTGTTTTTTTTCTCCCTCCCCTTTTTGCCTCTGTTTTGTCTCTGTGTCTGTATGAAGAGAGACTTGGTGGTACAGCGAAGAATTTGCTGCAAGTGCTGTCTGTCATTCAGTTTGTACCACGTGGTACTGCTCTTAGCACAAAATCTTGTGCAGTACTAAAGCTCACACAGCCTATTTCCTGCTGTTATGAGTGCAAGGGGGGTGGGGGGGTCATTTGTCGTTAGGCTAGACCAGGGGTACTCATAGAACGGCCCACGGGCCGCCAGCGGCCCGGCAAGCCTTCCCTGGCGGCCCGCGGACCTTGCAGACATCGTACTTGTGCAAGCACCGTCGGTTGCAGCAGCGCGGAGCTATGGGGGCCGGGCGATTCTTTTAAAAGCCAAGTCACTTGTTAACAGGGCCGGACTAGCCGTAGCGGGCACCGGGCAATCCCCCGGTACGCCGCATGGGTGGGGGCCGGTTTTGGGCCCTTGGGGGCCGATTTTGTTACCGGGCCGTTTTTGCAGCTATGCTGCAAAATCGGCCCGGTAACAAAATCGGCCGAAAACCGGCCCTGGCAAAGAGCTCGGCGGCACCTCCAATCATCCCCCCCCCACCTCCCTGGAAGGGGGGTGGGGGCTGCCGAGCTCTTTGCCAGGGCCGGTTTTGGTTCCCAGTCCGGCCCTGCTTGTTAATGAGGCTTTGTTTTATTTCACCTCTTCTTAGCGCCCCTGCATCTCCCCTCTGAATGAGTGGAGATGCAGGGGCGCTAAGAAGAGATGAAATACAACCAAGCCTCATTAACAAGTGACTTGGCCTTTAAAAGACCTGTGAAGTACTTGGGTGCGGCGGCTGTTTGTGTTCCAGGGAAGCTGACTCTGCGCCGGGTGAGGTGACGGACAGGGGGGGGAGGGGCAGCAGCTAGTGAGAGCAGCAGGTGAGTTTAAAGCGGGAGGAAGACAGAGTGCGACAGAGGGAGGGAGAGAGAGGGAGAAGGGGAAGACAGAGCAGGAGACAGGGAGGGAGAGACAGCAAGAGAAAGACAGACAAGTTGGGAGAGGGAGGGAGACAGAGGGAGGGAGGGGGACAGAGGGAGAACAGATGGAGAGGCAGGGAGACAGAGAGGGACCGAGGAAGGGAGACAGGGAGAGAGAGAAGGAAGGAGAGAGAGGGAGAAGGAGGGAGGGAGAGAGAGGGAGGGAGACAGAGAGGGAGGGAGAGAGAGGGAAGGAGGGAGACAGGGGGAGGGAGGGAGACAGAGAGGGAGGGAGACAAACACAGTGAGTGAGGCAGAGAGAGAGAGAGAGATAGAGGAAGAGAGGGAGGGAGATAGAGGGAGACAGGGAGAGAGAGGGAGACAGGGAGAGGGAGGGAGAGAGGGAGACAGAGGTAGGGAGACAGAGAGAGAGGGAGACAAACAAAGTGAGTGAGACAGGGAGGGAGGGAGGGAGGGAGGGAGACAGAGAGAGGGAGGCAGACAGAGAGAGGGAGGGAGAGAGAGAGGGAGGGAGGGAGACAGAGAGAGGGAGGGAGACAGAGAGGGAGGGAGACAGAGAGGGAGGGAGACAGAGAGGGAGGCAGACAGAGAGGGAGGCAGACAGAGAGAGGGAGAGAGAGAGGGATGGAGGGAGACAGAGAGAGGGAGGGAGACAGAGAGGGAGGGAGACAGAGAGGGAGGGAGACAGAGAGAGGGAGGGAGACAGAGAGAGGGAGGGAGGGAGACAGAGAGAGTGAGGGAGACAGAGAGAGGGAGGGAGACAGAGAGAGGGAGACACAGAGGTAGGGAGACAGAGGGAGGGAGGGAGACAGAGAGAGGGAGACACAGAGGGAGGGAGATAGAGGGAGGGAGACAAGAGGGAGGGAGACAAGAGGGAGGGAGAGGGAGGGATGGAGGGAGGGACTGAGAGAGAGGGAGGGAGACAGAGTGAGTGAGACAGAGGGAGACAGAGACTGAGGGAGAGAGAGAGAAAGGGAGACAGAGGGAGAGAGAGAGAAATAGATAGAGAGAGAGGGAGACAGAGAGAGGGAGAGTGATAGAGGGAGAGTGATGGAGGGAGGGAGACAGAGCTAGATAGATTGATAGATAGATAGATAGATAGATAGATAGATAGATAGATAGATAGATA
The DNA here is from genome assembly GCF_964204655.1 of Triturus cristatus. Taxonomy (NCBI): domain Eukaryota; kingdom Metazoa; phylum Chordata; class Amphibia; order Caudata; family Salamandridae; genus Triturus; species Triturus cristatus. The sequence goes on from NC_140589.1 coordinate 881,183,081, forward strand.
GATAGATAGATAGATAGATTGATTGATTGATTGATTGATTGATTGATTGATTGATTGATTGATTGATAGATAGATAGATAGATAGATAGATAGATAGATAGATAGATAGATAGATAGATAGATAGATAGATAGATAGATAGATAGATAGATAGATAGATAGATAGATAGATAGCGATGTGTGAATGCCGGGTCTGGTGGCTCAGTGGACGAAGGTGTCTGCTGCAGGGGCCTGTGTTCAACCTCATGGTCACAGTTTTTTTTTGTTGCTCTAGCCCCGCCCCCTCCCCCACTGCCCCCGCCCCCACCAGTGCGGCCCTCGGCCACAAACCACACTGTAAATTTGGCCCCCGAGAGAAACTTTGTGAGTACCCCTGGGCTAGACACTAAAATGTATTCCGAACTCTTACACAGAATGGCTAGCTATCTCACTGTAGCTGTCTCTGTGCTTCCTGTGCCTGTCCATGATTTTGTGTGGTACCATGTGTGATTATCTGGTAGTTTGTGTGCATGTGTGTATGTATTCATTTGTGCGTGCGAATACCCATGTTTACTTATGTATTTAGCTATCAATGCATTACTTTCAGTTTTGCCTATGGCTGTTGGCATGTCTTTGTGAATATGTTCAAACAGCGATCCGGCTGGAGGTCTGGCTGTTTTTGTATGTCTGTTTTCGTACTTTTCTGTATGAGTCAGTTTTTGGGATGTGTCTGAGAAAATATGCGTGAATGTTTTTATTGATGTGAATCTGTGTTTGCTTAATGTGTTTGTATTGTGTCTGTCGTCTTTCTATGCTTGCTCCTGATATCTGCAGTGACTTGTGAAGCGAGGCTTTAATTAGAGCAAAGCCCAGACTTTCATCTTTCGGGTGCTAGCAAATGCGGTACTATAAAATAGGCTAATAGTTACACCATTTTCTTTTGTAATGCCCAGGAAATGCATAAAACTTGCATTTGCAACAGATGTATAAAAAGCATAGAGTATACCTCATGTTTTGAAGAAACGTCCTCCATGCAATGTAAATTTACCTCTACAACACACCTATCTGTGACCAGTTCTGCACCACATACAGGGGCATATTTATAAAAGCGTTGCGTCACGTTTGCACCACGCAATGTGGTACAAACACAATCTCTAAGACAGATTTGTGAAGCCACAAAAGCCACTTTACGTAGCTCTAAGAGCTTCATAAATCTGATGTAACGCAATGCAGCGCAAATCACTGTGTTGTGCTACTCTGCATTGGGTAGGCGTTCTATGGGTGGTGTCGTGGGTGTTCCCATGCAACTCCCATGGATTTTAACGTATTCCCAGATTTACAAGAACTTGTAAACCTGGGAATGCGCCAAAATCTTACGCCTTTCCAGGGGAGGCGTAACAAGAAGAAATTCCTTTATTTCTCCTTGTGACTTCCTCTTTCTATGTGTGCACACATACATAAAGCAATATGCCTCCCGGGATTGTTTTGGTGCAGGAAGGGAAAAACAATCCTGCCTACAACACAGGCGCCCTTGAACCATGGCGCCTGACTTGGCACTAGGCTGCCTAAAGTGTGCCAGCGCAGGGGAAAAGGCAGGAATGTGCCATATACTCTTAAATAGGGCGCATCCCTGCCCTTTCCCTATGACGCAGCGCAGTAAGATTGCTTGCTGCGCCATTGTTTCACAAATATGCACACAGTGCTTAATACCTGCCCTACACACTGCTTAACAATGCAAGAGAACCCTGTCCATGCTGTTACACAATGCCTGTGCCCTCATACACTGACTCTGGACACACTGACCTACCTTAAGCTTTCACTGCACTTTATCAACTTACTTCCTTTGCCACCCTCGCACTTCCTTTATAACTTGCTCTGTCAACTCACTCATCGATCCAAAAATTGCTCTCACTTGCAGCCTTTCAAGCACTGGCTCATTCTTACATTGTCACACACTCATCAGCACAACTACGCATATAAACTTTGAACACTGAAGAAGCACTTTTCACTTATGAAAAAAGCCAGCCTAATTGGCTTTGCTTGTGCTTTTTAAGCCACTTGCAACGGCAAATAAAGATGAAGTATTCAAAGATTATTTTGAGATAGTTGCCACATGTGTGCTAGCATTGGCAATCATCTTTGCTGTTTTTTCCATACTTTATCAATAAAGAAGGGGAAACCCCATTTTAAAATGGCCGCCTTTGCCCGCTCATCATTGGCAAAGCTGATAGGTATGCCAGATGCCATTAAAGACCAGACCTATTGACTTTCTCAGCTCTTGTTTATGTTTCTTCTGAACCCTCTTGTTAAGTTTATTTTATTTGACAAATGTACGATGCCTTTGGGTGTGTCACTTTACAAACATTGAATATCTTCATACAACATGATGCGTCCTTCCAACACTGTATGTCTTAACTAAAGTTCACAAGAACCTTGAAAATCCACTTGGACGCCCAATTGTGAGCTCCTCTGGCTCATTGTTAGAAAATACATCTAGGTTCATAAATATTTTCCTTTTTCCATATGCTGAAAATCTACCCTCTTATATCTGTGACACAATGGACTTTTCAAAACGAATTGCAGGGATACCATGGAAGGAGGACTACATAATGGCTACTGTCGATGTGGTCTCCCGATATACTTTCATCAGACATGATGATGGTATCAGAGCCAGTGAATTTTGCCTGAGATCACAATCTCTCAGTTTGCTTGACCAGACACAAATGATTCTAGATATGATATGATTCTGCCTCACAAACGATGTATTTATTTTTGATAACATATTCTACAGACAAAGCAGGGGAACTGCTATGGGTACTTTCTTTGCACCTACTTACACTAACCTTACTATGGGCTATTGGGAAGCGGAACATGTCTGGACTGAAAAAAGTAAAGCAATAACTGGCATAGTGATATTTTGGGTGTGTTATACAGATGATTGATTTCTAATCTGGGAAGGTGCTGCTGAGGAACTGGATCTCTTTTTAAAATCCCTCAACAACAATGCACTTCACCTGAAATTCACTTATACTACTTGCCAACAAGAAATACATTATCTAGACATACATGTGTATGTAGAGAACAACAAAATCTTCACTACCTTGTTCCACAAACCGACAGCTTGTAACAGCATCCTTGCAGCAAACAGCGCTCATCCAAAATCCCTTAAATGGAGTATCCCCTACGGCGAATTCTTATGTGCCCGAAGGAATTGCTCAGAAGAGAATGAGTTCTTATTACAGGTGGATCAGATGTGTGTTAGATTTGTAACTAGGGGATACTCCACAGTGGTTCTAGAGAATGCAAAATTAGGAGCTATGATCAAGAAAAGGGATTATCTGCTATACACAAAAAATCTGGGAGCAAACTAGGAAGGCGTTCAAGGAGATCTGAGGTTTATCACGCAATTTAACACATCTAGTGGAGTGATCATGGTAGCATTACAACATCACTGGAAAGTATTCAGAAAAGATGAGGATTTAAGGACCATCTAAGCATTGCTTACAGAAAAGCACCATCATTGAGGGACTTACTAACAAAGAATTATTTTTAAAAATGCAGGACAAGACGATAACAAATTTAACTGGCGAAGAACTAATGGATTTTTCAAATGACATGAATGTAAAGCATGCAAATATGGCCGCAATCATCAAGACATAGTAATCCTGAGTGGTGAGAAGAAATGGATCAGAGAAAGAATTTCATGTGAGACAACAGATGTGGTCTATGTTTTAGAGTGCCAATGTGGAAAACAATATATAGGAAGCACCATAAGTAAACTAAAGTTGCGAATTTTACAGCACATAAGTGCAATTACCAGCAAAGATTTCACGTGCGTCATGGCAAAACACATCTGGAGAGACCATGGGAGTGATCTCAACAAGTTCTTGTTTTATGGTATCGAACACATCCCTTGGAGAATAAGAGGAGGGGATCGTGAACTCTCCTTGAGAAAAGCTGAATCCAAATGGATTATAAACATTGGAATGGAGATTCCATGGGATCTCAATATGGATGCTGACCCACTTCTCTATAATCTATCTGTTGGACTCTTTCTTCTTTTTTTAGCAACTATCATAGTAGGATTCCATGAATTTGAATGTCACTTGTAATACTGTAACATTGGAAACAATTTCAATATGGATATGGGTCCGTTGTGCCAGATTCTTTTGACATGCAATTGAGCACTGAGGTCTCTTTTTTACTCTAGATACTTTATCTGGGATTTTAATGATGCCTGTTATACTCGGTGATGGTTTATGGTTATCATCTTGCACTTGCACTTTAGGTTATGATGCAATTTTCTGTGGATATGTCTATACTATGCTTATAGGCAAATGCAATTTGGTCTCCCAACAGTGGTTATTATGTATTTGTCTCTATGCTTAAAAATTATTGCATTCTTGGGGTGATATTTCATGTTAACTTTTCCATTTTTGCTGAACAAGTTTATATTGCAGACTTATGTGACTCAACAAAATCCAAGTATATCTTAGTGATTATCTGGAGTTTTGAAAGAGTTCACTGGGTGGGGACATTTTGTATACAAAATCTCATGGTATAGAGGTAGAGAATGGCCCTCTTATAGACCTTGTAGCACCACTTATAATCACATGATATTTTTGTCATGCAAATTCAGTTGGATTGCAGTTTGCACAAACATTCATATTTACATCTGGGCTTGCAGCAGCACTTTATTGCAATGAAGACACTACTAAAAGGTATTACGGTTACGTCTGAGAGATGGTGCACTGGCACTTTATATCTATATTTTTAAGATAGACTATGCCTTCTCATGAATTTACTATGAACAACTGGTACGTCACAGTGATTCCAACGAACGGCATTTGATACTTAACCAAAATGTATAATCAATTTTGCAAGAAGATTCACTTGGTTCTTATCATCATATAAACTGATAATGTTGTTTGCATGCTATACTGATTAGCACAGCATGAGAAATTAAATATGTGTGTTCCCCTTTAAATATATTTTAATTGTTGATTGGTGGTTACATGTCAGTCAACGTTCGAATCGGTCGAAATCAGGAAGTGTCGGCCGCCATTTTGTGTGTTTTGTGTCTGACAGTGAAAAAGAAAGGTGGAGAACGTGAAAAGGGGGCAGGGTAGAGCGTTCCTGACCCCCTAGTCTTTGCCAGGGGGTCCCTGAAGGACCCCGAAGGGTGAAAAAAACATTTTATTTATTTTTCAAAAAATCGCGGGGTGCACGCACGGTGAAAAAACCTTAAAAAAAATAAAAATTTGGATTGCACTTTCTTATAAGCGTCCCTCAGAGTCCTCTCACTATATCCTCTTTCCTTCATCCTCAGTATTGCTTCCTCCGAGCATTTTACTCTCTCCTCTGTTGTACTGCAGATGCGCTTAATACGGAGGAGTTCCCCATAGGGGGTACTTTTTATAAGGTGCTGGGGATGAGCACTGCTGGCATGCAAGATGGAATTGCCAGCAGTGGGTTTTCTATGGAGGGTTGTCTCAATCTTATTGTCAACAATCATAACTTTAGTGTCAAGAAACTCAACTGAACTTTTGTCAATATGAGAGGTAAATTTGAGATTAAAAGCATTGTTATTTAAAATCTCAATAAAATTCATCACACTGGTAAAATCACCGTTCCAGACCATAAAAACATCATCAATATATCTGAACCACGTGACAATCTTAGAATTGAACATCTCAGCATGGGTCCCCATGAGAACCTGCTCCTCCCACCAGACAACATGAAGACATGCATAGCTGGGGGAGAAGCCAGCTCCCATGGCGACTCCCCTCTTTTGAGAATATAGATCGTTTCCAAACATAAAGTGGTTATTACATAAGGCCCACTCAATTAATTCCAAAAGCATGACATTGTGATTGTGAAATTTAATGGGTCTGAGGTACAAATAATGTTTAGTAGCGGCAATGCCAGTGACATGTTCAATGCTCGTGTAAAGTGACTCAATATCTAGAGTCATCAAAAGAAACCCCTGTTGCCATTTGATATTACTCAGTTTCCTGATGAAGTCACCAGTGTCTTTGATGTAGGTAGACAAATCTTGGACTAATGGTTGTAGAAAATAATCCACATACCTACTAGTGTTCTCGCTGATGCTACCAATGGCCGAGATGATCGGTTTGCCTGGTACCGGCTGTACTCATTTATGAATTTTTGGTATGAGGCGAAGCATGGGGATAGTAGGGAATTCATTGAATAAAAAATTGAATTCATTGCTCGAAATCAATCCTTGTCTCTTATAGGAGTGCAACATTTTCTTCAAAGACTCCTTAGAGGTGTTGTAAGTCTTCATGTTTATTTTTCATAGCAGTTCCCATCGGAAAAAAAAAAATATAAAAAATATAATAAAACATACATAACTTAGCATTTAAAAAACCTTACAAATTCACTTAAAAAACCATAGGTTTCACACACGTTATAGTTAGGAATTAGCATTTAAAAAACCTTGCAAATTCACTTAAAAAACCATAGGTTTCACACAACCGCAACTCTATCACAAGGATGATGTCATCAGTGATGTCATGAGTGATGCCACTGACCATGTCATGAGTGATGTAATATGTGAGGTCATGAGCAGTGGATTGCGGGCGCGCGAGTTATAGTTATCTGAACTAACTATAACGGGGGAATTTCATTGGTTTTTTACGAGTGAAATGTCCAGCTAACTATAACATGTGTGAAACCTATGGGTTTTTAAGTGAATTTGCAAGGTTTTTTAAATGCTAATTCCTAACTATAACGTGTGTGAAACCTATGGTTTTTAAGTGAATATATATATATATATATATATATATATATATATATATATATATATATATTTTCACTGAAAAAACCATAGGTTTCACACATGTTATAGTTAGCTGTACATTTTACTGATAAAAAACCAATGAAATTCCCCCGTTATAGTTACTGTAGGCAACTATAACTCACGCGACCGCAATCCTCTGCTGATGCTAATACTGTATTTAGACACTTATTTGCCCATGTCTTCTTCCATTAAATTTTAGCTATACATATATTACAAATATTTTTTTTTCATAAAGACACATATGTCATCAGCAGAGGATTACGGTCGCGTGAGTTATAGTTGCCTACAGTAACTATAACGGGGGAATTTCATTGGTTTTTTATCAGTAAAATGTACAGCTAACTATAACATGTGTGAAACCTATGGTTTTTTCAGTGAATTTGCAAGGTTTTTTAAATGCTAATTCCTAACTATAACGTGTGTGAAACCTATGGTTTTTTCAGTGAATTTGTACGGTTTTTGAAATGCTAACTTACTTTACGCCATTCGTGGCGTGCGCGCCCAGTTAACGCAGTTCGTTCCGTGCGCGCACGGTGCGCTTCGCGCACCGTGCGCGCACAGTGAGCACGCGGTGCGCTTCGCGCACCGCGCGCCCACTTTACGCAGTTAGTGCCATGCACGCACGGTGGTCACGCGGTGCGCTGCGCGCACCGCGTGCCCACATTATGCGGGATGGGCCATGTACGCGCGACGCGCTTCGCGCACCGTGCGCACATGGGGGACATATTATGCGCATCGTTGTGAAATGTTTTGTTTATTATTTTCATTTGTTTGATATGCCATGCACAAATGGTGCCCTTAGGGCACCATTTGCACTTGGGGTGGGGAGAGTGTGGATAATTTTTTTTTTTTAAACCAATTTTTACCGTACGCGTACGGTAAGCGTAATCGGCGATTTTTCGGGGTTGTTTGGGGGCCCGTATATCACTGCTGGGTGAATATTATCTCAATAAACTGCCCCTTTACACATTTTTGGGCTTCATTTATGCTGCCCCACTCAGAGTGCGAGAGAGAAAATGGCGGCCGCCGCTTCCTGGTTTCGGCCGAATCGAATGTTTACTAAGATCTAAGAGCCAATCAGAATTGCGCTCGCGCACGTCACCGTACGCGTACGGTAAGCGCACCGTAAGCGCACCGTAAGCTGGCTCAGATATATATATTGATTTAAAGGCTATTTTCTCAGAATCTACTGAACAGATTTACACCAAACCTACAAAAGGCACTTCCTTGACCTGAGGACTACCTCTCTGCCAAATTTCAAGTAATTCTGTTCAGCCGTTCGGGCTGTAGCTGTGTCTAAAGGTCCTATGGAAAAATGCATGGGAAAAACGCGTTTTGGGACCCCCCTTTTATCTCAGCCCCCGCTTGACGAATCCCCCCGAGACTTTCAGAGTAGGAGCGGAGCGTAGCGCCCCACCTATTTTGAAACAGTCGCGAGGATTCGTCGACCGGCGCAAAAGTTATTCAAAATAGAATGTTGCGGATTTCCTATGGAAACGTGGTCCTAACTATAACTACCTACTGGCGACCGCCAGTAGGTAATATATATATGTATATATATATATCCCAACAAAAGAGTAGCCCCCAAGGAAGGAAGCCAACCAGCAGTTAGTCAAGTTCACTTTTAATACCATGACTTGGCAAACAGGCAGCCGAGGGTTAAAGGCATCCCTTCATCACCAAGCCAGGCACGTTTCGGGAACGCCGGTTCCCTTCTTCACTGGCGTGATTCCTGCATTGAAACAGGACGACGGACACTGCGCTATTTAAGTTCCAGGATACAGCCTCAGTGGGCGTGGCAATCACCGTTGCACTCTGGTTCCTGTAGTGCAGTGTTGTAACCCCAAGTGAGTCTGTCACTGTTGTAGCAGGTAATTCAAACATTAAGAACCCCAGTGGGTCGATGCAAAGTCCTCTGTGCCACCTGTACTGCTTTACAAAAGAGGCTTGGAACACTGCTTCCCGCAGCGCTGACACCGACTTTGCATCAACGCGGGCCTGCCATCTATCGGCGGGCTTCCCTCCGCGGCTGGGCTCAGCCGCTATATGTCCCAACTAAAGAGTAGCCACCAAGGAAGGAAGCCAGCCAGCAGTTAGTTAAGTTCACTTTTAATACCATGATTTGGCAAACAGGCAGCCGAGGGTTACAGGCATCCCTTCATCACCAAGCCAGACGCGTTTCGGGAACTCCGGTTCCCTTCTCCAATGGCGTGATTCCTGCATTGAAACAGGACGACGGACACTGCGCAATTTAAGTTCCAGGATACAGCCTCAGTGGGCGTGGCAATCACCGTTCCACTCTGGTTCCTGTAGTGCAGTGTTGTAACCCCAAGTGAGTCCGTCACTGTTGCAGCAGAGCAGGTAGTTCAAACAATAAGAACCCCAGTGGGTCGATGCAAAGTCCTCTGTGCCACCTGTACTGCTTTACAAAAGATGCTTGGAACACTGCTTCCCGCAGCGCTGACACCGACTTTGCGCCAACGCGGGCCCACCATCTAGCGGTGGGCTTCCCTTCGCGGCTGGGCTCAGCCGCTATATGTCCCAACAAAAGAGTAGCCCCCAAGGAAGGAAGCCAGCCAGCAGTTAGTTAAGTTCATTTTTAATACCATGATTTGGCAAACAGGCAGCCAAGGGTTAAAGGCATCCCTTCATCACCAAGCCAGACGCGTTTCGGGAACTCCGGCTCCCTTCTTCAATGGCGTGATTGCTGCATTGAAACAGGATGACGGACACTGCGCAATTTGAGTTCCAGGATACAGCCTCAGTGGGCGTGGCAATCACAGTTGCACTCTGGTTCATGTGGTGCAGTGTTGTAACCCTAAGTGAGTCCGTCACTGTTGCAGCAGGTAATTCAAACAATAAGAACTCCAGTGGGTCGATGCAAAGTCCTCTTTGCCACCTGTACTGCTTTACAAAAGATGCTTGGAACACTGCTTCCCGCAGTGCTGACACCGACTTTGCGTCAACGCGGGCCCGCCATCTAGCAGTGGGCTTCCCTCGCGGCTGGGCTCAGCCGCAATATGTCCCAACAAAAGAGTAGCCCCCAAGGAAGGAAGCCAGCCAGCAGTTAGTTAAGTTCACTTTTAATACCATGATTTGGCAAACAGGCAGCCTAGGGTTAAAGGCATCCCTTCATCACCAAGCCAGACGCGTTTCGGAAACTCCGGTTCCCTTCTTCAATGGCGCATATATATAGAGATCAATTGCACATAAAGGCAAAATGTGTGATTCAAAGCGACACAAATAAGAAACACAAGAAGGAATTGTGCCCTGGGAATATCAGATGTTTCACTGTTTTAACTGTGTTGTACAAGTGCTGACATAAAAATATTATGTAATAGCCCGAATGTAAAAGTACACACCCTGACCAGAAAGTGATCACAGAATGTAAAACATGTGAGGGTGACCAAACTGTAGAAAATGCACATTCCTCTTGCTTGCACATCCATTTATCATCGTTAAACATCAGCATAAATATTCTGTTTCTCTTTGTCAGGACTGGGTTAATATTGCTGTTAGAAATAGGTTACTGGTTGACTGGGGTGTGAGCCCTGGTCAAGCAGCGACCACAATACTAGTCAGGGTAAGGTGCAGGCAAACCCTAAATTAACCTGTGCTCACCCTCTGGTAGCTTGGCACAGAGCAATCAGGGGCAATGTGTAAAGTATTTGTGCAAAACTTCAAACAGTAAAACAGTGAAAACACCACACAAAAGTATCCCATTCAGATTAGAAAAAATAGAGCTTAATTTCATAAATAAAACAAGACCAAAATGACAAACAGAATGCAGCAGCCAGACTGTTGACCGGGTTCCCTAAATTTGCACCCATATCTAAAGAAATTCAGAAACTGCACTGGCTTCCAGTCAGGAAAAGGATACTTTTTAAAACATTAAGTACTGTTTTTAAGGCTCTTCACGAGTCTATCTGCAAAAGCATTTAAAATGGTACATACCCTCTAGAGATCTTTTGTCTCTGGGGGCGAAATTGGCCACCATCCCCAAGGTTAAAAAACTCTCATGGGGAGGCAGAAGATTTTTAGTGGGGGCAGCGAAGGCTTGGAATGCCCTTCCGGCTCAGCTTAGGAACCTGTCAGACCTGCTGTCCTTCAGAAGGGCATTAAAAACATGGTTATTTACCCACTAAATCTCCTCATTCTTCACTCCACTCTTTGGTAACGTAGCTTTTTAAGTTTAGGTAACAGCGTCAGGACACCCTAGGGTAACCGTTGCGCTTTATAAATTAATTAACATTAACATTAACATTAACATTAACATTAACATTAACAAACATCCAATCAGTAAAACAGGAGATATTCAATTTTAAAGTTTAGGTTTAAATAGTGCCAAAAAGCACAAAGCGCCAACAAGGGATACCGTGTCACTCCTAACCGAGACAAAGTCACAAGTTCAGGCCGACATCGATAGAACGTGAGTTAACTACAGGATCCCAGTTAGGCCTGCTACACAAAGTACCTTAAATCCTGAATGAGGAGCATTGCCTGGATCCAGGTTGACACAGCGCCACAAAGCCGATGCGCTGCATCAGTTCTGAGATGCGGTGAGGCTGCAGTGCGAGGTCCTGTTGCATAGTTGTTGAGGATCCCGTCGACGGGGCTTGTGGTGTGAAGTCCCGAGTTAGAGATGGGGGCGTACCTGGTGATATTTTGGTTCTGAGGAGCTGCGGGGCTACAATGCGGAGTCTTTCGTTGAGGCTGCTATTGGCGAGGGATGCAAGGACCTAGGCCAAAGATGCCCCGTGATCAGCGATGCATTGATTCTGAGGACTGCGAGGGCAAAGCGGGCCTTCTACGCCGGGTCCAATCCACGCAGCAGTGGCGATGCGTCGGTTCCACTAGAAGTTGTGCTGCTCAGCCAAGGAGATGCGTCGATTCTGCTCAGGGATGCGCCACTCAGCAGAAGAGATGTGTCGGTTCTGCTGGTAAGGAACTTAGACCCATTTTTAAGTGCCAGGACTGGGGTGACACTACTCTGAAGGGTAGACTCACAAATGGCAGAGTCCAGGTGCAGGGTGGTTGGAAGCTTGTTATGTTCCTGAGGTCTCAGATCAAGAGGCCAGACAACTAGCCCTTGGAGTCACTCTGAGTTCAAGAGATGCAGGCCTAGACCTTCTCACCCAGGCAAGAGGGCAGCAGGCCAGCACAGCAAAGCAACAGTCCAGCAGAATAGCAGTACAGCAGAACAGCAGTCCTTCTTTCTGGCAGAAAATCCACAGGTCCAGAAGTGTACTGAAGTTGTGGTGTCTGAGGTCCTTCTTTTATACACAGTTGTGCCACTGAAGTAAGAAGAATTTTCTAGAGACATGTTTTTTAAGTGTACAGATGTCCTACCTCCCCTTCCCTAGCTCTGGATTACTACAGGGGTTATGCAGCCTTTTTGTGGGGTCAGGACAAAGCCTATTCAGATGTAAGAAAGGCGGTGTCCAGCGCCTCGCTCCCATCCTGCCAGTGATGGTCCATTGAGACACATCTAAGCTCCCATTGTGTATGGCAGGCACCAAATGACTAAGGCAAGAAAATACTAGCTTCCTAAAAAATACATTTTCAGAATTGTAATTTAAAATCCAACTTCACCATTGGTTATGATTTTAAAGTAGGATTCCAGAGACACCAAAGTTGAACCAGTCATGTCTCCTCAGTCGGAAAGTACACTTATAAAATGTAATAAGACAATCCTAATGAAGGGAGTTATAGGCCTTGCAGAAGTGAAAAACGAATATAAGAGTCTTTCACTACCAGGACATGTAAAACTTAGAAGTACATGACCTGGTTTTTACAGACATTGCATCATGCCCTCTGGGCTTTCCAGAGTCTACCCCAGGGGTGACATATGTATTAAAAAGGAAGGTTTGTGCCTGGCAAAAGGGTTATTTTGCTAGGCCAAAATAGCAGGTTACACTGCGCTCACAGACTCTGCAGTGGCAGGCCTGAGGCATGTTTAAAGGGTTACTTAAGTGGATGGCACAATCAGTGCTGTAGTGCCACTAGCAGCATTTAATTTACAGCAATGGTGTGCTCTGTTCCAAACAAGTGTTCCACTATAAAGTCCATACCTTGCAGGGAAATGGACCATCTCAATAGTTTGGGATTCTCACCCCTCATCTGCATTAAACATCTGAGGGGTCTCTGGTCAGTCTGAACCCATAAGTGAGCACTAAACAGGTATGGTCTCAACTTCTTCAGCACCCAGACCACAGCAAAGGCTTCCCTCTCTATTGGATTCTTCCTCTGTTTCCGCTGAAGTAACCTCCTACTGATGAAGGCTACAGGTTGATCCAGGCCCTCTTCGTTCATCTGTGAGAGCACAGTCCCTATGTCAGGCTTTGAGGCGTCTGTGTGAACAATAAATTCTTGGGAGAAGTAAGAGGCCTTGAGCATGGGTGCTGCGCAAATGGCCTCCTTCAGGGCGTCCAAATCTTTCTAGCATATCTCTGTCCAGATCACCTGATGTGGCTGCTTTTTGGAAGTCACCTCTGTCAAGGGGCAACAATGGTGCCATACCCCTTAACAAATGTCCTGTAATAGCCAGCGAGACCTAAGAAGGTGTTCACCTGTGTCTGAGTCTTGGGAGCTCCCAAGTCAGAATGGTTTCAATTTGGTAAACAACCTTGACCCCGCATCCATCACCCCGCATGTTGTTACAACGCGGTCGTTACAACGACTGCATTCTAACAACGCATACCATTACCCCGCAAGTCGTAACAATGACTTGCGGAGGGGGAAGAAGGTGTTGGATTTAAAATCCAACACCTTCCCTACTGTCCGCACAGACTGGAGTTGGAATAGTAAATGATATTATTTCAACATCCAGCGACCCCCTCCGCAAGTCGATGTTACAACTTGCGGGGTAATGGTATGCGTTGTTACAACACGGTTGTTGTAACAACCGCATTATAACAACATGCGGGGTAACGGGATGCGGGGTCAAGAGGCATATTCTTTCAATTGTGGCCTGGAGGGGCTGCACCTCTCCTCCACCTACTTGGTGACCCAAGTAAACCACTTACCCCCACCCTATCTGTCACTTACTGGCCTTGATAGTCAGCCCTGCCCTCTGCAAAGCCTGAAGCACTTTCTTGAGGTGGCGCAGGTAGTCCTCCCAGCCAGAACTGAAGATCACAATGTCATCCAGATAGGGGGCATTGAGGTTCTTCAATCCAGCCAGGACCTGGTTGGCCAAGCTCTGGAAGGTGGCAGGGGTATTCTCCAACCCATAAGACATTACCCAGAACTGGAAGCGCCAGCTAGAGTAGAGAACGCAGCTCCCTCTTTGTCCCCCTTGGCCAAGGCAATCTGCCAGTACCCAGCCGTTAATTAAAAGGTGCTGAGGAATTTAACAGCTCAATGCCTATCAGCTCTGGGGATAGGGTGTGTGTGAATCTTGCTAACCCCATGGAGCCCACTGTAGTTCACACAGAACCTAAGTCCTGGAGTGACACCTGGAGGGGCAGCCTTGGGGACCAACACCACCTGTTTGGACCAACGGCTGTTTAAGGGCTCAATAGCTCAAACACCAGCATCTTGGAGACCTCCTCCTCAATGCTGGCTCTCACTTTATCACACAACCATTAAATGTTATTCTTCACAGGCATGCTATCCCCGGTATCAATATCATGGGTATACCATGTAGTCAGTGCTGGGGTAAGGAAGAATAAGGAGGCAAACTGCTAGGGTCAGTGTAGCGGAGAGGCTCACACCTTCCACTGACACATGCTGCTCCTTAGAAAAAAGGAGGTTGGGGAGAGGTTCACTCTCCTCTTCCATCCCATTACCAGTGACTAGTAGCATGGTTTACTCAAACCTCTCGAAGTGGAGCTTGAGGCGATTGACATGTAGGACCCTTAAAGGGTTCCTGGGAGTCCTTAGGTCCACCAAATAGGTGACATCACTCATGAGCTCCAAGGGTTCCCTCACCAGCTTGTTTTGACCAGGCTAAAACTCAACCAGAGTGGCCTTCTGGTCATAATGCTGTTTCATGTCCTCCTGGCTGGCTTCCAGGTCTTCCCACGCTAGCTTAAGGAAGTGTGTTTTCTGATTGTGGAGTGTCAGCATGTAGCTGACCACATTCTAGAGGTCTGACCGAGAGCTTGCTCCCAGCCCTCTTTCACAAGACTGAGAGGTCCTCTCATAGGGTGCCCATTCAGAAGCTCAAAGGAGGTATGAAGGCAAAAGGTTAGGGGGAAACCACACCAAGGATGCCAGGTCTAACAATCGCACTAAGACGTTTTCCTCAGATAAAAGAATTGCTATATTGAAGTTGCAGATATAGCCAAATCGCAGCATCAATAGAGCACTAATAAAATCCGTACTTCTTAACAATACATTGTAAGAATTTTCAGGAATGTAACTTAATTGAAAAAATGACGATTGCACATAGACACTAAACATTAATAGAACTAAATAAATCATGTAAACTTAAGTCTGACATCAATAATACCCAAAGTAGTGAGGTAAGAAGCAAAATAAATGAGTATATAGCTTGTTTTACTGCTGTGATCATTTAGAAATAATATGAATGAACTGGCTAAAGTTTGTGATAAAACACTGTAAATGACACTGAATTCTCTGGACAGTTTGCAGATTAGATACAAGAGTAATTGAATGAGGCAACTTGTACTTTTATGTAACTTTCTCCCAACCCTCTTTAGTGCCAGGGTTCCTTTTTGTGCTTATAATAGGACAATGTGCTATTATGATATTAACCCTGTGAGGCATGCTCTATATTTCTTGATTTTTGGTTAAAGGTCCATTACAGTATTCTCATTTTTCAGTAACCTAATGCATGTTGAGGTAGTAAAACAGAAACACACATCCACTTTGAGAGAATAAAGGAGGTTTACTTTAATGATTAAAGGGGGAGCTGTCTTTCTGCGTATGTGATCACAGGGACACAATGCAGATAGACTAAATTGAACAGGCATGTTGAAAAACTGGTTCCTTATGCATAAGATGCTATTGTGTAAAATGTTAATAATGTATGCTAATAATGTGTTTGCGTTGTTGCAAAGGAAGGGAAAACAGATACTTTCAACGTGCGATCAACTAACTGACATTTAATTTCAGATGAGTGGCGATTTGTGGAAGTTGATGAAGTTCGTAAGAGTACATACAAGAGTTGAATAACTGTCCACTAGGAACTAAGGAGTGGGTTGTCTGAGAGGGTGGTTGGAAAGCTGGTCTGAGGCAGAGGTTTTGAGGGGGGAATGGTTTTAGCTAAAGACAGGTAGAGTTGCTCCTTCAGGCAGGTCGCGTTGAACCTGAAGCAAGCAGGGCTCAACTTAAGCCAGCCAAGGTTGGAATTCAAACTAGATTGATCTTAAGGTGGGCAAAGCTAAACTTCAACTGGCACCACACTAGGATTACAAAACTCAAAAGTGATATTTTTACAATGAAAATACAGAATCCATTGGGTTCTTCTTCTCAGTCTTGCCCCTGATGGTGAACTATGCACACACCACTGTTATTAACTGCAACTTGTGTAGTACTTTATTATCATTCTTCAAAATTGTTGGGTAATGAAGTGTGTGAAGCTCGAACGTGGATGGTAGAACCAGGATCACACCAGTGAATAATACAAGCATCTGTGCAGGCAATGAGACACTTCTGCAACATCGGTGATCAGGGAGAGGGTGTGTAGAGATACTGAGGATCAGACCATGGCTTCAACTCCTCTATCACAGAGGAAGATGGGCCTGGTTGTTGGGTAGTGCTCGACATGACACTCAGGAGCATAATTACAAGGAAGTGGGGGAGCACGGTGTTAGCCTCCTAGGCTTAACACTGCGATCCACCACATCTAAAATGCAGGGCTGCACTGTATTTACAACTATACGGTGCAGCCCTGCGTTTCCCCCTGCGCTGGTGCTAAATTAGCTGCCTAGCACCAACGCAGACACCCTTGCACCATAGTGCAAGGGTGCCTGCATTAAGGGGAATGATTGTTTATGTGCAGGAAGGTGTCCCTTCCTGCATATAAACAATCTGAAATTGCTTTTTGAACTTCAATTTCTGCTGCGTAATGCAGCATGCATAGAAATTGAAAAATGCCATTTTTTAAAAATGATTGTTTATGTGCAGGAAGGGACACGTTCCTGCACGTAAACAATCAATGGCGTTTTGCTGTTTGTATGTGTGCTGCACAATGCAGCACACATGGAAACAGCAAAAACGAGGAGAAACATTTCTCCTCATTGCGCATGGGTAAAATCAGGTTTTCCGTGGTCTTAATTTTGGTGCTGCCCCATATTTACACCACCCTTGTAAAAATGGGTTAGCGTAATGCAGCACACGTGGGAGTCAGAAAATTGAATTTTTTAATTAAATAATGTTTATGTACAGGAATGGGGGCTTCCTGTACTTAAAGAATCTAAGGCATTTTGCTTTTCCCATGTGTGCTGCACAAGGCAGCACACATGGAAAAAGCAAAAGCGAGGAGAAACAATGCATTTCTCCTCGTTTCGCCAACGTTCGACCAGGTTTTCCTTGGGCTTAATTTTGGTGCTGCCTCCTATTTACGCTGCCCTTGTAAATAGGGGGCAGTGTCAAAATCAATGGGTGTTGCTATGGAACGCCCACCACAACACCCATTGCCCGCCCCTTTCACGCTAAGCATAGCATGAAACAGGGCCTTATTTAGAAGGCAGTGTTAAGCCATGTTAAGTGGCTTAACGCTGCCTTGTAAATAAGACGAAGCCCCTATCGCCACCACAACATCAGAAAAAGTGACGTTGCCTTGGCGATAGGGGCTTGTAAATATGCCCCCCATTGTCCATGTTCTTATGGTAGCTGGTTAGATCAATACTATAGTGAGAACTTCTGAAACCTTCTTTACCACTTGTCAACTAAATCTCTTGGCAATGCATCGCTGTTGAATTCCTCGCACTTCCCCCAGGCAAAAACAATGAAGTTCTTCAACTTAAAAAACAATGAATCATAATACATTATTAAACACACCCACCATGGCAAGCAGCCATCTACGGAAAAGATGTTGGCAGATGTTGTGTTAGGTTGGAGTGGTGCGCTGCTACTACTGGCTGGCACATGCCACCGTAAAGAGGCGAATACCTGAATGTTCTCACCCTGCAGATTCCCTCCTAACCTCTTTTCATCTCCAAACGTCTTGATTCCCCCACCCTTCACTGCTCGGATTTGTGGTGCACAGAGTTGCTTCATGATCATTCTGTCAGTACCCTTTTTCCGCCATCTCCAAACCCCCTCAGGCCAAGGCTTCCAGAGAGGAAGCTGTGGTCAGAGAAAACAAAGAAGGCAACAGGAAAGGTTATGTGCCAGGTAGAGGTCAAGCTGGAGTCAATTGCCTGTCAAAAGCAAGTTCAAATGGTAATTCATATGCGGCCGACTTTGAAGCTGGGGAACCGGGTTCGAGTCTGGCGGGAGGCTCAAACACCCTGTGATTCTGAGCAAATAACTTAATCTCCCCGTGCCTAAAAAAATGAATGTGCCCATCTGTAATGCAACTGGTGCTCATGTAAAGCGATCTGACACCTTCGGGCCGAGTTTGCGCTACATAAAACATTTTTTTTAAAGCACAATGGGCCATATGCATGAACACATTTTCCCATAGGCACAGAATGGGCAAAACCCTTTGATGCATATGGCCCAAAATTTAAATTCTGTAGTCCTACTGCGCCAATGAGGTAGTAGAGTATCTCACACCTATATAGAATATGCTGCCATTAATAAACACGTGCATAAAGGTATATGGCAACAATAACATTCCTTTATGCATTCATTTTAATACTTTAATTACCTCTTCACGAAACTGACACTGCTCTGATCTGTCTCTACATTGTATAACAACATCTAAGTAAGTTCTCCAGGGAGTTTTGTTACCGATTGTGTTGCCACAACAAGCACGGGGTCCAGTCACTTCCGCTGCTGCATCACTGCACACAATGAGTGTGCAGCCAGCGGTAGTGAGGCCCACAGCTCATGGTCGTTGCTGTTGTTAAAGGTTCAGGACGGTGCCCTATGTTAACTGCTATAGGTTCATAATCTCTAATATATAAGTAAAGATTAAACCATATTTGTATATACGTTTTAAGTACGGCTAACATTTCAAATGTGGATCTTTGGTATTTTATGGCTTCTGACTTTAATATTTTTTTAATACACTTATTTGAGTTAACTGTCAAATCTGTGTCACTTTTTTGGGCAAAGTCTACTAGACGGCGCATCCTCTGTCTGTTGCGAGACATATTGTGGGTCATCAAGAACACGCGGGGGCTTGGAGCCCACCTATTGCTTACCACCGGTTGACTTTCTGTTTCACTCTCATTTGCCTGCTAATTATTCGTGCCCTAGCTTGTCAATCTTGGGTTTGTCCCTGGCATGGAGCATTCCCACTTTACATCTCTTTTGACTAGCTGCCTTTGCTGCGTCCACTGCTTGATTTTTAATTACTTCTTATTTTCTTTTAAGGTAAACCTTCCATGATAGTGCGTGTATTTTTAAGCTGTCTCCTTTGTGTACTTTTCTCTCCTGGCACACTGTGTTGCTCTGTCGCACATCTGTTTCTCCCCGTTCCAATCCTTCATTTTGCGCTTGGTCATGTGCTTCTCTCATTGCTTCCCCCACCTGTGCCCACCGTGTTGCTTCCCCCACCTGGGCTGTTACCTCCTTTTCTCCTGCCTGTTGCTGTTTTACCTAACCTGTGCCCTCTGTGTTGCTTTCCCTAGCCGCCTGTGTTGTTTCTGCCCTCCCTGTGTTGCTAATGTGCGCCCCCTGCCGTCCCTCCATTTTGCTCCCATGGCTTGTGTTTCTTCTGCCTCCATTGGTTCTGTTCCTCCCTCCCGCTTTAAAAAAAACACTTTTGCGCTTTCGATTTTTCTTCACAAAACTACAGCAAACCCTCTCCAAGATACTAAGGGCCAGATTTATAATAGTATTGAGTTGCCTTTACATCACACATCTTGTCGAAAGGGCAACACGATGCTAAAGTCAGATTTACTAAGCAACACAAGGTCACCTTGCATGGCCCTACAGTGCTTGGTAAATCTGGAGTCAAAGCAAGGCTGTGCAAGTTGCTGCCTTGAGTTACTCTGCCCTGGGAAGGCGTTCCACGGGTGGAAGGAGGGTGTTCCCACTCATCCATCCATGGATTTTGGTGCATTCCCAGATTTACCAGACTGGTAAACGAGAATGTGTCAAAATGCTGGGGATGTGCAACGAGGAGAAATATCTTTATTTTGTAGCACGCTTAGAAAGAAAAGCCTGCAGACACCATGGCACAAGTGTGCCTATTTGATGCTAGGCAGCAGATTGTGCATCTGCGCAGGCAGAGAGCAGGAATGCGCCATATATTGATAAATATTGTGCATTCCTTCCCTTTCACGCAGCGTGTCAAGTTGTCTTGCTGCGTGGCGTTGTGGGCAAGATTGATAAATATGGCCCTGGATCTGTAACAGGGGGAGAGCTGGCATTACCCTTACTTTAGCACTGGTAAAACGTTTGAAGATCCAGGTGGAAAAAATGTGGGCAAGAATACAACAAATTGATCTGGACATTGCCCATAAAATGGCGTATTTGAAATGCATCAAGTTTTAAATATGACTAATTTACTCAATGGAGCTGTCAGAAATGTAGGATACTCTGCAGAGAGGAGCAGTCACATCCAGCATTATTTGCAGTGAATGTAGAAAGCTTAATCAGGCATCCTCCAGTAAAGAGCATTGCTAAAGTCACGAGGAGAGGACCTTTGCCAGCACTGATGATGCCCTCTCTTCGAATTAAGGAATGGAATGATTCTTCTCAAGACTCTTACCTGCTAGAAATAACTCCTCTAGCAGTGTTTTAAGATCCACAGGAAAACACCTATTAATACCAGGGTTCTCATGAAAAAGGCTGGACGCATATTGTTCCCAGTAATTGCTAGCAGGATGTTGAACGCCGTGCAAGTAGATCTTAGAGGCCACCAACAGCTGCTTTCTTTTCGGAAAATGCTAAAGAGATGGCTATTTGAATAACATAATTTTCTTGATCAGATTCTTCAAGACCTCAGTCACCTTATCATGTAATTTGCGCTATACAAAAGCGGTTTGATTTGAACAATGGCTAGTCTCTGCCATAACTTGGGGAGTCCACAGAGAAGCAGAGTTTGAAACCTAGGTGATTATCAACTTTGGAATGAGAAGACAAGTGTCCATAGATAGGAAAGAGGTTGCCAAAAGTCATAACCACTCTGATAATTAACTCCACTGTTATGTCTATTTTCAGCTTTAGTCAGTTTGCACCTACTCAAACTTCAACGACAAGTTCATAAACGTGGGCTGGACTTAAGGATGACCAATGTGCTCATCCAGTTTCACCAGCAGCTGGGTGTCATCAACATATGAATAAACATCAAATGACCAAGCACTGACAGTAGACATTGTGGAATATGAGAGCAGTGAGAAATCCTGAGCGACTCCACAAATTGATGGGGGTGAGTTGAGAAGTAAAAAGAGAAAGGAAGTTCTCTGGCTTCTCCTCTTCAGGGCAGAGAACAACCAGCCCAGCCCCAGTTGATAAACCACCTATTCTGTCAGTCAACTGGTCAGGATGAAATATTTGAAGATGCTGAATTCTGCTGATGAATCAAGAAAAATGAGGGCAATGACACTAGTGCAAATGGTACTAGGTACAGATCATTCAGGATCAACACTGAGACTAAGTGTGCCTCGAGGAGGAACGCAATGGAGCTTGTTGGGGGTCTACTCTGCCCTGTGAGCAAATTAAACTTGTAAATAATTACTAGTTCTATCATTTTGACCAAAACTTGAAGAGGGGACATTGATTAGGAATCTATACGTTTTTGTAGTTTCAGGGGAGGATTCTTTAACAAGGGTATCACCTTTTTACCAAAAAGACACCGTGAAGGTTCCAATATTTTTATTCTTAGACATATCCCATGTGGTAGGCATAGCTTTTTCATAGAGATGTGTAATTGTTCCCTGCTCAAACTGTTCAAGGTTGCTTTGTTACCTGAAATAAAGATATCAAGCTGCAGGGTGGGTGATACAGATTGCCATTTAATTAGCCAACTGCATAGGAAGGAATTAAAATCATGTCAAAGTATTTCTAGGCCAAGGTAGTCATGATCCAAGTAGAGAGCTTAGATCATACCTGAACAATTGGGCAGTACGTGGAATTGCTGTATAGCCACAGATTAGATCATGCCTGAACAATTGGGCAGTACATGGAATTGCTGTATAGTCCCAGATTAGATTATGCCTAAACAATTGGGCATAGTACATGGAACTGCTGTATAGTCCCAGAATAGGAGATAAGGCAGGCAATAGACATTGGCATTGGAAACAAACATCCACCCCAACGTGCTCCATTTCAGTTTTTGCTACGAAGTTCAGTTTCTGCTTCAATTGTTTTATTATTAGACAAGACCCACCCTTCATCCTTCAAAACCGGAACATGTTAAACTGTTTCACACTACAGCACAGAGAAGTACTCACGTTAGTCTCATTTCAAATCAGTTACAATTAATTCTTTCTTAGGAAGAAAATATCGGATGCAAATGAAAACAGATGATGTTTTCATCATGTTGATAAACCAAAAGTCTCTCCAGAGAAGCTTGAATAAATATTGTTAACATGGAAACATATCCGTTCACACATATTATTAATACTAGCTTATAAATTACAGCCCGAGTCCCCTTACTAGTAGTATGCATTTAAGATAAAAGATTTACAATGGCGTAGGTGAATTTATAGCATGCGTCCTTAAAAACACATTCATAACAAGGCTAATAGGTTTGGCCTTGGCAAGCTTGTGCAATGGTCACACTTTTTTATTGTGTGTGCTACAAAAATTAAAACAGCTATAAAAAAAGAAATCCTGTTGCAACCTAAACATGGACGCCATATAATTGCACTCAATAAACTAGACCAGTACAGGTGCTTCACGGCAGAAAATAAAACCCTGGGGAGCAAGATGGTGCCTGTGTGATTCCCTGCCTCACCGCCACCTGCGCCATGAGTTCACTCGGCCGTCGGCTATGCAGCCTGACCTGGAGACGCTACTGTGCTGGGATCAGTCTGTGCCGGATTCCTGCTTCAGGTGCAGCTGTAGATCTTCCCCTCATCCGCTAAGAGTTCTGAGAACGCCGAGAAACCTGATGGCTCCGGGAAACAGTGCCGGAAGCAGGCGCTTCAAAGTACAGAGTTTTCCTTCGAAATTTACAACCCGGACAATATTGCTTTTTACCCCTGGATGCTGGAGCAAGCCTGTCTACCTGCTTGGCCTCTTTGCCATTTGGCTGCTTTCCGCGGTGGTTCGGCGCAGTCCCTCGCGGGACTCACGGGACCCAACTGGGCTAGTGGCTGTCTCTTTCACGGGTGAGTGGAGCATGGCGTCCCGTGGGGTCCGGGGCACAAAAGGTAAAATACCACTTAATCCCGGCTCTGGCCCTTAAAACGTAGCACCTCCTTCTCTTGATGTTGAACGAACTCCTAAAAATAAGCGAGAGACTGGGGGCCTTAAAAAAGCCTCAAACAAATCTGGGGCCCCCAAAGGATGGGGGCTGCTCCCAACCCTCAGTAGCTAAACTGTTCTCAGTAGCTGGGACGGTGTCTAACTCTGGACCTGGCAGCGGGGCGAGACTCGCAAATGGTCCAGATGGCAATAGAGAAAGTGGTGTAACAAATGCATCCATGGCCAGCCCGATCCAGCACAATGTTGTGCAGCCAGATTTACAGCCTGCTCTATCTCTTACTGGCATACTTGGTTCAGAGACCGGCTTGACAGCTCAAGGACAAGGGCCTCTAATAGCCGATAAAGTTGGCTCTAATATTAACACTGAAGACCTACTGACTTGTGTTGACTCTAGCCTGACTCCAGCTGTAAGTACTCTTCGGGATCACGATATCTGTGGCCCTTCTGCTATTGATGCTATTGGCGCGAAAGATATTAGCACACAATTGTCACAAAATCCAGTGTCTCCAGATCATATGGGGGAGCACTTCTTCTCGGTCTCAGATGGATCGAACTCTCCGGCCGAAGAAAGCTCATCTCCATCAAGTGACGGCGAGCTTTCCAAATCTAATTTTAGTAATGCTTCTAAAGCAAAAAGCACGGTTCAAAGACAGAAGACCAGCACGGCGAAAAGTAGGGGGAAGAGGCTAGAAATGAAAGATCAGCTTAAATGAGACTACTCAGGGTCTCACCTCTCTTTTTCCCCCAGTGGCGAATTCGTCAAGGCGGCCTGTGCTTTACAAGATCAGTCCGAAGAGCCCTCTTTGGCCGCCATATTGGCTTCAATCAAACAATTTCAGGAAGAAGCTCGGGCAGAAAGCCAACAGGCTAAATGTGCTGCCAAAAAATTGCAAGGGGGTATCCGAAAACTTAACAAAACATGTTCTGACATCTGTGAAAGAGTGACTATGGTGGAAGGCCGTACTGAAAGGCATGAAACGGATGTCTCCCTGCTCAAAAGCCAGTGTACTTCCCAGGGTGTTCGCATGACGGACGTCATGTGAAAGTTGGAAGAGCAGAAGAATAGGCAACCTCGAAATAACCTCCGCCTTCTTAGGATTCCCGAGGGTGTGGAGGGGGGAAGACCCTCGGCGCTCTATTATAAAGCTCCTGAGGGGGGCCTTCCCCGAACAGACTGAGTGGAGCTGGGACCACGAAGTCCAACGAGCCCACCATTTTCCCTTTACACTAAAGAAACAATCTGGCAACACTAACGAAACCACAAAGCCTTGAGCCTTCCTGGTGTGCGTTGGGAACTTTTTATTAAGACAGCTAATCTTCGACCAAGCTTGACAGAATTCTCAGAAGTGCTTTGAGGGGGTATCTTTTTTCGCCAAACCAGACTTTTGTCATATCACCGTGGAGCGAAGATGGCACCTTCGTCAATTAATCTCCCCATTTCAACAGCTAGGAGCACAAGTCTTTCTCATGAACCCTGCTAAGTTGAAGGTCATTATGAATGACTCTCCACAAATTTTTACCTCAGAAATCAAGGCTCAAGAGGTTCTCACTGGACTTAAGGCCAGAAAAGAACCACATTAATGCCAATTCCGGCTTAGTATGGTTATAGTTAATGTTTCTAGATAGATATTTGTCATCTCAGAATTATAATTTATTAATGTGATAGCCCCTAGGGAAACATCAGGTCTACCTCCAGTAAAGGGTTAGCCGATCGAGAGACCTAGGATAAGGGCTGTGTCGAATGTTTCTTTGCTCTCTCTTTTCTTTTTTCTGTCTGTTTTCCATTTCGTTTTTTCTGTCTGGGGGCAGGGGCGGGGTGGGATGGTGGGAGGATGATCGGGGGGATGGCTGAGTTTAAAATAGTTGGTTTTGCTTTTTTGATGTGCCAAATGTTAAATTTTCATGAGCGGACTTTTGCTAAAAGTATATCTAGATTGTTTCACAGTCTGACATGGGTTATCCAACTGCCCATATTGGGCAGTTTTCAGTGTGTCTTATCTCTATCGGCTAAATGGTTTAAGTGCACATCAAGGACTTTATATATATATGATGTGCACACTCACCTACAGTGTCGTATTACTTGCTGTTTTTTCTTTTAAAACTTTGATGAGTACAACAAATCTTAAAATCTTTCTCTGAACATTTGCGGGTTGAATGACAATCGAAAAAGGCAGAAGGTAGCTCAGAGTTTTCGGCTAACAGTGTTTGCCTTCAAGAGACACACATAGAAGGCTCTCAGTTGCATCTTTTAAACACTCTTGGATACAAGGTTATTGGGGGAACATCACAAGGGACTCGAATGAGGGGCGTTGCTATTTTAGCACGTTATAATTTCTTACTTCAGCCTACCCGAGTCAAATCTGATCCCCAAGGAAGATGGGTGCTTGTAGAATATTGTCTAACTCCTGCCTATTCTTTTACCCTTTGCTCTATATATGGGAGCGTACTGGATGAACCGAGCGCGAGAGAATGGGTTTCGGCAGAATTGGCACACTGGCCCCTCCCCGTTATTATATGCGGGGACCTTAATATCAATCTACCCTGCAACTGGGGGTCAAATTCACAATTACGGTTGGCTACCCGTAAACCCAAGGTGCTTCAAGCTATCAAAAATCTTTTACATATTCATGGGCTTGTGGATGCCTGGTCTTACTTAAATCCAACTCTGCCAGGTTACACATTTTTTTCTGCACCTCATAAATCCTTTTCACGCCTGGACTTCTTTTTAGTCTCTTCCTCTCTAATCCATAATAGTGAAATTGATATGCTTCCCCACATTTTATCAGATCATAACCCCTTAAGCCTTAATATTCAGGGCTTGATTACCCGCAAAGAAATCTCATCCTGGAGTTTTGAGAGAGCACTCCTGTTAGATGAGGGTTATCAGAATCATATGAAACAGTGGATACAGACCTTCCTTGATAATAACCTAGGCTCAGCTCCGGTGATGGTAGTTTGGGACACGCTAAAAGCTTGTGTTCGGGGTGAAACTTTACAATTTTCACTGAGGAAAAATAGGCAGGAGAAGGCTCAGCTGGGGGAGCTACATGCAAAATTTGCAAAAGTGGAGGAAAACCTTATCACTGTAGTCCAGTCCAAGGGGGAGGTAGATATAGCTCAATTGGCAGTGGCTGCTGCCAGAGCCGAGATCTGCTCAATTTTGGCCGAGAAAGCAGCTTCCAAGTGGGCTGCCACTCGTGAAAAAGCATATGAGTGCAGCAAAAAGATTGGCCACGAGGTGGCAATGAGAACCAGACAACAGACCATCATTAATGAAATTCAAAATATTAGGACCTCCTCGGGGGCTATAACCAGCAACCCTGAAGAAATTTGCACAGCCTCCTGCAAATTCTTCCAGGCCTTATACTCTGAGGAAGATGCTGCATCCCAAATGGATGGGCAATCTGGCCTTAATAATTATTTGGACCCAATCGTGTTGTCATTCCTTAGTAGAGAGGAGCGGGAACAACTTGAGGATCCTCCCTCATGGGATGATATTTCTAAGGCTTTGACTAATCTGCCCGACGGGAAAGCAGCCGGGCCCGACTGCATTCCAGTTGAATTTCATAATATTTTTCTTTGCCAAATTAAAGATATTTTCAATGCTGTAGTGACACAAATTTTCAATGGTGCTACTCCTCCTCAATCTTGGTCCATAGCTAAGATTATTGTTTTCCTTAAAAAAGACATATCGCCAATAGAAATGGGTTTGTACCACCCAATCACCCTTATTAACGGTGATTCAAAAATATACCCCAAAATATTTGCCTCATGACTCTCGGCTACAATTGAAAGTCTTGTTTCCAGGTGGCAGCACGGGTTTATACCCGTCAAAGGCACCACCTAGCATATTCGGAGGGTCATTTTTCTGCTTGACGCCACACAGGTTTCAGGGGACCCGATGGCTGTAATACTCCTGGATGCCGAAAAAGCATTTGATCGGGTCTCCTGGAATTTTCTCTGGGTCGCCATGCTGAGAATGAACTTTGGGCCTAAAGCCATCCAGGCCATCGTGGTGTTATACCTTACTCGCATGGTTAGGGTATCTATTAACGGGTCATTGACTGAGCAAATAAAAATCTCGCGGGGGACTCGAAAAGGGTGTCCCTTCTCTCCACTACTCTTTCCCATGTACATTGACCCGCTCATTAAAAAACTTGAAGGAAACCAGGCTATACCGGCAGTTAGTAGATTTGGACTAGTAACTAAAATCATGGCCAACGCCAATGATTTAGCTCTGGTTACACCGGATCCTGAGAAAGCCATCCCAGCAATCGAGGTAGAGGCTCACTTATTCGATGCTGTATCAGGATACAAACTAAACAAAGGAAAAACCCAAATTATAATTAATAAAAATGTTACCTGGAACGAGAAAATAGTAGTGGCCAAAGCTAAATACCTAGGTGTTGACATCTCGGCTGATACTGACCTGATTGTTGACCAGAATATGGATCCTCTTGTTTCAGAGACAAGGAAGGCCTTGAGCCGTCTTAATAATTTACATCTTTCCATCGTTGGTCATTGCAATGTGCTTAAAATTATTTTTTTCCCCAGAATTTTGTATTTGTTTAGAGCCATTCCTCTTGAGTTTAATAAGGCAACACTTTTAAGATGTGATAGGTTATTTTCTCAGTTTGTGTGGGCATTCTCTCAACCTAGGAGGGCTTACAAATTTTTGTCTTTACCTCGGGAAAGAGGAGGGTGGGCTTTACCCAACCTAAAAGTATATTATTGGGCTACTGTTCTGCAATCATGCCCTATATTAATGCAAGATTCACCCCCAACCCCCACTTCAGGTCTACCCTCACCCTTCGAAATTTTGCTCGGCCGCGACACTTAGGGCTGCTTGTGGCGACAGCTGGAATTTGGATATTATAGAAGGGTCAAATTTAAGACCCTTTTAGGAGCTTACAAGGTTTTCTCTGCCGTATGTAGGAATCTAGGTATCGGTATATTGAATTTTTATATTCCTATTAAAGATAATCCCAATCTACCGGATATCTTTGGACCTTTGTACCTTCAAACTTGGGCAGACAAAGGGGTAAAGAAATTAGGGGACCTTTGTTCACCCGAAGGGGTTTTGACCTTTGAGGAACTCCAATCCCTTTTCAGTCTGGACAATAGGGACTCCTTTAAATATCTTGCTATCAAGTCCTTCTTCTCACGTAAGACAGGGGGACCCTCAGGTTTTGCTAATTGTGAACTAATTGGGAAACTCTGCGCAACTACCCCCCACTCATTGGCGGTATTTATAAATTCCTTAATAGCTTAGTGCCTGACGATCTGACTAAAGTTTCTACTAAGTGGCAGAACATTTTTTACATATCTAACAATGTTTTCTGCCTTGCGCTTAAATCTGCCCAAAATGATTTGCTATCTGCCAGTCTTCAGGCACAGTTCTACAAAACTATATTACTCCTTCCAGGATAGCGAAATGGGGGACTGGTAAAGGTACACACTGTCCGCGCTGTGCTGAATTCAGCGCTGACGCAATCCATATGTTCGCTACCTGTGCAAACTTGGGGCCGTTACTAAATAAAATACAAGTCTTCCTAGGTCAAGTGCTATTCCAAAACGTACTTTTAACACCCACCACCATCTTGCTTGGTATGCAGGACTTGATAGACAGAAAGAACAGGGGGGCCCTAATATTTGTAGCCATGGCTACCAACAGGCTGTGCATTGCGATCGTCTGGTTGGACCCTAATCCCCCATTGTTTACGCACTGGTTGGCCCGGCTCTACTCAATTTTCTCTCTTGAAAAGGCAATTTATTCCAAAAAAGGCAGCAGAGCAAAAAAAAAAAGGGTTAGTCATTTGGGAGCCTCTTTCTCGTTGGCTTAACCTGTCAAATCCAGAAGTAAGCGGGGATAGTGCTTAATTCTCACATTTTACCCAAATCAGGAATTTTTTTTCACCTAATTCTGTGCTATATATTCTGCTGTGTGCTTTATTTAATGATGTACTGTCGCACTGGTCACTTTTCTTCATGTTTTAGCTCTATTGATTATTATTATCGCCCGGGGGGGGGGGGGTTGGTGCTGCTATACTTTGTATTATTGTCTCCTTTGTTATGAATTTCTTGGTCACTGCAAAAAGAAATACTGATAAAAAAAAAACAAATTTAAAAGAAAATAAAACCCTTTTTTAGTTTAAAAGCACATTGCAGGAAAATATTGTAAATTGTCTTTCTATAGCGCTTACTACCCCTGACGAGGCATTGAAGCGCTATGCGTCGGGTAGCAAGCTATTCCGGAACCCATGATTATAGGATAATAATTAGTAGATTAGTAAAAGAAAAAAAAATTCTTTCCTTTGTGCATTAGCTGTATTAGGTTTGTGCTCTTGATTTTTCACGTGTTTAGTAGAGATTAAGAGTAGGGATAGAATGATGGGCATGGATTTGAAAGTGGAACTAGTAATTTGCTTTTAAAAGTAGTGATCCTGTGTACCTGTTAGTTGGGCGAAAAAAGGATGGGAAAGTTTAAGGAGGGTGTGTGGGGGTTCACAGTAGTCAGGAAGGTTTTGGCTGAGTTCAGAGAGAGGAGAGATGGGACATAGGTTAAAAGAAAAAAATTGTTTTTTGATATATATTATTATTATTTAAGGATTTGTAGAGTGCGACGGCTGCTTAAAAGAGTGTCCCGGCGCTACGTAGCAAGTCTGATGACTAAATAACAGTGGTCCTAGAAAGTGGAACTAAAGAGCCAGGTCTTAAGAAGTTTTTTTAAAGTTACAATGTCCCTAGAAGCTTGAAACTGAACTGAGAGGACATTCCACTCCCTGGTGGATAAATAAGAGAAGGAGCTAGCGCCCCACTTCTTCCCTCTGAAGTGTGGAGTTGCTACCAGCAAGGCATTAGATGATCTAAGAGACCGCGCTGGTTGGTAAGGTGTAAATCTATTTGACAGATACAGAGGGCCTTTGTGATAGAAAGCCCTGTGTGCCAGGACGAAACCTTTAACGTTCTTTTATAGGCGACCAGTGTCGTTCCTTTAGGCCTGGTTCAATGTGGGCTGTCCTGGCAAGGCGTAATAAAAGCCTGGCAGCAGCATTCTGCACCAGCTGTAATCTCTTCAGGAGGTATGCAAGTATGCCCCAGCTGTAATCAAGGGCGGGTTCACCGTTTTCTGATGTGGGAGGGGGAGGAGGTAGAGCATTTTTATAGAAATATATATGATTTTTTTTATTTTTTTTAAATGAAAGTAACCTATACATACAGATATGCACATAATACTTGGTACGGTTTATTGGCTGGGGAAAAACCTCTATATACACACCCACATGTGTACAGAAGCAGTAATATTTACATGGTCTGATGTGCACAGCTATCTTGTGGTGAAGTTTGGATGTTTTTTCATGACAAGCCTAGCTTTTGCATGATATTTCTTAGAGTTTTAGTAGCAGGCATACACTCTTCTGTATATGCACCTATACATACATAAAAGCATCAATTAGGACATTATCTGATACACACATGGTGTAATATATATTTGTCTTGTTAAGTATAGTTGGTCACATCTGAGTACACTATTGTGAGACACATATGTGTTTGCGAGTATAGTTGTAATATGGGAAAGAACCAGATCTTGAGCACTCTTCCGAAGCTAAGATGGTTTTCAGTGGATCTAATATGTGTGGGTAGCGAACTCTATATTGTGGTTGCTTGAACAGAGAAAGATGTTCCACTCATAATTTTTTTCTTGTATGTAGGAACGTTGAGGCATGGAGCCACTCTTGAGCACAGGTTCCTTTTTTGTATGTATTTGTTAATTTTAATCCTGATGAAAAATTATTCAATGCTATGAATTGATTTGTGTGTCATACAAAGCAGCTTGAAAGTGTATCTTCTGGCAACTGGAAGCCACTGTAGGCCCCTCAGCAGGGGAGATGTATGCCTGTGGCTTTACTCTAGGAGTAGTCTAGCGGCAGCGTTTTGAATTCTCGGTCATCTCTCATAGTTGACAGACTTTGAGCCGTGATACAGAGCATTAGCATAATCCACTTTAGATAGGACAAACAAGATGGTGGCTTAAACTTTGTGAGGAAATCCTAGGTGAAGGAAGATGCACCCTAATATTTTCATTGTGAGAAAGCTTGATTTGGCTACCTTGTCCATTTGTGCATTCTTTCATAGCTTGGCGCCCATGGTAATTCAGAGGTTTCTTACCTCTGTAGATATTTTTTGTCCCAGATCATCAGGCTATGCACAGAGAGGGCCGTTGATTTTCCAGTTGCCACAGGTGAGTATTTTGGTTTTGGAAGCATTCAATCTGAGGTGGCTACATGTCATCCACTTTTCAACGGCCTGGAGGCAATTCAAGATTTTTTCTGTTTCAATGTTCTTTGGGTTTTTCAATTTCAGAATTATATGCGTGTCACCTGCGTAGTTAAAGCAGATGAAGTCAAACTCAATGATAAGATTTGGTAATGATTTCATACAGATGTTGAAAAGCATGGAGGAGATAATGGAGCCCAGAAGGACTCCTGCTTTAATGCTTTACGGTCTAGAAGAGAAAGGAGGAGTAAGTATAATATCGGTTCAATTGTGTAGGCATGATGTGATCCAAGCAAGAGCTGTTCCCTCCATACCGGCGTCCTCAAGTCTTTGGATTAGTGTGTCAAGATCCCCTGTGTCAAAGGCTGCCTACAAGTCCAAGAGAAGGGTAGAAACTCCATTCTGGTCTACAGTGTTTTTAAGGTCATCTAAGATAGAGATAAGGGCTGACCTAGTTCTCCTTTTGCTGAGAGGAATCCAGGTTGAAAGTCAGAAAGTATGGAATTCCCTTCAATGAATTGTGACATATTGGTAAAAGCTGCTCTTTCTATAAGTTTGCCCAGAAATGATCCGTTGGCTATGGGTCTATAGTTGTCGGGGTCTTGATAGACTACAATAAGATGCAGGGATTTAAACGAACCTAAAATCGAAATAATTTGCATGCCTTTATCCTTAAAAAATATGACCTACTAATCGCGAAATTCAAGGATGTGTCAGCTATGATGGAAATTGTTTTTTCTATGCTAAATGTCAGTTATGCGGAACTCAAAAAGACAGCCTTCGTTTAAATGCTAATGAAAAATATGTAGTCATTTAAATATAAAATGCCAATTGCCCAAATGATTGTGTTAAACATGTCAACGCAGCAAGCAGACCCACGTCTCAAAATACAAATTCTGCACACTAAAATGGCAGTAGGTGTGTTCCATATAATGGTAGGGAATTGGTTAGCTCCTGAACAAAAATGGACCTGTGAGTGTCATGATATTCTGGCTTTTAGTGTAAAACAACAGAGACTGGATTTCACCTAATGCTGGAAGGTATGTAGAAATGTAGCCATTCTTCACATGCATACAATGTAGTTTTTCCAGGTTTTCTATGCTGCATTGCAAAATTCTTCCCTGGGGCTTCAGAACCCATGGTTCAGTCACATAACTTTTCCATGGGTAAAAGGTCTATATACTGTTGTGTTGAGAGTCCTCAAACAGTGCAGAAAGCTGGGCCATCAGGTTTTTTCAGACTTTTCAAGTTGACCATGCATGTTAACTCAGTGGTCTCAACATCTGCAAGTTCCATGTAGGTCCTTCACATTGTTGTTTTGATGCATCAACAGCAAAGTGCGCTCTGATGGACCAGGAGGGTACCTATAGGAGCTACCCTTTGTAGAGGATGTCATTTTACTGCCTGGCCAGAATATGGGGAAAAATATGGTTGGAGCCGATGTCTAGTCCGGAGATTTTTTACCGTCAAAGCTGTTTATTGATCATCGTGTTAAAATCAGTTATTTACCCTACATGTCCAGGGGTCTTACACTTACACTTTTTGGCTGGCTAATGTCTGTTTTGCAGGGATCTTAAGCTGTGTAAATGGGGGCCTCTCAGGGACACAGTGCATATACCATAAGATGGAGTTTCCCTTCATTACAGTTAAGGCCCTTATGGTTTTGTTGCACACCTACCGCAACAAATCTGACACCGGGCCTGCCCAGCAACATCTTGATACCAGTTGGGATGTCTGGCTAATGTATTCACAAGACACATCCTAGCATACACTTACTACCAACACCTCAAGTCTAGGAAGCAAGGCGAATGGCCACAAAAGTGCTCCTTTTCCAACTTATGTGGCAAGCCTTTTGATGAGGCCCAAGACATCACACCAGCATCCTCAGAACTGGCACTCTGGAACAAATACTCATTTGAAGTTTGGAACACCACTAAGTTTCTCTACAACATAAGCGGAGGGAGATGAACTTATTAGAAGCAGCACACTGCATTGCTGCTTCCATCAAGACTCTGTCTAAGCTAGAGGAGAAGGTTGAAGCTGCTGCCTCAAGGTTGGATTGCCTATGTGGAGAGGAGCAGCCCAGACTGACAGATAGAGAACGGACCGAGAGATACAGAGCCACTGTTAGTTGACCAACACTGCGTAGAATAGCCACACATGGAGAAAGCCATCAGAGGAACCATTTGGATCTGTGATAGAATGTGTCATATGTCTCACAATACAGTTGAGGAAGAGCCTTAGATACCAAAGCATTGTTCATGCGGGTAAGCTTGTATTGAATTGCCAGCCTGTTCCTCTTTTCATTGGTGGTTAGTCTGCTTCTAGGCTCAGGACTTACTGCTTAATAGGAAGTGTGGCTTAAAAAGGTCACTACAACCCTGACTGACTTTGTGGATTAACCATATCTCCTTTGTTCAGCCACAAGAAGAACTCCAGTAATATTCCATTTGGATGTGAACTATTAGGATTCTTATTATTTTGGATCTAGGAGCAATTGAATTAGAAGCACTACAATTATTCTCAATTACTTATGTTTTCAGAGTTAACACAATTTAAGTTTTAACTTCACCCTCAGACTTAGCTATGGTGCTTCTGCTGCAATTGGGTGCTATCCTATCCATTGTCTGTTTTGAACACTTAGAAGTCACCCAATACTGAAACTCTAAACTCGAAATATTCCTTATAGAAAAACAGCCTCTACGTTTTTGAATACCCTAGCATGCCATCGTCAAGGTTACATCTTTCTTCCCTGCACCCCCTTTACCAACGAACAGACCTAATACTAGATGAAGTCTCTTGGTCCCAGGAAATGTGTCTCCTAACCCCAATGTACAACCATTGGAGGCAGGAGGCTTCGATCCAAAGGCCACCCCACTGACACTTTCCTTTATATCAACAACTAACTCCTTTTTCAGTGGAGATAGCAGTTTAAAATGAGTTCACCTTGTCCCCCTGATTCTGAGCTCTTATATATATCTTGAGGAAGCACCTGGCAGACCTGTATGCAAAGATTTTGCTACGGCTCTCATTACGAGCCGCCAGGTTAACTGCAATTTGAGCGGTAACTACTGTTACCGCACATATTGAAATTATGAGTTTTGCAATAAATAACAGCAGGTCAAGCCTGCCAAAGTTTATCTGGTGAAACATTTCCTCAACTTACCGGAATATGCAAATTTTGGTGCTTGAAGAAGCAGAACCCACTTGAGGAACAAAAATATGGAATAGGGAGGTATTCATTGCACCCTAGAAATTCCAACTCAGCGGATTTTAATTTTATCACGTGAGATAAATATCACAAAAATTACCAAGCCACTCATAATCAGGGCCTGGGCTTATCCTTGAAAGACTATTTCAACTTTTAGTGGCGATCCTGAGTTAGATGTCTACAAATTGTGGTTTCTCTCACCCAGCACATTATTGGGTAACAAGTCTGTTGGACTTGGTTTGAGCAATACACCATTAGATTAGATATATTGAGCTACTTCCTTTGAAACCCTTACTGCAAAGAAACTTTGACAATGGACGGATACATCAGAGTTCTTTGAGTTACATTATAATGCCTTTCTTAAAGCCTAAAATGTATTGCCTAGACTATTCAGGGATCGGTGCATAAAGAGCCAAAATCTGTGTATTATTCCCCAAATATTCAGAATTGTTGTGGTATTTATTGCACTCTATCAATTCCAACTCATTGGAGATGGAGTTTATCAGGTGTGATATATTCTACCAGGCAACTCGTATTAAGGGCTTTAGTCTATCCTTGAAAGACGATTTGAACCAATAGTGGAGATCCTGAGCTAGGCTCCCACAAATAGTGGGACATCTTTTACAAGGATGAAGATGGTAAATTAGAATCCTTTACTTTTTCAGAGATCTGCCTCTTTATTGGCAGAGGGTTCTGGACAGTGGGCTCTGTTAGTAGAGTTGTCTGAAGGAGGGTGGTCATTCAACTAAAACTCTGTGATCATCCAGGCAGCAAACATTCATTGCAAAATGAAGGAGACATATTGTTCAACTTGAAAATTACTAACAGAATCTTTGTGTAGCTGCAATTTCATTCTTGACATCCTTAAAAGATGATCACAAGAAATGCATAATACTCTGTGTGATAATATGATAAATTTATATGAACATGTCTTCGTCAAACTTTGAACAATCCACCACAGTGGTTAGAATACCTCCACTTCAAATATGAAGAAAGAATAAGCATGTTTCTCAATCTTGTGCCAACTTTTTAATTTACATATGGTTCTATTGCTCAGTATTGTACTATGTTATTGATCACCAGCAGAAGAATTCCTACCTATGCAGATAACAGCACACATTCAACTATCAGGCATCTGGAAGAAGGGTGTGTGCATAATTAACTTCAGCTGATTATACAGTATCTGGCAGTCAATTGGTTGAGTGTGATTGATTTGTAGACAGGGTTCATGCTGGAATAGTCAAAGTCGGCTTTGACATTTAAGATGCAACTATAAAGAGATCCAGCGTCATCAACCAGCATGAAAAGTTAAAACATGGTGACATCCCTGGGGTGTATCGTTGACCCATGTTAACAGTGTAAACACAAATGTCAGCAAATCACTGAGATCATCAAGTACCAATTGAGAAGTCCCAGGAGATTCAGGCTTTCACAAATGGATTAACTTGTGACAAAAACTTGAGTGCTTCCTAGAGTGACCTTGGATCACATAGTGTTACCAGATGACTCCATGGAACACCACTTTCGAGCCCCTTTCCTTCATCAAAACATTGTTTCCCAGTCTACTAGTTCAATTGGTTCAACTGAACCAGATCAAATATGCAACTCCTAGATTGCACTGATTTGCTAAATGAATGCTCAAGAATTGTAGGGTTGTGTCACAGTGACCTAAAGTAGTTACTGCAAATCCAAATACAAGGGTCCACAAAAAAAAACCTGATCAGCTGCCCTCACACAATTCAATGATCAGGTGGCATGGCAGGTCACCAAAACTTAAAAACAGTTGCAATTGTTGTTCCATGTACAGAAATACAATTCAAAAGATGGACTCTAATTCACAAAAGCATCTTTGGTTCTGCAGTAACTGCTATGTACCTGATGCCTGTTTAATTGCTTCTAGCATCTTACAGAGCTCTTGTATTGATAACTGGGGTCAAAAACAAAAAACAAAATTCTTCATGGAAGTTTTGTAACAGAAGCCAAAACAATCAGACCATATAACACCCAACTAGATCAATCTCAATTGACTTGAAATTGTCTGACTTCAAAGGCGCTTACCCAGCTCAAGAAATAAAAATGCATGTACCACCTGATGTAGCTCTGGAATAATCTGAAACAAATCCTGACACATCTTAGAACAACTAAAGGCCAAGAAAACAAAGAAAGATCTTCTCATCTTGGCCTTGAGAACCTATGACTCACTTTTGGAAAAGATAATAATTACTCAAAATGAACTAATGACCTACTCACATTCTAGAAAGTGTTGAAACCTCGTGTGGTAAAGTCTCTCAGCTTAAGCATTCCTTTTTAGGGGGCCAATTCACCAAAGCATTTGTGATCACAGGAAGTAGTACTACAAGAGCCTTATTTCACACACTTTTGCATGCCTCTGTGAATCGTCCCCTGAAACATCCAGCTCCCTGGCAGTAAATGTGCAAGGAGGGCACAGCCCAATTGAGATGTTTTGTAGCCACATGTATATACAAAAGTCCACCTTTAAATACTCCAAAATGACTCCCTCAACAGGCCCAATAGTTTTTCACACCAATGCTCATGTGGGTCAGAGTGCAACAAGAGTTATTTACGCCTGCTCACAGTAATATTTTGTGAGTCTTACACAAATACTGTTTTTTTGGCTTGCCCTATGAAATGCGTTTCACTTCCAATCAAAAATTAAGTTATTTCCTGCCCTATTCTGTGAAAGGGAAATACTCTTAATTAAGAGCTGTACAAATTAGCAACAGGACACCAATACTAGAACAGTAAGGAAACATTTTTTACAAACGCCTAGGTCAATAAAATAAGCTGTTGGTCCCCAACTGTTTCAGGGGTCTAAGGGGCAGACAAGGAAGCATATGGAGGGTAAGAGACACTCCTGCATGCTGAATGCAGCAGGAAAAGGTGCAAAGCGGGCAAAAATAAAATGATATGTGCTCTTCACGCTCTCTACCCAAACCGATAGCACTCCGGTGCACTCTTGCAATGTTGTGCTATCAACCTCCACATGGCACTCTCAATTTGAAACTAATGCATGCTTGGTGCATTCTTTACAATTTCCTTTACATGCACATCCATGGTTTTTTTTAATCTTTATTTTCAGTTTATTAAACCAGGGAGGCAATCTATACACAGGTTATTTAGGCACACGCATCTGAAGTATCTTAACAAATACTACAAATGGTCACTGACCTGTAAGAAAGCCTATCCGACTTATCATCACTAGTATAACATCAAGCAATGTGAACTCTTGAACCCCCAACTCTCTTGCACATCCATGTTATGGTGCGAAGTACCATCTGCAATGTGACTGGTGCGCCTCTTCAGTTTACCCTACAACGCTCTCTGTTGCCACTGCAGGGGTGCCATGGGCCCCTATGAAAGTAAGGAACATGTGACTCCACGGTGAGTAGTACAATAAAGTCAACATAGGGGCGCAGAGAGCCCCTCACACCTCTGGTGCCACCGCGCCCTCTGCATTGTTTCTAGCTGCCCGTGTCCACTGCACACAAGGACACATCAAGCCACGCCCTTCTCTTCCAGACATCCATGCACTGAATGCCTCCGAGGTCGCGGTAATTGGTGGCATCGGTGCTATGGAAATGACATTGAGAGCGACCATGCCAAGGGCTGGCAATGGAATTCGAAGACCAATCCTGGACTGGAGAACGTCATCACGCATGGACCTACGGAACGCGGCAGCGGTGCCTCCACTGCAGCTCCAATCACGTGCATTTATGGAGACAGCAGCGGAGGTTCACACACAGATAGGGCGGTGACCTAAATCCATGTCATTAGGCACAGGTTCCATTCCGAGGCTTTAATGTGACAATATAATGCATTGCGCATGGTGAAGTGTTGGTTTGTTTTCATTGTTTTATTTAGACTAACGCACCTGATAGCAATGGTTTGCGAGTTACAAGTCCAGGGCTGGAAATAGTGTCCATAGTGACATAGGGTGAGGTGGTCCCTACATCCAGGGAAACTGAGCAGTACTCTCGTCAGAGAGCCCAACATCTCTCATGTCAGGTGCGAGATATTTGATCCTGTCCTGACTTTGTCTTTGCACCAAGGTAATTGTAGTTTATATTACAAATGCAGACTGCATATACCATAATCCATAAGAAAAGCTTGACTGAATGAGCTACACAGTCTGTCATCATAGGAAATCTGAGGTCCCCGTTCCCTTGATTAACTTCAAGTAGGTTTTGCACACAAGGTATCTTATGACAGGGAGTGACTCGCCCTAATCTGAGGGGCCGAGTGTACATCCCACAGGAACTGTGCTGGATGTTTAACATAAGGAGGAGTTTTAACGACCTCATAAAACCTGGAACAAGAGTGTCCACTTTATATATATTCGGGGCCACTGGAATTATGTGACGGGGAGCACCAAATTATCGTGACAGTGTTGACTAAATGATGCTGCAACAAACGCCAAATATGCAGCACATTTTTTGATGGTATTAATTCGTTGTTTTGTAATTTTTACACATGGTAATACTGTCAGGTCAAATATTTCACCTCATTAGTACCAGTTTAATAACCAACTACAGTAATAAGCAACTGAAGATGACAAGGTAACCTTTGCGCAGGGCCTTAAACTGTGTGTGAACACGCCGCCACGCTTTTAGTTACTTTTTATGTGTGTGAGCTAGAAAAAAACAGATATGTTCAAATCTGCAGATTGTGCAGCAGATGATTGATGGATTACGAGGAAAATGCAACTAATACATTATTGTGTGGAAAAGGCGCCGCAAATTCGCATAATTCCAGTGGCCCTCCACATACAGAAAGAGAGCTACAAGTCGGGCGTGTAACAACAACACATGAGGGGTGTGGCTGCTTCTCCGCTGTTGCCTGACGTGGCGAATGGGAACATCTCATTTGCATTTTTAAATCTCCTTAGCACAGTATGTTGGACTGCATATGAGAGCCTTACCATATGGTGCACTGTCCCTCCAGAATAAGTGGCAGTGCGCTTTGCAGTGCAACGATCAAAGTGAACAAGTTAATTCACTATTAAATATAAAGTAACATGCACGTGAGTCAACTATGGCCGTTGGTAGCAGACCATTCAAAGTAAAATAAATCGATATATGTAATTTGAGAAAAAAGGACTAATACGTATTTTAATGTCACCGTAATAAAAGTACACCAAAACACTTAAGTACTCTTTACTCCTGTGTCTTCCACCACTATGTGTGCCACGCCCCTGTCTCACAACTAGTGGATTCACTAATATACATGGCAACAGATTTTACAGCATGTTAATTTTTTCTTTTTATGATTTCAGGGCGTTAGCTGTTTCCCGTAAATCGAGTTTTTTCACTGCTTTTTTAATAGAAAATAACTTCTGCAATTGCCGCAATGGAATAGACCAGGTGGTCATCGCAATTTACCAATTGCAATACGATATATGATATTTTTAATATTGGACAATTCATGTCTTGCAAGAATAAGTCGAGAGGGGGTTCAATGGCTACAATACAATACTAAGTAGAACCAACAGTCGCCATCAGGAACTGAAAACCAGTTGAAAGATCCAACTGGAATCAAGAGGAATTTTCTCAATAGCAATTAACTGTATGCAAAAAAACACACGCCAGCCACTACTTCACATAAGAATAAAGTGTAACAGGTCAACTGTAATCAAACGCAGGAACAACAGCGAGTGTTTCTCCCGACAGCAAAGTGCACCAAGGCAGCAGACTCAATTAATAATAGTGCAAAGGTAGAGAAATACAGCTAGACCTCTACACCGGTCATCACTGAAAAAAAGACACAAATGTGACAAGAAATAACAATAGGAAACGTCCCCACCTGGAAAACCAGCAAGGGGGCATGCCAGCACCTGGTTTTAGCAACAACACGCAGCTATGGATCGCGAAAAAATACGGTCATAATAAAGGCTGCCTCGAGACGCTTGTGACTTACCTCTGGCAGATGCGTTCCAACGCTTGACTTTCTGCAAGTGAGCCTTGGCTCGCGACACAATGCTATTTTATCTCGGGGCCACCAAACCCGTTTTTCCACTAGAAACTATGCTGGGCGGCCACTTTTAATCAGTAAGAATGATGGGCTGGTCGAGCGCGGTGAGCAGGAGTCAAGCCCGGGTTCATTTGCATCGAATGTTCCCAGGTGCGTGCGGCTATTTTCCTTGTGGTCTGAATCACTGAAAGTAATAACCAGCATGCCAACCACAGTTCCCACAGACCGCCAACTACAGCTCCCACAGATAGGCCAGTGATCCCTGGCGAAGGATTTGGAAACAAAAAGATGGCTGCAGTGTGAGCGGCAGGTGTCAACAGAAAACACAGAGGTGCAGGCCAGGACAATGAAATAAGTTCAGAAAATAAGAGACGCTTTAAGGCGTGGGCAAAGTGGGCAATTGCCATACCCCGCCCCTACCCCACCCCCTGGTAAAGTGAACTCTCTGGGCCTCATTCATGATGCTCTACCAGCACTATTGTGCTGCAGGAAAGTGGCTTTTTTGACGTTCCGGTGGCGCAGTGTGCCACTGGCATATTTATAAGGCCACGTAAAGCCACATTACGTGGCTTTTCATGGTCTTATAAATATGTGCCCCTTCCATGCAGAAAACTGCATGAAAGGGGCGTTTCATGGGTGTTGCTGGGGGTGTTCCCAGCAGCATCCGTGTCTTTTTGATGCTGCCCCAGATTTACGAGAAATTGTAAGTCTGAGGCAGCGCCAAAAAGTTACGCCTCCCCAGGGGAGGCGTAAGGGAGGCACAACGAGGAGAAATATATTTATTTCTCCTCGTTTTTAGGCCTCGCCTACGCAGCGCGCATGTACTGCATAGGAGGACCTTTAGCCGTCGCTCTGCTCTTTTTGGAAGTGATTGTCACGGCATCCACCTTGCGGGAGCGAGCAGGGGCGCGCCCACAAGCACGAGTATGTGCTTCCAAAAAGAGCAGACTGCGCGTGCACGCACGCAACACTCCCGGGCCAGCAAACACACAATTGCAGTGCCAGCAGTGTGTTTTGCTTTTACTGTGACAAACACGCATGTGCTTTAAAATAGCAGCATTAGTTATTCACTCGAGCAGGGCTATCATTTACTCTGTGTTTTGCTTTTACTTTGACAGTTTTCTCATCACTTCTTCCCTCGTGCTCTATCTTGCTTTCTTTTTTCTTATCATTCACTCTGTGTTTTACTTTTACCTTTTCTCACTATTTGTCACCACGTCCACCACCACCACGTCCACCACCACCACCACCACATCCACTACCACCACATCCACCACCATGACCACCACCACCATGTCCACCACCACCACCATGTCCACCACCACCACTATGTCCATCACGACCACGTCCACCACATCCACCACCACCACGTCCATCACCACCACCACGTCCATCACCACCACTATGTCCATCACCACCACGTCCACCACGTCTACCACCACCACATCCACTACCACCACATCCACCACCACCACGTCCACCACCACCACGTCCTCCACCACCACCATGTCCTCCACCACCACCACGTCCACCACCACCACATCCACCACCACCACCACGACCACCACCACCACCACGTCCACCACCACCACCACCATGTCCACCACCACGTCCACCACCACATCCACCACCACCACATCCACCACCACCACCACATCCACCACCACACTGTCCACCACCACACTGTTCACCACCACACCCATCACCACGCCCACCACCACCACGTCCACCACCATCATGTCCACCACCACCACCATGTCCACCACCATGTCCACCACCACGTACACCACCACCACTTACACCACCAGCACGTCCACCACCACCACGTCCACCACCAAAACATCCACCACATCCACCAACACCACCACCACATCCACCACCACGTCCACCACCAACACTACGTCCACCACCACCACGTCCACCACCACCACATCCACCACCACCACCATGTCCACCACCACCACATCCACCACCAACACCACCACCAACACCACGTCAACCACCACATCCACCACCACCACATCCACCAGCACCACCTCCACCACCACCACGTCCACCACCATGTCCACCACCACCACGTTTACCACTACCACCAGGTCCACCACCAGGTCCACCACTACCACTACCATGTCCACCACTACCACGTCCACCGCCACCACCAGGTCCACCACCACGTCCACGTCCACCACCACCATGTCCACCACCACACCCACCACCATGTCCACCACCACCACGTCCACCACCACCTCCACAACTTCAACCACCACCACATCCACCGCCACCACATCCACCACCACCATGTCCACCACCACCACATCCACAACCACCACGTCCACCACCACCACGTCCTCCACAACCACCACATCCACCACCACCACATCCACCACATCCACCACCAACACCACATCCACCACCACCACCACGTCCACCACCACCACATCCACCATTTACGGATGCATTGGGTGCGAGAAGATGGGAATAGGGGCTAGAAGTATTACACGAGATCCATGATACATTTTGAAGAGGCACAATGTCACTGGGGCTCTTGTAAAAGCACTTGCATCATCTCTACCTCACAGTGGCATACCTGCACGAGCCACTCACTCAAAATAAGCATTGGCATAGCCAATAGGTCTCGCCTTTGGGACCTTATAAGTGTTTAGCCATGCAACACTTGATGTTGTTGCACCAAGGATATTGTGCTGGATAACTAAACACGTATAAGGTCCCAAAGGCGAGACCTATTGGCTATGCCAATGCTTGTTCCTCTTTCTATGTGTGCTGCATTCTGCAGAGGAAGAGTGTCTTGTGATTGTTTTTGTACAGGAAGGTTTCCCTTCCTCCACAAAAATAATCTTCCCTGCAACGCAGGCATCCTTGCACCATGGTGCAAAGGTGCCTGTGTTGGCGCACGGCAGCCAATTGTGCACCGGCGCAGGGGAAAAGGACAGGAATGCGCCTTATCTAATAGATACGGCGCATTCCTGCCTTTTTTTTTTGCCGTAAAGCAGCGCAGCAGCAAGGCCTGCTGCGTTGCCCTACGACAAAACAACCATAAATGAGGCCCTCTCTATTTGATCTCTGTCTATTCTATTTCTGTACCTAACTCTCTTCCTCTCTGCCTACCTCTACCCCGACTGTGACTCTCCACCCAGAATTATCTAAAGGATTTTTGGGGTCACGATCAAAATATATTTCAACTGTTTTGGAAGATTCGTGTTAAAGTTTAACATAGAATTTAATATTGGTTAGCATCATGCTGGCTTGAATTAGCATGAAATAGGTAATACAATTAAAATTTGTTCCTTGCAAGAGCTGCACAAATATTTTTTGCCCAGGGCCCCGAAAACCCTTAAGATGACACTGCAGAAAATAGCCAGGAAAATAAAAAGTATTTCTTTTTGGATCTTCGCACAAAAACCAGAAATTTTAATAGGAATCTGCAGAAATAGCAGAATGTGCTTTTATCAATTGATCAAAAAA
Source organism: Triturus cristatus (assembly GCF_964204655.1). NCBI lineage: Eukaryota > Metazoa > Chordata > Amphibia > Caudata > Salamandridae > Triturus > Triturus cristatus. Next base: position 881,227,302 of record NC_140589.1, read on the forward strand.
TTAAAACTTCTTACACTGATGCGTAAAATCCAATTTGGCTGTTTGTTTCAAGTACTAAAATACGTTACTGATCTCTGAATACCGGGTGAACCAGTGTCATTCTAAAGAATCTGTGATGGTCACAATGTTTGACTTTACAGATGATCTGGGCCGCAATCCAGTCTATCGTATGTTTGCCCACCATGCTATAGTTAACAGTGAGCTTTGAGCCATCCCATTACTTACTATTGGCTGGCTTTCTTTTCAATATCATTTGCTTGATTGCTTCTTCACTGGATTTCCTTCCTCTTATTCTATAATTTTACCGCTCATATATGCAGAGAACTCCTTATCTTTTGTTTTTCCTTTCAACACTCCTGCTCACATCAGACGCTAAGGGAAAATGTCAGCTTGTTATGCTAGGGCATACCTCCATAAAAGAGGTATAACCTTAAGGCGAACTCATGACATCTTTCTCTACTAAGGGGCCTATTCCGATCTCGCTCGGAAGGGTTCCGAACGCGATCCGGACGGAAAAAGTACGAGCTGTACGTGTGTTTTCCGTCCGACTCGTACAGCTGTACAAGCGAGCAAGTATGATGCGAGCACCGTGAAATTTGCCGACCGAATCGTTTCCGGGTCCGAACCGTTCCGTACGTCTCATCCATAAGCAAACCGTGCCGTGCAATGGAGGCGATTTACGACCGAGCCAGTACGATGCATGATTCGGACAGCCGGATCGAGTCGGAGCCTCCGACACGTAAACGCTCTGGGAAGTGGTCTTCGGGGGACCCCTTACGAGTCGATCACAGGGGGGGAGCCAAGGGGCCCCCCTACACTTGCATGTACGGTGCAGATGGCACCAACGTGTACACACTAAAGGGGGCGCCCTTGTTCACAACGTACCCATTCAGTCAATGGCAGCCCGTGTTCGCGTCGTACGACCGGCTCCCATTGACTTCATTGGGAGTCCTAGCGACCCGAGTCCGTCAGCATACGGCTGCATCGTACTCGCTCGGTCGGACTCCAGGGGCACGGCTCAGTCGGAAAACCCTCCGGATCCTACTCGGACGGAGGGCTTTCCCAACGAGATCGGAATCTGCCCCTAAATGTGCTTACAAAGTGATCAAAGACAATGGCCCTCTGTTAGACCTGTTATCCATGCAGTGGTTTCCCCTAACTTTTTGACTTCAGACCTGTTTTTGCTGACTTAGTTTTTCCTGGCCTTGGGAATCTGTGCACTTTAGCACTGCTAACCAGTGCTAAAGTGTGCTTGTGCTCTTTTCCTAAAACGTTGTAACATTGGTTTATTCACAATTGTCATATTTAATTTATTCATAAGTCCCTAGTAATGTGCAATAACTGTGCACGTGGCCTGTAAATTAAATGATACTAGTCGGCCTGCAGCACCGATTGTGCCACCCACCTAAATAGCCCTGTTAACATATATCAGGCCTGCTATTGCAAAGCCTGTGTGTGAAGTTACAAACTGCCATGTCGACCTTGAAAGTTAAATCTCTGGCCAAGCCCAAACCTTGCTTTTTAATACATACCAGTCACCCTTAGGGTACACCCTGGACAGCCCAAAGGGCAGGGAGTAATGTATTTAAAAAGCAGGACATGTACTTTTAAGTTTTACATGTCCTGGTAGTAAAAAACTCTTAAATTCTTTTATCACTACTGCAAGGTCGATATCTCCAATAGGATAACATTGGGATTACTTATAACATTTTATTAGCGTAATCTCCAAATGGGAAGATAACATTGGTTCATGTTTAGTGTCTCTGGAATCCTCATTTAAAATCCTAACTTTTGATGAAGTCGGATTTTAAATTACAATTCTGAGAATGCCACTTTTAATCAACTATGATAAATGTCCTAATGCAGGTAGCACGTGCAAAAGAATTGTCCTTTTGTAATAGTGGATACCCAGTAGACAACAACCTTTGATGAGTTATATAAAAATAGTTTAGTTCAATACAAAACTGTTTTTTGTTAATGAAACTGGCTGGATATATTGATTATGTTTCATACAAATGAATGTATATTGATTTGAGTCAGTTATTACGTCTTGTAAAAATTGTATGTGCTTTTTCATGTATGTATAAATGTATTCTACAATGTTCATTTAACACATGTAATCACTGTGAAGTAGAAGTGTCCTATTGACAGGCATGTGTTACAAATGAAAAGAATTGCATATATAAAACAAAGTTCAAAAAGATAAGCAATTAAATGCTCTTAAATTTTCAAATAAGCGAATTTTCACAGACTGGGAAATTCCTCCAGCATCTTCAATAGACGGTTGGGTTCTTCTTTTTGCTTTCTAATTGTTACGGTCCTACCCAACTGCTTGTGGGTCAACCCCTTTGCAACTTTTAGAAAGTTTGCATTTTCTTGCTTTAGCCATTTGGTGCCTGCAACTGTCAGGATCCATCAGACTGCCCACCACCTTCCGCACTCCAGCAGTAGTGTGGGAACTATTCAGGGTGAACCCCAGGGAGCTAGGTGCATTTCACTCACTTACATCCTACCTAGGAAGACCTGCTGTTGGGTGGGGGCTCCTAGCAGGTCCTCAACACATGCCTCTCGCCCTCGGCTCGTCCCTCTTTTACTCCCCATGTGTGTTCCCTGAGGAAAGAAAAGCTGACTTATATTTCTCTGCTCCGGTATGTGGTGGTGTTTTCCTTATCTTTGTTTCCAGGCCACGCAAGAACTCGACTCAGCAACCTCCATGACTCAGCAGCCTCTGTGACTCAACAAGTCTCCGTGACTCAGCAACCTCCATGACTCAGCAACCTCCATGACTCAGCAGTCTCCGTGACTCAACAAACCTCCATGACTCAGCAGCCTCCGTGACTCAGCAACCCCCATGACTCAGCAACCCCATGACTCAGCAGCCTTAAATTTTAAATAGAACTTTTAACCTTTTTAACATCGCTCACTTTGCCTTGTATTGAATTTGATTGCCGTTGTTAACTTACTTCCTGTTCACCGAGAGCTGCCATCTTTGGCAGTGAGCACTCTAGTTTCTGTGGCTGCCTGCGATACTTAAATGCGCGCCTAAGGCAAGCCCGTCTGCGCCCGTCAGCGTCCCGGAGGCGGCCAGCGGCAGCCATGCTGCTCGCCAGGTTCCAAGATCAGAGGGCAGATTGTGTTATACTAGGGATGCCCTATGGGCGCTCAATCCCCACACTTGCCTCCACCTAGGTAACTGGGATGTTCTTGCTGGGACTAATAATGCTTGCCCAACCTGCGGTTTTAAGCTGAGTTTGGGTCTTATTACTTTGGACCAAGCCTGCATTTCTTCCTGGCGGCCCATGGCCCCCCCCCACCCCCCCACCCATTATGGCAGCTATGATTAATGCTCGCTCCCTTAGGAAACACCATTCGGATGTTTTCGACCTCCTCGAGGACAGTTCTCTTGATCTTTTGTTCTTGACAGAAACTTGGCTTAATTCTTTGTCCGACCCTATTGTTACCCTTGCCACACTTGAGGGCTATAAGATCTTTAGAGCCGACTGCCCAGAGGGGAGAGGGGGTGGAGTGGCCATCATTTATAAGAACAAGTGGGACCTTCGCAGGGGGAATGCCACCTTGTGGGGAGGCTGTGAGGCCCTTGACTTTAGCATCCGCTTCTCAGCTCACTTTACTCTAAGAGGCTCTCCGATTTATAGGCCCCCTGGCCTGGTGGGTCCTTTTCTTCAGGCCTGTGGAGACGCTGTAACTTCCAGGGCCGTGAGATTTTCACACTACATGGTCCTGGGTGATTTTAATATCTATTTCGATCAGGCTGATATTAAGGACTCGGGTGACTTCCTGGACATCTTACATTTCGCTCAACTTGCTCAGCAGGTAAGCCTTCCCACACATCAGGCTGGCCATATATTGGACCCTATTTGTACCAACTTTCCCATCGTGTTAAGGGATCCATGCCCGGTTCCATGGTCGGATCACCTTTTAACTCATTTCTCGTGGGAAGTGTCAAATGCCAAGCCTTTAACGCGATCATATTGCAAACCAGCCTTTGGTAAAATTGACCCACTTGAGTTCAATCGGGCCCTGGAAGTTTCTAGGTCTATTCTCTCGGGGGATCTTGAGGATTGTCTGGTTGGATTCACTAGCTGGGTTTCTAATGCAGTTGACATGCTAGATCCACAACGCTCTTCTAGGCTGTCCAGGGAATCTCCCTCAAAACCTTGGTTTAGGCTAGACCTAAAAGCACTCAAACATGAATGCAAGATTCTTGAGCATGCGTGGTGCCTTTGTGAATATTGCCCGGTAGCTAAGCGGAAGCTCAGAGTTAAGCAAAAAATCTACTATGAAGCCATAACGTTGGCCAAAAGTCAATTCTACTCAGCCCGTATCGACTCGGCCAGAAACAATGCTAAAGAAATCTTTGCTATTGTTCAGAGTTTTACGGCCCTTTTGGCCCAAGCTAGTGTGTCTACATCTTCAGTCACATGGTGCAACACTCTTTCTTGCTTCTTTATGGAAAAAATTCGTACCATACAGGCAGCTTTTTCCTCCCGTGACAACGGTCCTGGGACAACTTCTGTGTGTCAATCTGTTGATCTTGACCATTCCTTGCATGCATTGAGGCCTGTGGACTTGCCTGATTCCCTTAGAATTCTTAAGGGTTTAAAGTCTGGCTCGCCCGGACTCTTGCCCTGCCAGACTACTGGCAGCAGCAGCAGAGATCACTAACGCCGAAGTGAAGAGCATTATCAACATGTCCCTTCAGGAAGCCGTCGTACCACAGGCTTGGAAGCAAGCCAAGATTTTGACACTTTCAAAAAAGCCGTCATTGGACCCTCTTAGTCTAGGGAATTATTGTCCTATTTCCCTCTTACCTGCTCTGGCCAAGGTGTGTGAGAAGGTGGTGAATAAACAGCTCACTGAGTTTATTGAGAGAGAGGGCCTTCTGCATCCAGCCCAATCAGGGTTTTGGGCTTCTCATAGTACCAAATCAGCCTTGGTTGAGGTTTCGGAGGCCATCCGTGAGTGTTTGGAAGACGGCAGGAGGGCAGTATTAATCCTGCTGGACCTCTCGGCGGCGTTAGACGTGGTCCTGCACTCACTACTCCTTGAGCGACTTGCCAGGATTGGTGTGTCGAGTTCTGTCTGGGGCTCGCTCAGGTCCTTCCTGGAAGGTCGGGTCCAGCAGATTTGGCTTCCACCTTCCTCCTCCTCCCCTCAGTCAGTGACAACCTGAGTTCCCCAGGGGTCCTCCCTTAGTCCCCTTCTTTTTAATATCTATGTCACACCTCTAATATATCTAGCTGAGGGCTTGGGGGCCAAGGTAATGGCTTATGCCAATGACACCCAGCTGCTTTTCACCTGGGACAAAAATGTGGACTCTGTTCTCTCGGTCCAACATTGTCTCTCTTCTGTTTTTAAATGGTTGGCGGCTGCACAACTTAAGTGCAATGAAGAGAAGTCCAAGATTCTCCTCTTTGGGAAATTTCCTTCCAACTTCCGGGATTCTCTCTGGCCACCTGAGTTCCCCTTGCCCACCTCTACAGGGAAGCCCCCCAAGAATCTAGGGGTGTGGTTTGATGAGAGTCTTTCCTTCTCGACGCATATCAAGAAGTTGGCTGGCAATTGTTTCGGTCTCCTCAAAACCCTAAGGAAATTCTTTCCTCTCCTACCAGAGGCGGCAAGGGAAATCAATCAATCAATCCATCATGGCATTTGTAAAGCGCACTACATACCCGCGAGGGTCTCAAGGCACGGGGGGGAGCTGCTACTGTTCGAAGAGCCAGGTCTTGAGGAGTCTTCTGAAGGTCAGAAGGTCTTCGGTCTGCCGCAGGCGAATGGGGAGGGTATTCCATGTCTTGGCGGCGAGGTGGGAGAATGATCTGCCGCCGGTGGTCGCTCTTCAGATGCGGGGGACAGTGGCGAGCGCGCGGTCTGCGGAGCAGAGCTGGCGGGTGGGGGTGTAGAGGCTGAGTCGGCTGTTGAGGTAAATTGGACCGGTGTTGTGGAGTGCCTTGTGTGCGTGGGTGAGGAGTTTGAAGGGTATCCTCTTGTTGACAGGGAGCCAGTGCAGGTTTCTCAGGTGGGGTGTGATGTGGCTGCGGTGAGGGATGTTGAGGATCAGGCGTGTGGAGGCATTCCGGATGCGTTGAAGCCATTTCAGGAGTTTGGCCGGGGCTCCTGCATAGAGTGCGTTTCCGTAGTCCAGTCTACTGCTGATGAGGGCCTGGGTGACTGTCCTTCTTGTTTCGGTGGAGATCCACTTGAAGATCCTGCGAAGCATGCGGAGGGTGTTGAAGCAGGAAGAGGAGACGGCGTTGACCTGCTTCCTCATGGAGAGGGTGAAGTCGAGGATGACCCCTAGGTTGCATGCGTGGTTGGTTGGTGTTGGGGGTGTTCCTAGTGCAGTTGGCCACCAGGAGTCATCTCAGGCCGAGGGGGTGGATCTGAGGATGAGGACATCCGTCTTGTCCGAGTTCAGCTTCAGTCGGCTGTTCCTCATCCAGTCGGCGACGGCCTTCATTCCTTCGTGGAGGTGTTGTGGGCAGGGGTCTTCCGGGGATCCGGAGTGGACGGTGTTCATGATCTTGATGGTGTCGTTGATGTTGGTCCAAGCGATCAGGCGGTTGGTGCGGGTGGTGGTTGTGGGAGCGGGGGTCTCAGTTGTTGCCGGGGTGGTGAAGGGGTTGAAGCTGTCGTGGATGTCTGCGATCTTGCGATGGAAGAAGGTACCAGCGAGTCGCACAGGTCTTGTGAGGGTGGGATGTCGTTGGTGTTGGAGCTGGGGTTGGAGAGTTCCTTCACGATGTTGAAGAGCTCTTTGCTGTTGTGTGCGTTGTTGTCTAGGCGGTCTTTGAAGGAGGTCTTTTTGGCGGATCTGATGAGGTGGTGGTGTCTGCGGGTGGCGTTTTTGTGGGCTGTGTAGCTTTCCGGTGTTCGTTCACGGATCCAGTTTTTTTCGAGTTTTGGGCAGGTTTGCTTGGAGGCCTGGAGGTCTTCGGTGAACCAGCTAGTGTGGGTGTTGGAGGGCTTCTTGAGCGGGCGAGGGTGTTGGCGCAGTCGTTGATCCACTGTTTGAGGTTGCGAGCGGCGGTGTCGGGTCGGTCGGATCTGCGGGTGGGCTCCGGGCGAGGGCAGTGGAAAGCTGCTCCTCGGTGACTTAGTTCCAGCAGCGGCGCAGCATCTGTTGGGTGCGGTGGTGCGTGGTGGGTTTCCAGAAGGTGAAGTGGATGCAGCAGTGATCGGTCCAGTGGAGCTCGGTGGTGTGGTTGAAGGAGACGTGGGAGCTTGCGGAGAAGATGGGGTCAAGCGTGTGGCCGGCGAAGTGGGTGGGTGTAGTGATGAGTTGTCTGAGTCCGAGGTTGGCGATCAGGGTGGAGGAGTTGGTGTTGTTGTTGTTCTCGAGCTGGAAGTTCAGGTCCCCGAGGAGGATGTAGTCCATGGAGGTGAGGGCGTGTGTGCTGACGAGGTCGGTGATGGAGTTGCTGAACTGTGCTCGTGGTCCGGGGGGTCTGTAGATGAGGGTTCCTCTGAGTGTGGTGTTGGGATCGGTGTGGATCTGGAAGTGCAGGTGTTCGGCGGTGCTGAGGGTGTCGTCGGTGTTGGTTGAGACTTTGAGAGAGTTCCTGTGGACGATGGCGAGTCCTCCTCCTACTCCATTGGTGCGGTCCCTGCGGGTGATGTTATAGCCTTCCGGGATGGCTATGGCGATGTCGGGTGCCGAGGCGGGGGTCAGCCAGGTCTCCGTCAGGAAAGCGACGTCTGGGGTGTTGGAGTCCAGTAGGTCCCAGAGTTCCACGGCGTGTTTGCATGCGGAGCGGGTGTTGAGAAGGATGCATCTGAGGTGGTTGGGTTCTTTGGTAGGTGGGTTGGTGGGCCGGATGCTGGTGAAGCTGCAGTTCCGGCAGGAGAAGGGTCCTTGGGTACGCTTCGGGGCAGCCAGGCAGCAGGTGCGTGATCGTCCGGTGTTGAGTGCGTGGAGGGTGCTAGAGTCGTAGCAGAGGCGGGTGTCGTGGCGAACGCGGGGGCCAGGGGTACTGGCACTGGGCGCGGTCCTGGCACGGACGGGCGCAGACGGGCTTGCCTTAGGCGTGCCTTTGGCGCACCAGTGGCGCGGCCGTGCAGCGGCCAGCATATATGGGGAGGTGGGAGGGTGGAGCAGCTGGGAGGCGGGATGCAGGGGCAGCGAATGGGCAGTCAGGGGAGCGGGGCCGCAGGGGATGCAGCGGCGGGAGCGGTGGGGGAACGACAAAAGGAACAGAAAGCAAAAACGGGCACAGAGTCACAGGGGCAACGTAAGGAACAGAAGGCAATACAGGCACAGAGTCACAGGGGCAACAAAAGGAACAGAAGGCAAAGAGGGCACAGAGTCACAGGGGCAACGAAAGGAACAGGAGGCAAAACGGGCAGAGAAACATGGGGACAGAGGGGGGAACAGAAGAAAAGAAACGGGCACAGACCAAGTACAGGCAGCGGGGGGAAACAGACAACAGCAGTCACAGACACTGAGTAACAATAAAAGCAATACAATGAACAGAAGGAGATACTAACCTATGGCCTACCACTGGCCACCAGGGATGAGGCGCAGGTGGTGGCCTGCGGGTGGTGGAGGGCCTCAAACTTCCTCAGTAGCGGCAGCTGGGGCAGGGACACACAGGCGGTGCTGTGCGGAGGGGGAGCGACCTACCTGGTAACAGTTACTTGTGCACTGATTTTGTCTCGGCTGGACTATGCCAATGCCCTTTACATTGGCTTCCTGGGCTATCTGTTGAAAAACTCCAAGTGGTCCAAAATACGAAAGCCAGACTTCTTCTGGGCATTTCCGCCAGGAATAGTGTGCGTCATCATTTGCATTCCCTACACTGGCTCCCTGTGACAAAAATAATAAAATTTAAATCGCTGGTTCTTGCCCACCATGCTCTTCACGGCAGTGGCCCTTCCTACTTGCAGGAACGCTTCTCCTTTTATGTTCCATCTCGACCTCAGCGATCTATGTCCCTACGTTTCGCCCAGGTCCTTCGTTTCAAATACCAGAGGCTAGGAGGCAGCTCTTTTGCTCGGAAGGCTGCTGCTGCTTGGAATGCCCTTCCTCTTGCCCTACGTACCATTCAGGACCCAGTGGCTTTCAAGAAGAACCTGAAAACACACCTCTTTGTTTAAAGTCCATTTCCTCACCCCGCAAGGCACCGCGCCGGGACACTTGTGAGTATCTGTGCGCGTTACAAATGTATGTAACATAACATAACATAACCCGCATGACTCAGCAGCCTCCGTGACTCAACAAGCCTACATGACTCAGCAACCTCCATGACTCATCAGCCTGGAAAAAGATATTTAACTCTCACCCAGGCTCATCTTCAGTGCTTCGCATTGAGTTTCCTGTTGAAGATCCTGCGGTGTGACGGCTCTTCTCTGCAGGTGCTTGTCGGACGAGTGCTGTTCTATCCTTGCTGCTGCTACTCACAGATAAGTCTAAATCCTTTTTGGGCTACATTTAACTCTTGTGCTCATTGGAATTCCATTGTTTTGACTCCCGGCTCATTTCTGGTTATCTGGGAGAACTTGGGTAACTGCGCACAAAACTCTTCGCAGTCGGAGACTTCCTGACTGATTTTCCTATATCACAGTTCCCTCTTGTTCCCACTCAGCTTACTTTACGCTACTTACCTGGATTTTGGTAATTTTCTCCTCATGTCACTTATGTAAATAGTTCATAGTCCTTGATGATAGAAGTGTATATTATTATTGCAGTGTTTATTGTGATCCTGTTACGTTGGTATGTTTTTTCTCGCTGAAAGAAGGTCTTGGTAACGCTCTCAAACCTTGGCATACTTCAGCTGAGGAATACAGATTATGTCTTATCTCATTGAAATAAGAATGTATGGTGTGCTGATGTGTAATATTGTATGAGTGTGTATTGATCTTTGGCACCATATGGTGTGAGTGCAGTTCTGATTAATTCTAATCATTCTTTTATCGTGACCCAATGTAGACATTTATGCATGATATATGCCATTGATTATTTGTGTTCTTTTTGATGTCTTTTACTACTGCTGCAGGAGCTGGTCTCCATACTCATTCCTAGCTTTAGGACAGATGTCCCAGATTGTTCTGTGACCCAGAGTTTGCTTCTCCACCGGCACAAGCATGCACCAGTTGTTTCTTTCCTTATTTTAGCTTTTTGTTTTAACTAATTATTTTAGTTTATTGTTTGTTCCCAAACCCCTTCCCTTGAGATTATCGGATGAGCACTGGTGTCTCTGGTTCAGTGTTTGTTGGATGATTTCTGGAGATTGTTGGGGTCCAGCTGCCTCTGCATGTCCAGCAGAGAAAAGAATGCGTTCCAACATTCATCTTCCCAGATTGGTTCCTGACAGCAACCTGTCTCTGGTCACATGACCGGGTGTAGTTGCCAGTTGGGCTTTGTGTATTCCACCTAGACAGCCACACGTAATGTGAGTTTAGGTGTGAGTGAATTGGCTATCGCTGACAGAATATGAGGGAGAGGCTGGACCCAGCCTCCCTTACATGTGAATAGGCTGCGTCCTGTCCCCATACAAAGGGCCGCATACCCCCTGTAGATAGCTCAGAGCTATGGCAGCAGGGCGGGGTATCTGTGCACTTCTAAGGCATGTCTCTAGAAGTCACTCTCCACTTCAGAGACACAAATGTGTAAACAAGAAGGACCTCAGACACTGCCATGTTCTCACCTTATTGTTTTTTTTTCACAGGAGCGACAGGAAGCCATGAAGCTAACTCCCACCTTCTCCCTCGAACCAGGCAACCCAACAAAGTCAACGTTTACCACGATGGACGGGGAAGAGAGGATGAGAAGAGAGAAACCAAGTGATTTTTCTATGGTGCGACTGTCTACCCAGGCCAGGAAAGGTTGTTCCTAAGAGAGAGAGAAGATAAGAGAGAGTGAGTCCATCTGTGTGTGTGTGTGTGGTAGGTAATTTTACTATTCTCACCAGCATATACCGTATTTAATCCCCTCTCCCATTATTTGGCAGAATGAAATGGTTCAGCTGTAGCTGAATGTGTTGGAATGTGTAGGCACCTGGACACCTAGCTTGCCACTGGCCGTGGTCTCCAGTTTCTGCTTGTTCCAGACTGATCCATTGACACCGTAGCTGCCCAGGTTTTCTGACTGGGTTTTCCCACTCACTATTCTTCCCGCCAACAGAAGCCCTGCCCACCCCAGGAACTACTTAATGCAGGCTGCAGCACGACCACCACTGGGGTGCCAAGTCCGTCTGCGCCTGTCCATGGCTGGACTGTTCCCAGTGCCACAGCACCTGGACCGCTCCCCCCGAAGATACACCATCTCCGAGCTCTACGCCATCAAACCCGGAAGCCACAACAAACACTGCCACCGCACTGACCAACGCTCCACGGTAAGACCTTTCACTTGCACCCACTGTCACTTTACCTGCAACTGCACACACACCAGCCCACTGAGCAGCCTCACCCCAAACACACCACAGAGACCACCTGAACAAAAATACGAACTCACATGCGCCCTTCTCAACACAAGCTCACTATGCAAGCATTCCACTGAATTACGTGACCTCATCACCACGCTTGCAACCAACATTGTCTTCCTCACTAAGACTTGGCTCAACCCCACATCCACCCTAGACATTGCCACAGCGTTCCCCGATGGATATAAAATCACTCACCAAGCCAATCGGAGGAACAGCCATCATCCACAAAGAGACCATACAGTGTGCCATAGCCACCGACAACACCACCACCCCCATGGAACATCTCAACTTCAAGCTCCACACGGACGACAAGGCAACCATCAGAGGCACCCTCGCATACCGACCCCCAGGCCCACGCTCCAGCTTCTGCAACACCATTTCAGACTTCATTGTCCCCTGAGACTCCAAGGACTACATCTTCCTCGGTGACCTACATTTCCACCATCAATGTCCCCAAAGTACAAAAACACTGCACACATCCTCAACAGTATGAGCAGCCTCGGATTGACACAGATCAGCCATGACCGTACACACACTGCAGGACACACACTGGACCCAATTATCACCTCCAGCAACCATGTCAAATACAGCCATCACTCCATCATCCAGCATCTTCAGCCCCCGCATCGGCATTCCCAAGATTACCAACATCCCCCACCAGAGGTGGAACAAAATCTCAGAGACCAGCTGGGCGAACGCCCTTAACACCTCCAAGCCTGCTACCGCAACCACCCCGAACATTGAGTGAAAAACGTCAACGCCTGGATCTCCAATTGCGCAGAGAGCATCGTTCCTATCAAGGGCAACATCCAGAGAAAATCCCCCCAAAAAGCCAGCTGGTACACCCAAGCACTCAGAACAGCGAAATGAGACAGCAAACAATTGGAGAATAGATGTCGCACCAGCAAGGGCACCTCCGATAGAGCAGCCTTCAAGATCTACCTCAAACTCTACCACCACCTGCTGAGGGCTCTTGCATGCATTCATCAAAATCAGCACCAATAACACCAAGGAACCTTTCAACATTGTTAAGCAATTCTCCAATCCGCTGCCAGTGAAAACAACTTTGCAGCCTCACAGGAGCTGTGTGACAATTGCGCCCTCTTCTTCCACGACAAGATCACAACTACATACAGTAACCTTGGACCCTAAACCACACCTACGGAATCCCTCGACAGATATGCCACCACTGTAACCGACACAAACCACACACTGACCACCTGGAACATCCTCTCCACCCAGGACACCACCTCCACCATAAAATTCATCCCCTCGGGACCTCCAAAAGACCCATGCCCCCACCACATCTTCAACCACAGAAACCAAAGGATCAGCCAGGAAATTACCACCCTACTAAACATCTCTATTACCACCACAACATTCTCCGGTGTCTGGAAAAATGCCGAAGTCAGATCACTACTCAAAAAACCATCCGCCAACCCCAGCAAACTCAAAAACTACCAGCTAATCTCCCTACTCCCATTCCCAGCGAAGGTACTGGCAAAGATCATCAACTCATGACACACCTGGAGCAGAACCAGCCACTCGACGCCTCCCAATCTGCCTTCCTCAACAATCACAGCATAGAAACTGCCCTGATAGCAGCCACTGATGACATCTGAACCCTCCGCGACTGAAGAGAAACAGCAGCTTTGAACCTCCCCGACATCTCGGCTGCGTTCGACACCATATCTTACCACACGCTGATCAAAAGATTTCACCACATTGACATCCAACAGGACGCACTCAGATGGATCCCCTCCTTCATCACCGGAAGAAACCAGAGGATTCACCTCCTAGCTTTTAATTGTGAACGCAAGGAGATCGCCTGCAGTGTCCCCCAGGGCTCATCCTTCAGCCCCATGTTCTTCAAGGCATATATGACCCTGCTGGCCAACATCGTTAAATCCCATGGTCTCTACATAATTTCCTATGCAGACGACACCCAACTTTTCCTCTCACTCACCGATGACCCCAGCACCAGCAGAACTGACTTCCACAGATGCATGACAAACTGCCTGCAGCTGAACACAGACATGACGGATGTCCTGGTCTTTGGCAACAACACATGGAACGACTCCTGGTGGCCATCAGACCTAGGACCCACACCCACTTCTGCCAACCATGCCAGAAACTTCGGAATCATCATTGACAACAAGCTCACCATGAAATCACAGATCAATATGCCGTCTCCTCTGCCTGCTTCCTCAATCTGCGCATGCTACGTAAGATCTTCAAGTGGCAACCCCTACACACGAGACACACCATGACACAAGCCCTCATCACCAGCCGACTGGACTACGGCAATGCCCACTACATAGTAATCACCGCAAACCTCCTACTGAGACTTCAGACCATACAGTATGCCCCAGCCAGACTCATCCTCCCCCTTCCCCGATGAACACACATCACACCCCTCCTCAGGCAACTCCACTTGCTCCCCGTACAGTAGAGATGCCGATTCAAGCTGCTGACCCATACACACAAGGCTCTTCACAACCAAGGCCTTGGCTCCAATAACCACCATCTGAACTTCCACCAACTATCTAGAAGACTATGCTCCACCTCCCTTTCACTTGCCCATACTCCTCACATCTACTGAAGCAGAAGTGGAGAATGCTCCTTCTCCGACATTACAGCAAAGATCTGGAAAAGCCTACCCACGCCCCTTCAGACCATCACCTCACTTCCGGAATTCCAAATGGCCCTCAAGACCTGGCTGTTCGAATAAGCCTCCAGGACCTGCAAGCGCCTGGATACCCTGTCGTGTGATTAGCCGCGCTCCATAAATCCTGATTTATTGGATGGATGGTCTGAAAACAGAAAGAGAATATGTGTAAGGGTGATAAATACAAATGGCGTTAGTTCATGTATTGTATTTTGTATACTCCCACCTACCTTAGCAAATACTGTTCCGTATGTAAAGTAGGGGTGGGCGGAATTTGCGGAATTAACTTCCGCAAATTATCGCGAGAATGCAGAAAATCTCCGCAAACACGCCGGAAATATCGCGAAGACGCGGACGTTTTTTTGCCGCCTGTTCGCGGTATTTTTTGCGTGATCGCGGGTCGCCAACTTACCCTTGCGGTTGCTCACGGGCGCGGCCATCTTGTTTTCACTTGTCCCGCCCTCTGGCGATGTTTACTTCCTGTTCCGGGTCGCGCAATGCATGTTCGCGGTCGATATTTCCTGTTCGCGACCGCTTTTACTTGATCGCGTTGCTTTTTGCTTGCTCAGGGAGAAAATATCGCGCGAACTTGCGCACGTGGTCGCAATGGGCGCGGCCATCTTGTTTTCCACTCTATTGCATGGTTCTGGGGCCTGATTTTCAATCCTCCCTAAATCTTTTCAATCCTTTGTTTATAGCCACTTTTTTTGGATCTTTATTACTTATTATTTCTCTAACTATTTTCCTGCCTCTATATTTTTGGTTTTTGTCTACTTTTTTTTTGTTTTTTAGCTACTTTTTCTCTTTGTATTGCCCGCTATTTATTTCCTTTACTCCTTTATTTATTTTACCTTTTCTTTCCTGCCCCGTCCCCAGAACCATGTCCAAGGGCAGGGCTGTTCGCCGGCGCAGCCAGAGCCGCGACCGCCTTCCTTGCGGAAGGCGGCGCCCACAAGGGGTGCATGCACGGGCCTTATTTGGGGAGGCGGAGTTGGCTGCACTAATTTTCTTTGTGCAGCGCCACCTCCCCTCAACCCTGGCAGCAGGTGGCAGGCCTGGGTCCGGGTACGGCCTCCGGGAGCGTCGGCAGCGATGGGGGAAGGTGCGCCGGGCAGTGTCGCGCATCTCTGGGGTCCGGCGCACCCAGGCACAGCTGACGCACCGGTGGTCCAACATCCTGGACCGTGAGCAGGACCTGCTGGACCTGCTAGGAGTGGAGGTCCCGGGGCTTGGTGAGTACCTATTTAATTATTACAACTTTGTGTCTGTTCTTCTGCTCTATGTTATATATTGCGAATATCTTTTTTTCCTTCCAACCAGCTAGAATGTTGCTGCTTACAATACATTCCAGGTTAATAACGTTTAAAAGTCTTCTGTGATTATGACACAGGTGCTCTTCTGCGCTACTACTAATCTTACTTGTTTGCAGCTTTGCGTTTGCGCTTGCTTAGCGTGATTCTTTACGAGTTTATTTTAGAGAAATTAAGTTACGTAATGCTACAGTGACTCACGTCCACTCCTTACTTTGTCCTGTCACTAATAGATAGGGGCGGATTGATACTTAGGTTTAGGTACTTTGTATGAGCTTCTAATTGGTTAGTGGTATGCGTGATGCCCCCCCTCACTCAGTTACGTGACGTGCTGCTAGTACGGCAGTCTTTAGAACCTTTTCTAGTTTGTTCAATGAGTGGAGGTAGGCTTTGCAGTTACTTAGCAGTAGCAGATCAGCATCAATCAAACCAAAATTTGGTGTATACAAAAAATGTAGTCATGTTCATGTGTCCTCCATGATTGGATCATACACATTGTTGAGGAATACAGTGGAAATGCATACTTAATGTACAATTGGCATGCCTGGAATAGGTGGGCTAGGTTGGGTGGTACGTTGTACTAATACTTAGGCTTACTTGTAACTTAGTTTTCTGGAATCAGAATGGAAGAATGGATTACTGTTGATAAATAGTAACTTAAGTAGTCGAACTGCGAATCCCACGATATTACATGTTGACCAGATGAGATCGGTCAATGTAGTTATTGCTATTGTTGTTTACATAAGTGTTTTTTGACCGTTTTTGAAAAATATTGTATTTGTTTGACACCATCCATCAATGTTTGTCTCTTTCTTAATTCTTATATCTCTCCTGTCCATCAGCACCCAGGGGCAGACCGACAGGGACTGGACAGTCGGCGGGACAGGAACACCACCAGGAGGACACCGCTGAGGGCTCCTCTGCTGGCCCCAGTAAGTCTTCTTTTTTTTAATAATATTTCTTATTCCATAACTTTTACTGCCCCATTTCTCCCGAACTATAGTGTGTTTCCAAATGCTATTTTTTTACCACCAATTATCCTTCGATCTGTACGGTTTCAAAAAGCTTATCCCTGCCTCCGCTATGATGACTGAGTACTACTACATACTATCAGTCTGTCTGTCTGTACTGTAGTAGCTAGTCTTGCCCAGTTGGCCAGTGCCACTCTTTGTGAAAGGTTGTAATATAAAACTCATATTCACCAGTAGCTCGTACAATCCGTTGGGTCGTTGTCTTGTACTACTTTTTACTCTTATTGATGTTGAGGCTTTGAAAATTCACAGCAACGACAGCCCTACCAGATTTCTTAATATTTTGATATGATACCCTATAGGACATACCACTGTTGTAGGGATCTTGCACATACATTTGCAGCAGAAAATAGGATGTTGGTGATGGTAGGTTGGACCTTCCTTGCACACCTCAATCAGAAATTCTGCACCCACCACAATTCCACTGCTTGACTATAGTACTGTCTTGTCATACCTATTAGGTCTCGGAACCCTCCCCCCAAGATAACCAACAAGTAGACAACCCAGAACATAACACACCCAACCTCTGTCGTGGAAGCAATTCACATGCACACCATTACTTTAATTTGCTCACTCGTGTAAGTTAGTCCACTCCACACCAAATACCACGAAGTCTATGTAAGTTTAAAATGTTTATTTCAATTTGAGAAGGTCTGTACACTGTTTTCTTAGCAGCACCAACCGGCAAATCAATAACATTAAAACAATATACATTGTTACACTTATACACTTGGGAATTAAATCATGATAACTGAACAGTGGTGGAAGGCAGCACCACCATCCCATAGCAATTTAGTTTATATACATTTATAAATGAAGATGTGAGTGAAGGGACCCCTCACCTCAGAAGAACCTAGTACTGGTAGTTGGTGAATCGTTCAGAAGCTCTGGTTCGTAGAAGGGAATCTTGCGTCTGTAATGCGAAAAAAGAAATGGTGTGCGTTAGTATATTGCAACTTGCAAGCATTTCTCAGCCGTGCCAAAAAGTGTAGCATCTATGGATAAGCAATATGGACTAACAGTAACAGTAGTACACCAGTTCTTCCTAAAAAAGTGGCTTGTTAATGTTTGTTGACCGCTTGTACGCAGCGCGTAGACTAGACAGTAGCAGTGTGAGGCAGGTCATGTGGGCTCAAAGGTGTCTTAAGAAGCTGCAAGGTAAAGGTAACGTCACATGTGCATGGCTAGGGCTAATCAAGCAAATGCTACAATGATCATATAACTTAGTGTCTACTCTACTACTACCTGATTTGTACTAGTGATGTATGTTAGTATTAACTCATTTTTCAACCTTGCTACTGATCAATAGGGGGGAGGTGTATATGTCGCCTAATAAATGTGTAATGTTTTCTAGGCGCACTACCGACCACCATTGCTGGGGCCAGCGAAGGCGACGCCGAGGGCGAGGATGCGGCAGTTGCAGATAGCAACGGAGGGGGAGTGGCAGCACCAGTGGCAGGCGGTGGTAAGTTAGATTCATAATCTTTAACTATTGTTGAACTTGATAGCACACTCACTGCAAAGGTGTACTGTATGTATATGTATACTGTACAGTTGTGAATTAGGGCCCCATTAGGATGGTGGGCGTATTGCCCCCGCCGGGCAGGCTGGAATTCACTGCCGTCACCGCAGGGGCAAACCTCCCGCCATCCCTGTAGAAAATATTCAGACATGTCCAGGCGGAAAAGGGTTCAATATGGCGGTGGTGTCTCTCTCACCACACCGGCAGCCATATAATCTGCATTTTGGAATGCCTTTGCGTGGCGGCATTGCCGTCCGCCACGGAAAGGCATGCACACATTGCAGAGTATGCTTGGGGGCCCCCATGGAGGGTACCTACCGATGCTATGGTACCCCCCCCGACTTTCAAAGCAAAACGTGACAGGCTCCGTGCGAGGCCCATCATGTTGTGCTTGGAAAAGCAGCACAACATTTTAGCATTGCTTTCAGCAAAGCCAACCAGAATTTAAATTAAAAAAAACAGGGTGCGCCCGCCACTGTGCCGGGCGCATCATCCTAATTAATTGTCCCCACGGGACCCCCACCCTTTTTAGCAGTCGGATGGCGGGCGGACAAAGTCCGCCCGCTATCCGATGTCGTAAGTAAGTATGAGTTCTTGGGGACGTTTGAAGAGTGAACTAGAAGACTAGAATTCCCTTTAATTGGTATAGGACTAGGAGCCGGAGTATTGAGTAACCAATGTCCTCATCTATCTGATTTCAACTCCGCTTTGAAAGTTTTATGGAGAAGAGCACCTGGTGCACTGTTCAACTAAAAAGTGTAAGACAGGTGGAAGGAAGAAGGACGGGCGTCATTTAAAATGTTATGTACTACTGTGCTTTATTTTATAGTGCTACTCTACCATGCCACTATGTGTATAAATAATTACCTTGTCCTACTGTTTTATTAAGACTATATTTTACAATTGTCTTGTTTTTTTCTTTTTTATACACAGCAACTCCGAAACTCAACCGTAAGGAGTTGGCCGCCAAGGCACGGCGCCGGAAGCTGGAGGCAATCCAGCAGGAATACCGGCGGCTGGTGGTCCTAGCCAAGGAGGAGGAGGAGGCTGCTGCAGCTATTGAAGCCTCCTCCAGTGCCCCGGGCCCCAGCCACCGCCCTCCAGCGGTACGGCGCCACCGTCGGACGGCTGCCCGCCACCACCGTGTCATCTCCGGTGCCCCCCCCCACTGTGGTTGCAACTGCCACGGCCTTAGACGCCGCGTCGCCCATTTAGAGGACCAGATGCGTGTCCTCCTCCAGTCCCGCCCCACCAGTTAGTCCCTGTCACTGCCCCTTTTTTAATTCCTGTTCGTTCTTCACTCGTTTGGGCGTTCTCTACTTCTATGGACAGTCGTTGGGGTTAGGGAGGTGGGTGGGTCAGCTTTTGTGGGTTTAGTTTATTTGTTAGGGTCAATTAAATATATTTTTCTATGTTACATGCAATGTTGTTAATGTTTTGTAGGTGGGGTAACTGTTTTACATCACACTGTTTCCTTGCTGGTGCATGGCCGCCCATAGCGTGTGTTTGATTTCAATAATTTGCTGACTGTATAAGACACAAACAGATAGATGCGACACACCTCACTCATTGACTGGTCCTACTATGCATTCTTTGGAGTGGTGTTTGAAACTGAAATCATTGACAACATGTCCATTATTAATTCTGCCTCCCCCAAACTTCTCTCTTACCGGTGCTTGATGTTTATGTCCAACTGTGGCACAGCACTGGCTGCATGGTGAAGATGGTTTCCTTTTTCATACATGCCATGATTGGGGTGGTGGTGGTGGTAGTATAGTAGTAGTAGTATACACTGGCAGGGTGGCAGCATTTCCAAAAAAAGAAAAGGAGATAGTCAATCGCCTTTG
Organism: Triturus cristatus; assembly: GCF_964204655.1. NCBI lineage: Eukaryota > Metazoa > Chordata > Amphibia > Caudata > Salamandridae > Triturus > Triturus cristatus. The sequence continues at coordinate 881,247,124 of NC_140589.1, forward strand.
AGAGACTGTTAGAGGAGTAGTTGAATGAAGTACATCACAGAATTTACCGAGCAACAATTATATGCTCAAATATTTGACAAAAAAACTGAATGCTGGTTATTATGAGGATAGCCTACTAGACAGAGTTACAAACTATAGTTTTGTCGACTCGAGTCACTTGACTATGCCTACAGTCTAACAGTTAGTGCTGTATATGAGGAATGACAACAAACAAATCCAATCAATGCCGGCAATTCATGCTGAGGTATATGTTCCTTTGTTAAATAAAATAACCTCTGAAATATCCTACTCATGGGTGGGCAAGCAGAAGAAGATCATCGCTCTGCATTGAAATTGAAGTAGTGTTGCTTTCACCACATCCGCCCCAGCAAGTGTGTGATTAAGTATTGGTGTACATTTAATTTAGTTACACCTCGACAATAAGTCACACAGCCCGGGGGAAGAGGGTTAGGGTCCGTTGATTGGATGGGAAGGGGGATTTTGGGAAAGGTTTGACATAGAAAAACAGTATGCATACATAGACAAACAAACGACAATCATTGAAGACTACCATACCATATCCATTCCATATGTTAAGGGAGAAAAAGGCAATGCATGCATGATGATGAGACCCGGATTACATACACTTCTATGTCTTGTTCTGTTCCGGCCTTAATACTTTAACAGATAGCAAATAGAAATTTTAAATATTGGTAGTGAAGAATCGTAAACACGGAGCAAACGTAATGATGATTGATAATAACAACTCCAAGAACACACTGTTGTAAAGAATGTATACAAGATATTAATCAAATTATTTAAAAGAATTGAAAAGTGGATACTGTTACTGTCTTATCCTGGTCAAAAATGTGGACTGGACATCACTTTGTGCACAACAAACAACGCAAACACAAAGACCAATAGCTCAGAGTCAGGTGTCCAATGCATGCCATTAATTGTCATCATTCATTACCTGTTTCTTCTCATCTTAAGTTAACGGGCCGTCTCTTTCGCCATCATCATGATGGACGGTGCTGTTAAGTCACAGTCATTTGCATTGCGCAGATTGAGTGAGTCCCCTTCCTGTATTGAATTAAAAGCAATGTATCACCAAGATGCAGGAGAAGTACACATTTCTTGTTTGCAAGAAGGGGAAAATTAGTAATTACTAGTGTGTTCTGTAGAAAGTTGATTAGTGGCAGTGCACAATTACATCAATTCATGAGCAACACACACCACAAAATCTACATCATTCAGTCTGCCATTCTGCGGCCAATGCATGGCATCAATCATTACCTGTTGCATCTCATCTCGTTAACGCTGCAGGCCGTCTCTTTCGCCATCATCATGATGGACGGTGCTGTTAAGTCACAGTCATTTGCATTGCGCAGATTGAGTGAGTCCCCTTCCTGTATTGAATTAAAAGCAATGTATCACTAAGATGCAGGAGAAGTACACATTTCTTGTTTGCAAGAAGGGGAAAATTAGTGTGTTCTGTAGAATGTTGATTAGTGGCAGTGCACAATTACATCAATTCATTCATGCGCAACACACACGACAAAATCTACATCATTCAGTCTGCTATTCTGCGGCCAATGCATGGCATCAATCATTACCTGTTCCATCTCATCTTGTTAACGTTGCAGGCCGTCTCTTTCGCCATCATCATGATGGACGGTGCTGTTAAGTCACAGTCATTTGCATTGCGCAGATTGAGTGAGTCCCCGTCCTGTATTGAATTAAAAGCAATGTATCACCAAGATGCAGGAGAAGTACACATTTCTTGTTTGCAAGAAGGGGAAAATTAGTAATTACTAGTGTGTTCTGTAGAAAGTTGATTAGTGGCAGTGCACAATTACATCAATTCATGCGCAACACACACAACAAAATCTACATCATTCAGTCTGCTATTCTGCGGCCAATGCATGGCATCAATCATTACCTGTTGCATCTTATTTTCAGTTAATGGCCAGTCTCTCTCGGCTCTGAAGGAGGATAGCTATAGTAGTCATCTGATTCATGGTCCACTTGTTTTGGAAGGACGAGGAAAGTTTGAATTTGTTGTTACCATCATCCAATCATCATTCATGAGGGAAATGGAATTGAGCAGGAGATGCAGTATGATCGAGCGGAGGAGCTGGATTCTGAGGACTGTAGTGTCAAATGGCAGACACCTGAAACTTGTATCTTAAATTAGAAGAGTAGAAGACGGTGATAATGCATTTGTTGCGATTCAAAAGTTTATAACCGGAACAACAGACACATAAACAAAGGGGGAAAAAAGGGAGGAAGACAGTAAGTGCGAGCCTAATTGTCAGGGAAGTATAGCTCGTCCTCAAACTCTGGGGGATCTTCCAGTAGTAGGTAATCATCTGACACAATACTTCCGTCACCTGAGCCGCTGTCCTCATCTTCCTCTGTTGATTCATGCATTGTGTAATTCGGTGGTATGAAGTGCTGATTCATTTTGATCATTGTTAACCTCTCCACGTTTTTGGGAGATAGACTGGTCCTTCTCAAGGTTACAATGGAACCAGCAGCACTGAAAACACGTTCGGAAGAGACACTTGCGACAGGGCAAGCCAGATAGCTTATCGCCAGCCTGCTGAGCTGTGGCCATTCAGACCTTTTCCTATACCAATACTGCACTGGGTTTTGATCAACGTACACCTCTGTTGGGTCGTCCAGATAGGCCTGGACCATCCGCTCAATGTTCAGGGTTGCTGCTGGTAAGCTTTTGTGCTGTTTTTTCTGTGCATCAGCACTGTGCTTAAGGCCCATCTTTACATACCAATCTGATAATGATTGTACTCGGCCGAATGATCCAGTTATTGTTTTTGTAGTCGATGGTGATGGTGAGTGTTGCGATTGTGAGCCAACCGCACTGCCCTCAGCCGACGAAGTTGCACTTGATTCTGCATGGCCTGCTTCAGTATCAGTACTTGTTGTGGGTTGATGTGGCGGGCTTTTAATTAGCAGCCCTTCGTTTTCAAACTTGATGGCTGCTTCAGCTATACAACTTTTGTAGCGGGCAAAATCATTGTCGGAAAAAGAAAGGAATAGTCCTAATTTTGCACGTGGATCCAGAATTGTGGCACAAATGTAATGTTCTTGTGACAAAATTTTATTTTGTATCCTTACATTTTCTGATAAGCGCCTGGAGAAGCTCTCCACCAAGTCATGGGCTTGCCTTCTGTCCTCTACACCTTTGTAGGATTCAGACACATTATTCAGCTCATGCTCTAGCATTTGCAACAATGGGATAGCTTGGCCCATTGTACAGTCCTCCTTGCTGACTTCACGTGCGAAGACCTCAAAAGGAGACAGCATCTCAGTCAGGCATTGAATTAGGGTCCATTGCTCCCTCTGAAGGGTCATGCCTTTAACACTAGCATCACTGCTTCTGTACCAGACATATTCATTGAGTGACCTCTGCTGTTCGTACAGACGATCAAGCATGTAATACGTTGAGTTCCAACGTGTTGCCACCTCCTGGATGAGTGCCTTGACTGGCATCCTACGCTCACGTTGGAGGATCCTCAGCTGCTTCCGAGCTTTAAAAGAATGGCTGAAATGAGTGCATATTCTTCGGCAGATGGCCAGTAAATTGCTTACTATGGGTTCTTTTTTCAGAAAGTCTTGCACTATAATGTTTATGCAGTGTGCCAAACACGGAACCCTGAAATAGGAACCAAGTTCCATGGCCTTAAGTACATTACTGCCATTGTCTGTGGCAACAAAACCAATACCAAGCCCTCTGGGCCGCAGCCATTCCAAAACCTTGGTGCGAAACTCTTCTAAAATGTTTTCAGCCGTATGAGATTTCTCCATGGCGAACATGGCTACAGTTGCATGTTTCCGAGTACCTTCAAAAATCGCAGCTGTGTCAACAACACCTCGTGCAGATAGTTGATCTCTAACCCCCACAAAAGAGATCCAGTGTGCAGTGATGCACATGTAATCTGTGGCTTGGCAACTGGTCCACATGTCTGTTGTCAGGTGGATATTGTGCACAGCACTCTGCTGCAAACCGTGACCAACCAATTCCAGCACATCATGATGTAGTGCCGGAACAGCAATTCTTGCGAAATAGGACCGGCTGGGAACTTTCCATTTCGGGCAGATGGCAGACACAAATTCAAGGAAACCCACCCCTTCCACAAATGAAAAAGGAAGAAGGTCCAGCGCTAACATTTTAGCCAGCTTCGCATTGTACAATCGTGCCGTTGGGTGGTTGCGTTGGAACTGCCCCTCCAACCTAAACATGCTGTCAATGGTAGGCTGGCTTACTTTCCTTAGTGGTGCTGTTTTCATTAACCCACTAAGGCTCAACGACACAGATTGTCTCATTGAGGTACTCGCCGGTCGCCTTGGTGTCTCACCCACACTCTGAGTATGGCTCTTACTGCGGTGCCACTCTGATGTTACTGAGGAGGATGTGGGCGTTACCACTGCAGTGACTGCACTACTGGAGACAGGGCTAGAAATGCCTTCCTGTTCTTCACCTGCCACCACAATAATATCGCTCCCTGATTCCTGACCAACTTCAAAGGGTTTAGTTTTCCTACTTTCTTTTAACTTACGTAGGTGATCCTCCCACACGATATTGTGGTGTATTCTGAGATGACTTGCTTGTCCTCCGGTACCATAGTTTGTACCAAGCTTACCACGCCGAACACCTTGCCGACAAATTGCACATATAGCAACGTTCTCCTCCTTGGCGCTAACAGAAAAGAAGTCCCAAACTGGGGAGGAGAACTTTCTGGCACTGCTGGATGTGCCACTTTCAACACCAGATGAACTTGAGGGGGTGCTTGAAAATATGTGACCCTGTCCACCTACACTGTGACTTTTACTACCACTTCCTACTGAGATGGTTGAGCTGGATGTAGGTCCCTGCCGGGCCTTGGAAAATATGGCAGCTGGAGGTAGTGGTGGTGTAACCTGTGTTGGTGAGATCCGTGCTACATCCCGCTCAGTAGCAGCCTTTCTGGATAGGGTGAGAATGTCGGTCTCCAATCCCTTTGGGGCGGGAGTAATGTGCGTGATGACTGGCTCGTCTTCATCAACATCATCACCCCCCTCTTCTACATCTACCTCCATAACTCTAAGTTTTTCTGGGACCTTCCTTTTCAGAAGCAATGTCTTGTGGCGTACTTCACTCTCAGACCGAGCTGGTGGGACCCAAGTGTCATCACGATCATCAGAAGCGGGGCTTGAAGAAGAAGATGATGGACTAAGCCTCCTTTTCCTTGCTGGTGGTCTGGAAGACAATTGATCTTCTGGAACAGTGGTTTGACTTCGCTCTACTTTGTCTGCAGGAAGCTCGATTTCCTGAAATGCCCCTACGTCAGGAGCAACAACTACTATGGTGGGCTGTTGCGGCGGCTGCTGCTGTTCTGGTTGCGGCGGCTGCTGCTGTTCTGGTTGCGGCGGCTGCTGCTGTTCTGGTTGCGGTGGCTGCTGCTGTTCTGGTTGCGGCGGCTGCTGCTGTTCTGGTTGCGGCGGCTGCTGCTGTTCTGGTTGCGGCGGCTGCTGCTGTTCTGGTTGCGGCGGCTTGACACTGATATGCTGAGTTTGCGCCTGCGTTGAACTTGATTGTGTACTACTTTGCGGTAATGACATTTCTTCATCATCGCTGCCCGTTAGTAGACTGGCTACCTCTGCGACAGTAAAGCCCTTGGGCCTAGGTTGGTGGGGTTGCTGGACCGCTGTGCCGGTCCCAGCTTGGTTCCCGGACAACGCTTTGGTGCCAAAAAAAACCTTGGCCGGCACACCACCAGTCGTGGTTAATGGCACTTCCTTTTTCTGTTCCTTCTTCTCACCAGCAACTTTCTTGGTACTGGACCTGGTACCTTTCTTTGGGGCCATCTTCTTCCGATGTCAGGCAGGAGGCAGATGCACAACAAGTTCTGGTCACACGTGGGCGTGATGCGCAGCAGGACTTCTGTCTGGCTGGCAGTACAACGGGTAGCCAGGTGATGCCGATGACACCTCCTACTCTGTCTTTTGTGCACCTAAAAGCAAAGAAGACAGGAGAAGAACATCAGTGAAATGTTGCATTTGTTTTTGTGGTTCAGTTACTTAGTACTGTACTAGTGCAAACAAAAGATAGTCTAGCCATTTATGACTTTTTTTTAACTAGAGCTATGTTATACTACTAGTACTGTGTACAGCCACACACTACACTCTCAGGAAGGTGATGTCTAGGAGCCGGAGTATTGAGTAACCAATGTCCTCATCTATCTGATTTCAACTCCGCTTTGAAAGTTTTATGGAGAAGAGCACCTGGTGCACTGTTCAACTAAAAAGTGTAAGACAGGTGGAAGGAAGAAGGACGGGCGTCATTTAAAATGTTATGTACTACTGTGCTTTATTTTATAGTGCTACTCTACCATGCCACTATGTGTATAAATAATTACCTTGTCCTACTGTTTTATTAAGACTATATTTTACAATTGTTTTTTTCTTTTTTATACACAGCAACTCCGAAACTCAACCGTAAGGAGTTGGCCGCCAAGGCACGGCGCCGGAAGCTGGAGGCAATCCAGCAGGAATACCGGCGGCTGGTGGTCCTAGCCAAGGAGGAGGAGGAGGCTGCTGCAGCTATTGAAGCCTCCTCCAGTGCCCCGGGCCCCAGCCACCGCCCTCCAGCGGTACGGCGCCAACGCCGGACGGCTGCCCGCCACCACCGTGTCATCTCCGGTGCCCCCCCCCACTGTGGTTGCAACTGCCACGGCCTTAGACGCCGCGTCGCCCATTTAGAGGACCAGATGCGTGTCCTCCTCCAGTCCCGCCCCACCAGTTAGTCCCTGTCACTGCCCCTTTTTTAATTCCTGTTCGTTCTTCACTCGTTTGGGCGTTCTCTACTTCTATGGACAGTCGTTGGGGTTAGGGAGGTGGGTGGGTCAGCTTTTGTGGGTTTAGTTTATTTGTTAGGGTCAATTAAATATATTTTTCTATGTTACATGCAATGTTGTTAATGTTTTGTAGGTGGGGTAACTGTTTTACATCACACTGTTTCCTTGCTGGTGCATGGCCGCCCATAGCGTGTGTTTGATTTCAATAATTTGCTGACTGTATAAGACACAAACAGATAGATGCGACACACCTCACTCATTGACTGGTCCTACTATGCATTCTTTGGAGTGGTGTTTGAAACTGAAATCATTGACAACATGTCCATTATTAATTCTGCCTCCCCCAAACTTCTCTCTTACCGGTGCTTGATGTTTATGTCCAACTGTGGCACAGCACTGGCTGCATGGTGAAGATGGTTTCCTTTTTCATACATGCCATGATTGGGGTGGTGGTGGTGGTAGTATAGTAGTAGTAGTATACACTGGCAGGGTGGCAGTATTTCCAAAAAAAGAAAAGGAGATAGTCAATCGCCTTTGAGAGACTGTTAGAGGAGTAGTTGAATGAAGTACATCACAGAATTTACCGAGCAACAATTATATGCTCAAATATTTGACAAAAAAACTGAATGCTGGTTATTATGAGGATAGCCTACTAGACAGAGTTACAAACTATAGTTTTGTCGACTCGAGTCACTTGACTATGCCTACAGTCTAACAGTTAGTGCTGTATATGAGGAATGACAACAAACAAATCCAATCAATGCCGGCAATTCATGCTGAGGTATATGTTCCTTTGTTAAATAAAATAACCTCTGAAATATCCTACTCATGGGTGGGCAAGCAGAAGAAGATCATCGCTCTGCATTGAAATTGAAGTAGTGTTGCTTTCACCACATCCGCCCCAGCAAGTGTGTGATTAAGTATTGTTGTACATTTAATTTAGTTACACCTCGACAATAAGTCACACAGCCCGGGGGAAGAGGGTTAGGGTCCGTTGATTGGATGGGAAGGGGGATTTTGGGAAAGGTTTGACATAGAAAAACAGTATGCATACATAGACAAACAAACGACAATCATTGAAGACTACCATACCATATCCATTCCATATGTTAAGGTAGAAAAAGGCAATGCATGCATGATGATGAGACCCGGATTACATACACTTCTATGTCTTGTTCTGTTCCGGCCTTAATACTTTAACAGATAGCAAATAGAAATTTTAAATATTGGTAGTGAAGAATCGTAAACACGGAGCAAACGTAATGATGATTGATAATAACAACTCCAAGAACACACTGTTGTAAAGAATGTATACAAGATATTAATCAAATTATTTAAAAGAATTGAAAAGTGGATACTGTTACTGTCTTATCCTGGTCAAAAATGTGGACTGGACATCACTTTGTGCACAACAAACAACGCAAACACAAAGACCAATAGCTCAGAGTCAGGTGTCCAATGCATGCCATTAATTGTCATCATTCATTACCTGTTCCTTCTCATCTTAAGTTAACGGGCCGTCTCTTTCGCCATCATCATGATGGACGGTGCTGTTAAGTCACAGTCATTTGCATTGCGCAGATTGAGTGAGTCCCCTTCCTGTATTGAATTAAAAGCAATGTATCACCAAGATGCAGGAGAAGTACACATTTCTTGTTTGCAAGAAGGGGAAAATTAGTAATTACTAGTGTGTTCTGTAGAAAGTTGATTAGTGGCAGTGCACAATTACATCAATTCATGCGCAACACACACCACAAAATCTACATCATTCAGTCTGCCATTCTGCGGCCAATGCATGGCATCAATCATTACCTGTTGCATCTCATCTCGTTAACGCTGCAGGCCGTCTCTTTCGCCATCATCATGATGGACGGTGCTGTTAAGTCACAGTCATTTGCATTGCGCAGATTGAGTGAGTCCCCTTCCTGTATTGAATTAAAAGCAATGTATCACTAAGATGCAGGAGAAGTACACATTTCTTGTTTGCAAGAAGGGGAAAATTAGTGTGTTCTGTAGAATGTTGATTAGTGGCAGTGCACAATTACATCAATTCATTCATGCGCAACACACACGACAAAATCTACATCATTCAGTCTGCTATTCTGCGGCCAATGCATGGCATCAATCATTACCTGTTCCATCTCATCTTGTTAACGTTGCAGGCCGTCTCTTTCGCCATCATCATGATGGACGGTGCTGTTAAGTCACAGTCATTTGCATTGCGCAGATTGAGTGAGTCCCCTTCCTGTATTGAATTAAAAGCAATGTATCACCAAGATGCAGGAGAAGTACACATTTCTTGTTTGCAAGAAGGGGAAAATTAGTAATTACTAGTGTGTTCTGTAGAAAGTTGATTAGTGGCAGTGCACAATTACATCAATTCATGCGCAACACACACAACAAAATCTACATCATTCAGTCTGCTATTCTGCGGCCAATGCATGGCATCAATCATTACCTGTTGCATCTTATTTTCAGTTAATGGCCAGTCTCTCTCGGCTCTGAAGGAGGATAGCTATAGTAGTCATCTGATTCATGGTCCACTTGTTTTGGAAGGACGAGGAAAGTTTGAATTTGTTGTTACCATCATCCAATCATCATTCATGAGGGAAATGGAATTGAGCAGGAGATGCAGTATGATCGAGCGGAGGAGCTGGATTCTGAGGACTGTAGTGTCAAATGGCAGACACCTGAAACTTGTATCTTAAATTAGAAGAGTAGAAGACGGTGATAATGCATTTGTTGCGATTCACAAGTTTATAACCGGAACGACAGACACATAAACAAAGGGGGAAAAAGGGAGGAAGACAGTAAGTGCGAGCCTAATTGTCAGGGAAGTATAGCTCGTCCTCAAACTCTGGGGGATCTTCCAGTAGTAGGTAATCATCTGACACAATACTTCCGTCACCTGAGCCGCTGTCCTCATCTTCCTCTGTTGATTCATGCATTGTGTAATTCGGTGGTATGAAGTGCTGATTCATTTTGATCATTGTTAACCTCTCCACGTTTTTGGGAGATAGACTGGTCCTTCTCAAGGTTACAATGGAACCAGCAGCACTGAAAACACGTTCGGAAGAGACACTTGCGACAGGGCAAGCCAGATAGCTTATCGCCAGCCTGCTGAGCTGTGGCCATTCAGACCTTTTCCTATACCAATACTGCACTGGGTTTTGATCAACGTACACCTCTGTTGGGTCGTCCAGATAGGCCTGGACCATCCGCTCAATGTTCAGGGTTGCTGCTGGTAAGCTTTTGTGCTGTTTTTTCTGTGCATCAGCACTGTGCTTAAGGCCCATCTTTACATACCAATCTGATAATGATTGTACTCGGCCGAATGATCCAGTTATTGTTTTTGTAGTCGATGGTGATGGTGAGTGTTGCGATTGTGAGCCAACCGCACTGCCCTCAGCCGACGAAGTTGCACTTGATTCTGCATGGCCTGCTTCAGTATCAGTACTTGTTGTGGGTTGATGTGGCGGGCTTTTAATTAGCAGCCCTTCGTTTTCAAACTTGATGGCTGCTTCAGCTATACAACTTTTGTAGCGGGCAACATCATTGTCGGAAAAAGAAAGGAATAGTCCTAATTTTGCACGTGGATCCAGAATTGTGGCACAAATGTAATGTTCTTGTGACAAAATTTTATTTTGTATCCTTACATTTTCTGATAAGCGCCTGGATAAGCTCTCCACCAAGTCATGGGCTTGCCTTCTGTCCTCTACACCTTTGTAGGATTCAGACACATTATTCAGCTCATGCTCTAGCATTTGCAACAATGGGATAGCTTGGCCCATTGTACAGTCCTCCTTGCTGACTTCACGTGCGAAGACCTCAAAAGGAGACAGCATCTCAGTCAGGCATTGAATTAGGGTCCATTGCTCCCTCTGAAGGGTCATGCCTTTAACACTAGCATCACTGCTTCTGTACCAGACATATTCATTGAGTGACCTCTGCTGTTCGTACAGACGATCAAGCATGTAATACGTTGAGTTCCAACGTGTTGCCACCTCCTGGATGAGTGCCTTGACTGGCATCCTACGCTCACGTTGGAGGATCCTCAGCTGCTTCCGAGCTTTAAAAGAATGGCTGAAATGAGTGCATATTCTTCGGCAGATGGCCAGTAAATTGCTTACTATGGGTTCTTTTTTCAGAAAGTCTTGCACTATAATGTTTATGCAGTGTGCCAAACACGGAACCCTGAAATAGGAACCAAGTTCCATGGCCTTAAGTACATTACTGCCATTGTCTGTGGCAACAAAACCAATACCAAGCCCTCTGGGCCGCAGCCATTCCAAAACCTTGGTGCGAAACTCTTCTAAAATGTTTTCAGCCGTATGAGATTTCTCCATGGCGAACATGGCTACAGTTGCATGTTTCCGAGTACCTTCAAAAATCGCAGCTGTGTCAACAACACCTCGTGCAGATAGTTGATCTCTAACCCCCACAAAAGAGATCCAGTGTGCAGTGATGCACATGTAATCTGTGGCTTGGCAACTGGTCCACATGTCTGTTGTCAGGTGGATATTGTGCACAGCACTCTGCTGCAAACCGTGACCAACCAATTCCAGCACATCATGATGTAGTGCCGGAACAGCAATTCTTGCGAAATAGGACCGGCTGGGAACTTTCCATTTCGGGCAGATGGCAGACACAAATTCAAGGAAACCCACCCCTTCCACAAATGAAAAAGGAAGAAGGTCCAGCGCTAACATTTTAGCCAGCTTCGCATTGTACAATCGTGCCGTTGGGTGGTTGCGTTGGAACTGCCCCTCCAACCTAAACATGCTGTCAATGGTAGGCTGGCTTACTTTCCTTAGTGGTGCTGTTTTCATTAACCCACTAAGGCTCAACGACACAGATTGTCTCATTGAGGTACTCGCCGGTCGCCTTGGTGTCTCACCCACACTCTGAGTATGGCTCTTACTGCGGTGCCACTCTGATGTTACTGAGGAGGATGTGGGCGTTACCACTGCAGTGACTGCACTACTGGAGACAGGGCTAGAAATGCCTTCCTGTTCTTCACCTGCCACCACAATAATATCGCTCCCTGATTCCTGACCAACTTCAAAGGGTTTAGTTTTCCTACTTTCTTTTAACTTACGTAGGTGATCCTCCCACACGATATTGTGGTGTATTCTGAGATGACTTGCTTGTCCTCCGGTACCATAGTTTGTACCAAGCTTACCACGCCGAACACCTTGCCGACAAATTGCACATATAGCAACGTTCTCCTCCTTGGCGCTAACAGAAAAGAAGTCCCAAACTGGAGAGGAGAACTTTCTGGCACTGCTGGATGTGCCACTTTCAACACCAGATGAACTTGAGGGGGTGCTTGAAAATATGTGACCCTGTCCACCTACACTGTGACTTTTACTACCACTTCCTACTGTGATGGTTGAGCTGGATGTAGGTCCCTGCCGGGCCTTGGAAAATATGGCAGCTGGAGGTAGTGGTGGTGTAACCTGTGTTGGTGAGATCCGTGCTACATCCCGCTCAGTAGCAGCCTTTCTGGATAGGGTGAGAATGTCGGTCTCCAATCCCTTTGGGGCGGGAGTAATGTGCGTGATGACTGGCTCGTCTTCATCAACATCATCACCCCCCTCTTCTACATCTACCTCCATAACTCTAAGTTTTTCTGGGACCTTCCTTTTCAGAAGCAATGTCTTGTGGCGTACTTCACTCTCAGACCGAGCTGGTGGGACCCAAGTGTCATCACGATCATCAGAAGCGGGGCTTGAAGAAGAAGATGATGGACTAAGCCTCCTTTTCCTTGCTGGTGGTCTGGAAGACAATTGATCTTCTGGAACAGTGGTTTGACTTCGCTCTACTTTGTCTGCAGGAAGCTCGATTTCCTGAAATGCCCCTACGTCAGGAGCAACAACTACTATGGTGGGCTGTTGCGGCGGCTGCTGCTGTTCTGGTTGCGGCGGCTGCTGCTGTTCTGGTTGCGGCGGCTGCTGCTGTTCTGGTTGCGGCGGCTGCTGCTGTTCTGGTTGCGGTGGCTGCTGCTGTTCTGGTTGCGGCGGCTGCTGCTGTTCTGGTTGCGGCGGCTGCTGCTGTTCTGGTTGCGGCGGCTGCTGCTGTTCTGGTTGCGGCGGCTTGACACTGATATGCTGAGTTTGCGCCTGCGTTGAACTTGATTGTGTACTACTTTGCGGTAATGACATTTCTTCATCATCGCTGCCCGTTAGTAGACTGGCTACCTCTGCGACAGTAAAGCCCTTGGGCCTAGGTTGGTGGGGTTGCTGGACCGCTGTGCCGGTCCCAGCTTGGTTCCCGGACAACGCTTTGGTGCCAAAAAAAACCTTGGCCGGCACACCACCAGTCGTGGTTAATGGCACTTCCTTTTTCTGTTCCTTCTTCTCACCAGCAACTTTCTTGGTACTGGACCTGGTACCTTTCTTTGGGGCCATCTTCTTCCGATGTCAGGCAGGAGGCAGATGCACAACAAGTTCTGGTCACACGTGGGCGTGATGCGCAGCAGGACTTCTGTCTGGCTGGCAGTACAACGGGTAGCCAGGTGATGCCGATGACACCTCCTACTCTGTCTTTTGTGCACCTAAAAGCAAAGAAGACAGGAGAAGAACATCAGTGAAATGTTGCATTTGTTTTTGTGGTTCAGTTACTTAGTACTGTACTAGTGCAAACAAAAGATAGTCTAGCCATTTATGACTTTTTTTTAACTAGAGCTATGTTATACTACTAGTACTGTGTACAGCCACACACTACACTCTCAGGAAGGTGATGTCTAAAAATTCAACAGATCACATAGAAAACACTTGATCAATAAAGCTGTGGCTACCTGCTCTGATCCTAGTGGATGAAAAAGCAGGCCTGTTGGCAGACAAGGCCAGGCAAGCTTGTAGGCCTAGGCCTCAAAATGGCCACCAGCCACATGGCCAGGCCCAACAACATCAGCAAGGCCACCCCAAAAAACACACTTCCCCAACTCAATCCAATGCCATCCATGCCCTAAATGATGTCTAAATTCAACAGAGCAAACATAAAACAGTAGATTACTAAAGCTGTGGCTACCTGCTCTGGTAGCAGTGGATGAAAGCAGGCCTGTTGGCAGACAAGGCCAGGCAAGCTTGCAGGCCTAGGCCTCAAAATGGCCACCAGCCACATGGCCAGGCCCAACAACATCAGCAAGGCCACCCCAAAAACACACTTCCCCAACTCAATCCAATGCCATCCATGCCCTAAATGATGTCTAAATTCAACAGAGCAAACAGAAAACAGTAGATTACTAAAGCTGTGGCTACCTGCTCTGGCAGCAGTGGATGAAAGCAGGCCTGTTGGCAGACAAGGCCAGGCAAGCTTGCAGGCCTCGGCCTCAAAATGGCCACCAGCCACATGGCCAGGCCCAACAACATCAGCAAGGCCACCCCAAAAAACACACTTCCCCAACTCAATCCAATGCCATCCATGCCCTAAATGATGTCTAAATTCAACAGAGCACACAGAAAACAGTAGATTACTAAAGCTGTGGCTACCTGCTCTGGTAGCAGTGGATGAAAGCAGGCCTGTTGGCAGACAAGGCCAGGCAAGCTTGCAGGCCTAGGCCTCAAAATGGCCACCAGCCACATGGCCAGGCCCAACAACATCAGCAAGGCCACCCCAAAAAACACACTTCCCCAACTCAATCCAATGCCATCCATGCCCTAAATGATGTCTAAATTCACCAGAGCACACAGAAAACAGTAGATTACTAAAGCTGTGGCTACCTGCTCTGGTAGCAGTGGATGAAAGCAGGCCTGTTGGCAGACAAGGCCAGGCAAGCTTGCAGGCCTAGGCCTCAAAATGGCCACCAGCCACATGGCCAGGCCCAACAACATCAGCAAGGCCACCCCAAAAAACACACTTCTCCAACTCAATCCAATGCCATCCATGCCCTAAATGATGTCTAAATTCAACAGAGCACACAGAAAACAGTAGATTACTAAAGCTGTGGCTACCTGCTCTGATAGCAGTGGATGAAAGCAGGCCTGTTGGCAGACAAGGCCAGGCAAGCTTGCAGGCCTAGGCCTCAAAATGGCCACCAGCCACATGGCCAGGCCCAACAACATCAGCAAGGCCACCCAAAAAACACACTTCCCCAACTCAATCCAATGCCATCCATGCCCTAAATGATGTCTAAATTCAACAGAGCACACAGAAAACAGTAGATTACTAAAGCTGTGGCTACCTGCTCTGGTAGCAGTGGATGAAAGCAGGCCTGTTGGCAGACAAGGCCAGGCAAGCTTGTAGGCCTAGGCCTCAAAATGGCCACCAGCCACATGGCCAGGCCCAACAACATCAGCAAGGCCACCCCAAAAAACACACTTCCCCAACTCAATCCAATGCCATCCATGCCCTAAATGATGTCTAAATTCAACAGAGCACACAGAAAACAGTAGATTACTAAAGCTGTGGCTACCTGCTCTGGTAGCAGTGGATGAAAGCAGGCCTGTTGGCAGACAAGGCCAGGCAAGCTTGCAGGCCTAGGCCTCAAAATGGCCACCAGCCACATGGCCAGGCCCAACAACATCAGCAAGGCCACCCCAAAAAACACACTTCCCCAACTCAATCCAATGCCATCCATGCCCTAAATGTGCTTGAAAATGAAATATATTCAAAAAACAAAAGGAACAGTTGCTTCATCATGCACACACACACCCATGAGGCCATGCCCATGGCTAGCTCGGGCCTACTACTACAACCCACAAAATTTAAAAAAAAATTTAAAAAAAAGGAATGATGATAATTAATTAATTATCAAAAATAAATTGTAGTTACACAACAACTGCAATGCCCACAATCAAACACAACAACCACTTACTTGTAAAATATCCTATTCCAAAAATCCTGAAATCCAATTGCAATGATGCAGCAGACAAAAAGAGTGATCTTTCCAGCTCCAAATCCAAAGGCAGAATGAGCAGGAGATGGACAAAGCACTGGGAGGAGCCTGCTGGACAGGAACAGGAAGTTGGAGATTCTGTGTCACTTCCTCCCTCTCTCCACCGTGTAAAAAAATGACTCCTTGCACAAAAAAGGAAAGCCAAATGTGAATGTAAGGAGTTCTTTTCATCCAAAATCAGTATTTGCAGATGGTTTCATGCTGCTAGAGCCGATATTCCTCTCCAAATTGTAAATTTTACGTTGTTGAGTTCTCGAGCTTCACATTACTTCCGCCGGCGTGTCGAAAACGATATGATCGCGTTCTCTTCTTTGTCCCTGTCGCGTTGGATATGACGTGTTCGCGGTCTCTTTCTCCTGTTCGCGTTCGATTTCACGTGCCCGCGTCCTCATCCTCTGGCTCGCGATGTAGAATGACATATTCGAGATCTCAATCTTCTCATACTCGCACGGTGCATGATCACGAGAAGAAAGACGTGATCGCGCGACAAATGACGTGATCGCGTGAAAAATGACTTTAATGCGGCCGCGAACTCTCGCGAGACAGCGCAAAATGGCTACCAAAATCCAACATCTCGTGGAGAACGCGACCGGGTCAAGAAAACTTGTCGGAGAACGCAGGGATTCAGGTAAGGCGATCGCGCGCGCGCGAGAATGTATTGTTTTACAGCGCGAGCAAGAAAAAAATTATCGCTAAGCTGCGGAATGCGGAAATTTTGACATTTTCGCGCTTTCCGCGGAACGCGAAAATGCCAAAATATCGCAATTTCCGCGAACGGAACGGAATTTTGGCCCAGGCCTAATGTAAAGTAGGCCCCAGAGCTAAACAAGCATTTACAATGCAATAGGTCTCGCATTTACGGGAGACATGGTTGGCATCACGGACAATTGGAGGAAGAGCGGGTGGGGGTAGAAGACACAGACAACGGAACGGAGGGGGGAGAAGGCACCGACAATGAGAGGGAGGGTGGGGGGAGAAGGCACGGACAACGGGAGCGAGGGTGGGCGGAGAGATTTTGAAGGCGCGAGAGGGAGGGTTGGGGGAAAAGGCACAGACAACGGGAGGGAGGGCGGGCAGGGGAAAGAATGCACGGACAACAGGACGGGGGTTAAAGAAGGCACCAAAGCATGTCATGCCTGAGGAAGAGAACCTCCTTAAAGAAAATAGTGCTCACAGTCTAAAATATCACGTACTGTAAATGTGTGTGACACCAGTCCAAGGCTTGTTGCTGTTAAGAAACAGTGGGAATAAATAGAGCCCATTACACATAATTACATCATGTACTTTCTCTCAATTTTGTGTAAGAGCAACAGCGTTAGCGTCTTTAGATGCCTGTGATTGTAACACTTTGTGAATAAACTGGTCTTCACTTTATACAGCCCCTAAAACCTTATCACTCGATATTATGTGTAGCTGTTCATTTAGAGTTTCTGGTGTCTAAAACCCGAATTGTGAAAGAGCTTCTGCCTTCCCATGTCGGCGACCTGACTGAAACTGGATAACAAAATCAAAATCATTAAAGAATTGTGTCCAACGTATATGTTTTATTGATAAAGCATTGCAGATAAAAAAAAAATCTAATTTCTGTGATCTGTCAAAACAGTAAAAGTTTGAAGATCACCCATTAAATAATATCGCCATTCATCAAAAGCCTTTTTGATAGCTAATAATTCTCTATCCCCAACTGAATGATTTGTCTTGGCAGGACTCAATTTGTGAGGAAAAAATGCTGTAGTGGAAAAATACCCACAATTCTTATCTCTTTGGGATAAAACACCTCCTACTGCTGTTTGTGAAGCATCCACCTTGTTGTAAAATAGGAGCACTAGTAAAAGCTGCTTTTAGTTGCTGAAAGGCCTCTTCTGCTTCTTTAATCCACTGAAACTTAATTCCCTTACACAATAACCAAATAATGGAAAAAGCTAATGCTGAAAATTAATGAATGAAGCGTCAATAAAAATGAGTGAATCCCCCAAAACTCTGCACTTCTTTGACTGGTTGGGGTAATTAACAGCCATCACCTTTTGTGGGTCCATACTAACTCCCTGTTCCGATAAAATAAAACCCAAATAGAAAATAAGTAGGTTTTCTTTCAGTCTTTGTAAAATAGCTCTGACATGTGTTTTGTGTTACAGAAACAGAGGAAGAATAGATGAAAATGTCATGGATATAAGCTGATAGAGCGCGATTGTACTTCTGTTTAGGACGGTTCTCTCAAACACAAGGAGATGATGGACGAAGCACTGAAACTTTTCAGACACTCACCCAAAGTCACAGATCTGGGTCGAATCCATCATCATTCTTTAGCTCACTTCGCCACCTCAGTTCAGACCCAGCTATATGCAAATCAGTCTTGGTCGGTTCTCTCTACAGGGAGTTGTGATAGGTTGTGATGACACTTGTCATCTGTGGGGAGGATTGATAGAGCATGATTGTGCTCTTTCATTTTTAGGGGTGCATTATAACCATGAGTAGTTCGCACCTGCATTTATTCTTTTGCTGTATTAACATGAGAGAGAAGAATGTGTTCTGTAATGATGTGAAGGGTGATGTGTTAGGTGTATTTTTCATGTAAACATGAAGAAAATTAATGTTGCAATACATACATGCTTAGTTGAAACATTAACGTGTAGAATTTGTGTATGAGGATCACAAAATGTACGTATTTGATGTGCTCATGTAACATGTTGATTTAGAAATGCTTGGTAAAATGTTCATTTATGCGTGATTTTCATAAGGCCTATGTGCCTCACTCTTAAGTTGGCCGATTTCTGTAGGCCTGAAATGCATTTTACCTGGCTTTCATAGACAGGGGTTTGTACATAATGTTCATGTGCATGTTGAATCTTTTCTTTCCCATGTTTCTGTTGCAGGTGGAGAAATTAATCTTTGTTAGTTAGAATAATGCTTTTGTTTTAGGAGCTAGGCTTGGGGAGGAGAGGACACATTTGTGCATGGAGTGCTGATAATGTGAGACGGTGTTCTTTCTCACTGGAGAAGGCCTGGAAGTCAAGGTCATTTAGCCAGGAGCTGGGAGTATTGTACCTAAATGGAAACCTACCAATAAGAAGGCACCCAGCGGGATGAGACAATCAGATGTTACCTAATGGGCGTATTCGGGCTTTAAGTCAGTGGCCTAAAACTGTGTGCCCTGTGAGGCAGCACAGACTTCTGGGCAATGTAGTCTCAATAAAGCCCAACTGAACAATACAACATAGAAAGTAAAACAGAAGAACACCCCCCCCCCCTTAAAATAGCCCCTGAGCCCCAAACTACTCTGTGTTTTGTTCAGCCATAATAAACACAATATCTGTAAAGTATATATGCAATGCCCTGTCAGGGGAATAGAAGTGGAGATGCCTGCAGCGTTAAAATATGTGGAAAAGATTTGTGGGTCATGACAGTACACCACCCCTTTAAGAGAAGGTTGACAGGTTCCAGGTTTAAAAGGGAACCTGACATGATATCGTTCCTTCAAGCGTTGAGCATGTAGACCAGAGGCGGGTTCCCAGGAGTTTTCCTCTGGACCAAAGCCTTTCCAAGCTAGCAAATACCATAACTTGGTACCCCTCCATTTGAAATCAAGTATTAACTTGACTTCGTATTCCTATTTGCCATTGATTAAAATGGGTTCTGGTTTCTTTGTCTTGATTCCTCAAGCAGGTTTTATTAAAGAAACGTGAAAGACCGGATGTATTTGTAGTGAATGAGGTAAAGACAACTTTACTGCAACAGGGAGAGAGATTCCACAGCACCATGGGAGCCACTCACAGTTGAGGTATGGTATGGCGCCCCTTGCCAAAGCACTCCCTCTCCCCTTTTTGGGGAAGGATCCAGTAGGTAGGTCTTGGAGTCTCAGAGACCCCTCAGAGAGAGTCCACTGCGTAAAGGGAGCCTCTAGCAACGGAGATGGGGGAATGATACCACTTCCCCTGAGATCGCAGCTTTCTGGACTTTGGACGCAGCTATTACTCGTCTACCGGTTTGTGCTCCCATCACCCTCCCCTTCCTCTTTCATGCTGTGTCTCTCACCCTCCCCCTCCTCTTTCCCTCCTTCATTCTCTGTCTACTTCCCCTGCTCCTACCCTCTCTCCCTGAATCTCTCCCCTTGCATGAATTTTCCATCACGTATATGTCCCTATTGTTTGTCTTGACCTAACATATAACTATGTAGATAAGCTCTAAAACTGTGCAACCTTTGTAACGATGTAATCTGCAACTATGGTCTGATACTCATGTAAAACACTCTGATACCGCCGGGTCTAGCCAGCGCTATAAAAAAATCTTTCAAATAAATAAAAAATATATATATATTTATGATTTGGTGTTTTGAATTAGGGACAGTGCCCCGGGGGTGAGTTAGGAGAAGAGAGGAGATTGATGGAGAGGGAAGGAGCAGCTTAGAACGAGCTCTGTAGCTTTTGGCTACCTGACCCATACAACGTGAGTGCATTTCTTAGGAAGTCTTCACGCGCTGAAACCTTTTCCTATTTGCCTGGGGAATGTTAAGTAGGGATGTCACGCTAGTGGTAGTGTAGGGACAGACTAATGCTTTTTACTTACGAACCTCCAATGAAGTCTGATCTAGACGTGGGGGCACTTATTGCCTGCGTCCTGGTTCTGGAATTCGTCATTCTTTTCATCCTTCAGAAGTTTAACCTCGCCTGTAGGTTTGGCTTTGTATTAGTTCCAATATATTTCTACAACCTCGTCTTGAGGTGTCTGTATGTTCAGTTATTTCTGGCTTTGTAATAAACCCACTAAATTGGAAACCTGGTGTCTGTGAATCTTCGGAGTCAGGATTCTTCGAGCCCGTGAGTCTGACCTAATGAGTTATTTCTCTCCTCTAAGACTTCTAAAGCAGATACAAAAGGTCCATCGGCCGAGGGTTCCGGAGTACATTTATGAGAGGGAATCCGGCTCCTTCAGTTAGTAGCACTGTCAGATGGTTGCCTCTTGGAGTGAGGGGAGAACCTAGAAGAGTAAGGGAAAGTCTAGCCATAGAGCCCCAAAGAGCCCAAAGAACCGAGAGCAGAGAGCGACGGGATTTGTTCGAGACTGATGCAAAGTGATGGTGTGGCAGGAACAGCAGTTCACAGTGGAGGGAGTATGAATAGGGATGTGTGTGTTAGACTGCGGTGATGATTAGATTGTGTGATGTCTTGCGGAGCTGGGATGAGAGTCGAGTGAATTTGGTTTTGGGCTGAAAGCGCAGTCCATGTGATACGATTTGATTTTGATGTCAGGCTCAAGGAGTAGCCTATGATCCGAGATAGGTTTGAGGTGTAGAAGACATTGAGGGATGTAATTGTCTGACCAGTGATTGTTGGAGCCGTGAAGCGCTATCAACGACCCGTTTGGAGATAGGGAATGAGTGTGAGTGAGCTTGATAGAATCGTGTGGGAAGCTAGTGCACAAGGGCAGACCACAGCGATTCGAGTGGCCAACGCAGGTCGTGGATCCCGGTAACTGAATGGTTTTGAGCAATTGGATCCTATCAATTTTATTTATATGACTCTCCGGTCGTTTCGTGGACAGACAGTCTGAGGTGCAACTGCCCCGTTGTTTCGCAGGCAGACAATTACTCAAGACTGTCCGGTCGTTTCGTGGACAGACAGTCGGATATGTAAATCTTCGGTTGTTTGGTGGACAGACAGTTAGTAGATTCTATGAGTGAAGTGCGTGAATGCGTAAAGTGAGATTGTGGAGGGTGAACTGCTGTGTGAGGAGGAAAAGTGGCGTCGGAGTGTGCCGCACTGCGATGGGTTGGTTGGTGTAAAGCCATGCTGGGATTGGTGGATTGTCATCAGGAAGTTCAAATGAAAATATTTTGTGGGCAAAAGAACTTGATTCAATCATGCAATGTTTTAGGGTGTTATGAGACCTTTGTAGGGGAGATAGGGGAGTAGTGACTTGAGTGGGTGAGGAAGCACCACCCAAGGATACCCCAGCACATTATATGGCCACAAATGTAGGGCTCCATACCATAGTTTGGCTTCAAAATTGGCATAAGAAACCGAAAAAGAGGGAGATTTGACTTTCCCACGCTATGTTTAGGTCGAGTCTAGCATTGCAGCGCGCATGCGCTGTTCGCTCTGCGAGGCATGCTGTAGTAGGGTATGTTGCTGAAGTGCTGTGGAAGCCTCGCCCACTCTCTGCCCATATTTGTAATTGGCTGGTGTCAATATCCTTGGTAAATGCTGGCTTCCGATTCATTATGAGGCTTGGTAGTCCTGCCTCGGTAACGCTCTGTCTCCATTTGTTGCCGCCCATAAGGACTGGACCTTTTACTTCGCTCCTATAACGGCATGTATTATCTAGTGGGTGAGCACCATTTACTTTATTGCCAATGGCGGCTGTCCTACTGCAGGCACGACGTGCTTTGGTGCCTTCTTTACTCTTCCCCCCTCCCTCCCGTTCGTGCCTTCTCCCCCCTCCTGTTGTCCGTGCCTTCAAATAACACCCCCTGTCCCTCCCGTTGTCGTCATGCCTACCGTGCCTTCGCACTCATGTTATCCGTGCTGCCTCCCGTTGTCCTTGATCCCTACCATTTGCAAAGCAATAGGTCTCACGTAAATGCGAGTCCTATTGCATTGCAAATGCTTGTTTTTTCAGGTTAGAGGTGCTGTACAAGTTGAGAGGAGTGATGGCTTCTTTGCGACCTCTGCCTAGACCAACACAGTTTGAGGCTCTAGATGCATGGATGAGAGCAGCACAGGCAAAGAGCAGAGAGCGAAGTCAGGGGATGATGAAAAGGGCAATGAAGGCGTATCAGGATGCGTGATGGGACTCACTGTTGAAGAAGTGGAAGCTAGACACCATCGAGGAAGAGAGGTTATTTCCACTGTTAGTGAAAACAGGAGATGCTCGGAAGAGAAAGGAAGAGTATGATAGTGACACTGGTGACAGCTCGCTTAATCGGTTGCTTGCAAAGTGTCCGCCGCCATACAATCCAGATTCAGAGGAGGGAAGGCAGGCACTCATGGAGAAAGCAGGAAAACCACAGACAAGCCCTAGTGCAAGAGTAGTGGGAAAGATTTAATGGAAGGAACAGGGATGCCAGCGTCGGGAGGTACAGAGAAGAATGGCGTTAATGCTGCTATGCGGTTACGGGAAGCCCTTACGGTGCCGGTCACCACTGGCCCTAAAGTGCCAGTGTATGATCCAGGTCAGGGGGAAAACAGTAGTCAGTCACAGTCAGGCGCAGGAGGAAGGACCAACTCCAGAGGGAATGGCATGGCGAATGGGAATGGTCCATTCTTGGTTCCTGTAGAAGCTAGTACTCTATTGCCAGCCACTGCAGACTCTTCCAGAGGGCGTATTGGGTCTAGCGCAGTAAGATCAGTGTCATTGGCAGACTCACGTTCGGACTTGAGGATGTGGGAACCTCCAGTTAGGGGACCCACGGGGAGGATACCAGGAGGAGGGAACAATCAGGTAACTCCTGGGAGTCAGTAGGCTCCACAGCATACAATAGAAGGAAATCCCTGCAGGAATCAGAGCAGTGAAAGTGAAAAGATGAGCAGTGCGTCAAGTCAGGGAACGATCAAAGATGCATTAAAGGCTAAGGTGTTGGATGTAGTAAGATTAAAGGTAGAAGTGGATGAGATCATAAGTTGAAATTTTCCCCTGGAAAGGATAGAACTTTATGAGCAAGAGGAGCTTTTGTTTGTGGCAAAGGATGTTACCCGTACAGCAAGGAGAGCACATGAGAAACTGACCAAATTGGCACAAAGGTATGATGTGGATTTGTCCAAAACCAAAATGTTACAGGGAGGTCCTAGATTAAATTATAGTGATCAAGAATTAGAAGAGAAAAGAGTCATAGGATTGAAGACCCACATTTGAGAATTGATTATAGAGATACGTGCATGGAGCATGCTTGACAAGTGGGAGGAAAGGTGGTCCAAGAAAAAGAATGTCAAGAAAGGGATGGGAGATACGCCGCCTCCGGGAGGGGGAACAGCAGGAGTAGAGGCTTACCCATTGCGAGAGGTACTAAGCGGGGGGAAATGTTCATGAGCCTTGATTTGTCAGCATTTACAAATTATATTCCTCGGATTAAGGAAAGCCTGTTGAGTGGTACGAGCAGGTCTATCACTTTGTTAAGATTTCAAAGGTACTGTGGATTGATTTGAACACCTTGTTTGACATGTGGTACCAAGGGATTTGTGGTTGGCTTGTATGATTGCAGTTGAATAGCCATCTACTGAACCTGAGCAAGACCCCATAACACATGGCCCTTCACCTTTAGTTATGAAAAAGTTTGAACAGGTAATTACGTGGTTACAGTCCAAGATTTCCCCACAAGACAATGATTGGGTCAAAACAGATCGGACGACCAAAGATCCTAAGGAGTCAGTACAAGCATACTATACTATGAGCGGCTTTTACAAGCCTTTAAGCAGTACAGTGGATTGGATACGTTAGATTCCAAGGATATGGGATAGTTCGTTTCCAAATTGGTTTTAGGATTGAGGCCATAAATTAGATTTATGATCAGCAGCATCTGATCTGTTGGCAAAATAAATCCGTGGACGAACTTCTACGGTATCCCAGATATTGCAGTGATGAGGTAGACTCAAAACATAGAAAACTAAAGGACAAGCCTCGTTGAAATGAGAAATGCTAATGTTAATTGGGATTTATAAAGCGCCTAATACCAGCAGGTCTCTAAGCACTGAGAGATAGTAGCCATAGCCCACCCAGGTCAACGTCTGCATTATGTCCAGGCCTCTGTGAAGAGCAAGGTCTTCAGTTTTTTTCTTAAAGGGAAGGAGGGCTTTTTCTGATCTGAGGTATCCTGGTAGCTCGTTCCACAGCTGCGGGATCAAGACCGAACAGGCTTGACCTCCTTTAGTCGTGTTGTTGAACCATGGAGAGGCCAGCCGGTCTCCCTCGGTACAACCAGGGATGTAGCTCCCTAAGCACTTCTTGATGTATCCTGAGGCCTGACCATGAAGGGCCTTGTGGGCAATGCATAGGCCCTTGAATCTGGCTTGCTGTTTGATGGGGAGCCAATGTAGCTGTGGCCTGTGCCCGTCTGGGGAGCTTGAAGATCAGCCTGGCTGCATCATTCATCGCTATTTGCAGCTTGCCTAGCAGCTTTTCAGGTAATCCAATATATAGCGCATTGCCATAGTCTAGGCTGGACATAATCAGTGCGGTCACCGCTGTCCACATGGTGGAAAATGAGAGGAGGGGGGATAATTTCCTCAGCTGCCTCATTAGGCCCACGCAGGTCCCAGCCACGGAGGACACTTGGTTAGAAAGTGTGAGTTTATCGTCTATTTTAATGCCAAGGCTTTTTACGACTGGAGCTGGAGTCGATGTGTCTCCCAGTGGCCTGAAGAGGTCGGTCCACGGGTTGCTTCTTGTGGTGATAGCTAGGACCTCCGTTTTGTCTGGGTTAACTTTAAGTGAGTCAGCTGTCATCCTATTGACCACGTATCTAAGGATATTTTGCACGTGTGCATGGGCTTGTGGGGTGTTGTCAATTGGCAGGATTAGTTGCGTGTCGTCGGCGTAGTTGAACCCCTTCGCAGCCCATAAGGGCCAAGGCCCCTAACATAGGTCTGAGATAGATATTGACCAGAAGCGGCAATAGTGCCGACCCTTGTGGGACTCCTCAGGTTAATGTCCTTCTATTGGACACGCAGTCACCCATCTGGATCCTTTGAGTCCGGTCTGTCAGGAAGGAGGTGATCCATTGGTGTACCATCCCGCGGATACCTATGTCCCTGATTCGTTCTAAGAGTTGGCAGTGGTTGACCGTGTCAAACGCCACCAAGAGGTCTAGTAGGACCAGGGCACGCGGCTTCTTGCTGTCGCCCGTGAGCCTGATTTCATCCCGCACCGACAGCATCACCAACTCTGTGACCCTCTGTGGGCCCTGAATCCTGCCTGCCGACCCTTGAGTAACTGATGTTCCTCTATAAACAGGGACAGGGTTTTGAGGACATGCTGTTCCATTATTTTAGCCAAGAAAGGAAGTTGGGATATGGGCCTATAGTTCTTCATATTAGTGGTGTCAGCTCTCACCTTTTTCAATAGGGGGGTTTCTCTGGCTTCCTTGAAGTTACTGCGGACCCTCCCCGTTTCCAGTGATAGATTGATCAGGGCGAGGATCTCTCCCTCAATCGCTGGAAAGGCCAACTTGAATATCCTTGGTGGACATGGGTCTGCGGGTGAGCCTGACTTAATTCGGGTCACAATGTGGGACAGGGAGTCATGGTTTAGCCTGGAAAAGAGGCAAGCAATAGGCTCATGTCACATTGTGGCTCCTCCATAGCCAGGTGGCTCTGGCTGATGGGGGTGTTACATATGTCTGTTAAGATGTCCTTTACTTTATCTAGAAAAAGGTCAGGAACCTATTGCAGTGTTCCTGGCTGGTGACTGCTTCCTGCGTCCGCTTTTGACTGAGCTCTTTCAGAATTCTAAAGGTTTCTTTTTGTTTGTTATCTGCCTCCATGATCGTGGTCTCATAGAACTCTGCCTTTCTTGTAAGTATGGCTTTTTTTGTATGTGGCTAGCCTGGCCCTTTATTCTTTGAGTGTCTCAGGGTCATATGACTTGCGCCACTGTCTTTCGTGCTGGCGTAGGGTCCGTTTCTGTCTCCTTAGATCCTCTGTAAACCAGGGGGCTCCCTTGCCCTTGTTCCTCACTCTTTCTGTACAAGCCGGTGCCACCCTACTGATGGCTTCTCTCAGCTGGTTAGTGATGGATTCACTCTTCTCCTCGAGGTCCTATGGCCTAAATCTCCTCAGTGAGTTGCCTTGCAGAGCATCCTCTAGGATAACTGACTCAATTTTGCTCCAGCTATGTACCATTCCAGAGGGGGTTGCGTGGGGCGCCTAGCTTGGGGGATCTGGCAGCTGATCAGGTAGTGGTCCAACTAACTACAAGGTCTGATATCCGTTAGTTTAGCCTGTGGTTGAGTGGACCAAAGGAGGTCTAGGGTGTGTCCTTTCTCATGGGAGGGGGAGTCCACGAGCTGCTGCAGCTCCAATGTGGACATGGTTTCCTCTAGCTGCCTGGCCTGTGCCTCTCTCAGTAGCTGCTCCAATGCTACTTAAAATCCCCCACCGCTAGGAGTTGCTGGTACCAGGAGCGTAGGTCGGTGGCTATTTCAGTGAGGCGGTTGTTGAACCGGGGGGGGGGGGGGTCGATCGAGGGGGCCGGTACACCACCATTATTTCCAGGCATGATGGCTTGGAGCATATGTTTACCACCAAAATGCAGATAGGGTAGACCAATTGCAGTCAAGTGGAGGGACATTAGGTCGGAAACAGGGAAACAATCATGGCGGAGCCCAGAACGTGTCAGGTCAGGCAAGAGGGAAGCCCATAGATCCCAAGACCGGGATAGACATTAGTACCCTAATGAGAATCACTGCATGTAATTTTTGTCACAAAATCGGGCATTGGAAGCACAAGTGTAGATCGAGCCCAGCTATTCAGATGCAAGATGAAGAAGTAGTGCAGGTACCTGAGGTTGTAAATACTGTGAGGAGGCCCAGGTCTGTACACGGAGGGGGTCTGAGTCCACAAGTGCAAGTTCTCCAACATCTGAGAATTCCACAGGGAAATCAAGTGTACCAGCAGATGCCCTTTATTGAAGCTTTTGATGATTATGATCCAGACCCATTGCAATGATTGGGCCGGGGATGAGAGGAAGACTGTACCCTTGGAGCAGTCTTATAGGTAGACCAGAGAGGACCGTATGTGGAGGCAGATGTGGACGGTCATCCTGTTACATACTTGATTGATACTTGTGCTGCCTTGTCTACTGTGAGTTCCGCAGTAGTCCCAAACCTACCCCTCTCGGGACAATTGATCCAAGTTGTAGGAGTTGCCAATAAGAAAATTACTAATCCATTGACAGATGAGATACACATGAGAATAGGAACCTTTCAGGATTGTCACCAATTTGTGGTGTGCGATTTGAGTCCAGTCTGTTGGGTCGTGATCTTTTGTGCAAATTGAACTGTACTATCTATTACACATAGAAGGGAGTGGAGTTGCAGACCAATGATGATGACATTGCATTCAAACTAGCGAAACAGAAACTCTGCATAGAGATGTTTCCCGTTTTGACCACAGAAGATTTGCCATACGATCTGAAGGATTCAGTCTCTCCGTAGGTGTGGGATTTCACGGGGGCTGATCCGAGGGGTAGAGCCAGTTAAGATTCAGATCAAGCCAAATGCTGAATTTCCAAGAACACTCCAGTACAACCTGACGCCGGAAATGGTGACAGGAATCAAGCCTGTGATTGAGTCCATGATCGAATAGGGTATTTTGAAGGAGATAATGGGAAGCCCATGCAATTCCCCTTTAATGGGACTGCAGAAGCCAAGTGGGAAGTTCAGAATCATGGAAGTCCTGCAAAAGGTCAACACGATTGTAGTTCCATGTTGTCCTGGGGTACCGAATCCATCAGTGATCCTGTTTTCAGATTCCTTGTGAGGTTGAATGGTTTACCGTGATTGATCTATGTCAGGGTTTCTTTTCGATACCCTTACATGAGGAACGCCAAATTTTATTCGCTTTCTGTCTGGAAAATCGTGTGTTAACGTGGTGTTGTATCCCACAAGGGTATACTGAGAGTCCATCAATCTTTAATCAGATCTTGAAAAAGAATCTTGAGAGTCTGGTACTGCTGCAAAATTCAGTTCTTCTGCAGTACATTGATGACCTCCTGATCGCATCAGAAACAGAGGACGCTTGCGAGAGTGATACTGTTGCACTGTTGAATCACCTAGGAGAGAATGGACACAAGGTGTCCGCGAGTAAACTTCAGTACTGTTTGCCTGAAGTTCAGTATTTGGGTCATCGCATTGAGAAAGGCAAGAGGAAGGTGTCACCAAACCGCATTGAGTCGATCATGAAAAGGAATGCGCCTACCAGACAAAAGGAAGTCAGGATGTTTTTTGGAATGGTTGGGTACTGCCGTCAGTGGATTCCCAACTTCTCATTGAAGGCAAAACCTCAGCAGAGATTGACACACAAGGATGTGAGGGATCCGGTACCATGGGATAACAACTGTTTGGTTGCCTTCCTGAAGCTGAGAAAAAGCCTGTGTCGCGCCCTGGCTCTAGGAATGCCTGATTACAACAAATCATTCTTGTTATTATGTTGCGAGCATGAGGGGTGCGCAATGTCAGTACTCGCACAGACTCATGGAGGTGTCCGTAGACCAGTTACCTACTTCTCAGCTACCCTAGATCTGGTAGCTACAGCGTTGCCCAGATGTCTCAAATCCGTTGCTGCAACAGGTCTCAGCATTGAAAGGTGTGAGAGTATTGTGATGGGTCATCCTCTTACTGTATATGTTCCACATCCGTTGAGCTTCTGATGAGGAGAACTAAAACACAGCATTTGACAAATAACAAACTCACAAACTATGAGCAAGTCATACTTGCCTCAGAGAATGTGACTTTGAAAAGATGTTCTGTATTGAATCCTGCTACTTTGATGCCTATTCCAAACATTGAAGATGAAAGTTTTGTGGACCATGACTGTCTCGATGTGACTGAACTTTGCCCCAAACCAAGGCCTGATATTGTAGATGAACCTCTGCCGGAATCAGATGAAATCCTTTTTGTAGATGGTTCGTGCCTAAGGGACAATTGAGAGCAGCGTTTGCTGTCTGTCCAATTTCTGGAGTTGTGAAAGCTGCTTGTTTACAGGGAGTACACTCCGCACAAGTGGTTGAAATCATTGCCTTGACATGTGCATGCCAAGTCTCTGATCAAATCCAAGTCACCATCTACAAACTGTTAGCCAATATGGGTTTGGTGTGGTTCATGACTTCGGACAGCTATGGTCACAGAGGGGGTTCCTAACGTCATCAGGCTCTCCCCACAGAAATAGGGAATATGTGAGACAATTTTTAGAAGCTTTGCAAAGACCAAAAGAAATAGCTGTGGTAAGGTGCCTTGCTCACGGGAGAGGGGATGACTTTATAATGCTGGGCAATAGGTATGCAGATGAAATTACACGTTTCTGCACTCATCAAGGATGCATTTATAATGGGGAATACACAGGAGAGAGCACAGAGAGAGCCGAGCTCAACATGATGTTAGCTTTAGCGGACACCTGGGATGAGGTCAAGCACCTGCAGGGAGAGGTGTCTGCTCAAGAAGAAGCTGGATGGATTAAAGAAGGTTGTGAGAAGAGAGATGATGGCATTTGGGTTTCAACTGATGGTCGAGCAGTGTTGCCAGATGATTTACAGAGCCCCATGGGGAGGCAGATTCATGGAGCAGTTCATATTAGAAGGGATGCCATGGTGCGAGTATTCAGACAGACGTGGATCAATCCACAGTTTTGTGCGTTTGCTGAAGCAGTGTGTCACAGATGTGTTACAAGTCAACAGATGAATGCGGGAAAGAAAACTGTTGTCACATTGAGTCATATTGGGAGATCTGGGGGTTCCTTCAATAGGATCCAGCTTGACTTCATTGAAATGCCCAGGTGCAATGGAATGAGGTGCCTTCTGGTGGTGGTGTGTGTTTTTTCACGGTGAATGGAAGCATATCCAACGAGAAGGTGTGAAAGTCTTACAGTAGCAAAGCTGTTACTTAGAGAGTTGATACTGCGCTTCGGATTTCAGACTTCTGACTGAGGGACACACTTTCACAGAGAGATTAAGAAGCTGCTTTGTGCTGCCTTAAAAGTTGATCAGAGATTATACTGTAGCTACAGAACTGAGGCCTCTGGCCTTGTTGAACAGGTCAATGGAACTCTCAAGATGCGAATGGCAAAGTTTGCTCATCCACGTCTCTAAAGTGGCCTGATGCATTGCCTTTGATGAGTATCCGTAGCATCCCCGATAGGAGGAGAGGTCTTTCGCTGCATGAGATCCTAATGGGAAGGGCGATGCGATGGCCAGCAGTGCCGTCCACAGCGTTGATAAACATCACTGATGATTTGATCCTTGATTATTGCAAAGGACTGGCTGACGTGTGTTTGAAGCTGAGACTGCCCCGACCTCGAAGGACCTCTGCCACTATCTGAGCCCAGGTGACTGGATCCTGGTCGGAAAACACATGAGGAAGAACTGTCTTGATGCTCGCTGGAGAGGTCCATACCAAGTGATCCTGGTGACAAACACAGCCGTGAAGTGTGGAGGGTTGCCGAACTGGATCCACGCTTCGCACACCCGTAGAGTTTCAGGACCCTCATAAGAAACAGCTTCTCTCTCTGAAGAAAATCCAGCTGTGGCTGCGAGGCCACTGGAGAGGACAAGCCAAGCAGTGAGGGTTACTGATGAGGCTGGTCGCTCACCAGAGCAAGTTGAGGGGTCACACTACACAAAACCCAGGTACTGACTCTGAGGGAGATGGTAACGTTGCGTGTGGTACAGAGTCCGACTCAGCTGGAACAACTGGTGTGCAAGGTGATCGGGTGCAGAGAGGGAGAGCAGAGTTTGCAAGAGAATCGTGGCCTTTGAGACAGAAGAGTTAAAACCTGAGACTGGCATCTAAAAGAGATCTTACCCCTGTGTCTGAAACATCAGAATCAGAGCTAAGTGACACAGAACAAGCACAAGAGGACCTGAGGAGATTGAGAAGAGCAAGGGTGCCTGGAACAGTGGGGACCGGGAGACTGAGGTCTTCACGAGTAGCCAGCAGAGTTCCAGAACTGAATATTGAACTGAACTATTGGTCCTTGGGATAGAAGCCAATGGAGTGTTAACAGTGACTGTGCCAAGACCTATGATATTGAATAAGATGTAGGTTTTGATACTGCGAGATCTGTCTCTCCCAACATTCTGATACCAGCCACGGGCTCAGGAGATTGCAGCTGTTTGTCTTGAGATTCAACAGCGTGCCATTGATGAAATTGGCTCTGAGCGTGAGTGCACAGGACATTAACGCCTGTTACTTCTAGCACAAAAGAGGGTACCGTAGCAGCAGATAAAGCTATGCTAGATCAAACTAGTCACATTGTTACATATAGATTTGTTTAAGTGTGATTATACGTTGAATACCTATGCAAAATTGTTGTAAGAGTATGTCAATACGATGGATGTGAGAGATTGTTATGTGTGTATGCAGTTGCCTGCATCTGTGGAGGAGTGGATTCGCTATCTCCATCTTCCCTTGACGTATGGTATTACATGTAGTCTGTTGCTTAGTATGTGTTACGGTAAGGGTCACTATGAATATTTTTTCTCTAATTACGACGTAGTACTTTCAGAAGTTCCGGCTTACAAGCACTTGAATAAGTATGATTATTACAAGCAGGAAGAGAGGATTGGGTAGTATTTCATATTGTTACATTAGATACGGCTTATGCTCATTGTCATAATTTGACATGCATGCTAACTGACATAGAGAAGAAGTTCATAGATCAAGTAGAAGATAGACATAGTCAACTAGCCGTTAAGTTTAATGGTAGAGAAGGGAAATTTGCGTGGACCCAGGAGAAGTTGGCCCATAAGGCGAAAGGAAGTTATCGTCCAATAGCTTTAGATTTTGAACAGCGAGGAAAACTTTGCATTAAACAGGTACAGACCTACTATGATAAGCTCTTTGTAGGACAAAGCGTGTGTGATCACATCTTCACAATTGAAGCCACTGCGAAGAAATTTGTGCAAGAAGCAGTGCAAGTGGCACCCAATGTGTATTTTGTGTGTGGGAAAAATGCACATGTGCGGTTGCCACTGATCTGGTATGATACATGCTATGTGGCTGTTGTGTTTCCTAAGATTTACCACATTGAATATTTGGCCCAGTTGGAAGGAGGATTACACCATAGAGAAAAGCATGGTGCGAGTGCAGGCGAGATTGTTAGAGATGTATTTGGGGCAATGATACGGAGTTTGGGAGTGGGTCTAAATAATATCAAGATTAGAAGGTTGTCAATCATTGTGGATAAGTTGTCAGTGAATGAAGCTCAGTCTTTATTACTGGTGGATGGAGAGATGGTGTCGATAAGAGCCATGGTGATGCAGAAGCGACTTGCGTGAGACGTATTATTAGCAAAAGAGGGCAGAGTCTGTAAAATGTTGAGGGTCCAACAGTGTTGTACCAGACCATAGCAAGGATCTGAGGAAGTATATAAGTAACATCACCGAGATTTACCATGAGGTGCATGATTTGGCAACGGAAGGAGTTTGGGACAAAGTTGGGAAAGGATTTGGAAAAGATTGGAAGCTGGTTTGCTAACCTTGAAAAGGGAATTCTTGGTTATATTCTGCAGCCATCATCATAGTTGTGGTTTGTGTCATTCTTTTGGTTGGATTGATAAGTGCCTATAAATGGCATAAGGGAAGGTAGTCTGAGAGATCTCTTAGAGAGCGGAAGAGGAGGATGGAGCAAAGCAGGACAGTCACCATGAGAATCTCAAAAGTCTAGAGAAGTTCCGGCAGGGGAGAACGGCTACTACATCTGTTTAGGTCGGTTCTCTCTACAGGGAGTTGTGATAGGTTGTGATGACACTTGTCATCACAGGGGGGACTGATAGAGCGTGATTGTGCTCTTTCATTTGTAGGGATGCATCATAACCACGAGGGTAAACGACCTTCACCCCGCATCCGTAACTGCATCCGTAACCCCGTATGCTGTCACAACGCGGTCGTAACAACGACCGCGTTGTGACAACGCATACCATTACCCCGCAAGTCGTTACAATGACTTGCGGAGGGGGAGAAGGTGTTGGATTTAAAATCCAACACCTTCCCTACAGTCCGCACAGACTGGAGTTGGAATAGTAAATTTTACTATTCCAACATTCAGCGCCCCCCCCTCCGCAAGTCGTTGTAACGACTTGCGGGGTAATGGTATGCGTTGTCACAACGTGGTCGTTGTTACGACCACGTTGTGACAGCATGCGGAGTAATGGTATGCGGGGTGAAGAGACATATTCAACCACGAGTAGTTTGCACCTGCATTTATTCTTTTGTCGTATTAACATAGGACAGTAGAATGTGTACTGTAATAATGTGAAGGGTGTTGTTTTAGGTGTATTTTTCATGTAAACGTGAGGAAAATTAATGTTGCAATACATGCATGCTTAGTTGAAACATTAACGTGTAGAATTTGTGTGTGAGGCTCAGAAAATGAACGTATTTGATGTGCTCATGTAACGTGTTGATTTAGAAATACTTAGTAAAATGTTCATTTATGCATGATTTTCATAAGGACTATGTGCCTCACTTTTAGGTTGGCCGATTTCTGTAGACCTGAAATTAATTTTCCCTGGCTCTCATAGAAAAGGGTTTGTTCGTAATTTTCATGTACATTTTGAATCATTTCATACTCACGTTTCTGTTGCAGGTAGAGAAATTCATCTTTGTTAGTTAAAATAATGCTTTTGTTTTAGAAGCTAGGCTCGGGGAGGAGAGGATACATTTGTACAAGGAGTGCTGATAATGTGAGACTGTGTTCTTTCTTACTGGAGAAAGCCTGGGAATCAAGGTCATTAAGCCTGGGAGTATCGAAACTAAATAGAAAACTACCTATAAGGAGGCGACCAGCGGGATGAGGTGATCGGATGTTACCTAATGGGCGTATTTATGATTTGATGTTTTGAATTAGGGACTGAGTTAGGAGAAGAGAGGAGATCGATGGAGAGGGAAGAAGCATCTTAGAATGAGCTCTGTAGCTTTTGGCTACCTGACCCATACAATGTGAGTGCACATCTTAGGAAGTCTTCACGCGCTGACACCTTTTCCTAACTTGCCTGGGGAATGTTAAGTAGGGATGTCATGCTAGTGGTAGTGTAGGGACAGACTAATGCTTTTTACTTACGAACCTCCAATGAATTCTGATCTGGACGTGGGGGCACTTATTGCCTGTGTCCTGGTTCTGGAATTTGACATTCTTTTCATGCTCCAGAAGTTTAACTTCACCCGCAGGTTTGCTTCGTATTAGTTACAATGTATTTCTACAACCTCATCTTGAGGTGTCTGTATGTTCAGTTATTTCTGACTTTGTAATAAAATCACTAAATTGGAAACCTGGAGTCTGTGATTCTTCAGAGTCAGGATTCTTTGAGCCCGTGAGTCTGACCTAATGAGTTATTTCTCCCCACTACACTTCTAAAGTGGGTACAAAAGGTCCATTGGCCGAGGGTTCCGGAGTACATTTATGAGAGGGAACCTGGCTCCTTCAAAGCAATGGCACGCACATCCAACAATTCTCTCAAGACCTCATTTATAAAGAACTAAAAGGCAGCGGGAGCATTACAGAGACCAAAGGGCATGACTAAATACTCATATAACCCAAAGTTGGTACAGAAAGCTATTTTCCATTTATCGCCTTCCTTAACTCGCCTCAAATGGTAGACCCCTCTCAAGTTCAACTTAGTGAATATTTTAGCATCTTTGACTTGATCTAATAAGGAATAAATCAAAGGCAAAGGGTGGCAATTTTTTCGTGGTGACACTGTTGAGGGATCTATAGTCAATGCAAGTATGAAGGCCTCTATCCTTCTTGGGGATGAAAAATAGAGGAGAAGAGGCCGGAGAACAGGTTGGTGTAATAAAAGTGATGCTGAGCAATTCATCAAGATATTCACGAAGGTTCACACTTTCCTTCTCAGTCAATGCATAAATGCTATTACAAGGGATCTGAGCCCCAGACCCCCGTTCTATACGTCAGTCATAGGGTCGATGTGGTGGAAGAGCAGTCGCTTTCAAATTATCAAAGAAGTCAGCAAGATCATGATAACATAAAGGTAGCTTTGGGTTGATATTTTCTTCTATTGCCATCACCTCCTTATGAGATTCACAAGCTTGCCTGCATTGTTACCCACATAAATCAATTCAAAAGATAATGGTCCATTTCACCCTATTAGTGTCAGGATTATGTTTCGTGAGCCATGGAATGCCTAACATTGCCTGAAACTGAAGAGCTTCAATCAAATTGAACTGCACAAATTCTTTAGGTGTCTCTTGAATAAGTAAACAGTCTCATCATAGAATGAGTAGTCAGACCTGATTTGATAGCACTCCCATCAACGTTTTTTACTTCATCAATAATACCTTTATGTACAGTGGGAATACCTACATGAGTAGCCAATGATATATCCATAAAGTTTCTAGTAGCACCGGAATCTATCATGATTCCAATATCAGTTGTATGATCTTCCCATGAAATGAGAGCGTGAATGAAAAAATGATGTTGAGAATGTACAAAGTGTTTGGGACTAAGAGACCAGAACAACCCAAAATACTTGTCTCAGCAGGCTTCGGGGTCATCAGTTTCCAAACTCTCCTCTTCTTTTAGGCTTTAGAGTGCAATCATGTAAAAAATTGCCTTTTTGTCAGCAATATAAACATAATTTCATGTCTCGCCTCCTTCGTCGCTCATCTTCACGTAAGGGCCTTCGCACACTACCTATCTGCATAGGTTCTAGTTCTTCTGCCATCTTGTCAGGTTCTGGTTTTCTTTCTTTATATATGAATTTCCTAACCTCAGAACGCCCTCTTTCTCTCTACGTCTTTCAGAAAGTCTATGATCTAATTTCACTACTAGATGAAATAACTCACTGCAGGTTTCAGGAGGGTTTACTATTTGTGCTAATATATCTTTTAATTCATCTTGTAATCCTCTGTAGAAAAGAGAAGTACTTTGGCTTCTGACCACCCAGCGTCAGCCACTAATTGGTTGCAATTTGAAAAGTAGGACATAAAATCTTTATTTCCTTAAATTAAATCGAGTAATTCTGAATCAACTGATTGCAGGAATGAATGACGTTCGAATAACCTCTTTAACTTGGCTTTAACCTCTTCAGTGCCCATGACGAGATAGTCTCGTCATGGAGCACGGTTGCGCTGTGCCCATGACGAGACTATCTCGTCATGAACCCCACCCACTAGTGCTATGCCCGGCACAGGAGGGGGAAAGGGCGTGGCACTGAAGGGGTTAAAGGAATTGTAGTCATACAACAAAGTATCTTTACGCTCCACTAAAGGCATGGACCAAGTAGCTGCAGTGCCCCCTAAATATGATAACATAAATGCCACCTTTGACTGCTCTGTCGGAATACATGCTGCCTTGCAGACAAAGTGTAAGTGGCATTGGTTAATGAATGTATCAAATTTCACTGGATCCCCTGTAAAACTTTCGGGTGGGGCCAAAGGAATAGAAAAAGGTGTGGTAACGTGTATGACTGGTGCCTCGGTATTCAAACTAATCCATGAAGAGGAAGATGTGGGAAAAGTGCCATCTGAACCCCTTATAGTTGTCCCAGGAGTTGGGCTAGCAGTACCCATATTTGGTGGCGTAAATGCTTGTATCTCCTTTTGTAAATTTCCTATCATGTGTACAGGATCTGCTAACGAAATGTCTCGTGCTTCCATGTCCCTCAGGCAGAAAATAGACTTGGGCTTGGCGTTTTGTCAGGTTCTTGTCATATTGTTTTTTTTCCCCCATGAAGCTAACTCCCAACTTCTCCTGTGAACCAGGCAACCCAACAAAGTCAAAGTTTACCAAGATCGATGGAGAAGAGAGAAATCAAGTGTCCCTCGATGACTGTTCTATGGTGCGACTGTCCCACAGGCCAGGTAAGATTCTTCCTAAGAAAAGAGATGATAAGAGAGAGTGAGATATTGCTAGAGTCCATATGTGTGCATGTGTGGTAGGATAATTTTACTGTTCTTATCAGCATATATCTTATTTAAATCCCACTCCCGTTTATTGGCAGAATGAAGAGGTTCAGCTGTAGTTGAATGTGTTGGTCTGAAAACAGAAAGAGAATTTGTGTAAAGGGGATAAATACAAATGGCGTTAGCTCATTTATTGTCTTTTGTATACTTAGCATATATTGTTCGTTATGTAAAGTAGCCCCAGAAACTAACAAAAAATAAATCAGTCCATAACAAGTGGATAAAAGACATACATTCCTTTCTTGTTGTCTTTCCCAATGCTAAGCAAAACCAAAGGAAATGATGGTCCAGGTGATGGATTAAACCCAGATCAGTTGACTGGGGGTGAGTGCTTGCAATGTTCAACACTCCGTCCATCATTTCCTTTGGTTTTGCTTTCCCAATGCTAAACCTGAATCAAAAGAAAAAAAATATATATGGGTCCTTTCAAGAATTTAAATGTAATCTATGTTATCCTTCGTACTTCCTATTGTAAATAGTCCAAACACATAACCTTTTTTGCCGTTGTGTTATTTTGTGTCCATAGGTATGACTATACCATATAGAATTCTCTGTGTCAACAGGCAAGATGGACATCAGATAAGTATTATGGGTTTTACTTTGGTCAGAGCGCAGTGTACGTTACCCATAACTGGAGGAATTTTCATTTTTTAATGCCTGTCTCCTCATTTCGTAGGTTCTTTTTGTCTTTTTTTTACATGAATCCAAGTAGCTGTAATGCCGCCGGAGCCGTCGGGACCGAATTGGAATGCCAGGAAGAACGATGCTGGAGGAACCCGACAAAACCGTTGAGGATGCTGAGTTAGAGTGTAGAGACCCGGAAACAGAGGTAAGTCACCCAATG
Source organism: Triturus cristatus (assembly GCF_964204655.1). Classification (NCBI taxonomy): domain Eukaryota; kingdom Metazoa; phylum Chordata; class Amphibia; order Caudata; family Salamandridae; genus Triturus; species Triturus cristatus. Next base: position 881,285,327 of record NC_140589.1, read on the forward strand.
ACAGGAAGCTGCAGGCACAAAACCTCTGAACGCCAAGCAGCTTCCTGCTTTTCTCGTCGACTCTTATTCTTTGTTGGCTCCACCCCTGCCACATCCGGCATATGGATCGCGGCAGGCGTGACAGACACCACCACTTAAGTACACTTCTGGACCTGTGGATACTCTGGCAGCAAGAAGGACTGCTGTGCTGCTGAAAGGACTGCCACTCTGCTGGATTACTACTTTGCTAAACTCCTGGTTTGCTGTGCTGACCTGCTATCTGCTGCCCCCTTGCCCCAGTGAGAAGGACTGGACCTGCATCTTTTGAACCCAGAGTGACTCCAAGGGCTATTTGACTAGCCTCCTGATCTGAAGCCTCAGAAATATAACAGTTATTCCAAACAAAAGGTTCAGAGTGTACAATTCAAAAACAAATATCCAAAAACAATAAAAGCATGAATTTATATAAACAAAAAAAGGGGAACGAGAGAAAAAGGAAAAGGAAGAAAAAAGAAAGAAACCCTAATAGAAAAACATACAAAGTTTATTTAATAAAACAGCTCAGTGTATTAAGCTGGTACATATAACATTAAAAACATACACATGACCAGACAAGTGGCAGACAAGGAGAAAAGTACATAACATGGGAGTTTATACTATTTTTCATAAAACTCCAGTAGACAAAGAAGTATGTCCTCCAATAGTTGCAGCCACAATAGCGTTGACGGCGTTTCGACCTGTTGTGTTAATCCATGGTCATCTTCAGGACGATAAATATACTGAGCATCCTAAGAAAGTGATCTAAAATTGCAAAAATTGCATTACATCATGAACATTTAAGAAAGGGCCAAAAACCAGTATTATTTTACAGAAGAAAGAAGAGAAAGAAAAGAAAAGAAAGCGACCAAAATTTGAAAAAAGTTATTTCGAAAAATTCCACCAAGCCAGAATTCAGAGTTAGCAATGAAGAACCACCGGTGCAGTGGAAAAGATATATAATAACCGACTAGAAACCAATGTGCAGTCAGATCCTGCCACCCATTAATTTCAAAGGTGACTTACTTCTGTGTTAAACAAATTAGATACCAATGTTATTTTGCTCCAGCGGTCTAAACTTCAGAAGCCACTTGAAATAATATGCAAATGTCAGGAAGACTTCGACAACCTCAGTTTGAAGAGCCGATCGTAAACAATTATGAATTCAGGGGGTCATGGAGCGAGCAAATCGTCCTCAAATTCACCCTATTTAATCCAAGCTGGATCTGACTGCACATTGTTATGTACTTTTCTCCTTGTCTGCCACTTGTCTGGTCATGTATATGTTTTTAATGTTATATGTACCAGCTTAATACACTGAGCTGTTTTATTAAATAAACTTTGTATGTTTTTCTATTAGGGTCTCTTTCTTTTTTCTTCCTTTTCCTTTTTCTCTCGTTCCCCTTTTTTTGTTTATATAAATTCATGCTTTTATTGTTTTTGGATATTTGTTTTTGAATTGTACACTCTGAACCTTTTGTTTGGAATAACTATTGAATGCCCCTGGTTCAGGTGGTTTGGGCTGCCCTTGTGGTGGTTAATGATCAGAAATATAACAGGCTTCCAACAACCTACATCTGCACCTGGACTCTGCTATCTCTGAGTCTACATTGCCAAGTGGTGCAACCAGAGTCTTGGACCCTTGGAAGTGCGCCTTAGGTGCTTACCACCAGAACTGACACATCTCCTCTGCTAAGTGGCACATTCTCGAGCCGAACCGATGCACATCCTCGGCTGAGCGGTGCATCCTCCAGCAGAACAGATGCATTGCCGCTGCTGCTTGGATTATGCCAAGCGCAGAAGGACCTCATCGTTCTTGAAGTATTCGGAACCGATATATTGTCAACAGCATCTCCAACCTAGGTACATGCATCTCTCACCAGCACCAATGTCCGCAGCATAGGCTCGCATCTTCTTGGACCCAAAGCACCACTAGCTGTGCGCCACATCCTCGATGGCCGGACTTTGCATTTTGGACTTTATCTTTGGCCTTGACTTCGGGATCCTTGACTTCGATGCAACAGGACCTCTTATCGCAGCCTTCCTGCATCATGGAACTAACACATCACCTCAGCTGTGCGACGATTCTTCGCCTCTGATCCACACAATGGTCGGCAAACAGGATTTGAGGTACTTTGGGTCACATTTACGAGCAAGTGGCGGATCGCTGCATTAGCCTGCTTGGCTTAACGCCGCACCCCACCAGTTCTGAAACGCAGGACTGCACCGTATTTACGAAGGATACAGTGCAGCCCTTTGTTTCCCCCTGCACTGGTGCTAATTTAACTGCCTAACTGCAGCTCAATCAGGGGAAGATTGTGTATGTACAGGAAGGTGTTCCTTCCTGCACATGAACAATCTGAAATGGCGTTTTGTAATTTCGATGTGTGCTGCTTAATGCAGCACACATAGAAGTTGCAAAACATCATTTTTTTATGATAGTTTATGTGCAGAAAGTGACACTTTCCTGCACATTAACAATTGATGGAGCATGATTATTTAAGAATGATTTTTCTTAGTCAAATCCTGTTCATCGTGTAAATTACTAATGTATTTAAAAGAAAACATGACTAATATTGTGTCTCGTTGAACACTGAGAGTTTTTAAACTACATCATAAAAGCATACAGAAGGGTCGCAAACTGGTGAAGCTGAGAGATTTACGAGACAGAAAAATGACTAATGTGTTATGATAATAAAATGAAAAATAATGATGCAGTAGTAAATTTCCCCCGAAATATGATCTGAAAAGATTTCTCAATTGAAATTGGTTTGCTATATTTTCTTAAATCTAGATCTGAAACTTCAAAGAGAAACTGTTTGTTTAATAATGAAATCTGATAAGACTATGCTTATGAAAATAGTTCAATAGTAGTTATATTAGATTCTTATGGTTTACGTTTTCTCCAAGTGTTTAAACGTTAACACACTTTTAATTTTCTATGTAGGCCTCAAAATGTATTATGTCTTTCCAATGTAGGCCTTAGAGAAATGTATTTTGTTCTTCATTATTTCCTTCGAAATAGAATAAAATGCTGATTTGATTTTGTTTAGTTACAAGTATAATGACTAAAGTTGCCTTTCTTACAGTCCAAATATTTTCTCTCTATGAATAATTGTGTCCATTTTGTTGCAAGCCAACTCGGAAGCGAGAGTGTGGACATGTTGAGTTGCAAATGTATTTCCTATTTCTGAGGTGAAATTTGATATTGTACATTCTTAGAAAACTGAAGAACAGAGAACAAAGATATTATGTGTAGGTTCCGGACTATTTGGGCTGAAGAATGATCATTCCACGATCACACCATGAATTTCAACCAATAGAATTGTGAAAACTCTGCAGTAAGCTACATTTGTGGGCTTGAATAGTAAACATTTAGAGATACAAAAACTTAGTGGGAAAAGTAAGTGTGCGGCTATTTTCTTGCAATTCTTGGGTGTGACATGCTGTCAGTCCAAACTCTATCTTGAACTGAACTCTCCTGATTTTCCCCTGCACTTCCTTAGTTGATGAAGTCGAGCAGGCTAAACCTTTCGGCTGAGGGATTGACTTTTCAGACTATTGCACGCTGTGCATTAGCTCATCTTTAAGTCTCGGTTCTGATAAGCTACAACTCAATTTTTGGTTCCTATCAGTTCTAAAATTGCATACTGTATTTGCAATGTCTGTTTATTTTCTCTCTCCACTCACGCCAGCTATTTGATTTGATGTAATTTGCTTACTTTAAACTGTGATTATATTGTGATTTACCTGTATTCAAACGAAACCCATGTACTAAGTTCTAATGTATTATTGTGTATTGACCATTCATTTTGACGATTAGATAAAATTGCCTTGATAAATATACTGAGTTTGTTTACTTATTGATGAATATTTCTGAAAAATTATGGTTATTGATTTATTGTTGTAAAATAGGCATGTCTTCATTACAGGTCCTCATGAAGGAATGACTTCTGGCTCAAGTTATCTGAGTCCCTAGTAGCTCCTACAAAGATCTATCAGAGGACCTCATGATTGTAGGTGGTTGTAGAGTGTCTATGGGCCCAAACTCTGTGTTGTTGAGAATTATTTTACTGAGATTAGAGTTTATGGTGTGGTAGGTAATCTGTGACTGTGCCCACAAAAATTTACAGTTTTCTAGTAGCGTATTGGATGGTTATTTTGACTAAATATACTAGGTAATGAAGAGACGGAGTTAAAGACATTGACAGATTATAGACATTCGTATTTTATGCTCTTCGTTGTGGTCCGTTGTTGACCTTAATGGAAGTAACGGGTCCTAAGAGCGGGTCTTAGTGTGGCATACACTTAGTGTATTGTCTACTGTGGAAGTGGTGCTGTGCAAAGAGGTTTTGCCAGTGCTAATGTAGGGAATCTTGAAGTATGACAGGTGAGGATTTTTGAGGTTGCTTCAGAGGCGCATCTGGAGAAATCTTGTAGATTTTCATTCAAGTGAGGGCGAAATCACGCTAGTCGATATTTAGCTGGAAGCAAAAGAAATTCTTAGATTGTGTGGTTCTATCGTTTACCTTTTAGTTGATCAAACAAGTTGTTTTATGTTGTTTGTTTTGTTAAAGACTTTGAGAAAACGCTGACACTGACTTTGTGAAGGGAGGGTCAGTCGCAGGAGCTAAGCTAAAGTCACAGGGTGCCACGCTGGTATTGGACAATTGTTGTGAACACGTCACAAGGTGCCGAGCTGGTATTGGTTGGTTTGTGTGATTCGCACAAGTATTGGATAGTGAGACCAGTTTTGATTGGTGGAAAGGAATCATATACAGAAAAGAAGTTGTTGAAATTCTTTTCATAAAGTTTGATTTCAGCATAGAAGATCATGAAGTTTTTTAAATTGCTGAAAACCTTGTTTAGTAAAGATGAGCCTATACCTATTAGAGGAGGAGTTCCTGTGCCTCCTGAGGGAACCCCTGCTTCATTCATATAATTAGAAAGGGGTTACCATACATGTACATGGTTGGAGAATTTGGTGAAATACACTGAGCAAGATGGTAACTTAGCGTTACCAGAGAATGGGACTTTTAACGTTAGGATTTTAGAAAATTGAATGAATCAAATGAATAATTGGAGACCAGATCCTAGACCTATGCAGAATGAAGCTCTTGAAGAATGGGAACATGAGGCATACAAAAGAGAAAAAGAAAAATATCAGACTAGGTACAAGAATACTGTGAGTAGATATTCAGAGGCAATGAGGAGAAGATATATAGCTGAAGGAGCATGAATGTTTCCAGTTATGGTAGCTGAGTCTGCTGAGGGAGAGAAATGCAAATAGAAAAAGAGGAATGTTGAGGAGTCCAAGACTAAAAAACTACTGAGTTAGTTGTTGAGGGAGCTGATGACGTAGATGACAATTTTTTGAATGAGTTACTGATGAATAGACCTCTACCATATCATGAAGAACAGAATCATGTGGAGTCAGTATCTTTTCTGATTGCTCCGATAGTGCATGCAGAGTTAGCTTATGAGAGGACATCACAAAAGCATAATCAGATAAGAGTTAGAAAAGAATTTATGAGAAAGATGGCACCAATGAACGCAGATGCTTTCTCAGTTCCAGTAAATCCAGTACAATAATGGACAAGAACATCATTTAACAATTCCCAATAGAAATATGAGTGTGGGAAGTGAAAGGTTGGATGAGAATAATGGAGCAAATGCTAATGCTGTTAGAAGAGAAGGGTTAGAACCCTTATTTTAGAAAATTCAGTGGAGACATCAAAAAGAGGTGTACACATGGATCCAAAATGGATGTTACAGATAGAAAGATGGATGACATCATCATCAGGAGGATCACAGACAGGTGGAATTAGCTAAGAAGCAGAGATCAGGTTCATCCTTAGGTTCTTCTCCAGAACGAATAGATGAGTGGATAAAAGAAATAGCACCTGGTCGTAGTATGCAGTATAGTTGTGAGCAGATTAAAAGCGGAACTAGAAGAAATGATATTGGGTACAATTAGTCCAGGGAGATTAGGTAAATATCGGGATGAAGAATTGCTTTTTATGTGTAAAGACATAATACGGAAAGTGATAAATACACATGAGAAATTTGCTGAGATTGCACAAACATATGGATTTGACATAGAGAAGTCTAAGGCTTTACAGAAGACATATCGATTAGATTTCAGTGACAAAGATTTTGAGAGCTTGAATGCTTCAGGAAAAAGGTTGCAGATCAAAGAGATAATCAATACTCTAAACCGTTGGGGTGAACTGGATCGATGCGAAGGGAGATGGGCAAAAAGAAAAGAGGATATAACAATAGCTTCAGTGGCTTTATCATTGTGTCCTGTGAGGGAGACAGAAACTGATGTTGTAAATGTAATGGTATATCCTATGAGAGCGGTACCAGGAGGTGGGTTTAATCTCGTCTCTTGGTCAAGGCAAGATATATTATCATTTACGAAGGATTTTCCCAGATTTAGAGAGAAGCCAGTGGAATGGTATAATCAGGTGGAAAGGTTTGTCAAAGTTTTGAAAGTTTTATGGAAAGATTTGGATGGCTTGTTTGATATTGTAATTCCGACTGATTTATGGGTCGAGTGTAAAATTGCTGTAGATTGGTCAAAAGAAGAATATTAAAGAGATCCAAAGACAGGAGCCCCATCAGAAGACGTCATGAAAAAGTATACTCAGATTATTACATATTTGAAAGGGAAGATTTCACCAAAAGGAACGGATTGGGTAAAAATAGATAGGACTACTCATGAATTGAAAGAGCCAGTACATGCATATTATGAAAGGCTTTTACAGGTGTTTAAACAATACATTGGTATCGAGAATGTCTCTGAGAAAGATATGGAACATTTTGTATATCGGTTTGTGTACGGATTAAGGCCAGAAATAACTCCCATGATTCAGCTGTATTTGATTTGTTGGCAGAGCAAATCGATTGATGACATTCTTCTTTATGCGAAATCTTGTGGTGATGATATTGATACGTATCATAAAAAGTTGAAAGAGAAATTGATGTTGGCTCAGATGAAAGCAGCAAAGAAAGGAGGACTCATGAATATGAATACGAATTTTGCGGGAGTTTATCAGGGAAATGGTCAGACTACTACTGGTATGAGTGGTGTAGTGTCAAACGGAAATACTGTAACAAATATGATACCATTACCACAAGGGAAAGGTCGAGGTGGTAATATAGAAGAAATGAAGAGGAAGTTTCTATGTCACATGTGCGGCAAGATTGGGCATTGGAAGCACGAGTGTAAAAATATTCATACAAGTACGGGTGATGCACAATTGTTAGACAGAGGAGTAGATGGAATGAATCAACATAATCAGAATCAGCAGATGTAGATTGGTAGAGCAGAGGGTCAGCTAAAGCAACAAGCTCCTATGCAAAATGTGAATGGTCAAGTACAAAGATACAATGTGAGTATGGGTTTCCGTACAACTGATCAATTGAAATCAAATGTGCAGGTGTCTTTGCAGTATTTGCTGCAGTTGGATGGAAGCGATTCAGATACATCTCAATGATGGTGCCTGAGTGGGGAGGAGGAGTGCGTGCTTGGCGCATCCTTAGAGGTAGATCAGAGTGGTTCGTTCCACTGTGAGAACTGTGGAAATTCCCAACCTACCCCTCTCAGGAGAAAGTATCCAAGTTGTAGGAGCTTCAAATCAATTGATTAAGACCCCAGTGACCAGATCCATGAAGGTGGAAATTGGAGGATTTCAGGATTTACGTAAATTTGTCGTGTGCGACACCAGTCCGGTAAATCTGTTAGGTAGGGATTTACTATGCAAGATGAATTGTTCCATTTATTGTACACCAAATGGAATAGCATTTCACACAAAAGATGAGGATGTAGTATTTAGAATGGCACGACAGGGAACATGAGTGAATGATATATATCCTGCATTTACAACAAATGATTTGCCAGTTGAGTTGAGATATACGGTGCTGTCTGATGTCTGGGATTTTTCAGGAAAAAACATTTGTCTGATGAAAGGAGTAACTCCAATCCAGATTACTGTAAAACCAAATGCAGAGTTTCTGAGTACACCACATTACAAAATGAGTCCGGGAACAATTACAGAAGTAACACCCGTGATTGAGATGTTAATTGAACAAGTTATTCTAAAAGAGATTTTAGGGAGTCCTTGCAATTCGCCTATAATGGGAATTTGCAAACCTAACGGTAAATACAGAATAGTTCAGGACCTTAGAATAACTAATCAGATAGTGATACCTTGTTGTCTGGTAGTGCTAAACCCAGCTGTGATTCTATACCAAATTCCTTGTGAAGCAGAATGGTTTTCGGTGATTGACTTGTGTCAAACCTTTTTCTCGATACCTTTGCATCTAGATAGCCAATATTTATTTGCGTTCCGGTTCTGAGAAAATGTCTTAGCATGGTGCTGAGTTCCTCAAATGTATACAGAGAGCCCCTCAGTCTTCAATCAGATATTGAAGAAATGTTTGGAATCATTAATAATGCCTAATAACTCAGTTTTAGTGCAATATATTGATGATTACTAGTTGCTGGTTTACTGGCTGAACGTGAAATACAGGCCATTAAGAATTGGCCAATCCCTTTGAATGTTCGAGATGTCCAATGTTTCTTGGGGTTTTCAAATTTCTAACGCCGTTTCATAGATCATTTTTCAATGGTAGTGACTTCAGTTACCAAATTGCTGCACAAATACACCTCCTTTGCTTGGACTCCGGAGGCTAATGAAGCCTTCATCCACCTAAAAAATGCATTGATGTCCGTACCAATTTTAGCACATCCTGACCCAGACAAAATGCTTATTGTTGAGGCAGATGCCTCCAATGGTGCCATCGGGGCAGTCTTGTCCCAAAGAAATTCTCAAACTGGCATTTACATCCTAATGCTTATATGTCTAGAAATTTGAATAAGGCGGAGAGCCGCAACACTATCACTGAAAAGGAACTGCTTGCCATTCGAGATGCCTTTTGTAAATGGAGGCATTATTTACTAGGAACCAAACATCCCATCACTGTGTACTCGGATCACAGAAATTTACAACTCATGAGGTCTGCAAGGTTACTGACTCCACAACAATTGCGATGGATGATATTAAATTTCATAGTAACTTACCGGCCTGGTTCGAAAAACAAAAAAGCAGTCGCAGACAAGGCAGTGAACAAAGTTTGCCTGCTGAACACCCAAAAGCAATTATAGATCCAAGTGAAGTCATATGTGTGACTCGAGCTCACATTTCCTTCAAAACTTACGAGCAGCTATGCAAAAGCTCTTGTGGAATAAGTGGCTATTGGGGCATACGGAATGGAAAGTAAAAAAAGGAATACCAACTAAAGGGTCTCAAATTCTAATTCCTACAAAAGATTTAAGAGACAGAGTCTTGGATTGGTGTCATTCATCCCCTTGTGCTGGACATAACAGATTCAAGAAAACCTTGGAACGCGTTTCTAGGCAAATTTGGTGGACCACTTTAATACAAGATATTGAACACTTCCAGCAAACATGTGTCATTTGTGCTCAGGTTAAATCTAACCATACTAAACCTCAAGGTATTCTTCACCTTTTACCAACGCCCAATTTACCTTGGGAGATAATTTCGATGGATTTCCTTGTTGGTGTTCCAAAATACAAGGATTACTATAATTTTAGTAGTGGTTGACACTATAACCATGATGGGACATTTCATTGCTTGTCAACAGGTACAAACTGCAGGACAATTAGCACATTTGCTGTTGACTCATGTGGTTCGTTTACATAGGTTACCAAAAGTAATTGTGTCTGATCATGACCCACAGTTCAGTGCACATTTTTGGAAAGAATGGTGTTCCTTCTAACAAATGTCTCCCGCACTGTCTACTAGCTTCCACCCACAAATTGACGGCCAGACTGAACGTCTAAATCAAACCCTTAAACAATATCTATGATGCTACATTGACTCTACCACTGAAGCTTGGGTAGATTGGTTATGGTTGGGAGAAGTAGCGTATAACAGTGCACAACATGCATCTACTCAATTCACCCCCTTTTATATACAACTATGGGTTTCATCCTCAATACCTTCCCTTATATCATACGGCTAAACAGAATAGATTCCCCGGAAATCAACAACAAAGTAAGAACATCCAAGATACATTTCTGAAAGCCAAAGGGCATCTCCTAGAAGCTAAGAAAAAATATATAATACAAGCAGACAAACACCGACAAGAGAGCCCGATCTATAAAAAAGGAGATAGGGTATGGTTATCTACATTCCAAAAGACACAGTGTTTTCCATCCTAGATTCATCGGGCCTTTTAAAGTGGTAAAACTAGTAAACCCTTTATTTATTTTATTTATTGAAAGGTTTTATATAGCGCTGGCTAGACCCGGAGGTATCAGAGCGCTTTACATGAGTATCAGACCATAGTTGCAGATTACATTGTTACAAAGGTTGCACAGTTTTAGAGCATAGCTACATAGTTACATGTTAGGTCGAGACAAACAATAGGGACATATACGTGAGGGAAAAGTCATGCAAGGGGAGAGATTCAGGGGAGAGGGGGTAGGAGCAGGGGAAGTAGACAGAGAATGAAGGAGGGAAAGAGGAGGGGGAGGGTGAGAGACACAGCATGAAAGAGGAAGGGGAGGGTGACGGGGGCACAAACCGGTAGACGAGTAATAGCTGCGTCCAAAGTCCAGAAAGATGTGATCTCAGGGGAAGTGGTATCATTCCCCCATCTCTGTTGCGAGAGGCTCCCTTTACGCAGTGGACTCTCTCTGAGGGGTCTCTGAGACTCCAAGACCTACCTACTGGATCCTTCCCCAAAAAGGGGAGAGGGAGTGCTTTGGCAAGGGGCGCCATACCATACCTCAACTGTGAGTGGCTCCCTTAGCTTTGGACTCTCTCTCCCTGTTGCAGTAAAGTTGTCTTCACCTCATTCACTATAAATACATCCAGTCTTTCACATTTCTTTAATAAAACCGGATTGAGGAATCAAGACAAAGAAACCAGAACCCATTTTAATCAATGGCGAATAGGAATACGAAGTCAAGGTAATCCTAAATTCCAAATGGGGGGGGGACTAAGTTATGGTATATGATAGCTTGGAAAGGCTTTGGTTCAGAGAAAAACTCCTGGTAACCCGCCTCTGGTCTACATGCTCAACACTTGAAGGAACGATATCATGTCAGGTTCCCTTTTAAACCTGGCACCTGTCAGCCTTCTCTTAAAGGGGTGGTGTACTGTCATGACCCACAAAGCTTTTCCACATATATGAACACTGCAGGCATCTCCACTTCTATTCCCCTGACAGGGCATTGCATATATACATTACAGATATAGTGTTTATTATGGCTGAACAAAACACAGAGTAGTTTTGGGCTCAGGGGCTATTTTAAAGGGGGGGGGGTGTTCTTCTGTTTTAATTTCTATGTTGTATTTTTCATTTGGGCTTTATTGAGACTACATTGCCCAGAAGTCTGTGCTGTTTCACAGGGCACACAGTTTTAGGCCACTGACTTAAAGCCCAAATAGTTTCCTGCAATTGTTATTGATGACTTATAGGAAGTTACACATGATTGCCACAGTGATTATTGACTCCTAGGAAATTACACTGTGATGCCTCTGTGATTGATGACTGATAGGAAGTTACACAGTGATTACCACAGTGATAGATAACTCACAGGAAGTTCCATCATGATTGCTGTGATTGCCGACTCACAGGAGCTTCAACATTAGGTAAGACTGCTCTATAAATCTGTCCGTGGCCTATCATCCTTGCTTGTTATTCTCGAACGTCAGAAGGACCAGTCAAAGCCGTGGAGAACTCGCAAATCCTGAGATAAGTACAAGACTGAGTGAGCAGAGTCCAGTCAGCGCCTTTGAGGAATCACGGCACAAGAACAGCAGGTAATCAGGAAGCTGCAGCATCAGAAGCGGTAGAGAACTTTAATGCGGCTCCAAGATTTTACCAAGGACGTCACTTCAGTCAGAGCAGTGATAGAGTCTTCACCAGTTGAGCCTGCACAGTTGGTAACAGTTCAAACAGCGACAACCCACACTGGCACAACAAACAAAAGGAAAGTGTTGATCAGTTTAGAATGCGGGTGGGCTCTGCTTTTGTACAAATCTTGTTGGCAAAAGAGCAGGTGGGATCCTCTAAAGACATGCTTAGATAATTTTGTTAAAAATAAACACTGGATTAGAGCGGAGTGAGGAAACTTCACATTAATAAAAGATTGAACAATTCTGTAGACTGTGCAAATAACAGTAACATGGAGAGAGTGAATTCCACTATTAGCGTACAGGAATAAAGAATAATACTTTTTGTCAGATCAACTGCCTTTTGTCGCTAACAGGAAAAGGGAGGGTAAAAGACGTTTATACTGCCTTTTCAGCGATTAAGAGTCAAGGGGAGAATCCATCCCATTAAAGGCTCCTAGAACAGGTTCAGCTGAAATCATTTTCTTTTCAGGTAAGGTGGTGTTGATCACAAGTTTTGATACTAGCAAAGTACTTATATGGTAATAACAGGGACTTATACAGTGACTTTGTTGTGTCTTTCAGATCTTCCGCCCAGCTGTCCCCTTCCTTTCCTTCCCTTGCTTTATCCTTCCAACTGTCTGTGCTTTAACAGCAAGCAGCAGTTGGGAAGATCGGGATGTGGACCCACTTGAGCATCGCCTTGATCCTGAGGAGTTCGTCTGGCTGCCAACTTCTGCCAACTAGAGACCCAATTACTGGTGGGAGATTTGAACAAACTTGCAATATAGAATATGTATCTAGTTCTTGAAATAATTACAATTTTGGGTGTTCATTTTAAGTGTGTGATGGGGGAGGCATTTGGTTTGAGTTCTTTGTAGATTTTTCTATTTCCTCGGAGAGGAATTTAGCAATGTTTTTTTAAATGGCTGCTGCTGTGGGACTTTATGATTGTTGAGTAAGGTTGGTGCAATGTTTGAGTGGACAAGTGCTTGGAGTATTTCTTGAGTTTGTTACTCGAGATTGTCATGTGAGCATATCTCTTTTTGTTTTAACCCCTTCGATGTGCATGACGGAGCGGTTCCGTCATGCGCATCGGTTGCGCTGTGCGGATGACGGAACTGCTCCGTCATGGCCCCGCCCGCGCACGAACCCTTCAGCACAGCGCGGTAATCCGCGCCGCGCTGAAGGGGTTAATGATACATAATTTTTGTTGATGTTTATTGGTAATGTGGAAATCTCCTAGGAAACAATGAAGAGGAATCTAAAAATGCTCTTTGCAGAGGTTATGGCTGTTTAGTGTCAGGATACTATAAGGCAATGGAAAGGTGGAAGAAGCTAGCCTTTCTAATGAAAGGTTAATTTACATCATGAGAGGTACGAGGTCAGCTTGAGCTTGAGCACATCTTGATTTTAAGATAAAGTTTGACATTGAATGCCTTAGCAGGGTTTCTTTGTGTAAAGTTGTGCCTTTTTTAGGTATTGAGTATGTAAATTGAGATTCATGTGATTTCGAATAGGCACAATTTGCATGTGGAGTGGGGTGGGGAGGGTAATGTTAGTCCTGGTCTATGGTAAACTTTAGCTATAATTCTTTGTCCTTAGCTGTGGTAATTAGGTTCAGTTCATTCTTATTTTTAAGATTTATAAGTTTTTAATTTGAGCTATAATAACCTTAGTTTGTATTAATTCCTAGTCTTTTAGTTGTAGGTAGTGTTAATGTTTTGAGTATAATACTGTAGTTCTATGTATATTGCCAATGATGATCTTTACTCCTGAGTCTAGTGATTGCTTTGACATCTGTACTTTACACTGTTTTTAGCAAAGCAAAAATTAATCTGAAAAAGCCCAAAGTAAAAGGAAATACAATAATCTAGCCAGGAATTATATGTGGCGCCGGCGAATAATGCTCAATGGTGTGGAGGAAGCAAGGGAGCTAGTTCATGTGTAAAATGGAAAATTGTAGGGAGTGTAATGAGTGACAGTGAACTTCATCACTAAAGACCAACAATAATAATTTCAGACTGGCTGGAGAAAATTGGCTGGCATTCAAATCTGATCCTTAACAGGTCTTCCAAGTCAGAAGCAGGACTGTTATCTACAGTAAATCTAATATGCACCTGGAGATTGCTCTGTTGGGTTGAAGAGATAAGTGTCCTTTCTTGAATAAAGATATAAAACAAGACTAGTGATAGCAAGAAGATAAGAACCCATGTGGACACTGCAATAGTAAAGTGTGAAACCTTTAATCAGACTCAAAAGTAGGGGTGGTTTGCATAATGTGATACGTGGCTTTGCCCTAGAGGTCCCTCCCCATATGTAACGTCACTTCCGCTCCATTTGACCAGGAAGTTATGTCATCTGTGACTCCTGACCCATACGTTCTGCCCCAGAAATGGAGTCATCAATGGCCCCGGAGCTAACATTAAGCTTCGTGAGGCCTTAAAAATAGGTCATCTTTGTTGTGACCAGGAGTTAGTATTTCCAGTCTGGTCTAGAAATAGATTTCCTATTTTATAGCAAGCTTAAAAGGCCTCTGTTTTGAGTTGAACCACGAGTCAGCATTTCACTGTCCTTAGCCAAAGCAAAAGTAGAAGACATTTTTAGGTCGTGCCTAGCGGCAGCGCACATGCTCTGCGAGACTGCTGTAGTAGAGTATGGGAGAGAAGCTGCGCCCACTCTCTGCTCATATTTTTCATTGGCTTGTGTCATTGTCTTTCATAAATACTGCCTTCGGGTTCGTTAATAGGCTTGTTAGTCCCTACTTAGTAGGGCCTTGACTTCATTTGTAACCTCCCATGGATACTGGCCCCTTTGCTTCGGTTGTTACAGGGGACCTGTTATTTAGTCTGTAAGCCCTATTTACTTTCAGACAAGCGCTGCTTCAGCTGAAACTGCTTCTGTTTTTTTAAGCAGCAGAGCCAGCCCCGTAACTCGGGCGCCCGCTTTCAATCACTTTAACCCAGCATTATCTTGTGTCTGTTTCAACCCCCCAAGTAAAACAGATTTAGAAATGATTAGCGAATTAAGTCATGAATTACAGGTAGCACATAATCATATGCTAATGGGCTGAAGCTGACAAGCGCACCTCTGTATTACATGTCATCTGCACTAAAGCCACCTGATGGGTTGTTTTCAAAAGCCTGTTTTATTAATAACACGACCACCAATACCACCACCACCACCAATACCACCAACACCAATACCACCAACACCAATACCTCTACTACCACCACCAATACCCCCACCACCAATAACACCACCAGCAATACCACCACCACCAATACCAATACCACTGCCAATACCATCAATACCACCACCACCAATACCACAACCAGCAATAGCACCACCAATGCCACCACCAATGCCACCCCAACACCACCACCAATACCACCACCACCACCAATACCACCACCAATATCACTACCACCACCAATACCACTACCACCACCAATACCACCAATACCACCACCACCACTACCAATACCACCACCAATACCACCACCACCTCCAATACCACCAGCACGACCAATACCACCCCCAATATCCCCACCACCAATATCACCACCACCAATACCACCACTACCAATACCACCACCACCTCCAATACCACCAGCACCACCAATACCACTACCTCCAGCACCACCAATACCACCACCACCAACAATACCACCACCAATATCACCACCACCAATACCACCACCACCAATAACACCACCACCAATATCACCACCACCAATATCACCACCACCAATATCACCACCACCTCCAATAACACCAGCACCACCAATACCACCACCACCAATACCACAACCACCTATACCACCAATACCATCAACAATACCACCAATACCACCACCACCAATACCTCCACCACCAATCCAATACCACCACCACCACCAATACCACTATCACCAATACCACCACCACCAATACCAACACCACCAATACGAATACCATCACCAATACCACCACCAATACCACCACTACCACAATCACCAATACCACCACTACCAACACCACCTCCACCAATACCACCACCACCAATACCACCACCACCAATACAAATACCACCACTAATACCACCACCAATACCACTGCCACCACCACCAATACCACCACCACCTATACCTACAATACCACCACCAATACCACCATTTCCAATATCACCACTAGCACTACCACCAATACCACCATCACCACCAATACCACCATCACCAATACCACCACCACCAATACCACTACCATCACCAACACTACCACCAATACCACCAATACCAGTACCACTGCCAATACCACCACCAATACCACCACCACCAATATCAATACCACCACCTCAGCACCTCTCACTCACAAGTAATAGTAGGGACACTGTACGAGGCCGGAGCTGCAGAAGATGCCATCCCTCCCTCCCAACATGCCTGCCACAAAGCACTGACTGCCCTGCACCAGGAGGTGAATCCAGGGCCCTACTACAGCTGGAGTGTTTTTATTAGGCCAAATATAGCAATGGCATTAGGCAATGCCACACTGCACACTAAAATCCATGGAGAAGGCAGGAAATAACCCCCCTCCCGCTCTTCCTCCTGAGCCGCGACAGTGTAATTAAAAAGCGAAAGGTGTTGGATTGCTTTGTTAGGGTTTATAGCTCTGATCATATGTAACTCTCACTTCACACTTTGTGTCTGTGTAATTTACAACACTTACACATCTTCTTCACTGCACTATTTATCACTACTTTGAAGACGAAACAGGCCGGTCTCTTCCTCTAATATTTACATTTTAACAAGCGGTCAAGAAGGCCCTTTATTGCAAGGCAATAGGTCTCGCATTTGCAAGAGTTTAAGCTATTAGTATTGTAAATGACAATGCCTTTTATTTATGTTTTGAAACATGAATAAAAGGGATTGTCATTTACAATGCTCATAGCTCAAATTCGTGTGAATGCGAGACCTATTGCATTACAAATGCATGTTGTGTTTCCCGCTGATTTCGCGAGGCCTTAAAAAGAACAGTTTTTGAGCAATGAGGTCATCCAAGACATTAAGGCCCAGAAAAAGTAGGAAAAGGCCTGAGCTCATTACTGATTCTTGCACAGTTTAAAAAACAGCCCTGAACCCATTTGTATTTCTTGCACGTTTACAAGGGCTTATTTCCTAAGAGTGAAAACAAATAGCAAATTTTTCTGTTTCATGCACCGCTACAGAAAACATCATGAGGATTTGTTTTCAAGCTGCTATAAAAAGAGCCTGTTTACAGGCGTTATGCTACCCAGACAGATGCAGACAGACACATACATGCACCCTCACGCACTGTATGTACAATGTCACAAACATACAAATGCACCTGCATTCATGCACAAACATGCAGGCATACGCGCACACACATACAGATGTGCATGCATAAATTCACTGGCACAAATAGACATGCATGACTGTATGCATATACACACACACACAAATACTACATTTCTTTCTCTTTACATTTCTTTGTCCTTTCAAAAAGAACATTTTATCAAAATTGCTAAACAGCATAATAGAAGTTGTGCCCAGTTCACAGATAAAAACATCATATCCCCACATGATCACATACTTGGAACATGCATGGCCAGAGCATCTTCGGTCATTGGAACACTTATGTTAAAAAGTCGCTAGTTCCTGAACTCCCTACACATTACTTGATGGAATGGGGTTGGGGAGGTCGGTAAAGTGTGAGCTTTGGGGCTCTTATGCTTGCGGCTACCAACTATGTAATTTCAAGACATTTCAGGGTGGGTTGATGTTAAAAAGCAGAGTTTGGGTCTTTTCGAACCCTAATGGTCACCAGCAGTGTCACTTTTGTGCACTGCACGATGGAGGTAGATGTCATGTCAAGGGCATTAGTTCAGGGTCAAGCCTTATTTAAAGTATAATTTCTGGGTGATGTCAGTAGGACTTGTGGGTCAGGGGCCTTGGATGACATCACTTGCTGGTCATATGGGCCGGAAGAGACGTCACTACTGGGGTGAGCGGGGATGGTGTAGCGGCAGCTCATTTTTCAGCTCAGGCGCCATTGATGACCATTTTCGGGGCAGAACTTCTGGATCAGGAGTCACAAATGATATTACTCCCTGGTTACATGGGCGGAAGTGAATGTCACTACCAGGGATGGACTACTGGGGCGTAGCCACCTGTAACATGATGCAAAACATGCCTACTTTCAGGTTTGATGAAAGGTATCCCACTTTACTACTCACCAAAATCAAGTCTGCAGGTCTCGGAGTTGAAGTTGAAAGCTCTAGTTTGACCTACTGAGATCGATTGTCTGGGAAGGAGAGGGACTGTGTTATTGTGTTGTATGAAGTCTCCTGCACAATACACAATCAAACATAAAGAATTTGCTGCCCAGGATGCGGAAGGATGCAGAGAGATCCTAGATAACCGCAGGACTTTAGCGCCATCATCAATAAATCAAGGGGGAGTCACTCCGGAAGCCTAAGACGGCAGTCTCTGTAACATGCCAGGTCATTAAACATGACTGGATGGTGGATAAACTGTGATGAGTCGCTCGAAAATCTTGGAGTTGATGGACAATAGTTTTTTCCAATATTTGACCAGTCCACAACTTTTTAATGAGCTAAATATTGGTCAGGGTCTTGTTCCAAACAGGGTGTTCATGGAAAATGTTGCACCCTCTGCAATGCCCACCACTTACAATTCGGAGATTCATATTGGGCAATTGCCAAGAAGGACTGGCCTTAGCAAAACCAATGGCCAATTGGGGTGCTAGTCAATATTTTTAACAGAAGTAGGGGACAATGGAGATAACTAAGCCACAGGAAACGGAGCTCCTCTATGAGACTTAAAACTGCTCTACACCGACAATACGTAACCATAAATAGGAATCAGAGGGGAAAAAGTTTCCAGCAAATGCATAATGCAAAATGGCAGCTTTAAGGAGGTTACATTAGGTGTGTTCTTCAGTAACACATTCTGTTATTGATAAGCAGACTTTATTGAATTTAAGCCATCAAATGTGGCAAAGATGAACATGTAGCACATATGTAGCACAGCATATGATAAAGAATCCTCATTACACAAGGCGAGAACACTCAAGTAACATAGCACATAAATCAAAGGTGCTGTCCAATAAGGCATAGTAATTGCAGTCTTACAGAAATGGACCTAACCACATCCTACATACTTGCTCATGCTTCCGGGGGCAGCCCCTGACCTCAAAGACCACACCACATGCTCCTGCTGCACACACCAACCCACGTCCCGTCTCTAACACAAGAGAGTCGGGGGCGTAGGGGACATCCATCATGCAGCGATGTCTCGTTTACTACCAGAAGGGCTGTGCCCAGGAATGCTTTTTCTGCCTTTGTGCCACCAGAGCCCTCAAAAACACCAAGGAGAATAAGCAGGGGAGAAAGGACATTCAACAAATCCTGGGTCACACCAGTCCAGTACTAACACATCATTGGGCAGGTCCACACCATATGGTAAAAATCTGCGGGGTAAATTCCACACAAGGGCAGACGGAATTTGGACGGGTACCTGCACGACTTAGGTGGGTTGGGAAGAGGTATGCAAAGTATATTATAAAGAATATGCTTGTATCAGCCTTAAACAGGAGGAGATAGTGTGGGGCCATCAGAGCGTCCAGCCAGTCCTGATCGTCCATGGGGCTCACCCAACTTTCTCAACAGGCTCCAAAGTGGTCCAGGGAATAAGAGAATCATCCTTTTGTACAGCGCAATGTATCCCATAACATTAAGTGGAAGGGCTTGCCATTTAGTGAGATCTGCTTTAACTTTACGGACCAAAGGTTGAAGATAAAGGGCCCAGGTGAGTTCTGGGTGTAATGTGGCCCATATGCCCAAGAATGTAAAACTAAGTCGGCGGAGAGGAATAGTGGTCTGCCAATCAAAGCAGTCCCAAGCTGATGCCAGGTGAACCAACATGGATTTGGAAGGGTTCATCTGAAGGCCCATGGCCGTTTCGAAGTGTTAAAGTAGCTAAAGACACCTAGGACCACTAACAGCCAGGTTTGCAAGATACAGGAGTACATCATCTGCGTATAACGTGATGCGGTCCTCGTGGCCAACACTCCAGGTCCATCTAGAGTACTGGGGTCTGTTCGTATGAGTTGGGTCAAAAGCTTTATTACCAAGGTGAAGAGGAGGGGGGACAGTGGGGCGGCCCTGCATGATCCCTCTCTCTATAGGAAAGGCCTCAGATTAGACCCCATTGACACGCACATGAGCTATGGGGTTGGAATAAAGGACTCAGACCATGTTCCAAAAGCGCCATCCAAAGCCGGGACAAACCATCACTAACTGAAGATAATTCCAGTCCACCGTATCAAAGGCCTTCGCAAAGTTAATAAGGAGCAGTGTTAGATCCAGCGGCAATCAATTATGGTGGGTCAGAGCTACGTGAAGCTGACAAATGCAACGTTGCGTGCTCCAGGATGGCCTAAAGCCTCATTTGTCTGCCTGCACCTGCACCAGGGTGGTCAAGACCCATCTGAGTCTGTTTGCCAGTCCTGTGGTGAAGATTTTAACCTCACAGGTGAGGAGCGATATTGGATGATAGTTGCCGCAGGACATAGAGGGAAATTGCATTTTGGGTATCACAACTATGGTGGCCGAGTCCAGCCCTAACGGAAATGAACCCACACAACAGACCTCCTTATAAAAGGCCAGGAGATGAGGGGGAACACGTTCCTAAAATGTGACATAGTATAGCATAGGGAAACCATCCGGCCTGGGGTCTTCGTAAATGTCAGACATGGCAATGCGTCCCCGATCTCTTCTGCCGTGAAAGAAGAAGACGAGAGTTAGTGGGAGATAAACTAGGATACAGAGTTTATAAAGAAATGATATGTGGCCACTTCTCTATCAATGGGTGAGGAATACAACTTCTTATAATATTGAGCGAAGGCCTGTGCTATCTCAGAAAGAGAGTGCCTTAAGCAACCGGTTTCATCTATAAACTGCGAGACGATCCTGTTAGCCTGTTGGTGGGAGGCCAGCCAATAAAGCAGCTTCCCATTTGTGTTCCCCCGAAAACCATAAATCCTGGCAGTTAAGGGTGGCCAAAGAGTTTTGGCTGCCTCAAGAAAGTGTATACAGATGTCCTCACGGATTAGACCTGGTTATTTCAAACATTTTATTCCAAGAACATAGTCAATATACATGGTAAGACATTTATCATACCTGCAACATTATAAGTCCATTATCTCAGTACAAGAAGAGAATAAAAAAATATTTCTGTTACAGGTTCTCCCTCCGGAGTTTCAGTCCTTAAGCTTAAAATATATTGATTGACAATCTTACCAACCCACCCAACTCCCCTTCCCCGCCCCCCCCCCCTTCCGGTTCCTGCCAGATTGATACCCCAATTTTATATCTGATTAAGTCCTTAGGTGTCCTCTCCTCTTGCTTCCTGACTATGAGTAGCAGTCTCATTGTGGTGTTCCCCGTCCTGTGGTTCACGCTGAGAGTGTGGGGCAGGCTCTTTTATCTCCTGTATCATTCCCCCTCACGCCATCACTTCTTCCGAGAGCTTATTATCCGTTCTAGTTTTCCTCACATGGTCCTCCTCCGCCATTGCCCATTCTTTTAAATCTTTTCCCCATGTATCCTACTGCGGGCCCTGCGGGGTCAGCCTGTGGAGTGCTATTCTCCTCTTAGCTATCATAAGTCCCAATATCAGGAATCGTCTGCTCGTTTTACGTTTGGAATTCTTGGGGATCAAGGCGAGGAGGCAGGTTCTTATCTCCGAGGCTATCTTCCACCCCGTTATTCCATTCAGTTGCTCCAGAACGTCTGCCCAGTAAGTTTGTATGTTTTGGCAATGCCACACCATATGCACAAAGTCTGCTTGTGTATGTTGACATCGGGGCATTTTGGGCACCTGGATAAGTTTATAGCGTGTAGCCGCCTGGGTGAGAGGTAGGCCATGTGGACTATATTATATTGCATTTGTTTAAATCTACTACATACTGACACTTTTCGGACACTTTCGTGAATTCTTTCCCAATCTTTTGTCGTTATCATGTGCTCACTGACCTCTTGCCATTGCTTTTTTACTTTCAGGGGATTAATCTTTGTATCCTCTCTCAGTGCCCTGTATAAGTGAGTGACCAGTTTCCAGCCACCTGCCATTGCAATCATAGTGACCAATGTACGCGTTTGTTCCGGGGCTTCTGGGAATGTCGGCCAAAGTTGTCGGGCTGTAGCTGCTATCTTGGCATATTGAAGGAAGTGCCCCTCCCCCAGATTAAAGTCGCCCACTGTATCCTGGTAGGTGATAAACCTATTCTCTGTGTATAGGCCTGACATCATCAGGCAACCCCCCTCTTTTCATTTTTCAGTCAACATTGCTCGTTCTATTTGAGCGAACTGTGGCATGGTCCAAATATCTGCCTCTGGTGCATAGGGCACACCCTTAAAAAGTCTCTTAGTTGTCCTATTCCATATTCTAACCATTAGACCAATCAGTGGAGGGTACCTACCTTGCTGCGTCCTGTTTGTCCAGAGAAAGCGCTCCCAGCTGTTGTATACTATAGGTACCATCTAACAGGGACCGCTCCCAAGAGGGGTCCATATCTAGCCATGCTATTGCGTGTTGTAATTGGGACGCCAGGTAATATAGCTCTAGGTCCAGAATTTCCAGGCCTACCTTGCCCCATTGTCGTTTCATCACCTCTAAGCTAACCCTAAATCGCTGCCCATTCCACAGCAATTGGGTGAGAAGTACATCTAGCTCTTTGAATACTTTATGTGTGATTTCATAGAAGGACCCTTGCATTGTGAACAAGCATCGTGGTAGTATCACCATTTTTATTAAAGGGCTTTTTCCCATCAGGGACAATTATAGACTATTCCAAAAGTTTATGCTCCCTTGTAGGCCCTTAAGTATCCTACCCATATCATGTTCAGAGAAAGTTTCTTTCTCTCTGGCTACCCGTGTCCCCAGGTATTGCACCGTTTCCAATTCCCATGGGAGTTCCAACCCGGAGGGCTGGGACTCTTCTCTCCCTTCTATCATCCCAATCGGATATAATTGCGATTTTAATGTATTAATAGGCAAGCCCGAGGCCATAGCAATATTCTCCAAAGCGTGGAGCAATATTGGGACCGTTTGGGTCGGGCGGCGCATGTACCCAACACGTCGTCTGGGTGACACTATATGTTCCATTTGGCCTATCAAAATGCCATGACCCTGCAGCTCTGTACGGAGGTGGCATGCTAATGGTTCCATTGCAAGGGAAAATAATAAAGGGAACAGCAGACATCCTTGTCGGGTACCCCTTTGTAACATCATAGCATCTGATACAAACCGTCCCGTTCTGACCCTCGCCATGGGCCTAGCATAGAGTAGTTTGACCCAATTTACAAACCCAGAGCCCAGTCCCATTTTCAGAAGAATCTGCCACAGATATTCCCATCAAACCGAAACGAACAACTGTTCGATATCCAAAAACCCCAATGCGCTTTCCTCTGTGTTTCCCCCAAGTGACTGCATTATATGTGTGAGACGGCGGCTATTTCTTAGCGTATTCCTACCGGGTATAAACCCGGCCTGGTCCACATGCACCAGCTGTGGGAGACATGGGAGCAGTCTACTCGCAAGCACCTGGCTGATCATTTTGAGGTCTACGTTCAGCATGGGGATGGGCCTATGTGAGTTTGGAATCTACTGATCTTTCCCCGGCTTGGGAATCATCACTATTAAAGCTTCCCGCATTGAACGCCGCAGTTCACCCCTCTCTTCTGCTTCCACAATATTCTCCAACAATCTAGGAGTCAGTACCCCAGCATAGTCTTTATAAAATTCAGCCGCAAGGCTGTACATACCAGCTGATTTAGCAGTTCTCAAATGGGTTATCGCTGCTTTTATTTCGTCCTCTCCAATTTAGGCCCCCAGGGTTTCCTGGGTCTGAGGGTCCAGGCTGGGCATTTCCATACCAGCCAGGTAAGCTTGTATAGTCTGGGTATATGTGGGGTTCTGGGGCTCCGAATATATCTTATTTAGATGGGTTGCAAATGCCTTATTATTCTCATGTTGCGTATAGACCATTTGTTGCTGGTTGTCTCTAATTGCCAGGATTGGTTGTGGTTGCGTCTCCATACTAATTAGACATGCCAAGAGGCGTCCTGCCTTATCTCCCTCCGTATACCACCATCTTCTTCTCTTATTCCTTTTAAATTTGCCTAGAGTGTCCCATATATCTCCTATCTTTTGTTGTTGTCCTGTCCATTTATTTGGTCCCTCTATATCTGTGGGGGGTGTCTTTTCCAAGATGGGCAAATGTTGTTCCTGGTGCTTCAAATCTTGCTCTAGCACTTTTTTAACTCCAGCCTCAGTAGATATACATACCCCCCTTAGAACTACTTCATGGCATCCCATTCCACTGCTTTAATGCTGGTGGTATTCCAGTTTGTATCAAAATAGCCCTGAAGCTCCTTTCCTATCGTAGCCTTATTTACTGGATCAGTTAGTGCCTCAGTGTTTATTCTCCAGAGTGGAATCTTAGATATCAGTCGGCCTAGTGTGTATACTATAAGCAGAGGGAAATGATCTGATAAATATATCGAGCCGAGTACTGTGCCTCCTCAATTTAATTACCTGCCCCCTTCTGTAAGAAAAAATAATCCAGTCTGCTAGATGTATTAGTCGCGGGTGTGTGACATGAGTAAACTTTTCAATGAGGGTTACAATGCCGCCAGATATCCATAAGATCGTAGTTTATTAACACCTGGTGCATGGCTTCTTCTGGTTTTAGGTTTGGCCTCTGGCCTTGGGGGGTGTCTGTCTAGTGCACCCTTTGGGCACAGTTATGGTCCCCAGCGACGATCAGTTCTTCATCTGGAGGAAGATCTATCTGCCTCAAAACTGACCCCAAAATCTCGCAATCATCACTATTTGGGGGATATATGTTAATCAGGCAAATCTTTCGCCCTTCTAGTGTTCCCTCCACCGTCACGCACCTTCCTGATGGATCTGGGCTGAATTTTACCGCCCTAAATGAGACTCCCGGTGCCACCCAGATCAGTGCGCCTCTGGCATATCCCAAATAAGATGTTGCAAAAAACTGACTCCTCCACCTTGGTTGGACGTATTTAAGGCAATCTCCCCACAGGGGCGTTCTTTGAAGAAAGGCTATGTCCACTCCATATTGTTTTAGATACATTACCACCAGGATCCTTTTGACCACATTATTTAGCCCCCTAACATACCATGTTATAAACTTGTAGTCCTGTCCATCACCCTTCATGACTGCAAAGCATGGTGTTGTGGCTCCTCTCTGTCTAGTTGGGGAAAAGCATTAGTGTCAAGAGGGCAGGCTCCCCTTTTAGTCCCATAGGTTGTTTGGCATATTGTCTCTGCACATTCCCAGTATTAAATCTTCTAACAAAACTGTGTAATCTCCAATGATCGCCTACCCCAGGGCGTTCCCATAGCACAACCATTGTCTAAGGACTCGGAACTCCGCCCACATCAAAAACCCCACCCACCCTAAATCCCTTCTCCCAACTGTGCAATCTACAAATACAATAAATGAGTTCAAAAATCCAGTCTCTGAAATTACGGCCAGGCTGTCCGCCTCGCCCAACCTTTGGCATAGCAAGGACGCTTCAGTGCGCCACAGCTTGAGTGTCCTAATCT